>NC_083351.1:33742500-34400000 GCF_030254825.1 Meriones unguiculatus
TCTCCTGGAGCTCAGGTTATCAATGTGGTAGCAAGCACCTCTCAGGTATGGTGTTGGGTATGTAGGTACCTGTCAGTGTCTGGGGACTGTGGGCCAGGGTTCTCCAGATTTTTGTTGTTGTTGTTGTTATTGTTATTTTTTTGTTTGAGACAGGGTCTTTGTGTAGCCCTGGCTGTCCTGAAACACACTTTGTAGATCAGGCTGACCTCGAACTCACATAGATCCATTTGCCTCTGCCTCCCGAGTGCTTGAGACTAAAGGCATGTGCTGCTACTGCCAGGCCTCTGGAAGTTTTGATCAGGCAGAACACTGCAAGCCTGGCAACAGGAATGTGGTACTATTCAGTTTCTACTCTGTCCTGGTGTGGTTCCAGAGACATACTGGTATGGTGAGGGAATAAAGAAATGACAAACATATACACAGAAACATGGACACACAGAAAAAGCTGGCACTGAGTGGACTGGGGTCTCTGATGTAGAAGCAGAAATTTCCCTCTCTGAGTTTAGTGTGTTTATACAGCTGAACAGAGAGGCAGAGTTTTTGCACACAGCTGAATCAAGTGGGCCAGTTAAGTTAACGGAGGTAGTTGCAGTTTTTGTAGGGGAGGCATTCTTCAGGTTCTTGAGGGGGAGAAAGCCATGGTGGACACTTTCCCCACACACTAACACTATCTGCACACGTCTTTGTATCCCTGTAACCCTCACCCCAGGGAAGTAAAGCTTTGCCGTTTTCCCATGAGTTTGAGGCTAAGGTCCTTGATATGGCCATGCCCACATCAACAGCACACACTCACTCTAGGCTTCATGTATTTGTGGTTTTTCCACTCCCCATGATTGTCTCAGGACCGTACATGGGCTGAGTATAAATAGTAAGCTCAGGTAGGAGGCCGGTTAATGTTCATTGGCTGCACACTGTGTCATCTTGCTCACTGAGCTGATCAAAGTGGGCTGCCCAGTTACTCCTGGGTCTTCTGGTGAGAGGGAAGGGCCCCCCAGCTGTTTTCTGTGGCCTTGGTAGGCTGAGATGCTTACGGCAGGCTATCTGCCTGCTTTGTGGAGATTTAGGAGGTGGTGCTGACTGGGTGCATCCTGGGAATCTGGGTTAAGGATGGAGCTCAAGACAGTGCCTGAAAAACTCAAGCTGTGGCTGGGCCTGAGTTGATACTGACAGTGCTGCAGGGTTCTGGGGTCGTGCTTCTCTAAGGGCAAATATCTTAGATATTTTAGCCCGAGGCTTGAAGAGGAGCCGTTGGACACCTCCCGCATATGCATTGTTTAGGTTTGATTTCATGCGGGAAACTGTAAAGTAAATGTTGTGTTCTCCATTTTTTCTGGGTCTCTGGGCTCCGTGTAATATTTGTAACTACCTTCAAACGCTGTTCCAGTGGAATAATACTTGCTCCTTTTTTTTTTTTTTGGCCCTTGTTATGGAGGGAAACAGGCCAGAAATGTCTAGTCAGCTGTTTTGCTGGTGACAGTCCACTGAGCACGTACTGTGTGCCAGGAAGGGAGGGGGTGTGCACAGCAGCAAGAAAAACAGATGCAAACCTTGACTTAAAAGAATTCAATCTAGTTTATCAATGTTCAATGATTATGGTTGGTTGTGCCCTTACCCTTATTATGTGATAAGAAACTGGCAACAGAGAGGTCAATTGCTGGTACTGGTAACCTTCCCTATTGGACTACAAGTCTGCCTCCCCCAGAACCTGCTGACATGTTCCCAAATGCCTTTTCCTCTGCCTCTTCTAATGATAGGGGATTCATTTCTCAACCCACAGGGCCAAAGTTCTTTTCTTTCTCATCTAAATCATGTGCTCTGTCAAAAACTAGAGCAAAGGCGAATGCAACAATTTACACTCCATCTCCCTGAACTTTACCCCCCATTCATGCTTACCTTTTGTATCTACATTGTGCTCCTCTCTGACCTGGGACTCTTGGACTGTGGCCTTTCCCCTCTTCTTCCCAAGAACCCACTTTTCTCACCCCTAAAATGAGGAAATACATTGGAAAGAGTTCTGGAGTTTGAACCTGTCAGTTACAATTATGTGTCTTTTTCATAATTTTTTTTTTCAATGCAGTTTATTCAGAACCTTGAACAATCATCTGACCCTGGGGAAAGCCAGCCCACAGCTTAAATAGCCTCTGGGTAGCCAACCCAGGCATGCCACGTGGGCAATGCAGATAGGTCCACATACATGGAAGCAAGCCAGATCCTCAGCCTTAGCCAAATGTGGAGTTGTTCGTGGCAGAGAGCACTCACCATCGGGAAGGTGGAAACCAGCTCCATCTTCAAGGCGCGGCATTTCGCAGCTCTCTACAGTTCCCCCTTTTTGTTTTAGACGCATCAGGCAAGAGTAGAGGTCTGATCTCTGATATTAGAAATAAATTGGGACTTTGTACCGATGTTCATTTAGGTGTCATCCACCCAAAGAGCATCAGACCCATCCGATACCTTTTTCTCAGAGGCGGGACCTGGGGCATCAACCCGCATGCAATCAGACATGCTCTTCTCTGGGGTCGAAAGCGGCTGACCCTGAGTGCAGTGCTTAGCCTCGCATCCTGAGGGTAACATTTTAGCTTTTTATGGTAGCCAACCATGCTTGGGGAGACTGTCCTGCTTCAATGGCTGTAAAGGCCTGAATGATCATGGCTGCATCACACTGTTGTGAGACTCTAATCTTGCATATATACCACAGGCAAACCAAGGAGACCAACACCAGAAGGCCTGCTAACGCTCCCATGCCCGCCCATTCCTTCAGATGATTCATGGCTGCTGCAATCCATGATGATAATCCTGTGGCTAGTCCTGCGTCCACTCTGGTAGAATTTATTGTGACAATGGCCACTCTCAGTTGCTCCATCGTAGTATCGAATTCTCCAGTCCAATTACCTAAAATATAGCTCGACAATTGTTTAGACAGATTTGCAGCACAGGAAAAATTCTCATGTTATATGCTAGTGACTCAAAGTCCAGCATATTTTCATTGACAGCCAAGTTGAGCGATTTGCCATAGGGTATCAATTTGCTCCTGCACGAGGTCAATCCTCTGATTGAACACCATCAAGCTTCCTTTTAGTTGAGCATTAATTCCTTTATGTACAACTAAGGCATGAGCTACATTGGCTAAATGATTATTCAGGGTCTGAGCAGTCTGCCCAGTATGACTCATGGCTAATGCCCCGGTGATAGCTCCAACAGCCGCCAATGAGATGGTAGTAACAATGGTGGCTGTAGTTCCAAGATCCCTTTTCTGTCTGAAGAGAGTCATAGCGTGAGGGGCATCAACGGGCACAGGCACCCAGTGAGGCATGCGAGTAACCAGGGCATACCTAACTTTACTAGCATTCCAGCATTGGGCAAAAAAGCAAGTATCATTACCACAATTACTTGGCTCTATCTGGATAATAATGAATAAAAATGGGGGATATAGACAAACAGGTGTGGGCTTATAGGAAATATTATGAGAAGCCTTAACCCCCTCTTTGGAACATCCTGTGTCAGTTCTAGAACTAGCAGTGGTGGTGTCCGAGGTCTGAGTAGGTTCAGGAGACCATTGCCCCCAAGGGCGAGATGTGCTCCATGCCATTTGACTAACTCCATGTTTTCCTCCACTTTTGAAAGTCATTTAAGGTTCTTAAATTATTTTTTTCCTTTTTTTTTTTTTTAAATTTTTCATCAATTACACTTTATTCATTCTGCATCCCCCCATAAGCCCCTACCTCCTCCCCTCCCAATCCCACCCTCCCTCCTCCCTCTGCTTGCATGCCACTCCCCAAGTCTACTAATAGGGGAGGTTCTCCTCTCCTTTCTGATCTTAGTCTGTCAGTTCACATCAAAAGTGGCTGCATTGTCCTCTACTATGGCCTGGTAAGGCTGCTCCCCCCCCAAAGGGAGGTGATCAAAGAGCAGGCCAATCAGATTATGTCAGAGGCAGTCCCTCTTCACATTACTATGTAACCCAATTGGACTCTGAACTGCCCTGGGCTACATCTGTGCAGGGGTTCTGGGTTATCTCCATGAATAGTCCTTGGTTGGAGTATGAGTCTCTGGGAAGATCCCTGTGTTCAAATTTTCTTGTTCTGTTGCTCTCCTTGTGGAGACCCTGTCCTCTCCAGAATCCCAAATCTAAACTAAAACAATCAGCCATTTCTACTTTATATCCTCAAGGTGCACATCTACTCATTAATAATTTTTATTAAGTCATAACAGGAAGCTGAGGGCAAAATGGTTACAAGAAATTACTTGTGATCACCAGGCCAGCTTCAGTGAGGGAGAGTCACATCGGCCAGTGCTAATTTGTGCTATTCTTCTCGCTCCTTAACCTCAAAAACCTCTGAGCTCGACTGTTCGGAGTGTACTTTTCTGAACTTCACATTGGTCCCTAAGATTTTCTACATCAGAGCCATTAACAAAAACATCTTTCCCTAACATTACTAAACAATCTATTTTTCCAAATCTCTCTGAGGGTAGTGGTCATTACTAACCAATGGTGGTGGTTGAGTCATTAACCTGCTGCAGCACCAGTGCCTAAAAGTGAGCAAGCATTATTACCCTAAGTGCCAACGGCACTGCCCTGTGAGGGCGGGAAACCTCCTTAGAACACCTGTACAATTCATATATTATGAGGGATGTGGTGACCGCAAGGGCAGCGAGCAGAGCCATGCTCCATAACAGCATTGAGTCCTCAGGACACGTGGTCCTCGGGGCCCTGCCTCTCAAGGCGCATCCACATTGGCTGTGCTAACTGGTGGGCTGCATTCCATGAGTTCTAAAGCCGTTTTGCTGTTTCTTCTGCACGGCCTCTGACAAAACACAGTACTCACTACTCATGTATAAAATTCGAGAGGGAGAGAGAGAGAGGGAGACAGAGACAGAGAGAGACAGAGACAGAGAAAATTTTAAAACAAAAACACCCTCCCATACCCTAAGGTCTTATTTGCAATTAGGCCCATGATGTAATAGTGAACATTTAGAGAGTAAGTTCTAGGATCAAGTACTGAATAAACTGCTTCACATACTTCCAACACAAAGCACTACACAGCATGTTTCTGTTTAATCTTGTGTCATAGATGAACTACATAATAGAGAAACATAGTTACTGGCTTTCCAAGGATGGCCTTGCCGCTTTGAGGTGCAGCCAAGACCCTAACCCAGGCAGACTGTCTGTGAGGCTCGGTTGTTAGCAGGTGGTGTAAAGAGAAGGATGGTTAGGCTGAGCCTTTGATCCCTGTGGCATCCCCTCACCTTCCCAGGAGGCATGCTGTGCTTCCTCCACTATTCCCACATAGCAGAAGATGTCTCAGGTTATCTATGCTGACACCGAGCTTCCGGGGAGAGCTTGTGGGGTGTATGGCCAGCCTTGTGGCTAGACGGGGAACATGCTGTCCTCCCAGTGGTTTTCGTGAGGGATTTGGAAGTGTGTGAGTCAAATTTACATGAAAGTAAAATATATAGCCACATGTATAATATTAGCTTAACTCTTACGAAAACTTGTCCTGGTAGCATCAAGATTATTAATAACAAACAGTTTCCTGTCTATCTGGTGTCCAGACAGTTCAAACAATGGTCCTGGGAGGTTGTGACTAGGCATTCATATCTAGCTGCTCTCTGCAGAATAGATCAGAGACCTTTTGACGCCCGTTTATGATATCCAACAAATATCGACGGATTTGGCAAATGGTGAAGGGGAGCTGAGTGAAGATTTCCTCGGGAAAGGAGTGCCAGGAGTGGAAGGCTGGCCTGGAGTGTATTAGGCAAGGGCTCCACTACTGAACTACAGCCCCAAGTAAGACGTTGAAGTGGGTGGATCTCCATCTTGGGGGGGGTCTGTTTGTGATACCATCGTTTTAAAAAGAGATTAATGTGTTTCTTTCTGTGTACTTAATGGTTCAGTATGTCCCCACAGTGGCATCTCGGACTAAGAACTCCTGTGGGTGTATTACCCTAGACAATTTTTGTTATTTTTCCATTTTATTTTCATTTTTATGTTTTGCAATAGTCGGGTTTGAAAGCAGGGCCTCACCACGGCTAGTCAAGTGCTCTACCACTGAGCTACATTTCTAGTCTTCTTTTGACTTTTGACTTTGAGCCTGGGCTTCATTAAATTTACCCAGGCCACTCTGGAAGTCACACTTTAGCACAGGCATGCCCTTGAACTTGTGATGTTTCTTCAGACTCCTGTAAGGCTAGGATCACACGCTTGTATCTCTCTGCCTACCTTTGTTGTTTCTTTCATTTTTAGGTTAGAATTGCCCTTTGTCATGGCATCTTTATACATCTGTGCCCTTATGCTTTGTTCCCACTTCTTTTCTGTCACACCCCCTCCTGCTTCAGTTGGTTCCCTTCCTTCTCCCAGTTAGTTCACTTCTGCTTTCCAATCATATGTACCACGTTGCCTTCTCCGTTTCCCGTCTCCCTTAAGATCTCTTCCTCTCCTCTCATGATCCCCTTCTTACTTTTGTGACTTGTACACACACTTAGGTAAACATGCATCCCTGGGGTATGCTGGCTGCCAGGCTAGAGGAAAAAGGGATAAGACAGAGGATTATAGAGGAGGGCACCAAATACCTTTCTCTGGCCTCTGTTTATGGGGCACGGGTGCATGTACCCACACACACATGGGCACATAACACTCTCTCACACACATGTACACACACACACTGCAATTACCATGGTGCATCTATACCATCTTTTCTTATCTTTTCAGCTATGGGTAGACATCTAGGCTGGTTCCATCTCCTTGCTATTAGGAATAATACCAGTATCTCTGCTGTACACTGGTTTGGAGTCCTTTTGGCTTATACCTAAGAGCAGTACATCTGGGTCACATGGTAGTCCAAGTTTTGATATTTGTTTGAGAACCCTCTGTAATGATTTCTATATTGGCTGCCCAAGTTTACATCTCATAAGAATATCGTTCCTTATGTCTGTATTTTGAAGTACTTTCTCTTAGCGGTTTCAAAGTTTCAGGTCTCATATTAAGGTCTTTGATCTGTTTTTGCATGTGGTAGGAGAAAAGGGTCTAGTTTTATTCTTCTAAATGTGGGCATCCAGTTTTTGCAAATTAGGTAGGTGGCTACAACTAAGTGAGGTTCTCCCGGGTCCATGATTCTATTCCATTGGTTTTTTTGTGTCCATCTGTGTTTGTGAGAGTACCATGCTGTTTTTGTTATTATGGTTCTGTAATATAATTCAAAATCCAGTGCTGTGATATTTCCCAATTTTCTCCCTCCTGAAGACTTACCAGCATGTGCTGTCGCTTGATTATTTTATCTTAGCCATTCTGACTGGCGTAAGATGGAGGAAGTCATTGTGATTTGCATTTCCCTGATGACTAAGAACACAGAACCTTTCTTTAAGTGCTCCTTGGCCTCTAGAGTTTCCTCTGTTGAGAATTCTCTGTTTAGCTCTGTACCCCATTTCTAAATTGGATTATTAGTTTTGTTGATGTTTAATTTCTTGAGTTCTTTATATATTTTGGATATTAGTCCTTTGTCAGATGTAGGGTTGGTGAAGATCTTTTCCATTCTGTAGGCTGCTGTTTTGTTCTATTGACAGTGTCCTTTGCCTTACAAAAGCTTTTTTGGTTTCATGAAGTCCCATTTGTTTCAGGTTTTTAATTCAGGTTATCAGGCTTGGTTTCAAACACCTTTACTCACTCAGCCATCATGCAGGTCTGGGAGACTTTTAAAAAATTGTCTTGATTTTGTTGATTGCTATGGAACTATTTAAATTGTTTATACCATCCTGATTTAATTTTGATAGGCTGAATATTTAGGAAATTTTCAATTTCTTCTAGATTTAAAGTTTTTTGTTTGTTTGTTTGTTTGCTTGTTGTTGTTTTTTCTTAATTTTTATTTTGAGACAGACTTTCTTTGTGTAACCCTGGCTGTGCTGGAACTTGCTTTGTAGATCGAGCAGGCCTTGAACTCAGAGTTCCACCTGCCTTTGCCTCCTAAATGCTGGGATTAAAGAAATGTGGTACTAAGTCTGGATCCAGGCTTTTTTAAAAAATATATGTTTTCAATTATTCTTGAATGATTCTTTTTATGGGATAAATTATAACCCTAACTTATTCTCTAATCACATTAATTTGGTTTTTTCTCTCTCTTTCTATAGAGGCTCAGTGTGTAGCCCTGGCTGTCCTGAAACTCACTTTATTTAGCAGGCTGGCCTTGAACTCACAGAGATATGGTTGCTCTGCATCCTTTTTTTTCTTTTGGTTAGTTTCAGTAATAGTGTGTTGTTCTTATTCATTTTTCCAAATAATCAGGTCTTTGATTATATGTACCATACTTCTAGCCTCACCTTCACTGATTTCTGTCCTGTTATTATTTCTTGCTGTCTAATGCTTGTGGGGTTTGGGTTGCTCTTTTTTTTTTTTTAAGACTTTGAGATGCATCATTAGGTCATTTTAAGGTTATTTTTATTTTTATGTACATTGGTGTTTTGACTGTATGTATTTATGTATGTGGGTGTCAGAAGAGGAATTACTGACAGTTGTGAGCTGTCATGTGGCTGCTGGGAATTGAACCCAGGTCCTCTGGAAGAGCAGCCAGTGCTCTTAACCACTGAGCCATCTCTCCAGCCTCTCATTAGGTCTTTTGTTTGAGATTTTTCAGATATGTTAAGTGTAAGCACTTGTAGCTATAAACTTTCCCCTTAGAACTGCTTTAGCTGTGGTCCTTTCACTTTCATTTGGTTCCTGCAACTTTTTGATTTCTTTTCCAATTTTTTTCAGTGACCCACTGTTCATTCAAAAGTATGTTGTTCATTTTCTATGTATTTGTGTCATTTCTGTAGTTTTTCCTGCTCTTGATTTATGGTTTTATTGCACCGTGGTCTGAAAAAAAACTCACAAGAACTTAACTTTTATCTTTTGTATTCAGTAAGATTTGATTCGAGATCTAGAGTATGGTCTATTTTAGATGAGGTTCCATGACCTGATGCAAAAAATATGTATTCTGTATCTGTTGAATAGAATACTCTCTATGTATCTGTTAAGTGCATTTGTTGAATAGTGTACTTTAACTTAGAATTTTTATTTGCTTGGATGTCCTATCTATGTAAAGAGTGAGGTATTGAGATCTCCCAATAACATTGTAGCAGAATTTATCTGACCTTTTATGTGCATTAGTGTTTATTTCATGAAGTTTGATGTCTAAATATTTGGTCCATATATATTTACAATTATACCATTTTGGTCAGTTGTTTCCTCTATTAATACTTATGGCCTTCTTTATTTCTCCTCAGAAATTCTTGCTGAAGCCTACTTCATCAGATGTCAGAATGGCTACACCAGCTTGTTCCTCAGTTTCTGTTTCCTGACAGAGTCTCTTCTATTTTTTGATCTCAGCCTGTAGTGTTATGACCAATAATTTAACGCTCTTGGGGAAAAGAGTTGGATTTAGTTTGTTAATACAGTCAGCTAGTTTGCATTTTTATTGAAGAGCTGAGGCCACTTATATTTGAAATTATTGCTGAGAGATGTTTACTGATTTTTTTGTAACTTAGTTGACTGTTTTTTGGGTAGTTGGATTACTGTTTGTTCTTAACTTTCTTCCCTATTGGATCAGGAGTTGGTTGCTTTGCTGGGCTGGGGTACCATTAATCTCCCTAACTTTTCTTTATCTATTCCTTTCACAAATTGTATCATTTCTTGTAATTGAGACTGTCATTATTTCTTCTCTGTGTATAATGTTTTCAAGTATCTTCTACAGTGCTGGTTTTGGGGTCACGAACTGGCTTATCTTTGTGTGTTTGTGTGAGTGTGTGCGCATTCCTGCTTTCCTCTCCAGGTTATGAGGTTATAGGCTGAATTCATCTGGTTGTTTGTATATTAAGGTCGTTGGCCATATTTTCTGAGAAAACCTTTGAAACCATCACCTGACATTTACCTATTTCAGTATTCTCAAGTTCAATAATTGAGGAGGAGGAGTCATGTTGTCTTGCTTTTTTATGTGTTTAGCATTTCTTTGCTATGATTTGCACATCTGTTAGTTTGGGCATTTTTTCCATTTTGAAATGGGATATTTTTTTCTTTATTAATTACACTTTATTCATTTTGTATCCCCCACCCCCGTGGTTCCTTCCCTCCTCCCGTCCCAATCCTTTCCTTCCTCCACCCTCTGCATGCATGTCCTCCCCAAGTCCACTGATAGGGGAGGACTTCTTTTCCTTCCATCTGATCATAGTCAATTAGGTCTCATCAGGAGTGGCTGCCTTGTCCTCTTCTGTGGCCTGGTAAGGCTGCTTCCCCCTCAGGGGGAGGTAATTAAAGAGCAGGCCAATCAGTTCATGTCAGAGACAGTCCCTGTTCCTATTACAATGGAACCCACTTGGATATTGAACTGCCATGGGCTACATCTGTGCAGGGATCTTAGGTTATCTCCATGCATAGTCCTTGGTTGGAATATCAGTCTCAGGAAAGACCCCTGTGCTCAGATTTTTTGGTTCTGTTGCTCTCCTTATGGAGTTCCTGTCCTCTGCAGATCTTACTGTTTCCCACTTCTTTCCTAAGATTCCCTGCACTCTGCCCAAAGGTTGCCCATAAGTCTCAGCATCTACATTGATAGTCTGCAGGGCAGAGCTTTTCAGAGGTCCTCTGTGTCAGGCTCCTGATTTGTTTCCTCTTTTTTCCTTCTTCTGATGTCCAGCCTCTTTGCCTTTCTGGATAGGAATTGAGCATTTTAGCAAGAGTCCTCCCTCTTGATTAGTTTCTTTAGGTGTACAGATTTTAGTAGGTTTATCCTATATTATATGTCTATATGAGTGAGTATATACCGTGTGCATCTTTCTGCTTCTGGGATAGCTCACTCAGGATGATCTTTACCAGATCCCACCATTTACCTGCAAGTTTCATGATTTCCTTGTTTTTTGTTGCTGAGAAATATTCCATTGTGTAGATATACCACAATTTGTGCATCCATTCCTCCACTGAGGGGCATCTGAGCTGTTTCCAGCTTCTGGGTATTACAAATAAGGCTGCTACAAACATGGTTGAGCAAATGTCCTTATTGTGTGCTTGAGAATCTTTTGGATATATGCGTAGGAGTGGTATAGCTGGATCTTGAGGAAACGCTATTCCTAGTTGTCTGAGAAAGTGCCAGATTGTTTTCCAGAGTGTTTGTACAAGTTTACATTCCCACCAGCAGTGGAGAAGGGTTCCCCTTTCTCTACAACCTCTCCAGCATTTGTTGTCTCTTGAGTTTTCTGATCTTAGCCATTCTGATGGGTGTAAGGTGAAATTTTAGGGTCGTTTTGATTTGCATTTCCCTGATGGCTAATGAGGTTGAGCATTTCTTTAAGTGTTTCTCTGCCATTCTATATTCCTCTGCAGATAATTCTGTTGAGCTCTGTACCCCATTTTTTTAATTGGATTACTTGGTTTTTTTGCTGTTTAACTTTTTTAGTTCTTTATATATACTGGATATTAGCCCTCTGTCAGATATAGGGTTGGTGAAGATCTTTTCCCAATCTGTAGGCAGTCGTTTTGTTCTGAAGACAGTGTCCTTTGCTTTACAGAAGCTTTTCAGGTTCATGAGGTCCTATTTATTGATTGTTGCTCTTAGAGCCTGTGCTGTTGGTGTTCTGTTGAGGAAGTTGTCTCCTGTGCCAATGAGGTCAAGGGTATTCCTCACTTTTTCTTCTTCGCGGTTTAGTGTGTCTGGTTTTATGTTGAGGTCTTTGATCCACTTGGACTTTAGTTTTGTGCAGGGTGATAAGTATGGATCTATTTGCATTTTTCTACATGTAGACTTCCAGTTAGACCAGCACCATTTGTTGAAGATGCTGTCTTTTTTCCATTGAATAGATTTGGCATCTTTGTCAAAAATCAGGTGTCCATAAGTGTGTGGATTTATGTCAGGGTCTTCTATTCGATTCCATTGATCCACCAGTCTGTTTCTATGTCAGCACCATGCAGTTTTTAGTATTGTTGCTCTATAGTACAGTTTGAGATCAGGGATGGAGATACCTCCTGAAGATCTTTTACTGGAGAGAATTGTTTTTTAGCAATTCTGGGTTTCTTGTTGTTCCATATGAAAGTGAGAATTTTTCTTTCAAGGTCTGTAAAGAATTGTGTTGGTAATTTAATGGAAATTGCCTTGAATCTGTAGATTGCTTTTGGTAAGATGGCCATTTTTACTACATTAATCCTGACAAGCCATGAGCATGGGAGATCTTTCCATCTTTTGATATCTTCTTCTAATTCTTTCTTCAGAGACTGGAAATTTTTTTCATACAAGTCTTTGACTTTCTTGGTTAGGTTCATACCAAGGTACTTTATGTCCTTTGTGGCTATTGTGAAGGGTGTTGTTTCCCTAATTTCTTTCTCAGCCCTTTTGTCCTTTGTATACAGGAAGGCTACTGATTTTTTTGAGTTAATTTTGTATCCAGTCACTTTGCTGAAGGTGTTTATCAGCTGTAGGAGTTCCCTGGTAGAGTTTTTGGGGTCACCCAGGCATACTATCATATCATCTGCAAACAGTGATACCTTGACTTCTTCCTTTCCAATTTGTATCCCCTTGATCTCTTTCAAATGTCTTATTGCTCTAGCTAGGACTTCAAGAACAATGTTGAAAAGATATGGAGAGAGTGGACAACCTTGCCTTGTCCATGATTTCAGTGGAATGATTTAAGTTTCTCTCCATTGAGTTTGATGTTGGCTATAGGCTTGCTGTATATCGCCTTTACTATGTTCAGGTATGTGCCTTGTATCGAAATGGGATCTTTTCATGACCATGTTGTTTTTGAAAGGTCAATCCCCAGCACCACTAAGTGAGAACAAAAAGCAAACTGCTTTATTAGCAACAATATCAAACCATAGAAAATACACTTAAAATCAGGTAAAGATGAATAACTATGTGACCTGAAAACAGCAGTACTATAGAATGTGCTATAAAATAAACATTACTTAGATTAACTGTAGAAATAGTAAACTAATGAAATAAGGAAAGGAAATAGGAAAAGGAGAGAAATAGAAGAGAAGCAAAGTTAAATAAAGGAAAGGAAAAAGGAAGCGTAAATAATGTAATAGAGGGGAGAACAACACAGGTGATTAGGATGATTAAGAAAGAGGAAAAGAAAAAAAAACCCAAAAGATTCCAAATTAAAAACCAAAATTAGATAAATGTAAAAAGGGAAATAAAAAGTAAAAACATAAGTATTAAAAAAAAAAAACATAGCCAAGGCTACAACAAAGAAACCCTGTCTCAAAAAAACCAAAACCCAAACCAAACCAAAGCAAGCCAAACCAAAACAATCCCCTCACCCCACACAAAAATCCAAAATCCCACAAGTGGGTTAGAAAGATGGCCTTACAGTTAAGAGCACTTGTTGCTCTTGCAGAGGACCTAGGTTCAATTCCCAGCACCCACATGGTGGCTCATGATTGTTGCAGGATATTTGATCCCATTGTGAACCCTGAGATTGTGAACTGTATAACCCTGTCTTTTGTACGGTGTGATTCAGCCCTCACACACATTTAATTCCAGAACTTTCTGTTTATAGTAAACAGGTGATTATGGTGTGGTTCAGCCCTAACACATACCTTTAATCCTAGAGCTTTCTGTACATAGGATTTAATAAAGTTAACTCTAGGTCAAGAGGTGGAGCAAGTAACCAGCTGACAAAGGATTTATGGAAAGGAGCGACTTTGAGAAAAGAGTGTTTAAGACAGTATGGAGGAGAAGAAGGACACTTTAGCTCTCTAGCTCTTGGGCTTTTAGCTATTGGCTTTTCCACCTGGGCTGTTGTCAGCTTTTAGCTTGGGCTTTTGGCCTTTTCCTTCTGGGACGTGAGCTGAGTAGGAAGATCAGCTGGGTGCTTTCTCTGCCTCTCTGAGCTATTAAGTTTTCATTCCAGCATCTGGCTCTGGAGTCTTCATTGGTGAAACAGAACGGTTGGGATTTTCATTCATTGTAACAACAACACATCATCATTTGTAACTCCAGTTCCAGGAGATCTGACACCCCTTTCTAACATCCATAGGGACCAGGTCTACATGTGGTGCACAGACATGAAGGCAGGTGAAACATTCATACACATCACATAAAATAAATTAAACAAACTTTTAATTACCCCTCCCTCCGCAAAAAACCCTACCCAACAAGGTAAAGCCTAAATACTACCAAATGTAGGGAGAGAATAAGGAAGAAAACACAGGGTTGGAGGGATACAAGAAAAAAAGCCAACATTGCTATCAAATGTAAAAATGCCTAAACAGGAGTAGATGATGAATGAAGGGGAATACTAAAAACACATTTTTATAAGAGCAAAAGATTTCTTCCCAGGATTCCCCAGCCTGCACCCCATCAGGTGGCTCATGCTTTGGTGTTTTTTTTTTCCTCAGGAGCTGTGAGAGTGTGGTAAGCAGCTACACAAAAAGCAGCTGTGGTTGTTTGAAGGGATTGGGTAGGATGTGGCTGCCCGCTAAGTGCATTTGATTAATGATGTCATATAACCTCAGGGTTTCTTTGTCTAGGGAATAACCTGCATATTAGCGAGAGTAAGGTATTGAACTCGCCAACCAGTACTGTGTTGGAGCCAGTTTTTGGTTTTATGAAATTTGGTGCCTTAGTGTTTGGTGCATATATGCTAAATAAACTAAAATTTGTCTTAATTTACTTTTGTCTTTTTTTTTTAATGGAAGGAAGAAGTGAATCACCTCTAGTCACCCATTTTCCTGATGATTCCCCTCACTTTTAAAAGAAATACTTATTAATGTGCATGGGTATTTTACTTCCATATGTGTCTGTGTACCACATACACATAGTGCCTGCAGAGGCTGGAAGAGCGTGTCAGGTTCCCTGGAATTAGAAAGCAGGGCAAGTTCCCTGTGGCAGTGCCTTGAACGTAATACCAACTCACTCTGTGCTCATTATTACCCTAATATAAGTCAAATTATAAAGAATTCAGAACCAGAGAAGGAAGCATCCAAAGCTAAACTCCAACACTAGTCTTGGATGCCAAAGCTCTTTCTACTACAGTCTCCTATTCTGCCAGGGAAGAGTAGGACAGGATCCCAGTAGGGAAGAGGTAATGGTACAAGATGATCCATTCAGTTGGACAGTATCATAATACTTTGCTAAATACTCACAGCATAACAAGCTCCTTTAATCAGTCACTCATTCAACAAATATTTGAAGTTGTAAAATGAACACAGAGTGGGGTAAAAGTTCAGACAAATAGAATGTGATTAGTTGCATGTTCCCTCTGTCTTTGGTTTTGACAAGAACTCAGAATTTCAGGAAAAAGGAAAATATATGGGTTATGCATGTCATGCCACAGCAGAAGGCAAAGTAGGAGTGTGTTAAAGAAAAAAATTGAAAAAGTGTTTGATCACGTTAAGGGCAAACACATATTCCTGGATCCTGGAAAGAGTGAATGAGCTGGAGATTCTTGTTGAAATATCTTTTGTGTGTGACTGTGGATTCTTCACAGTTTGAATTGGCTCAGTGAAGATAGTCATGAACAAGGTGGGATAAGGACCCCAAAGAAGGGCTCATCTCCACCCCTAATTTTTTTGTTTCTTTTATTTTCTTTCTTTTTAAATTTTTTATTTTTAAAATATTATTTATTTATTTTCAGCAATATATTTTGATCATATTCTTCTCCCACTCCAACCTGTCCTAGACTCTCTGCATTCCTACCCACCTGACTTTACGTTAAAGCCTAAGCTCACAACCAAAATGCCCCTTCTCTGCTTAAGTATCATCTCCATAAATTTGTTGGAAACCATCTCATCATGGTTCAGTTGATGGGCTAGTAATCTTTCAAGACCTTACTTTCCTATTTTTGCTTTATTGATCCTGGGTGGACATTTAATTTTCCAGGCAAACTATAACATGTATAATTACACTGATTTCAGTTTTAGAATTTGCCCAATCTGAGCTCAAAAAATATGCCTTAAATTAAGGAATGACTTGGGGGCTGGAGAGATGGCTCAGAGGTTAAGAGCGCTGGCTGCTCTTCCAAAGGTCCTGAGTTCAATTCCCCACAACCATGTGGTGGCTCACAACCATCTAAAATGAGATCTGGTGCCCTCTTCTGGTTGTGCAGGTGAATGTGCAGACAGAACACTGTATACATAACGAATAAATAAATCTTTAAAAAATAAGAATTTTTTTGCTTTTTATTTTTTAATATTTTTATTTTAATTTTTATTAATTACACTTTATTCACTTTGTATCCCCCCATAAACCCCTCCTGCCCCCCTTTCCAATCCAACCTTCCCTCCCTCTTCTCCACAAATGCCCTTCCCCAAGTCCACTGATAGGAGAGGTCTTCCTCTCCTTCCTTCTGATCCTAGTCTATCAGGAGTGGCTGCATTGTCTTCCTCTGTGGCCTGGTAAGGCTGCTCCCCCATCAGGGTGAGGTGATCAAAGAGCAGGCCAATCAGTTCATGTCAGAGGCAGTCCCTGTTCCCATTACTATGGAACCCACTTGGACACTGAACTGCCATGGGCTACATCTGTGCAGGGGTTCATGAATGGTCCTTGGTTGGAGTATCAATCTCAGAAGAGACCCCTGTGCCCAGATTTTTTTGTTTCTGTTGCTCTCCTTGTGGAGTTCCTGTCCTCTCCAGGTCTTACTAACTCCCCATTTTTTCATAAGACTCCCTGGACTCTGTCCAAAGTTTGGCTGTAAGTCTCAGCATCTGCTTTGATGCCTTACAGGGTAGAGCCTTTCAGAGGCCCTCTATGGTAGGCTCCTGTCCTGTTCCCTGTTTTCTCCCTCTTCTGATGTCCATCTTCTTTTAAAAAAGAAGAATTTTTTTTAAATTAATGAATGACTGAATAAGTGATGAAAATTTTAGGTATCTGGGAAAGAGAGGTATTATTATCCTACCTACTCAAGATTCTGAGGCACAGACAGAATGTAGAGCAGCCTACACACGTGGCGAAGCTAACCTGGGTCTTTAGCCCTCTGAATGCAGACACAGTGTTCCATGCACAGGCACATTCATCCTGGATCACAGCTGGAGAGTGGTTGTGACAAGCTCCAGGAAGATATCAGAAACAGCTGGTTTTGGAGTACAGATGCAAGGGTCTCTATTTGTAGAAACTCAGCAACTGCATTCATCTGAACACACCGATTTATTTCTTGTCATCACTTTCATCCTAAAGTTATGAAACTAGTACAAGCAGCTACACATATTAAATGTTTGGTAAATTAGACTGTGAATCTCTTAATATCAAGGTTAATATCCCTTGACTCGACCTCACCAACTAGGATACTACATAACACATAATAAATAAATATTTGTGAGCAGTGCAGAGACAGGAAAGTGGATGTATACATAGTTCTTACCAAGATAAGCTGATGGAGCATTTTTTAATGTTAGTTTTTTAATGTTTAGTGTTAGTTTTTAATGTTTACTAAGGCTGATGTCATAGATTAATGAACATTGGATCCTGTGGTCACTGTCTGTTTCCCCCATTCTTCCTTCTTCCCTCAAGTAGGTGGAGCTACCTTTTCATGATTTAAATGTGAGAGTTCCAAAGGTTTAGTGACATCAGTGATCCAGAAGCCACTGACCATGGGTTTCTCGGTGTTTAGTCTCGCCAAAAGCCTGGATGGTGTCTCTGGGTTCTTCCAAGTGGTCTTCCTGCTCAGCCTATTTCTTGTGCTGTTCAAGGCAATCCAGTTCTACTTGCGAAGACAGTGGCTGGTCAAGGCCCTCCAGAAGTTCCCATCCACACCCTTCCACTGGCTTTTGGGGCACAACCTGAAGGTAAGAAGAAGGGAGAGAGT
This sequence comes from Meriones unguiculatus, assembly GCF_030254825.1. Taxonomy (NCBI): domain Eukaryota; kingdom Metazoa; phylum Chordata; class Mammalia; order Rodentia; family Muridae; genus Meriones; species Meriones unguiculatus. The sequence goes on from NC_083351.1 coordinate 33,760,255, forward strand.
GGAAGTGTATGAAAATCTGGAACATCAGTATACAGGGCAGTCTACTGGCTGATGCACATGTGGTTTCTGAAGGACACTCGGTTTACTTCTAAGAGTGAGCTCGCCTTAACCACGGGGAGCACATGCTTTTAAACAGATGGATGTTATGAAAGGGGAGGAGGTCCTCCCCTATTAGTGGACTTGGACAGGGGCAGGGAGGAGATGAGGGAGGGAGGGTGGGATTGGGAAGGAATGAGGGATACAGCTGGGATACAGAATTAACGAAATGTAACTAATGAGAAAAATAAAATTATAGTAAAAAAAAAAAAAAAAAGAACCAGTAATTCTGGGCTTGGTAGATGGTTCAGTACTTAAGAGTGCTCCCAGAGGACCCAAGTTCAACATACACATGGTGGCTCACAACTGTCTATAACACTAATTCCAGGTTGTGGTTCCCACTGGCGCCAGGTTCACTTGTGATATACATACATGCTTATAAAACACCAATACACATACAATAATTTTAAATATATATACTTTTATCTTATGTATACGGGTATTTTGCCTGCATGTATGTCTGTGCACCGTGTGCATGCCTGGTGCTTTCGACCACCAGAAGAGGGTTATCAACTCACTGGAACGAGAGTGAGAACGGTGTAAGCTGCCTTATAGGTTCTGGGAATCGAATCTGTGTTCTCTAGAAGAGCAGCCAATGCTCTTAACTACTGAGCCATCTTTCCAGCCTGTAATATATATATATATATACATTTTAAAGATGGATATTGACAATAGACTAAAATCTCAGGATGTGCAAGGGCATGGGAAAACAGCCTATCCTTATGGAGTGGGTGAGTGATGCCAGGGACAGAGAACAAGTATCTACACTGCTCTCTGAGAACTTCTGGAAGTGATGATTTGGGGCCACGATGTATATCAGAAAGGAAGCCCCTTAAGATAAAGGAATTTCTATGGAGAGGTGAAACATGCCATCCTGTGCAAAAGCCCCTTAAATTCAGAAAGCAAACAACTCAAAGGCTCCATTACATCCCTGAAACTGGCTGGATTTACTAACCTCTCTTATTCCCAAGTGTGTATATAAGCAGTAAGAATGTCTGAGTATGCTACTAGCCCTCAGTAGAGTATAGTTTGATAAGGGGCTGCCTGATGAGGCACGCAGTGAGGGGCTTGCACACTAACCACATTTAAGAATAGATAAAATTTTGAGGCACTACAGAATGCTGAGGTAGAAGAAGACTTAGCTCTGTCTAACAAGGCTTCAGGATCTGGCCAGGGCAAGTCCTTGGACAAAGTCTAGGGCAAAGGTCTGGATGAAAGAACAAATAGATATCAAACTGGCCCAAATGTCTACCTATTCCTAACATTCTAGAGCTATGGCCCTGTGATGGTCCCGCCTCTCCTAAACCATACAAAGTTCTAGAGGTCAAAGAACATTTTCATGAATTTGTCTTTTCCTTGGTGTCTGTTCCCAAAGGACCAGGAACTCCAGCAGATTCGTAAATGGGTAGAGAAATTTCCAAATGCCTGCCTATATTGGCTCTCAGGGAACAGAGTACGAGTCCTGCTCTACGATCCTGACTATGTGAAGTTGATTCTAGGACGATCAGGTGAGAGTGCAGCTCTATAGCAGCTGTAGCACATCTCCCATCCAACGGTCATGCCCCAAACCTGTGAAATTTTTGAAAGAGTGACACTGCAGCCATCAATGTCTAAATCATACCCAGCATTCTCCCCGTCCAGCTAGCAATACTTACATAGTTCTCAACACTTAAGATAGCTGCACAGGGCTTACCTTCTTTTTTTCTTCTTTTCCATTTTTAAAACAAACTGAGGTGATGTGTTTTTACAAGTTTCCCAAACATTCAGCTGCTGGTCCAACAAAGTCTGCCTTCCTAAGTCTAGCTAACTGGCAAGACAAAGATAGAAAGGAACGGGAGGCAGTGACATGGGAATGAGTGGGGGGTTCTGCTGCTAAAGCCTCATGGCCTGATTTGAGCCCTGAAACCTGCACTGAAAGTGAAAAGAAGGAACCAACTCCACAAAGTTATCTTCTGAACTCCACACAAGCACTGTAGCAGGTACACATGCAAACAATAAATAAGTTTTAACATTCTGAAAAACTGAAGAATTCATAAAAGCTTGCAGTTTGAACAGCATCCCCTTATCCGGTCCTCAAGATCTGTTTGTTTTTCAGATCCAAAGGCTCACAGAACTTACCACTTGCTTGCTCCTTGGATTGGTAAGTATGTGAAAAAAAAAAAAGTGTTTTCCTGACACTGCTCTTTGGCTAATGGAAAAACAACAGGTGACTGGCCATGAGTATCGTGATCCGCCTCTAAACCAAGCTTTATTTTTCTTCTTCTAGTCAGTCCTTAGTCCTTCTTAATGCTGGTGTGGGTGTTCAGGGTATCTAGATACCCCTTAACTAGCCCAGCTGTCTCTGCAACCGTGTCACTAGTTCCCATGTCACTGCCTCCCGTTTCTCTCTGAAGATATCATTTCTTCAGACATTTGTTGCCAGACATTTACATATGTCCCTCTTGACCTGATCCACACACATTTTCACCCTTTATTTTACTTCTTTCTTAGTCACAGAAGATTTATCATATAAACTGGAAGTCTCACTTTCCATGTCTTAGTCTAAAAAAAAAAAAATCCCATTACTGGATTGTCTTTCCCTATTTCATCCCAGTGGATCCACCCACATGATCCCAGGGGCACCTTTGATTCCACAGACACGTCACGTACTGGTCTCTGCCACAGGTTTTGGTTTGCTCCTGCTGAATGGGAAGAAGTGGTTCCAGCACCGGCGGATGCTGACCCCAGCCTTCCACTATGACATCCTCAAACCCTACGTCAGAGTCATGGCGGACTCTGTCAATATAATGCTAGTGAGTTGCTCTGTCTCTTTCTCATTTCATTACACCTACTCACAGAATACTCACAATGACCCCTCTAAAACAAATTCCAGACAGTCACATAGACTGATAATTCATGACATTGCTATGAAGTAAGTGACCCACAAATGCATAAATTGGAGAGCTACTGCTCATCAGGATTTAGCCACACTCTTCAGAAAGCATTGTGGTAAGTACAGGACCAAGTACAGGACCAGTGGCAGCTTCAAGATGTTATAAGACAAGAATGTCTTGGACTCCAGGGCTCTGTGTGATACTGAGTCTTTCTGAGTCTCTGTGTGATCCATAGCCTTTCTTTTCTTCTACACATTTTATTCCTATATTTACTCCTATTTTTAAGTAATAGGTTATTCCTATTTTTCAAGTCTAGTTCATTTCCAAAAAGGGGACTACTTTTATAAACTGAAAGATTATACTCTTTTCTAAAAACCAATAGGCAATAATTGAACACCTTGAGAAAATACGTTCTGTTTTGTTAAAGGGTTTGGAAGAAGTAGGCATCAAATTACAAATGTTTGCATCATGCTTTTAATTTGCTGGAAGCAGATGAACTTGATGGTGAGGGACTCCAGACTGGTTATCTGAAGATAAAAAGAAACATCTTAGTCTAAACACAGGTCTTCTGGAGAAAATTAAGGAATTTGTCTCATTCTCACCACAGGACAAATGGGAGAAGCTTGGTGGCCAGGACTACCCTCTGGAGATTTTTGAATACATCTCTTTGATGACACTGGACACTGTTATGAAGTGCGCGTTCAGCCACCAGGGCAGCGTCCAGTTGGAAGAGTGAGTGGCAACCCTTCATCTTTTAAATATTTAGTCTTAGCAGTCCATAAGGGCTCAGAAAGAGCTAAGTGGGGCTTCTAAGGCAGTTTCCTCCAGGCAAGATTTTCAGCCAGCTGTAGGCCAAGCTCTAATTTCAAACTAGAACCAGACCAGTCCCAGCAGGACACTGTAGAACCCTAGCAATTGTGGAAGCCCAGCTGGTCATCTATTTTTTTAAAGTCCCAAGGGTCAAAAGACCTTTAAGACAGAAGTGATGTGTGCCTTGGTGTTGTGTGTCCCAAGGCTGAAAGGATGAGTATAGAGAACCCACTCTGTTCTTGGGTCAACACCCTAATCACCAGTGTGTTGTGTCTCCTGTCCTCAGAAATTCCAGGTCCTATGTGAAGGCTGTTGATGACCTGAACACCCTGATTTTCCTCCGATCGAGGAGTGTCTTTTTTGATTTCAGCCCAATCTTCAATATGTCCTCTGATGGCTGTTTGTTCCGCCGCGCCTGCCAGATTGCTCATGAGCACACAGGTTCCATCTTTCCACCCCTCCCGCCTTTCTTACTTTCAGGCTCACCCTCCCCCCCACCCCAAAATGATCAAGTATCTCAGACATAGTGCACTTACCAGAAGCCTCTGCAGGGCTTGAGACACTGGTGTTAGTTACTACAAAGATACAACTTTGAGGAGCTAGGATATTGGCATATGAGGTACATTTCAAAAATTACCAGTTTCATTACATTGGTGACACTGCATGAGACCCCTCCAATAGCCTTCAACATGGCTCTGTGGCCCATGAAACACACTGGAGGATCCAATTGGAGGGTTGAGGTATATGAGATTATGTAGACTTCAAATAATGACCAAATTCCCACCTGCACATGCATCTGGGGCTCTGTGTGATACACAAACTGGGTTCAGAGACCCTGTGAATGACAGTCATTCTGGGTTGTCTGACAAGTGCTTGTCATGGCTAGATGGGGTGATCAAGATGAGGAAGGCCCAGCTGCAGAATGAAGAAGAGCTGCAGAAGGTCAAGAATAAGAGGCACTTGGATTTCTTGGACAGCCTCTTGTTTGCCAAAGTGAGTGGGGTGCAGGGTTGAGCTTTGGCCCAGAAGCACAGATTGGATATAAACTCTGGTCTCTCATCTGTACGTTTATTCAGATGGAGGCTGGGGACAGCTTATCTGATGAGGAACTTCGTGCCGAGGTGGACACATTCATGTTTGAGGGCCATGACACCACAGCCAGTGGAATCTCCTGGATTTTCTATGCTCTGGCCACCCACCCTGAGCACCAACAGAGATGCAGAGAGGAGGTGCAGAGCATTCTGGGTGATGAGACCTCTATCACCTGGTGAGAAAAATTCAAGATGAATGAGACTCATGCCCTCCTAAAGGAGAGACCTTACTTCTGGTCTTCCCAGCTCTATGTGACTTTCAGATGGCCCTCATTTCAGGGAGCACCTGGACAAAATGTCCTACACCACCATGTGCATCAAAGAGGCCCTGAGGCTCTACCCAACAGTACCAGGTGTGAGTCGAGAGCTGAGCACACCTGTCACCTTTCCCGATGGACGCTCCTTGCCCAAAGGTAACCAAAACCAGGTACCTAAGTGCTCACATGTGTTGTCCCGGTAAATTGGATTTTTTTTTTTTTTTTTTTTTTGCTTTTAAAGGAATGTGTGTCTTTTCTATCTTTACTGGAAACCCAAGTTTTCCATGAATTGTTTGTAATATAAAGAACAATTTGATAGAATGTAAAAATACTAATGGGGGCGCCGCTGGAGGCTGTGTGCGCCCGCTGGTCCCCAGGACCTTTCCCAGGTATTGACTGGGTGACCTGAGGTCGGACCAATTAATTTCCACACTGTAGGCTCTCTCACCTGGCAATCACAAAAGCTGGTGTTTTAGGTTCCTGAGTTCAGTCTCCTGGTCGCTGTGCCAACACTGCTGTCCTCTCCTCAGACACAGTGTCTTCCCAGTGCCTCCATCTTGTTGTCGGTAAATTGGATCTTTAAGTTGAAATTGAGATGAGGTTATAAAGTTGAGGCTGAGGCTGTCTCCTGGAAGAAATGCTACACTCTAGTTAAATATTATTCTCAGCCTTGAAATTACAGTCACATAAGATACTCAGGGTTGAAAAAGAATGACACAAGTCTTGTGGTTCTAAGGGTTTGTTCGTGAGTAGAGACAAATGAAAATGACAAGGGACTCCTATGTGTGGGTACAATGTCTCTCAGTCTCTCAGAAAACTTTGAGGTGATGAAAGAGGGGAGCTGATGATAAGTTATGAGCTCCTTGTCATCATAGGAAAACATGTATTAGTGAACTCATCATTGGATATGATCCCACCTCTGCCATGTCCAAGCAGTGTAAACAGAAGAAAGATAATGGGCCTCATTGGGGATTTAGTATTTCATGTGAAAAATGGAGTGGTGCAGGGGAACTTGTGTTATGTGAGCTATTGTATGTTCTTTCGTGGTGGATGTAAGAAACTTGATGAATGCGTGCTGTCACTTCACTTACTAGAATCAAGATGCCTCCAATTCTTGCTGTCTGTCAGCAGGTTTATGGTTTTCTATGTATGCTTTTCTAAACTCCCTAACCCCCAAAAGATCACTAGCTCTAAGTGATGACTCTGTATACAGGCCATTTGTGCATGCTGGTCTCCTATTGGGTATGGATCTAGAGCCCTTTTTCATTGGATTAATTGTGTTTCACTCCATGTCTTCTTACCTCTGCCTACAGGTATTACAGTCACAATTTCCATTTATGGCCTTCACCATAACCCAAGTGTGTGGCCGAACCCAACGGTATGAAATCCTTGACCTCTAGACATTCTGTATCCTTTTGCACTGGAAATGGGCTGGATGCCCATCCATCCCAGCCCTGTGCTCTCTCTGCAGGTGTTTGACCCCTATCGATTTGCACCAGATTCTTCTCGGCACAGCCATGCTTTCCTACCCTTCTCAGGAGGAGCAAGGTAATGGGAAAGGATTGAGAAAAAGGATGGAGGGTCAGCACATATTAATAATTTATATTTCTGATTGCTCATGTCCCTATGTGGTCTACTCATGTGTACCTCTGTTGTTGTATGTGGGCAGATGGTGTCATGTATACATGTTTGTGCCAAAAGGAAAGATGGCAATTTGGTGTACCACAAAGATTTTTTAAACCACTGTCCTGTGGCCACTGAAACATCTGTATAAAAATTATTATATTTTGGTATTTTAACAAATTATGAACTTTGTATTTCACAATAATATTTCTTATGAAAATTAAACCAAGAACTTTTAGTTTTCAATAATCTAAAAGGGTGAATTTCTCTCTCTCAAAATTCTTATTCTAGATCAGAAGGTTTTCTTACTAATTCAACAGTTAGATGCATCTATAAATCTTTAAAATATATGTATCTATAAGTATGTATGTAATAATATATTAGGTATTATAATGTGCTATAGTTCAAATTCCAGAAACGGTATGGGCTCTTCTGTTAAAGATTATATATGTATATATACAAATACATGTTGTCACCTCACTTACTAGAACACACACACCCATATCCATATATATATATATATGTGTGTGTGTGTGTGTGTGTGTGTGTGTGTGTATGAGTTCACAGCTCATTGTAGGTTGGACACCAGTGGCAATCATCACTTATTTTTGGCTTCTAGCCTTACAAAAAATTTGCTGCATGTACAAATTCCTCTTGTATTTATTTGCAATACTTTCCCAATTTGCAAAGCTATGCATGCAAGGAAGTAACTTCAGTGTAACAGGCCTGGTCTATGTATTTCAGTGGTTACAAAAGCAGAATGAAGACCTTAAACAGCTTCTGAGAAAACCCTCTGTTTAGCGATGATGGGTGTCATATCTGGTGTGTGCAATGACAGAGAAACAGCTAAAAGGCTGATGAGGAATCCACAAAACCTACAGGACTCCTCCTGTAGAACACAAATTCCCCAAAACTTCTTAAGGTTTTGACACAGTGGTCGTCACGGGTTGACATGTCTGTAGGGGTTACAGGAAGGATGGTTGTCTGGGGGAATGAGGGACTGGAGCCTGGAAACTGAGTGAGAGGAAGATGGAGGAACATCTTGAGGATCCCCATTGAGGATTCTGCACTCACCAGAAGCTTCCACCACCATATTTGATTACTATTTTAGGATGAATTCATTTTCATACATAGATGATACTCCGCAGGATAGCAACCTACCCCTCCTCATAAGACCCTGATAGGAGTATAAACAGTGGAGATCCAGAAACTTTTAGTAGAGAGGATAGGCTAACTAATGATTACCTCATTAAATAACTCACATGTTTGGAATCTATGTCTCACAATGCTGGCAGTGTTCAAATGACATTCCATACACCTGAGAGCAAGACTAAGGTCAGAGATAGCCCTAGAGGAGTGACAGACTTTATCATAGGTCTGGAGCCTATGCACAAAGACAAGGGATTGAGGTGGTTGTGAGACCTATAAAGAAAGTGATCTCAAAGCAAGGAATGATTTAGGTGTGTGACCTATAAGGAAAATGATTCAGCTGGTACCATGAAGGGGACACCAGTGCCATTAGGACCAAGGCTCAAGGAACAATGCTGACTGTACCCAGAACAGGTCTCAGCCCACATCTCATTTTATGTCTCTGCTCCATTCAGAAACTGCATTGGGAAACAGTTTGCCATGAACGAGCTGAAGGTGGCTGTGGCCCTGACCCTGCTCCGCTTTGAGCTGCTGCCAGATCCCACCAGGATCCCAGTCCCCATTGCAAGACTTGTGTTGAAGTCCAAGAATGGGATCTACCTGCGTCTCAAGAAGCTGAAATAATACTGGTGGAGAAAAGGACAGCTTTGGAGGCCTGCTGTCTGCAATACTATTTGACATCCGCTTTCATCCCTGGCTTATCTATATTTGTTTTGCTCTCTCTCTGACCCTATCCCTCTGTTTTCTGTAATGTCTCCTGCCATCTTCCCGTCCTTATTTCTGTAGCTCTCACCCAAAATGTTTCCCAGCTTGGGCATGTACCTGTTTCTCACCTGGTTGTATCTCTGACTGAGCATATAACCCCTGAAACCAGTCCTCCAGGCTAGTCACCCTTTAAAACCACCAGCTTGATAGAGGAAGAGATATTTTAAAGGGAGACACTCCATTCAGTTATCAGACTCTTGAGGCAATGGGCATCATTAATTAAAATGTCCATAGGAATCACATACTGGGAGAAAATTAATAAAAATCTGCCCACCCGACACTGTTAATGATATATTTATTAAGTGCCACTGTTGATAATATGTTGCTATACTTGCAGACAGGAGGCTAGCATAACAGTTGTCTGAATGGCTTCATTAGGCGGCTGATGAAAATAGATGCAAAGACCCCACAGCCAAACACTAGGTGGAACTTGAGGAATATATATATATATATATATATATATATATATATATATATTTTTTTTTTTTTTTTTGAGACAGGGTTTCTCTGTGTAGCTTTGGCTGTCTTGGACTTGCTTTGTAGACCAGACTAGCCTCAAACTTACAGAGATCTACCTGCTTCTGCTTCTGCTGGGATTACATGCTTGCACCACCATGCCAGGCTGAGGAATCTTGTGGAAGAGGGGGAGAAAGTACTGAAAGAGCTAGAGGGGTCAAGGACACCATAAGAAACCTACAAAATCAATTAAGCTGGGCCCATAGGGGTTCACAAAGACTTAACCACCAACCAGAGAACATCCACGGGACCGACCTAAGTCCTCTACACATATGTAAGAGAGGTGCAGCTTGGTCATCATGTGGGTCCTCTAACAACTGGAACAGAGGCTCTCTCCGACTATGTTGCCTGCCTTTGAATCCCTTTACCCTAACAGAGCAGCCTTCTCTAGACTCAGTAGGAGAAGATGCACCTAGTCCTACTGTAACTTGATATGGCAAGGTGGGTTGGTATACATGGGAGGCCTCCTTTTCTCTGAGGCATAGGGAAGAGGTGAGGTGAAAGAGAGGGGCTAGGAGGGGAGGAAGGGAGGAAGCTATGGCCAGGATGTAAAGTAAATAAGTTAATTAATTAATGAAAAAAAAAAACACTAAAAATCTGGCACCGGAGAACTTGACTCACAAGTAAAGATTTTACACATTTCTGTTTATCTCATGGTAAATTAAATTAATTGTATGCAAATTTCCTGGTATTTACTTCATCTTTTATACGAAGTAATAGTACTGATACAAAAAGCTAGAAAGAAATGAATAATTTTTCCTTCTTTTTCACAAACTATAAATAAGTCCATTTTACTCCATCAATTTCTGTTTATTATTTTTGTTTAAGATACAAGAAAACTACTCAGGATGAACCTAAATGCCCCAGAGCAGTTTTGGCGAGGCAGCCATTGGGAAACATGTGACTGTCTGGTCCCCCACTCTTAGAATGCGGTGACCCTGGGGCTGGTTGTCTGTCAAATGCAGGCTGGCGGTTTGGTGACACTAGGAGTGTGCTGATTTTAACCTGGGTTCTGTTTGGAATAATGTAGTTATGCAGTTTAGCGATTTGGAGAATTCCTGTTAAAGTCTCACGGCCCGGACCTGGATTCTTTTGTGACAAGGGCACTGATTATAATGAAGGGTGTTTGCCCTCTGTGCACCAAACACAGGGGCACCCAAGTTCATACATCACTACTGCCACTCAAATTCCACATTGACCCTTGCATAGTGATGCTAGATGACTTCAGTACCCCTCTCTCACCAGGAGACAGGTCATCCAGACAAAAACTAAAACTCTGGAATTAAAGAACGTCATTAGCCAAACAGGCCTAACAGATATTTTCAGACCATTTCACCCAAACACGAAAGAATAGACATTTTTCTATTTTCTCAGCACCTCTTGACACTTTTCCCAAATGAATCACATACTCAGACACACAGCGAGTCTCAGCAGATAAAATGAAGTTGAAATAACACTTTGCATCCCATCTGCTCACCATTGGTCAAAGCTCAATATCAACAACAGAAACAAAAAGCAGAAAGCCTAAAAACTTGTGGAAGCTGAACAGCTCACTACTGAATGAAAATGGGTCAAGACAGAAGTCAAGGAGAAATACAAAACCTTTTTATAACTGAGTAAGAATAAACCACAACATACCCAAACCTATGGGCCATAATAAGAGCAGTTGTAAGAGGCAAGTTTATACCACTAAGTGTCTGTATAAAAATATTGGCAAGATCTCATGTTAGTAATTTAACAGTACACATGAAAGCTCTAGAACAACGAGAAAAATAATGCCCTAAAGGAGTAGATGGTCAGAAATAATCAAACCCAGGGCTGAAATCAATAAAATAAAAACAAACAAAAATAATAACAAAAAACCAAAGAATTGGTCCTTTAAGAAGTAACCAAAATAACTAAAATATGAAGGGGGAAGATTTAAATTAACAAAGTTAGAGATTAAAAAAGGGGACATTCTGAGGAAATCCACAGAACCATAAAAACATACTTAAAAAAAATCCTGTACTCCGGCAGATTGAAAAATCTAAAAGAAATACATAATTTTCTTGATATATACCACCTACAAAAGCTAAATCAAGAACAGATAATAAATTTAAATAGACCTATAACCCATAGTGAAATAGAAACAATAATAAAAAATCCCCCCCCCCAAATCCCAAGGCCAGATGGTTTTTAGCACAGAATTTTACCAGATGTTTAAAGAAGAGTCGATGTTAATACTCCTCAAATTATCCCACAAAATGGAAATAGAAGGGACACTGCCCAGTTCATTTTTCAAGGCCACACTTACCCTGATACCCAAACCACATAAAGATCCAACAAAGAAAGAGAATTAGAAACCAGCTTCTGTTATAAACATATGGGGAACATTCTCAGTAAAATCCTTGCAAGCCAAATCCTTGCAAGCCAAATCCAAGAACACGTAAAAAGAGATCATCACCACATTCGAGTAGGGAGAGCCACAGGGATAATTTACCATATATAATTTGATAATATATCCATGTAAACAAACCGGGAAGAAAAAACCCCACACAATTATTTAATTAGATACAGTAAAGGCTTTTGACAAATCTAACACCCTTTCATGACAAAAGTCCTGGAGAGACTAGAGATACAAGGGAAATAAATCAACACAATAAAGGCAATTTACGGAAAGCTCACACCCAACATCAACCTAGATGGGGAGAAACTCAAAGCTTTTCCATTAAAACCAAGGCAGGGCTGTCTACTCTCTCCATACCTATCTGATATCACACTTAAAATCTTAGCTAGAGCAATAAGACAACTGGAGGAGATCAAGGGAAACAAATTGGAAAGGAAGAAGTCAAGTCATCGTTATTTGCAGATGATAGTGCATGCAAGTGACCCTAAAACTTCCACTAGGAAACTCCTCCATCTGGTAAACACTTTCAGCAAAGTAGCAGGTACAGTCTCAACCCCATGAGACTAACTGTTGTTACAGTAGTGTGGCCTACGAATCAACCGCAAGTTGGGAAAAAAGGAATCAAGTATCTATATTACAGTCTCTTAGGCCTGAGAACATTCAGCAAGAAGAAATGAAAAGAATTTAAGAGCAAGTTTCAGGAGTTTTATGGTACTTTTCTGTTGTGTTTTACTTCTTGAGTTATGAAAGAGTATTTCCATTTAGAAGAAGTAGCTGTCCAGTACTCTACCCTCTTCGCTGGCATTCCCCAAGATTGTACAAGCTGGAACAACTGCCAGGAAGAAGAGACGGACCAACTAACCTGCCTAGAAGTTGAATTCCAAAGCTACAGCTTTCGTTAGTCATCACCCAGCTGGGGTGGGCTTTCAGTGATCAGCTAACTTTGTGTCACCTGTGTTCAGTAGGTCGCCTCTTGCTATTCTTTTGTAAGTAATTTCAGTAAACTCACTGTTTCACTGAGCTGAGCTTGCCTGGAAGATTTTCTTTTGTCTGTGGTCAGTGCCCTATCCAGTGTGAATAGATGTTAAAGTCATCCTTGGAAAGAAAGATAGTAATCACAAAGTCAAACTTTAACCATTTAGCAAATAGCTCAACTGAGCCTTCAAAAATGTTCCTCTTCCTCTTTTCCTCTTTTCTTTCCTCCTCCTCCTTCTTTATCTTATTAGAAATATATTTTTTCATGGTTTCCTCTCCTCTAAGACCCTTAGGTCCTCCCCACCTCCCATCCCAACTGAATCCACACCCTTTCTGTCTCTCATTAAATAACAAACAGGCATCTAAAGAATAAAAATCAAATAAGATAAACCCAAACCAAACTGGATTAAGACAAAATAAACAGAAGAAAAAGAGCCAAAGAAAAAGCATGAGAAACACACATAAATATGGAAACACACATACACATAGGAATCCCATAGAAGCACAAAACCAGAAGCTATAATATGGCAATGGATCTGTAAGGTGAAAAAATTTTTTCCTGACAGAACATTACAAGACAGGGAACCTCCAAACAAACCACTGGATCTGTTTTCAGTTGGTCATCTGTGGGTGCCTTGCCCTTAGGAGTGGTTCGTATCCCCAGTGAGACTGCTGGGGAGAACTAATTTTTCATTTGTGAGTAGTTATCAGTTTCAGATAGCTTCTGGGTTAGAGGTGGGGGCTTGTGTCTACTCTCTGGGACTCCATCTCTTCCCTCGGTAGGAACTGTAAAGAAGGGGGACCTACTGACTGTGTTCTCACCTATGTGACACCACCTTCACGCCCTTTGACCTTGATGGGGTCTGCATATTTGCTGGTGACCCATAGTCTGCTTGTGTAAGACCTGCCATTCAGAACAAATAGAGACCAGCAGTGTAGCATGCATGGAGCCTCCTCTGTCAGGGGAGCCTAAGGGCCCCTCTAATGATTACACAGGCCAGGGAATATCTGGGCTCCCTTGTGTGCTTAGCCTCCGCTATTTTCTTCAATGTTCTTTCTGACCACCCCTCGCCTTTCCCCTCGAATTCATAGTCTATCAGTTGCTATCATATTTCTCGGTCTAGCTAAGAAGCAAAGAAAGGGTGAACTTCCCGTTTAAAGAGGGCTATGAGTTGAGCTACATGGATGAGGAGAGCTTCTCCGTATTTACTACCTGTAACTTGGATTTAAGTCCTTGGAGTCTAGGGAATATCAACGACAACACACAAAATCATTAAAAAGAAAAAAAGAAAAATGGAAACAAAACAAACCAGCAACAACATAACTCTGAGGGAGGTGTCATAGAATGTCCCCCCCCTTTTTTTTAGCCTGTCTATACCATAGCAACCACAAAATAAAACAAACAACAGCAACAAAAACAAAATTAAGGGAATCCAGGGAGCAAAATGAAGCCAGAAAAGCGTGGAACAAAGAAATTCTGCATGTGTGTGTGTGTGTGTGTGTGTGTGTGTATGTGTGTGCGTGTGTGTGTGTGTATGTGTGTGTGTGTGCGTGTGTGTGTGTGTGTGTATGTGTGTGCGTGTGTGTGTGTGTGTATGTGTGTGTGTGTGCGTGTGTGTGTGTGTGTGTGTGTGTATGTGTGTGTGTGTGTGTGTGTGTGTGAGTGTGTGTTCTATCAGAGAAAAGAGGCCTGAAGATGCACAGAGAACAAGCAAGCATCAAGACCCACGGAACCTGCGCTCACCTCCAGCCTCCCATCCGAGCAGGCTGATACATCTCAGCCATCACAGCTGCCTCCACTGGCGGCACCCAGACAAGCCTCTGGCATTCGATCATTTGGGTCCTGATTGGGATCTGTGTTTTTCCAAGGACGCAGCCTCTGGCTGGGGTAAATCCACCTGCACCTTCCATGATCTAGTTATCTCAAAGATGTCGGCCCCCCCTGGTGGCTGGTCAGTGTTGGACGCACAATGCTGGGGAAGCACCCAAGTCTCCTAACTCAAGTAGCTCAAGCAGCTAGTCAGCAACAAAATGGGAAAATTCCGGGTCTACCAAAAATAGCCACCATTCTGACATTAGCATAATTTATATTAGAAATACGTTATTCACTTTATAAGTCATTGACGGCGGCCTAATTCGCGTGATAGATACTGTTGCTCTCCAGCATGCTTTTTATTGAACACTAAGGCCAGAAGAATAATGAATTGTTTGTAGAATAGTTTTCTGCTTACACTGTACTACACATTTAAACATGCTTAAAATAGGTTTGTATTTACTGCTATGTAGCTGGTACATAATTATAATCATTTGACTTGAAAATTATTAGGTCTTTTAATTTAGATAGAAAAACTTAGCCATTGCGGTGTGAATTGGTGTCTAGTGAAAGCTTTTAAGAATCTACATTTGCTTCTTTAAAGATATTTATTGTGAAAATGGAACATAACAATTCATTTTTATCCCCAACCTTATCCTCTGTGTTAACAACTGTATTCCAAAAATGTTTCCAACATAATATTTTTAATGATTATTTGAGAATTTCACATAACGCTCACCCATCAAATTCGCTTCCCAGCCCTTCCAGGTCCAACCCTTGTGACTCCCCCCTTCCCCCACCAAAGGAAAAAATACCAAGTCCAATTTGTGTTGCCCATATACTCACTGGAGTGTGGTCAGACTCCCTGTGGACAGCCCCACCTTAAAGAAAACAGTCCTTCCCCGCCTCCATCCCCACCCCCACCAAAGCCATCAACTGTGCAGAATTACGGTTCAGCAGCTGTATCCCACTTTTTAGGAGTTCTATTTCCTGGCTTCTGGTCTAGACTGTTTCTTGTGTGGGGTCTGGGGATGGGGAGAGGCTGTCACAGAAGCCTTCTGGGTCTCTTCTTCTCAACTGTGAGCCTGCAAGTCACCAACACCACTGCAAAAGAAACTCCCTTGCCCTTTACAGTCAGTGGCAGCGCCGATCATGGACTTTTACATGGTAAAAGCACGGCGACAGCACGGATCGTGGGCGTCAACACAGCCATTGGCGGCAGCACAGACCGTGAATGCCAGCAGCGTGCCCACAGACATCAACACGGCATCAGGCAGCAGCACGCACCACAGACATCCGCTAGAGCCAGCTGCCTTGAGGCTCACCAGCCACTATGGTGCTAGCAGCCTGTGGGCAGTGCCCTAACACTCTCCTACTCCCAGCGGGGCAAGCAGCTCGGACGGCAGCCGTGGCGGTTCCACGCTGCTGGCCTGTTGGAGAGGACCAGCCCTACTCAGGAATGATGATATGCCTACGAGGGAGCTCCAAGCCACCGCCGCACCTTTCCCTGTCCTCTGTACAGGCCACAGCTCTTGTGCTTGTAGTCTGTGGGTATCGCCACTACTCTAGACTCTCTTCCCAGCAGGGCAAGCAGCAGTGATGGCTCCACGCTGCTGGCCCTACTCAGCGATGCCAAGTTCTTTGTCTGCAGTGGCTGTGTTCCCGTCACTCCCATACCCTTCTTCGCTCATCTCTGTTTCGCCATTCTCCGCCGCTCCTGTGTGAGGCTCTGCTCCAACATCTTTCCTTCCAAATTCGTGAGTTCATTTTTCCCAGGTTCTGGCTATTACAAATAAAGCTGCTACAAACATGGTTGGGCAAATGTCCTTGTTGTGTACTTGAGCTAAGTTTGGGTATATACCTAGCAGTGGTATAGCTGGGTCTTGAGGAAGTGTTATTCCTAATTGTTTTGAGTAAGCGCCAGATTGACTTCCAAAGTGGTTGTACCAGTTTACATTCCCACCAGCAGTGGAGGAGGGTTCCCCTTTCTCCACATCCTCTCCAGCATGTGTTGTCACTTGAATTTTTCATCTTGGCCAGTCTGATGGGTGTAAGGTGAAATCTTAGGGTCGTTTTGATTTGTATTTCCCTAATGGCTAATGAGGATGAGCATTTCTTTAAGTGTTTCTCTGCCATTCAATATTCTTCTATCGAGAATTTTCTGTTTAGCTCTGTTCCCCATTTTTTAATTGGATTACTTGATTTGTTGCTTTTCAGCTTCTTTAGTTCTTTATATATACTGGATATTAGTCCTCTGTCAGATAAAGGGTTGGTGAAGATTCTTTCCCAATCTGTAGGCAGTCGTTTTGTTTTGATGATGGTGTCCTTTGCTTTACAGAAACTTTTCAGCTTCATGAGGTCCCATTTATTGATTGTTGCTCTTAGAGCCTGCGCTGTTGGTGTTCTGTTCAGGAAGTTGTCTCCTGTGCCAATGAGTTCTAGGCTGTTCCCCACTTTTTTCCTAACCGATTTAGAGTATCTGGTTTAATGTTGAGGTCTTTGATCCACTTGGACTTTAGTTTTGTTCAGGGTGATAAATATGGATCTATTTTCATTTTTCTGCATGTAGACACCCAGTTGGACCAGCACCATTTGTTGAAGATGCTCTCTTTTTCCCACAGAATGGTTTGGCTGCTTTGTCAAAAATCAAGTATTCATAGATGTGTGGGTTTATTTCTGGATCTTCTATTCGGTTCCATTGATCCTCCTTTCTGTTTCTATGCCAATACCATGCAGTTTTTATTACTATTGCTCTGTAGTACAGCTTGAGATCGGGGGTGGAGATACCTCTAGATGATCTATTGTTATACAGGATTGTTTTGGAGATTCTGGGGTTTTTGTTTCTCCATATGAAGCTGAGAATCTTTTTTTCAAGGTCCGTAAAGAATTGAGTTGGTATTTTGATGGGAATTGCATTGAATCTGTAGATTGCTTTTGGCAGGATGGCCATTTTCACAATATTTATCCTACCAACCCATGAGCACGGGAGATCTTTCCATCTTCTGATATCTCCTTCAATTTCTTTCTTCAGAGACTTGAAGTTTTTCTCAAACAGGTCTTTCACTTGCTTGGTTAGTGTCACCCCAAGGCACTTTATGTGGTTAGTGGCTATTGTGAAGGGTGTTGTTTCCCTTATTTCTTTCTCTGCCCTTTTGTCTTTGGTATACAGGAGGGCTTCTGATTTTTTTAAGTTGATTTTGTATCCTGCCACTTTGCTGAAGGTGTTTATCAGCTGGAGGAGTTCTCTGGTTGAATTTTTGGGGTTGCTCATACATACTATCATATCATCTGCAAATAGTGACACTTTGACCTCTTCCTTTCCGATTTGTATCCTCTTGATCTCCTTTAGTTTTCTTATTGCTCTGGCTGAGACTTCAAGTAATATGTTGAAGAGGTATGGAGAGAGTGGGCAGCCTTGTCTTGTCCCTAATTTCAGTGGGATTGATTTAAGTTTCTCTCCATTGAGTTTGATGTTGGCTATAGGCTTGCTGTATATTGCCTTTACTATGTTTAGATATGTGCCTTGTATCCTTGATCTCTCCAAGACTTTAAACATGAATGGATGTTGGAGTTTGTCAAATGCTTTTTCAGCATCTAAGGAGATGATCATGTGGTTTTTCTCCTTCACTTTGTTTATGTGGTGGATTACATTGATGGATTTTCGTATGTTGAACCACCCTTGCATGCCTGGGATGAAGCCTACTTGGTCATGGTGGATGATATCTTTGATGTGTTCTTGTATTCGGTTTGCAAGTATTTTATTGAGTATTTTTGCATCAATGTTCATTAGAGAGATAGGTCTGACGTTTTCTTTTTTTGTTGGGTCTTTTTGTGGTTTAGGTATTAAGGTGACTGTGGCTTCATAGAATGAATTTGGTAGTGTTCCTTCTGTTTCTATTTTGTGGAATAGTTTGGAGAGAATTGGAGTTAGCACATCTTTGAAGGTCTGGTAGAATTCTGCACTGAATCCATCTGGCCCAGGACTGTTTTTGGAAGGGAGACTGTTGATGACTGCTTCTATTTCCTTGGGGGAAATAGGGCTATCCAATTTTTTCTACCTGATCTTGACTTAATTTTGGTAAATGGAATCTATCAAGAAAATTGTTCATTTCTTTTAGATTTTCGAATTTTGTGGCATATAGGCTTTTGTAGTACTACCTAATGATTGTTTGGATTTCCTCAGTGTCTGTAGTTATGTCCCCCTTTTCATTTCTGATTTTGCTGATTTGGATAGTTTCTCTCTGACTTTTGGTTAGTTTGGCTAAAGGTTTGTCTATCTTGTTGATTTTTTCAAAGAACCAGCTCTTGGTTTCATTGATTCTTTGAATAGTTTTATTTGTTTCTAGTTGATTGATTTCTGTCCTGAGTTTGATTATTTCCAGCCGTCTGCTCCTCTTGGGTGCATTTGCTTCTTTTTTCTCTAGGGCTTTCAGTTGGGCCATTAAGTTGCTTGTATGAGATGTCACAAATTTTTTCTTGAAGGCATTTAGTGCTATGAATTTTCCACTGAGCACTGCTTTCATTGTGTCCCATAAATTAGGGTATGTTGTCCCTTCATTTTCATTGAATTCTAGGAAGTCTTTGATTTCTTTATTTCTTCCTTAACCCAGCTATCATCGAGCAGCAAGTTGTTCAGTCTCCATGTGCTTGTAGGCTTTTTTCTAATTCCATTGTTGTTGATGTCCAGCTTTATTCCATGGTGGTCAGATAGAATACAGGGGATTATTTCAATCTTCTTGTATCTGTTGAGGCTTGCTTTGTGACCAACTATATGGTCTATTTTGGAGAAGGTTCCATGAGGTGCTGAAAAGAAGGTATACTCTTTTACATTTGGGTGGAAAGTTCTGTAGACATCTATTAGGTCCATTTGATTTAGGACCTCTGTAAGTGCCTTATTTCCTTATTTGGTTTCTGTCTAGATGATCTGTCCCTTGGTGAAAGTGGAGTGTTGAAGTCTCCCACTATCAAGGTGTTGGGATCGATGTGTGATTAAGTTTTAGTAATGTTTCATTTATGAATGTAGGTGCTCTTGTATTTGGGGCATAGATGTTCAGAATTGTGATGTCCTCTTGGTGGATTTTCCCTTTGATGAGAATGTAGTGTCCTTCCTCATCTTTTTTGATTAATTTTGGTTGAAAGTCTATTTTATTAGATATTAGAATAGCTACTCCAGCTTGTTTTCTGGGTCCATTTGCTTGAAAGACATTTTTCCAGCCTTTTGAGGTAGTGTTTATCTTTGTTGCGTTTCTTGGATGCAGCAGAATGTTGGATCCTGTTTACGCACCCATTCTGTTAGTCTGTGTCTTTTCATTGGCGAGTTGAGTCCATTGATGTTGATAGATAATATTGACCAATAAATGTTAGTTTCTTTTGTATTGGAGTCGGTGATCTTACTGTGTTTCATTGCTTGTTTTCTTTTCATTTTTGTTGGGATATTATATGTATGCCATATTTTCTTGGGTGAAGTTGTTTTCATTGGATTGGAGTTTTCCTTCTAGTATCTTCTGTAGGGCTGGTTTGCTGTGTAGATATTGCATAAATTTAGTTTTGTCATGGAATATTTTCTTTTCTCTATCTATGTTGATTGAAAGCTTTGCAGGGTATAGTAGTCTGGGTTGACATTTGTGATCTCTTAGAGTCTCCATGACACTTGCCCAGGCCCTTCTGGCTTTCACAGTTTCTGATGAGAAGTCTGGTGTGATTCTGATAGGTCTACCTTCATATGTTACTTGGCCTTTTTCCCTTGCTGCTTTTAATATCTTTTCTTTGTTCTGTAGATTTAGTGTTTTGACTATCATGTGACATGATGTGTTTCTTTTTTGGTCTAGTCTATTTGGTGTTCTGTAGGCCTTTTGTATATATATTAGTTTCTCATAATCAGCTTTAATTCTTCTGAAGAAAAGAAATTTTAAACTGAAATTCATGTTCTCTAGCTTCATTTGGAAAAAACAAATGAGCTTTCAATATCTTCTAATAACTGTCAGGATGATAAAAATATATGACGTTGCAGGTTGAAGTACCTCAGAATTATACAAAGACATTGGCATATCTTAGTTATAACAAACTAGTAATTGTAATATATGGCCAAACATAATGCATCAGTGCTGGCTTTTAAATTTATTATGAGACCTTTCCTGTCACAGTCTTGAAAGGGCTGCACCTCTATCATGTCCGAATCATATGACAGCTGTGCCATCTTTTCCTTTAACAGACAGTGAAATGTCACTGCTAAATCATTACCCTCATCACCTCAAATAACTCAAAGTATGCCTGTCAAAAAACAGGAGTGAATCCACACAATTACAAATAGGCCAATCTTCACCCATCTTGGGAAACTGTGGAGTAATAAGCAGACAAGCATCCACGCTAATGGCCAGGACAAGAGAGCAGCCAGCATTGAGCAGTTTGAAGGTGCTGTTCATTCAGATTCTGCACTGCATAAAGCGATGCTTTTCTTCTGGTTCATAATGATTTTATATTTACATATATGTTATTAAGCATATATATGTTTACATATGCTAGCGTATGCTTTGTATGTACTAATATTCAATCACCCCTAAGCCTCATGTTCTCTTACAGATCTGGATGATATACAGGTAATGTAATAGTAAATTTGCCAGACACTTAAAAGCATCATGTGCACTTGAACATTAACGCTCTATCTCTAAAGTGGTGCATGGTCCTTCACAGAGCCACGAAAATTAACCCTCATTAAGGGTTAATTTTTACATTTTGGTAACTTCTTCATGAATGAATGAACAGGCATTTGGACAATCTGGGTCCAGTCAACCAGTATCCCGAACAGTGTCATCTACTGTCTTTATGGCTGAGATTTAGAGGGAAAGGAGGTGGGATGGTGCTGTACCTAGCTCATTGTACATGTGAATATATGTGAACCGTTTAAACCCTGAATATCAGTAGTTATCTATGCAAAATGCATATAGATCCTATTTTTTAATTTTATTTTTTGGGCCTCTTGTATATTTATGGACATCTCTTTCTTTAAGTTGGGAAAATTTTCTTCTATGATTTTCTTGAAAATATTTTCTGGACCTTGGAGCCTGGAGTCTTGATTTTTAATCAATTCCTATTATTCTTAGATTTCATCTTTTCATGGCGTCCTTGATTTCTTGGATATTTTGTGTTTGGGACTTTTCTGATTTTACTTTCTCTTTGAGAGAAGTATCAATTTCTGCGAGTGTATCTTCAGCTCCAGAGATTCTCTCTTCCATCTCTTATATTCTATTGGTGATGCTTATCTTTGTGGTTCCTGATCTTTTCTCCAAGTTCTCCAGCTCAAGTGTTTTCTCAGTTTGTGTTTTCTTTATTGAGTCTAATTCTGTTTTCATGCCTTGCACCATTTCCTTCATCTGTTTGAATATGGATTCCTGTCTCTCTATAGTGGTCTCTATTTTTTTTTGTTCATTTCCTTTCTCTATGCCACTAATTTTATCTCTACATGTGCCTCTATTTGTTTGGCTATGTTTGCCTGTGTTTCTTTAAGAATTTTGTCTATTTCTTTTTTCTTTAACTTCCAATTGACTGGCCAAGTCTTTGAAAGATTTGTTCATTTCCTCTTTAACTGACTGAATTTGCATGGTTATTGTTCTGAGAGAGCTGTTTGTTTTCTCTTTATGAGCCTCAAATAGTTGGGTAAGCATAGCTTTAAAGTCGTTTTCCTGTGCTTCTGTTGAATTGGAGTACCCGTCAATTTTGGGGGTTGCTGGTGAAGTCATGATGTCCTGATTTATGTTGGAAGTGTTCTTTCGCCTACCCCTGGCCATTGGCTTATCTGAAACCTTCCCTGTTTGTTTTTGGGTTCTGCAGTTCAGACTGGTACTGTCTCTCTCTGGTGTCTGGAGAGTTCTTCAGGAAGCTGAGAGAGGTCCTGTGTCCTCAGCGTGTGCTGAGGACTAGCTGTACCTGTGGGAGAAAAGTACGCAGGTGCAAACAGCGTAAATGCAGGTGTGCACGCGTGTGTACGTGCATGCGCGGCATGTGTGTGTGTGTGTGTTTGTGTATGTTTGTGTGTGTGTGTGGAAGTGTGCGTGGAAGTGTGTCTCAGGGGACAGAGTGATAGATAATGTTGAACCCTTGAGTGAGTGGGAGGGGCTCTGCACTCTATATGTAGCAGGCGCTAGTGATGGTCATGGCGCAATTTCTGGCATTAACTGCCTTAACTCCTCAATTGGACCCACAGAGCAGGGGCTTCAATGTCCCAAGTGACCCTCTGTTTCCCAAAGTGGGTATGTGGGTGGGAGGGGGTTCGATGCCTGGCTTCTGTTTTAGAAGGACTCAGGATCTGGAGATCTGCAGATTCTCAAGGGTGCACTCACTCACAGGCAGGTCACTTGGCAGAGATCAGGGTATCCAGGCTCTCTGCTCTCTGGTTTGGCCCTGCTTCTTTGATGTGCTCTGCCAGCTCCGTGCTGCTGTCACTGCCAGGTTATGAGGTCCTGCTGCAGCTGGCAATTTCAAGGTAGTCACATCAGTAGGGATCGGGGTAACCAGGCTCTCTGTTCTCTGATTTTGCCCTGGTTAGTCTTAAACTGGAGGGCTGATGTGCCCCACCAGCTCAGTGCTGCTCCGCCACCAGGTTAGGAAGTCCCACTGTAACTGGAGACTGGGTTGCTAGTCCAGATGCTTTCTGGGAAGTCCTGGGGTCTCTCCATTGTGCTCTCCAAGCTTGGGAGGCCCAGCGCCTGGTGTGTCTAGCTTGTATGGCGTTTCTGCCTGGTTTTGGTGAGTATATAGCATATTCTCTGTCACTGTGGGATTGGGCGGGCCGTACCGTCAGTGATAGCGATCCTGATCCTGCGGAGCTAGTATGGCATCTAGCAGTTTTGGGCCCTGGGAGGATGGTGCAGCTGCCGCGCAGATCTGGGACTCCAAGACGGGTACCACTGGCATTTGCTGCTAAAGGGCTTGGAGCTCTGCTTCAGTGGCTGCAGACCCCAGGCAGTTAGGTCTGCGCTGAGAAAGATGAGTCCGCTGTGTCGAGGAGGAGGGAGGTCTGCGAGAGGGGAGTGCCAGGAGATCAAAGGATCGTTTCTCTCCTTCTCCAAACAAGTCCCTGGGTGACCCGAGACCAAAGTTTTCACCTTCTGCGATGTTCCCTGTTGTTTAGAAAGCCTCGCCGTTGTTTTCCTGGGTTCAGAGGTCCTTCCATCCACTCACCAACTCAGACGTTTAGCTCTTCCACAGCTCAGAAACTGTGTGTGCTAGTCACCATCTTGGCTCCATCCCCCGTGAGTTCATTTTTAAAAGCATCTTCTCATATGAGCTGCCTATTTTTTTTTCAGTTGTTCTGGAGACACTGTGGGCTCTGCAGACTCCTCTGCTACCGAGCCTTCCCTTAGAACCTCCATTGAAGCTGCTCCGGTGTGGTTGGCTCCCGCCATAGTCACCCTTCTCCACACTCCACAATTTAGAATGGCTGTGTTCTATCTTCTAAATAAATTAATTTAAAGGGAAAAAAACGTAAATATGTCAAAATCCAAAGGACCTGCCCTAGCGGTCTGCTACTACGTCCTTAGTGTCATGCAGGCAATGCCCTGACCTCACATAGAGAGCCTGTGTGGAAGTCCCATATGGGTCTCCTGTTTCCATGTTCCCATTAGGAACTCAGGAAAGCGAAAACCAAAAGGGAAAATTGGGAGAAGAGGCCTGGGGTGTGACTGAGCGCCTGTGGCACAGGAACTTCTATAGATGTTTGATCACCTGAAGGCTCAGTGGTACTGGGGAGGAAATCACACAGGTGTCACCACTTTGATGATGTCATTAATCAAGATAATGACCAGTTACAAGGTTGCTTCCATCTTGATGACATTAACTAAGATGTTGGCCAAGTTACATGGTTACTTTCTGCTTGGTGATCTCAGCTCTATGATAAAATCAGCCCATTTCCCTACCAGGACATTAATTCCTGTGGGATCTGTGTATCTTATAGATTAAATGTGGTTAGTAATGCCCTTTTCTTAAAAAACTGCCTAAGTTAGGTTATCATGGATATAGGAAGAGATGGTCATGCAGGACCGGAGAAAGTGCCCTGATGTAGATAGGCCCAAAATACAAAGCAAAGAAGCAGAAGAAGGAACGCCATTGTTTGAATCCAAGGAAAGGGACTCCCTACGTCTTACCACCAATTATAACTGGTTCTACAGAACTTGTCATTTGTATCTCATTTACTCTCTGCTTGGCTTATAGGCACAATATTGCTGGCAGAAAAACCCATGAAAGAAGTAGAAGGAATAGGAAGTTATGTTCAAAGTCCATGGATGGTTCTAGGAGCATAAGGAGGAACTAGAAAGGAGAGAGTAGCCCAGGTGCCATTTTGTTCCACCCAAGCTCAGTGGCCTGATATCTGTGACCCTCCATCAGCAGGATTTCAAGTTCCTTAGCAACCAACTAGTAAAAACATAGTTAAACCTGGTTTGAAAGCTTAGCAACCTTGTGTGGTAATTTTACCCAGTTTGAAAAGCACCTGGCTGGGATCCACATGCTTTAAGGTAATGCCTGTATCCATCATTTTGGTTGAGGGCCTGAAAGCCTGGCCACTCCAAGCTCCTCTGCCTGCTCAGCTCTCTCCCTCCAAACCTGATCCCAAGTCTCCCCAGTCCTCCAAGGGAACTGTGGTGGAGAGGAAAACAAGGGAGAATCCTGTGCCCAAAGAGAGAAGACCGGGAGTTAGACAGCACCGTTTGCCTCCCGCTGTGTGGCTTTCCGTCAGCCACAAAGGGGAAAACAACCAGCGAAGGAGGAGCATTGCATGTGGCACTTCATACCTGGCCATTACCCCCAAAGAGAAAAATCCTGGAAGAGAGAGAGAGAGAGAGAGAAAAGCTTTTTCTTTGTTTTCCTGGGAATGTGGGCACCAGACAAACAGCTTGGAGTTTCACATACAGAAGGTAAAGGCGCACACCCAGTGTCCTGGAGCAGTCACTGCTCTATCCTCAGAGGAACTTCTGTAACTTTCTGTAGAGGCCAGTAAATCCGCTATCAGAAATTTTGAGGAGTCCTTCCAGAGTTACCACATACTTCCGCATATCTTAGGGGACACTGAGGGCCCTTCTTGGGATTCTTAGTCTCATTAATAAGAGAATTTAAGAACAAATTCAAACAGAAGCTCAAAAACCAACTAGAGTTTAAAGGAAAAAAAAAAAAGAAGAAAGAAACAAAACAGGGAGATGAGCTTAACTTTCCGCATACTCCCAGGGACACGAAGAAGAGGAAGACAGAGAGCCATATAGTTTAAGCCTGCCTGAGGTCAGCCTCATGCTGGACAAGCAGTCACATGGTGGGAAGAGGGGAACAGGGACTGTCTCTGAGATGAGCTCAGTGGCTGGCCTCTTTGATCACCTTTCCCTGAGGGGGGAGTAGCCTTGTAAGGCCACAGAGGAAGACAATGCAGCCAGTCCTGATGAGACCTGATAGGCTAGGGTCAGATGGAAGGGGAGAAGGACCTCCCCTATCAGTGGACTTGGAGAGGGGCATGGGAGGAGATGAGGGAGGGTGGGATTAGGAGGAAATGAGGGAGGCAGCTACAGCTGGGATACAAAGTGAATAAACTGTAATTAATATAAAAATTAAAATAGAAAAAAAAACAGTAAAAAAACCCACCAACAAACAAAGTAACCCAATTAAAAAATAGGTTACAGAGCTAAACAGAGAATTCTCAATAAAGGAATATTGAATGGCAGAGAAACACTTAAGGCAATGTTCAACATTTTTGTTCATTAGGGAAATGCAAATCAAAATGATCCTGAGATTTCACCTTACACCCATCAGAATGGCTAAGATAAAAAACTCAAGTGAAAAACACGTGCTGGAGAGGATGTGGAGAAAGGGAAACACTCCTCCATTGCTGGTGGGAATGTAAACTTGTACAACCACTTTGGAAATCAATCTGGTGATTTCTCAGACAATTAGGAATAGTGCTTCCTCAAGATCCAGCTATATCACTCCTAGGCGTATATCCAAAATACACTCGACTATACAACAAGGACATTTGCTCAGCCATATTCATAGCAGCTTTATTTGTAATAAACAGAATCTGGAAACAACCTAGCTGTCCCTCAATGGAGGAATGAATACAGAAATTGTGGTACATTTACACAATGGAATACTACTCAACAATTAAAAAAAGGAAATCATGAAATTTGCAGGCAAATGGATGGATCTAGAAAAGATCATCCTGAGTGAGGTAACCCAGAAGCAGAAAGACACACATGGTATATACTCCCTTATAAGTGATATTAGACATAAAATATATGTTTATAGTATGTTTACAGGAGAAGCATACTAAAATTTGTACTCCTAAAGAAGCTAAACAAGAAGGAGGACCCTAGGGAACATGCTCAGTTCTTATTCAGAAGGGCAAATGGGATAGACATCAAAAGCAGGGAATAGGACAGGAACCTATCACAGAGGGCCTCTGAAAGACTCTACTAATCAGGGCATAGGAGCAGATGCTGAGACCCATAGCCAAACTTTGGGCAGAGTGTGGGGAATCTTACAGAAGAAGGTGGAGATAGGAAGACCTGGAGGGAACAGGAGTTCCACAAGGAGACCAGCAGAGCCAAAAATTATGGGCCTAGGGGTACCTGTAGAGACTGGTACTCTAACCAAGGACCATGCATGGAGAAAACCTAGAGCCACTGCCCACATGTAGCCCATGGCAGCTCAGTCTCCAAGTGGGTTCCCTGGTAAGGGGAGCAGGGGCTGTCTCTGACATGAACTGGGTGGCTGGCTCTTTGATAATTTCTCCCTAGTGGGTGCAGCCTTGCCAGGCCACAGAGGAAGACAAAGAAGCCAGTCCTGATGAGACTTGATAGGCTAGGGTCAGATGGAAGGGGAGGAAGACCTCCCCTATTAGTGGGCTAGGGGAGGAGCATAGGGGGAGAAGAGGGAGGTAGGGTGGGACTGGGAGGAGATGAGGGTGGAGACCACAACTGGGATACAAATTGGATAAATTGTATTAACTAATACATAAAATTAAAAGAATATAAAATGATTGCTGGATTATGCCATAGGTCTTTCTAGTTTCTTTTCTTTCTCTATCAGAAGTGTGGTAGATAGAAACCAAAGCCTCCCAGGGACTGGAAAACACTTTATCAAAAATTATGCCACTAGCCTCTATGTATACAGAAGCTATTTTAATTAGATATAATTCAATTTAGTCTAGTTTAACATTCCTTGACTGTGATTTTAGAGACTATCCCAAATGTTCTTCCCATCCCAATGTCCCAAAGTCTCTTTCCTATATTCTGTTGTGGTCGTTTCATAGTTTGTTCCATTTTGAGTTAGTTTCACATGTTGAAACATACAGGTTTAGTTAAACATCAGCCTCCCCAGTCCATTTGTTGGAAAGATTTTCCATTTTCCAATCTATTCATTATATCAACGTATATTAATGCTGTCAGTATATTCCTACTGCCTGTTGTAAAAACTCACTTGATTGTAAATGTGAGGGTTTGCTCTTGGGTTCTGGGTTCTAGGTTCTGTTCCATTTGTCTACGTAATAGATCCCTTGTTATGTTTTTCTCCTTATTGCAGTCATTGCGGTGTGATTTAATGTTAGTTATTTCCAACTTTGTTCTTTTTGTTCAAGGTTCTCTGGCTACTTGGACTTTCTATAGTTTATATAGTTGCCAGAGTGCTTTAAAAAACTTTCTGTACAGAATATTATTGATAATTTGCCGGGGTTGCATTGACTATATAGTACACTTTGGGTAGTACAGATGTCTTAATAATATTAATTCTTCCAGCTCAGAAATATGTCTGTCTTTAAATTTTTTATTTCCTCACCTTCTTAAGTCAGTGTTTGATGATGTTCACTGTGTATATCATTTGCTTCCTCAGATAAATTTATTCTTATAAATCTTCTTTTTCTAAATATTGTGGGTAGGAATACTTTTTATTATTTCAAGAAGTTTGTTATTGATGTATAAAATATTATTTTATTTCTGGGTTTATTTTGTATCCTACAACCTTACTATATTTACTTATTTTTTTATTAATTACACTTTATTCACTTTGTATCCCCCATAAGCCCCTCCCTCCACCCCTCCCGATCCCACCCTCCTACGCCTTCTTCACACATGACCCTCCCCAAGTCCACTGATAGGGGAGGACCTCCTCTCCTTCCTTCTGATCTTAGTCTATGAGATCACATCAGGAGTGGCTGCATTGTCATCTTCTGTGGCCTGGTAAGGCTGCTCTCCCCTCAGGGGGAGGTAATCAAAGAGCAGGCCAATCAGATTATGTCAGAGAAAGTCCCTCTTCCCATTACTATGGAACCCACTTGGACACTGAACTGCCACGGGCTACATCTGTGCAGGGGTTCTAGGTTATCTCCATGCATGGTACTTGGTTGGAGTATGAGTCTCTGGGAAGACCCCTGTGTTCAAATTTTCTGGTTCTGTTGCTCTTCTTGTGGGGTTCCTGTCCTCTTCAGATCTTACTATTTCCCACTTCTTACATAAGATTCCATGCACTCTGCCCAACAGTTGGCCATAAGTCTCAGCGTCTGCTTTGACAGTCTGCAGGGCAGAACCTTTCAGAGGCCCTCTGTGGTAGGTTTCTAGGTTGTTTCCTGTTTTCTTTTCCTGCTGATGTCCATCCTCTTTGCCTTTCGGGATGGGGATTGAGCGTTTTAGTCAGGGTCGCCTCTCTTGATTAGTTTCTTTAGATGTACAGATTTTAGTAGGTTTATCCTATGTTATATTCTATATGAGTGAGTATATACTGTGTGCATCTTTCTGCTTTTGGGAAAGCTCACTCAGGATGATCCTTTCCAGGTCCCACCATTTACCTGCAAATTTCATGATTTCCTTATTTTTCATTGCAGAGTAATACTCCATTGTGTAGCTGTACCACAATTTCTGCATCCATTCTTCAGTTGAGGGGCATCTGGGCTGTTTCCAGTTTCTGGCTATTACAAATAAGGCTGCTACAAACATGGTTGAGCAAATGTCCTTATTGTGTACTTGAGCCTCTTTTGGATATATGCCTAGGAGTGGTATAGTTGGATCTTGAGGAAGTGCTATTCCTTTTTGTCTGAAAAAGTGCCATATTGATTTCCAGAGTGGTTGTACAAGTTTACATTCCCACCAGCAGTGGAGGAGGGTTCTCCTTTCTCCACAACCTCTCCAGCATGTGTTGTCACTTGAGTTTTTCATCTTGGCCATTCTGATGGGTGTAAGGTGAAATCTCAGGTTTGTTTTGATTTGCATTTCCCTGATGGCTAATGAGATTGAGCATTTCTTTAAGCATTTCTCTGCCATTTTATATTCCTCTACAGAGAATTCTCTGTTTAGCTCTGTTCCCCATTTTTTAATTGGGTTACTTAGTTTGCTGCTTTTCAGCTACTTTAGTTCTTTATATATACTGGATATTAGTCCTCTGTCAGATAAAGGGTTGGTGAAGATTCTTTCCCAATCTGTAGGCAGTCGTTTTGTTTTGATGATGGTGTTCTTTGCTTTACAGAAGGTTTTCAGTTTCATGAGGTCCCATTTATTGATTGTTGCTCTTAGAGCCTGTGCTGTTGGTGTTCTGTTCAGGAAGTTGTCTCCTGTGCCAATGAGTTCAAGGGTATTCCCCACTTTTTCTTCTCTTATGATTTAATGTGTCTGGATTTATGTTGAGGTCTTTGATCCACTTGGACTTTAGTTTTGTGCAGGCTGATAAGTATGAATCTATTTGCATTTTTCTACATGTAGACTTCCAGTTAGACCAGCACCATTTGTTGAAGATGCTATGTTTTTTTCATTGTATGGTTTTGGCATCTTTGTCAAAGATCAAGTGTCCATAAGTGTGTGGGTTTATTTCTGGGTCTTCTGTTTGGTTCCATTGATCCCCCATTCTGTTTCTATGCCAGTACCATGCAGTTTTTATTACTGTTGCTCTATAGTACAGCTTAAAATCGGGGATGGAGATACCTCCTGAAGATCTTTTATTGTAGAGAATTGTTTTAGAAATTCTGGGTTTCTTGTTATTCCATATGAAGTTTAGAATTTTTCTTTCCAGGTCTGTAAAGAATTGTGTTGGTAACTTGATGGGAATTGCATTGAATCTGTAGATTGCTTTTGGTAAGATGGCCATTTTTACTATGTTAATCCTGCCAAGCCATGAGCATGGGAGATCTTTCCATCTTCTGATATCTTCTTCTAATTCTTTCTTCAGAGACTGGAAATTTTTTTCATACAAGTCATTGACTTGCTTGGTTAGGGTTACACCAAGGTACTTTATGTCCTTTGTGGCTATTGTGAAGGGTGTTGTTTCCCTAATTTCTTTCTCAGCCCTTTTGTCTTTTGTACACAGGAGGGCTACTGATTTTTTGGAGTTAATTTTGTATCTGGCCACTTTGCTGAAGGTGTTTATCAGCTGTAGGAGTTCCCTGGTAGAGTTTTTGGGGTCACTCAGGTATACATGTCATCTGCAAACAGTGATACCTTGACTTCTTCCTTTCCAATTTGTATCCCCTTGATCTCCTTCAACTGTCTTATTGCTCTATCAAGGACTTCCAGGACTATGTTGAAGAGATATGGAGAGAGTGGGCAGCCTTGTCTTGTCCCTGATTTCAGGGGGATTGCTTTAAGTTTCTCTCCATTCAGTTTGATGTTGGCTATAGGCTTGCTGTATATTGCCTTTACTATGTTTAGATATGTGCCTTGTATCCCTGATCTCTCTAATACTTTAAACATGAATGGATGTTGGATTTTGTCAAATGCTTTTTCAGCATCTAGGGAGATTATTGTGTGTTTTTTTTCTTTGTTAACATGGTGGATCACATTGATGGATTTCCGTATATTGAAGCACCCCTGCATACCTGGGATGAAGCCTACTTGGTCATAGTGGTTGATATCTTTTATGTGTTCTTGTATTCGGTTTGCAAGTATTTTATTGAGTATTTTTGCATCAATGTTCATTAGAGAGATAGGTCTGACGTTTTCTTTTTTTGTTGGGTCTTTTTGTGGTTTAGGTATTAAGGTGACTGTGGCTTCATAGAATGAATTTGGTAGTGTTCCTTCTGTTTCTATTTTGTGGAATAGTTTGAAGACAATTGGAGTTAGCTCTTCTTTGAAGGTCTGGTAGAATTCTGCGCTGAAACCATCTGGTCCTGGGCTTTTTTTGGATGGGAGACTTTCGATGACTGTTTCTATTTCCTTGGGGGATATAGGACTATTTAATTGATTTACCTGGTCCTGATTCAGCTTTGGTAAGTGCAATAGATCAAGAAAATTGTCCATTTTATTTAGATTTTCAAATTTTGTGGCATATAGACTTTTGAAGTAAGTCCTAATGACTGTTTGGATTTCCTCAGTGTCTGTCTTTATGTCCCCCTTTTCATTTCTGATTTTGTTGATTTGGATGGTGTCTCTCTGCCTTTTAGTTAGCTTGGCTAAGGGTTTGTCTATCTTGTTGATTTTCTCAAAGAACCAGCTCTTGGTTTCATTGATTCCTTGAATTATTTTATTTATTTCTAATTGATTGATTTCAGCCCTGAATTTGATTATTTCCAGCCATCTACTCCTTTTTGGTGTGTCTGCCTCTTCTTTTTCTAGGGTTTTTAAGTGAGCCATTAAGTTGTTTGAATGAGCTGTCTCGAATTTCTTCTTGAAGGCACTTAGTGCTATGAACTTTCCTCTTGGCACTGCTTTCATTGTGTCCCACAAGTTTGGGTATGTTGTGTCTTCATTTTCATTGAGTTCTAGGAAAACTTTCATTTCTTTCTTTATTTCTTCCCTGACCCAGCTGTCTTTTAGTAGCAAGTTGTTCAGTTTCCATGTGTGTGTAGGCTTTTTGTTATTTCTGTTGTTGTTGAGGTCCAGCTTTTTCCATGGTGATCAGACAGGGTACAAGGGATTATTTCAATCTTCTCATATCTGTTGAGGCTTGCTTTGTGACCAAGTATATGGTCTATTTTGGAGAAGGTTCCATGAGGTGCTGAGAAGAAGGTAAATTCTTTTGTGTTTGGGTGTAAGGTTCTGTAAATGTCTGTTAGGTCCATTTGATTCATGACCTCTGTTAGAGACATTGTTTCTTTGTTTAATTTC
Source organism: Meriones unguiculatus (assembly GCF_030254825.1). NCBI lineage: Eukaryota > Metazoa > Chordata > Mammalia > Rodentia > Muridae > Meriones > Meriones unguiculatus. The sequence continues at coordinate 33,792,665 of NC_083351.1, forward strand.
TGTTTTGTTGACCTGTCCTTTGCTGAGAGTGGGGTGTTGAAGTCTCCCACTATTAATGTGTGGGGATCTATGTTGGTTTAAGTTTTATCAATGTTTCTTTTACAAATGTGGGTGCTCTTGTATTTGGGGCATAGATGTTCAGGATTGTGATGTCTTCCTGGTGGAATTTTCCCTTGATGAGTATGAAGTGTCCTTCTCTATCTCTTTTTATTAATTTTGGTTGAAAGTCTATTTTATCAGATATTAGAATGGCTACTCCTGATTGCTTCTTGGGTCTATTTGCTTGGAAAGCCATCTTCCAACCCTTTACCCTCAGGTAACGTCTATCTTTGTGGCTTAGGTGTGTTTCTTGTATGCAACAGATTGCTGGGTTTTGTTTATGTATCTATTCTGTTAGTCTGTGTCTTTTTATTGGAGAATTGATTCCATTGATGTTGAGAGAGATTAATGACCAGTGGCTGTTAGGTCCTTTGATTTTGATGTTGGCTGTGGTCATAAGGTTGTGTGCTTGGTTGCTTTTTGTTTTACTGTAGTGAGGTTAATGATTTCCTGTGTTTTCTTGAAAGTAGCTAGTTTTCTTGGGTTGTATTTTTTCCCTCCTAGTGTCTTCTGTAACACTGTATTTGTGTGTATGTATTGTTGGAATTTGTTTTTGTCATTGACTATCTTGCTTTTTCCGTCTATGAGGACTGAGAGTTTTTGTGGAGTTTTTCTAGGCTGAGGTCTGTGTTCTCTTAGGGTCTGCATGATATCCCTACAGGCCCTTCTGGTTTTCACGGTCTCAGTTGAAAAGTCAGGTGTGATTCTAATGGGTTTGCCATTATGTTACTTGGCCTTTTTCCCTTGTAGCTTTTAGTATTTTTTCTTTGTTCTTTATACTTACTGTTTTGGTTATTATGTGGCGGGAGGATTTTCTTTTCTGGTCTAATTTGTTGGGTGTTCTGTAGGCCTCTTGTATTCTTATTGGCCTCTCTTTTAAGCTGGGGATATTTTCTTCAATGATTTTGTTGAAGATATTTTCTGGGCCTTAGAGCAGGGAATCTTCTTTTTCCTCTATTCCTATTATTCTTAGGTTTTGTCTTTTTATGTTTCTTGAATTTCTTGGATGATCTGTGTCAGGAATATTTTGGATTTAACATTTTCCTTGATGGATACATCAATTTCTTCCATTGTATCTTCCACACCTGAGATTCTTTCTTTCATTTCTTGTAGTCTATTGGTTATGCTAACCTCTGTAGTTCTTGTTTTCTTCCCTAAGTTCTTTCTCTCCACAATTTCCTCCTTTTGTGTTTTCTTTAATTTTTTCCAATTCTATCTTCAGGTCTTGAGCCGTTTTGTTGATTTCCTTCACCTGTCTGACTGTATTTTCCTTCAATTCCTTCAGCTGTTTGTTTGAACAATCCTCTGTTTCTTTTATTTCTTTCAGTGATTTAAGCATTTCCTCTCTAAAGGCCACAAACTGTTTAGCTGCAACTTCCTCTATTTCATTACAGATGGTCGTAATCTGTTTGAGTTTATCTTCCTCTAGTTCTTTACGCATTTTATTTGTTTTCTCTGTTATCCTCTTTAAGAGCATAGATGTTAGGTCATCTTCTTGAATTTCAATTATGCTGGGGTGTCCAGGGCTACTTGTCCCTGGATAACTAGGTTCTGGAGATGCCATTTTGCTCTCTTTTGTTGGTTGAGCTTTTATGCTGGCCTCTACCCATTTGGTTATCTTAGGTTTTTGAAGTTAATTTCTGGTTTTTCCTGGAATCCTGTGGTGGAGAGAATCCCTTTGGCAGGAAGATGGTTTTTCCCTGAAGGCAGCCTTCTCAGCTTTTTGGGTATAGTCACTGGATGGACGGTGTTTTTCAGGAGTTGCCGCTGCTCACCTCACGCATAGAGACCTGAGTGGTAACTGTAGTTTTTGTTAGTTGAGAGGGCTCTCCTCTCACCCGGAGAAGTCCTGAAGACACCTGCTCTGCTTCTGGGTTTCTTGCTGTAAATTTATTCATCTGCTGCTGTAACCTGTGTGTCCCGTGGTTTGGTCAGTTTTGTTACGGATAACTCGTTGCCCCTTGGAGCAGTATCTGAGGGTTGATCTCAGGGATTCCAGGCTTCTGTAGGTCTGAGGTTGGGACTCTGTGCCCCAGTACCCAAGTAGTAATCTGTGGTGGGTGGGTACTGCTTTCCTGGTAACAGCAGGTTATCTGGCGCACAGCAGGTACCTGGGTTGGACAGGTCTGCGGGGCCTTTTCCAGGGATACACTGGGTGGCCTAAGTCCGTCCCCTTTGCTTCGTTCCCTGTGAGGATTTCTCCAGACAGTGTCTCCCAGTCTCTGGTGTTCTGGGGCACACAGCTCTGTCTGTGTCAAAGAGCTGGGCACACAGCAACTGTCTGTGCTCTCGGCTGGAGCGCAGTTCAGTGATGGTGGCTGGTACTCCCTGGTCTGCGAGACTTTTTCCAGGGAAAGACTGGGTGACCCAAGTCAGTACCGTCTCCTTCCTTCCCGGCGGGGTTTTCTCGCGACTGGGACTCCCAGTCTGGTGTTTTTTGTACCCACCGATCAGCCTGGGAAGGTGATCAGGACACACAGGTGTGTGGCTCTGGTCTGGCGCCCTAGTGCCTGCGGGACCCGGGATCTCTTCCAGGTTCTGGCTGGGTGGCCTGATAGTGGATCCGACTGGTTCCCACACTGTGGGGGTTTCCTCTCACCTGGGAAACATGATTGCTGTTGTTTTAGGGCCCAGAGTTCAGTCTCTTGGTCACTGTATGAAAAATGTTGTCCTGCTCCTCAGACGCAGTGTTCTCCTGGTGCTGCCATCTTGTCCCTCTCCCCAAAAATTAATTCTTAAGTATTTACTTTAGCACCAGTTTTTGGATCTTTTTGGTAACTACATGGGAGTCAGCTAACTGCCAAATCCACAACTGATTTTAGAGGAATTGCAAGCGACAGAAGAGCCCCAGCTTAGCTACATTTTGTCTGATGTTTTTTATTTTCCCTAACTAAATGACAGTCACTTAAAAGTCACTTAAAGGATTATCTCACTGCACTTTTGATTCACATTTCTTGATGCCTGTATGCAGGAGTGTATGTATTCTTGTGTACACATTGGTAATATCCACATCTTTTAATTTTTTTATTTATGTTTACCTGAATGTATGTCTGTGAGTGTGTCAGATCCCATGGAACTGGAGTTATAGACAGTTGTGAGCTGCCATGTGGGTGCTGGAATTTGAACCCAGGTCCTCTGGAAGAGCAGACAGTGTTCTTAACCGCTGAGCCACAAGGGTATACATTGGTCATATCCACATCTTCTTTGGTGGAATATCGGTTAAAAGTTTCATGTCTGAGACAAAAGCCTCTCAGAGTTGTGCTCTGAGAGGCTCTACCCAGGAGTGCCTCAAAACAGATGCTGAGACTCACAGCCAAACACCGGTCAAGGCATAGGGAGTCTTGGGAAATAGTGGGAGGGAAAACAAAAAGACCTGAAAGTGATGGGAGATCCACAAGAAAAAAAAGTACAGCCAACTAGCCAGGGCCCTAGAAGGGTTTATTGAGATTGAAACATCAACCAAGTACCATGCATGAACTGGACCTAGGCCCACCTTAGGCTTCAAGTGGGTCCTCTTACGTAAAGGAAGTGGGAACTGCATCGGACATGAACTCGCTTGCTAGCTTCTTGATCACTTCCCCCTGGGTGGACTGCTTTGCCAGGCCACAGGGGAAGAGGACACATTAAGTCCTGTTGCAACTTGATGAGCTGGGGTGGATGGGAAAGGGAGCTCCCCTTTTCTGAGGAGAGAGGCAGGGAGAGGAAGAGACTGAGAGGGGAGGAGGCAAGGGGCTACAAGGATGAAAAGTGAATAAAATAAATAAACGAGAAAAAGGGAGAAACCGTTTCATGTCTGACTTTGCACAGATTGTACAGTTTTATTATCGAGCGCACAGGACTTCTTTGTATGTTCTCATTTCATGTGCTATCCTGTGCCATGGGTTATTTAACTCTCCACCCCAGTTTTAGTTGTTTTGTATCGTATAGGGCCCAGGTCACCCTGTACAAAGTATACATTGTTTTCTCCCTCTTGTTCAACTTCCATCTGCTGGGTCAATGCCAGGTCATCACCTCGCTCATTCATCTTGGACTTGATTATCGACACTTTCTCTTGTGTAGTTCTGGTCTTCTTTTCACTCACAGGTCTAAGTCATAATGTGGGTGAGATCCCTTGGCTGTCTCCCGAGCATGGCCATTGTTAAGCTTCATCATGAGCCCAAGTGACTGCCAGTATCCTGTCCATTCTCAACTCACTTTCCTGCCTCAGTCTTTAGACCAAGTACTGATGTCCAACCTGCCCTTTTCTATTCTTTTTTGGAACATAGCTGAACTAACCTAGCTACCTAAAAAGCCAAGGAACTGGGAGAAAGATCCTGTCTGAAGGTAGTACAAGCAGGGTGAGCTTGTGTTTACAAGGAAGTTCGAGTTCAAATAAGGCCTTAGAAGCAAAGACAAGTCTCAACATCTCCTTTGATAGCCTGCAGGGCAGAGCCTTTCAGAGGCCCTCTGTGGGAGGCTCCTGACCTGTTTCCTGTTTTCTTCTTCTTCTGATGTCCAGGGAACAGTGCAAGTGCATGGGTGGTGTGTGTAGGCAGAAATCCCCAGAGCCATGAGCCACAACATTCAGGCAGCAATCAGCTATGCTTTTGACAAGGTCCTCTCTCCTTCAGGGCTGTCAGATAGGGAGCGGTGGATTACCAAAGATTCCTGGGTGGGAAGATCTGCTTGGAATCTCCCACTAGCAAGGCCTATTTGCCCTTCAGAGCATCTGTCGCATCACCAAGCCTTCAGAAGCACTGTCAAACACTCGTGTGAAGCAAGCTGGCAGATAGCACGGCTAAGCTGTACTGTCTTCTTAGTACTGTGAAGAGCAAGCTTCCCGAGGCTCATGTGACTGGCCAAACCTAAAGCTTTTCTTGCTCAGCTGAAACTTGGCTCTGGCTTGATGTAAGAATCAAATGTAAGTGATATTAATCCTTTAATAGCCTAGAGGCCTGATCTTTTTCCATAAGAGGTGTTCCCCTCTCCCCCGAACTCTCACACAAGAGCCCATTGTGTAACCTTAGTTACGTAGGAACCTTACAGTTGTGTAAGGGTAGGTATCAGGTGTCACATGGGTGAGGCCTCCTGGAGCTTGTGGCATCCATATCGCCAGTCTGAAGGGATCTGTAATACCAGTGAGTGTATGCCATTTTTTTCCTTGGCTTCCTAAAGTCTCTCTCCCTCTCGGTCTCTCTCTTTCCCTCCCTCTCCTTCAAAGAGCATAGAAACAACATATCACCATGTGAACTTTATTGCACGAAGGAGAAAAGATGGTGAGGCTTGCTTAAAAGATAAGCTGGTAGATGGAAGATTTGAAGGAGAGATTTAGATGGATATAAGATGACAGTCAGGGACAAACGGTGTTAGGTTGGTTGAACAGTGGCTCTTCCAGATAGGCATGTCTTAATCTTGGTAGAATTGTGAACATGACCAGAATTACCTCCTTAGGCATAAAGTAAGCATACACGTTGGAAAGATGGAGAGATGATCTGGAGACAGAAGCAGAGAGGCTTAAAGATGGTTTTGGATTTTAACACTTAGGAGGGCATTTGAAACTAGGAATGCAGCTCTAGGTGCTGGGAAAGGTAAAACTAAAAAGCAAAGCAAAGCTAATGTCAGATGGAAGGGGAGGATGACCTCCCCTAGCAGTGGACTTGGAAAGAGACAGGGAGGAGATGAGGGAGAGAAGATGGGATTGGGAGGGAATGAGGGAGGGGGCTACAGCTGGGATACAAAGTAAATAACCTGTGATTAATATTAAAAAATAAAAAATAATATTAAAAAAAGATTTTAAAAGTCATGTTAAAATCTAATCTAAATGTTAGTTGAACAACAACAAAAAAATCAACGAAGGAAAGTGAAAGAGGGGGAATGATTACAAAAGAAAGATTCAATGAGGGAGAGAAGAGGGAAGAAAAGAAAGCATGGTGGCAATAATTTAAATATATATATATATTTAAATTTATATATATATATATATATATATATATTTAAAAAGCAAAGCAATAGCCAGGGGTCATTATGGCATTGCAATTACCTTAGCTTCATTCTAGAGAAATCATGGAAAACATCTGATATTTAGAATCATAAGGGCACATCTTTTTATTGTAATTATTTATGGCATTAGTATAAAGCTTATTTAAGGATAGACAAGCAGCAGAAGGAAAGAAAGACCCAGAAGAGCAAGCATGGTGGAAGTCAGATCACTAATGTGGAAGTTCAGACATGCAGTCAGGTAGGGGCAGGTAGACAGAAAAGCAGATAGGGATCCCAGACACTGAGAAAGAATGATTGACAGACAAGGAGACAGGAAGAACAGCAGAAGGCGGGTGGGTGTAAACAAGGTGAGCAGAAAGAAAGGGATGTAAGCAGACGGACCGGGAGTGAACGACAAGACGGGAAGCAGCATGCCATTAGGGCTGTTCTTGTCCTGTGAAGATTATTGGAGCTTCTTGAGACGCAGGTGGACCCCATTCTTGGACTTCAACACAAGTCTTGCGGTGGGGACTGGGATCCTGGTGGGATCTGGCAGCAGCTCAAAGCGGAGCAGGGTCAGGGCCACAGCCACCTTCAGCTCGTTCATGGCAAACTGTTTCCCAATGCAGTTCCTGGGTCAGAGAGGGACAGTGTAGTAAGTGGCTTTGGGCTCTGTTGTAAGCTGTGTAGGCATTGCCCTTTGTGCCCTAGCATACAACTGGGCATTCAGGGCACTCTTTCATGGGATTAAGCCTGACCCCTTTCCTCACACTTCACATACCTCTACCATGGCCTTTACTCTTTCACAAATACCCTTCTTTTCTGAGACTGACTCTAATCTTGCTTTGAGTGGCAAGGAATAAGCCAGTTAGGATCAGTCTGTGACAGTCTCTGGTTAGTTGACTCCCCATATTAAGAATGGGGTGCAGCATTGCCAGGCCACAGAGGAAGATGCTGCTGCCAGCCTTGATGAGACCTGAAGGCTAGGGTCAGACAGAAGGGGAGGAGGTCCTCCCCTATCTGGGGACTAGGGAAAGGACATAGAGGAGAAAGGGAGGGAGAGTGGGACTAGGAGGAGACGAGGAAGGGTTTCAATGGGGATACAAAGTGAATAAATTTAAATAAATAAATAAATAAACAAATAAAAATAAAGGAGTTTCCAATCCACAGTGTGAATTTTAACTGTCAGGGCAAATGGAGACTGATGGACCACACTCTTAGGAATTACTATCTTGGGGACAAAGTCTCTATGATCCTAACATGTGAGTCAGACACTGATGGAGAAATTCCTGGAGAACGTATTGGTTGGGGATCCTCAAACTCCTGCCTATCTGCCTCCCATTCAGTGGTCATGCTCTAGTCCTCCTCACTTCCACTTGCACCCACAGACCTTTAATGTCATTCCAGCGTTGTTCCTGTATGATGCCTTCAATTTCCTGTCTGCACTTCACTGATTCTCCTAATTCTTTCTCTTTGTATTGACCCTTCCATCTTTCCACTCATAGGATAGTGGAAAGGCTGAGTTGCAGCCACACCCCCTGTGAGTTGTTGCCTCCCACCTCTTCTCCATCCTTCTCTACTTCTTATCTCAACAAATGTTGCTGAGACTAAAGAGAAAGTACCCCCCGACCCCTGAGGGTCAAGGCTAAGGACAATGAGCAGCTAGCCCTCACCCTTCTGCCGTGCTGTTTCTTTCTTAGACACTCAAGGCACCATTGGTGCTTTATTTGAGGGCACAGCATAGTCCAGGGGTGAGGACAGAGTCAGGAATGTGGATCATTCCACCAACTTCTCAGTAAGTAAATGAAGGTATCAAAGAAGAAAGAAGTGATGTCTGTTTCGCACGGGTGTGGCTAATTCTGTAGTTCTTGATGCTGAGCTAGAGGCAGAACCCTATGTCTCTGCATTTCTGTCACAGCATAGGACTTGGCCCAGAGAAAAAAATAACTTTAATAAATGCTTTTGTATGTGAATTTAGCGAATTAAAATGCATTAGAGTACATGAAGGGTAAATATTTTATATAGTAATTGAAGTGCGTCATATTTGTCAATGACCTCATCACGATTTCTACCTTATCCCTAAGAGAAAGTGCTCACCCCTAGGTAAACTTATCATTGATAAGCAATATGCATATAGTCTGCTCTGTGAGAATTGATTCAGCATGGCAGAAGCCACAGAACTGTGGACAGAGAAAAGTCTTTTTTCTTTGCAGTACTTCCTTGGCAATTTGCATTCCATAAGAGGATTGAGTCCTTCAGCTGTTACGCACTTTCCAGCAGCTCTGGACTGTTTCTGAGCTCAACAGCTATTTCAGGAATGTTTGCTGGTGTGCACACTAGTACATGTTATACATAGGTTATGCCTAATGTATTCTCCCCAGTTCCCAAAACTGGCCAAGTGGACCACAGCCCTACAGTGTAAAATTCTCTCCAAATTTTGCTCATTGGGAAACTATATATATTAATAAGCAGTAGAAATTTTGTTGGCCTAGAAACCAAAACTGTGTAGAAGAAGACTTATTTGGTGCCCACCCTACCACAGGGGGCTCCGAACTTCCCCGTACATGGCTTCAACACAATTTTAAAGACATGAAAATATTTTTATACTCATTGTTGTGACTGATTGGTGAAATAAACAGAAATGGTGGAATGGGTTGAGAATGATGGCGACATACGTTCATCCTTCAAGATATATTACAGATGAAGAAAACAAATGTCCGAGAGTCAGTTTAGATAAGAAAACCTAAGCATAAAGACTCATATTCACCCTGTGAGAAGAGAGACCAAACCAATGTCACTGTGTGACTTTCCTTCCAGCTGCTTTTTGTTCTTGTCCACAAAGTTGAATATATGTCTAAATTTCAAATAGAAAGGAAATGCCTACTGTTGTTACTGGAAAAAACTTCCCAGAGTCTAGCATCGAGCTTAACAGGCTACAGACTGGTAGTGTTTATTGATAGACTCTAGACTCACTTTCAAGACAAATCTCTGGCCATATCTGCTAGAGCCTTTCTACTTCGGGTTAACTGGTATGAAAAAAAGAACCTGCCTAAATGTGGGTGGCACCATTCTATGGGCTTTATGTGCAGTAGATGCCCCAGACTGCATTAAAAAGAAAGGTAACTGAGCACTATTCACTGCTCTCTGCTTCCTGATCATGGACACACTGAAACCAGTAGCCGCTTGTTTCTGTCATGATACCTTCCCAGCCATTACGAACTATATCCCCTCAAACTGTAAGCCAAAATAAATCCATTCTTAAGTTGAAAAAAAAAAAAAGACTCATATTCTAGAAATGGTGTAAGTGTCAATATACATTGAAGTTTGAGACACACACTGATGCAAACTTATATGGCTTTTTAGAGGAGTAGCTGCTAAAACCCCATGTTGCATCTTTAAATACAAACTCTTTAGGGGGCCTAGAAAATGCCTTCCACCCACAAACACCTGAAGATGTCGCATAGGAACCCAGAGAATCACACATACTAGACACGTGCACAGAGACTATCCCTTTCTCCATTCATTATACATAGTGGACACCTCACCTTGCTCCTGCTGAGAAGGGCAGGAATGAGTGGCTGTGTCGAGAAGCCTCGGGTGCAAATCGAGAAGGGTCAAACACCTGCAGTGTGAACATCAGGTCCAGGGCAGGTGGGAGTCAAACTTCTGCTTCCAGCTCATGAAGGGACCACATATCCAGGAGTGAGAGTCGGGGAAAGTATTGGTTCTGAGGTATCTTCCCCTGACCTTTCCCACTGCCCCTTATACCTCTGGATTTGGCCACACAGATGGGTTGTGATGAAGAGCGTAGAAGGAGAGTACGACTGTGATACCTGTGGGGTTAGTAGTACAAAGAGAGACTGGTTATGCCAATGGGTAGGACACTTGCTCCTATATTTAGCAGAGAACATGCACATACAAATGATCTATATGATGACATTTTGATCACAGGGAAATGGGGTGGGCGCGGTAAAGCACTGAGCACAGGTTAGTTGCCTAAACCATGAACCTAGGGGTGAAAACAAAAAAGCAATTGAGAATCATTATTTTAATGTTAAGTGAAGTGATAACTCTATTTCATCAAATCTCTTCTATGAGCCTCTGTCACATGCTCAACATTCACAAGGAGCTTTCAAAAATACACCATTGAATACGTATTTTTCAGATGAGTTTCTGGAGTCTCAAGACTGATTATCTTTTCTTGTTCACACAGCTTCAGTGTGGCATGATGGGAAATCATAACCAGTAATGAGTGACTGTGTGGGTATTTTTCTACCATGATATGGTACTAAGATCTGGCCAACATTTGAACTCTTCCATCAACTTGAAGGATCTTTAGACAGTGACTTACATTTCATCCATGACGTAGAAGTCCCAGAAATTTCTCCTTCACTCATAGAAAGAAACACGTCTTCTCAACACTTACCTAATTCTCTTTTGTATCAAGTACTAATTTAACAACTAATGCCTAAAGGCTGAAATTCAATATAGAGGTTGACATTTATTTACTGAGATTTTTTTTTTCCTGAAGTCCACCTGTATGTAAAGCATTTCACACACTACATTCTAACTTAAAGTAAAAAAGTCCCTTTGTCACTACTTGTAAATAATGGGAGAGTCACTAGAGACTTTGCCAGTTCAAAACTGCAGAAGAAACATAGAGTTCCCATTCTTCTTTGCTCCTTCTGAGTTGGTCCGGGGAGCTCATACCTTTGGGTAAGGAACGCCCATCTGGGAAGATGACAGGTGTGCTGAGCTCTCTGCTCACACCTGGTACAGGTGGGTAGAGCCTCAGGGCCTCCTTGATGCACATGGTGGTGTAGGGCATCTTGTCCAGGTGCTCCCTGAAATGAGGCCCATCTCAAAGTCACACAGAGCTGGGATGACTGGGGGCTTTCCCTTACCAGAAGATAGAAATCTCTTCCATTTTGAGCTTCCACTCACCAGGTGATAGACGTTCCATCCCCTAGGAGGCTCTGAACTTCCTCTCTGCATCTCTGCTGGTGCTCAGGGTGTGTGGCCAAAGCATAGAAGATCCAGGAGACACCACTGGCTGTGGTGTCATGGCCTTCAAACATGAACGTATCCACTTCAGCACGCAGGTCCTCATCAGACAAGCTGCTTCTATTTTCCATCTATATAAGGCCACAGATGAGAGAGTTATATTTGTTCCTCACTCTATGGTTCTAGGTCAAGTCTCAAGCCTCTTGTCAGGTTTCATATACTCACTCTGGCAAACAAAAGGATGTCTAGGAAATCCAGTTTCCTTTTCTTCTTAACCTTCTCCAGCTCTCTCTCATCCTGAAGTTGAGCCCTCCTTGATTTGATCACTTGGTCTATCCAAGGACAGTAGTTACCAGGCAGAGATGAGAGCACAACACCCAAGAGGCCCATGCGCCCTCTTTCCCCACCTCTGTTCCCCCTAGAGGCCAGGATGCATATGGTCAAAGGTTGGGTAAGGTTTGAGAGGCTAGCACACCTGACAGAGATCAAACTGCCCCTAGGGATAACAACTGGAGAAGATCTTTTTGAATGCTGCTGGGATGGATTTCATTTAATATCACCAACGTGTGCCCCGGTTACCACTGCAGACCTTTCAGCATCCTATATCTTAGCTTTCTTGTACTAGGAAAGTACCCAGCATGAATTCATATTACATCCTTAAGAGGACCAAAGGACCTGGCTCTGCCTCAGAGATCATGGTTAGCCTCTTTAGGCTGACCCTGGTAAAAGATGGGAGAGAGAAAAGAAAAAAATAAAACCTGTATGATCATGAGCAAGTTGGCAGGCATTCTTAGCCTGGCGGCCATTAGAGGATAAATTGTAGATGATGTCATTTTGGTGAAAGAAGTTCCTCACACGATAAAAAGAGAGATTGTTCAGGTCCTCAACTGCCCGGATGTAGGACTTGTATTTTCTGTGAACATAACGCAATGGTGATAAGGACATATGACCCAGAGACAGAGTGATAATCCCCTTAATTTGGACAGAAATAATTCTAGGACTTGAGTTGCCTGTTTTATAATTCTTGTACCCACCATATCTTTAGAAGATGGCATGACTATTTGGGCATCCACCTCTCTGGGAATCCATGCTACATCTGAGGCAGGGAAGGGTCTGGTCTAGAGTTAGAGCTTGGCCGACTTTCTCATTGCATAAGGAAGAATTTGTGTTTTGTGGATGTTAATATCTAAGCTGTTCCATCTGCTTCTCTGGTACACATTAGGTCACATTAGTTGGCAAAACCAGAGACACTCTAGTGCAAGGATATTCCTCACCTGTCCAACTGGACACTGCCCTCATGGCTGAAGGCACACTTCATGATGGTGTCCAAGGTCATCAAAGTGATGTGTTGAAAGAGCTCCAAGGTGGAATCTTGGCCAACAATCTGTTCCCATTTATCCTGCAATGGAAGTATAGAATTGACCCCAAGTCTCCCGGAAGGCTGGGGCTAACTAGACCAGACTCACTCCCTGACCCTTTAGATACCATTTTATGGCTCCCTGTACCAGATGGCTGATTTCCATTATCAACTTGGATGGATTAAAACACCAAGGGGACCCTCTGTATACTCACAGGGCATTCTGACCAGGTAGGCTAATTGAAGATCTTTGATCTCCTTCTGATCCTCCAAATTAATCTCCCAGCTCTGTGACAGAACACCTCCTACAGCTTCCCTTTCTCCCTGCCGCATCTCAGTGGATCCCACAGAGACCTTCCCCTCCTAAATTCCCTCCCTCAACTCATTGCTTTATACCAGTCCCCAACTCCAGTAGGCACTACCTGGAAACCCACAGGTCACTGACTAATGAAGCAAGTAGACTAGCTGCAGATGTTCATCTCTTCTTTTCCTCTAAGTCAATTTTCTTTTTTTATTTTGGTCACAGGCCCAGCTCTTTAGCAGACATTGTGCCGTCATCTCTCCTCACTCTCTGATCCCCTTTACAGTGGACTAGATAAAGAGATTTTGGTAGAGCACGTTGCTTTTCCTGTCTTGTGAAGCCTTTCCAGACCACTGCCATTCCAAAGCCTCAGGTTCCAATACTCAGAAACAGATTTAACCTGGTACCATCGGTGTCCACACCTGTTAGGACCCCAGAAGATTTTCTTACAGGCATAACACAGCCACAACATTATCCTAAGAACCATAGAGGTAACAGAAGCTAAGGAAAAAAATACCTATTTAACAAAGACAAGAGCAGTTATTATCACCTAGAATCATAATCTTCCCAATCTCAGTTGCCTAGATGTCAATATAAAAACACAAACAATAACAGGCAGGACAATATGTTTCCACTAGAGCCCATCCACCCTATCATAGCAGGCCCTGAATATCCCAATATAGTTCAAGTACAAGTAAAAGGCTTTAAAACAGTCTTTATAAATGATAGCACTCCTTAAAAAAGGAAACAAATAAGCCCATTAAAGAAATCTATGAAAACACAAACAAACAGTGGAAAGAAATGGACAAAACCATCCAAGTTCTAAAATGGAGCTAAAATCAATAAAGAAAACCCAAACTGAAAAAAATCTGGAAATGAACATTTTAGGAACTTGAACAGGAACCAGGGAGGCAAGATTAACCAATAGGATACAAGAGATGGAAAATAGAAAATCAGACACTGAAGACATAATAGAAAAAATGGAAATGTCAGTTACAGAAAATGATAAATCTAAAAAATTCTTGGCATAAAACATCCAGGAAATCTGAGACACTATGAAAAAAACCAAATCTAAGAATAATAGGAATAGAGGAAGGAGAAAAAGAACACATGTCAAAATCAGACAATATTTTCAACAAAATCATAAAAAAAATTGCCTAACCTAAAGAGGAAAATGCCTATCAAAGCACAAAAAGGAAGTCTTGGAGAGATCAGAGATACAAGACACATACCTAAACATAATAAAGGCAAAATACAGCAAGCATATAGACAACATAAAACTAAACAGAGAAAAACTTAAATCAATTCTACTGAAATCAGGGACAAGACAAGGCTGCCCATGCTTCCATTAGTACTTGCTTCAATATAGTACTTGAAGTCCTAGCTAGAGCAATAAGACATTAAAAGATATCAAAAGGATGCAAACTGGAAAGGAAGAAGTCAAATTTGCAGATGATATGAGGGTATACATAAGTGACCCCAAAAGTTCTGCCAGAGAACTCCTACAGCTGGTAAACACCTTCAGCAACATGGGTAGATAGAAAATTAATTAAAAAATATCAGTAGCCATATTCTACACAAAATACAAATGGGCTGAGAAAGAAATTAGGGAAACAACACCCTTCACCATAGCCACAAAAAACCCAAAGTATCTAACTCTGACCAAGCAAGTGAAAGACTTGTATGAAAAAAATTCAAGTCTCTGAAGAAAGAAATTGAAGAAGATTGAAAGATGTCCCATGCTTATAGATTGGTAGTGTCAGCATAGTAAAAATGGCCATCTTACCAAAAGCAATATACAGATTCAATGCAATTCCTATCAAAATACCACCACAGTTCTTTATAGACCTTGAAAGAACAATGCTCAACTTCATATGAAAAAACAAAAACACTAATAGCTAAAACAATACTGTACAATAAGATCTGGAGGTATCTCCATCTCTGATCTCAAGTTGTACTATAGAGCAATAGCAATAAAAACTGCATAGTGCTGGCACAGAAACAAACTGGTGGATCAGTGTAATCAAATAGAAGACCCAGAAACAAACCCACACACCTATAGACACCTAATTTTTACAGACGCCAAAACCATACAATGGAAAAAAGATAGCATCTTCAACAAATGGTGCTGGTCTAACTGGATATCTACATGTAGAAAAATGCAAACATATCCATATTTATCACCCTGCAGAAACTATATTCCAAGTGGATCAAAGACCTCAATATAAAAGCAGACACACTAAACCTGGTAGAAGAAAAAGTAGGAAAGAGCCTTGAACTCAGTGGCACAGGAGACAACTTCTTGACCAAGAACACCAGCAGCACAGGCTGTAAGATCAATAATCAATAAATGGGACCTCATGAAACTGAAAAGCTTCTATAAAGCAAAGGACACTGTCATCAGAACTAAACAACAGCCTACAGAATGGGAAAAGATCTTCACCAACTCTATATCTGACAGAAGACTAATATCCAGAATATTTAAAGAACTCAAGAAGTTAAACACCAACAAACCATCTAACCCAATTAAAAAAATGGGTTACAGAGCTAAGCAGAGGATTCTCAATAGAAGAATATTGAATGGCAGAGAAACACTTAAAGAAATTCTCAGTGTCCTTAGTCATCAGGGAAATGCAAATCAAAATGACCCTGAGATTTCACCTTACACCCATCAGAATGGCTAAGATCAAGAACTCAAGTGACAACACATGCTGGAGAGGATGTGGAGAAAGGGGAACCCTACTCCATTGCTGGTGGGAATGTAAACTTGTTCAACCACTTTGAAAATCAATCTGGCACTTTCTCAGAAAATTAGGAATAGTGCTCCCTCAAGATCCAGCTATACCATTCCTAGACATATATCCAAAACATGCTCAAGTCTGCAAGAAGAGCATTGGCTCAACCATGTTCATAACAGTTGTATTCATAATAGCCAGAATCTGGAAACAACCTAGATGTCCTGCAACTGAGGAATGGTTACAGAAATTGTGGTACATTTACACAATGGAATACTACCCAGCAATCAAAAAAAGGAAATCATGAAATTTGCAGGGAAATGGATGGATCTAGAAAAGATCATCCTGAGTGAGGTAACCCAGAAGCAGAAAGACACACATGGTATATACTCACTTATAAGTAGATATTAGACGTATAATATAGGATAAACATACGAAAATTTGTACTCTTAAAGAAGCTAAACAAGAAGGAGGATCCTAGGGAAGATGTTCAATTCTCATTCAGAAAGCCAAATGGGATAGACATCGGAAGTGGGAGAAGACAGGAAACAGGACAGGAGCTTACCACAGACGGCTTCTGAAAGACTCTACTAATCAGGGCATAGAAACAGATGCTGAGACTCATAGCCAAACTTTGGGCAGAGTGCAGGGAATCTTATGAAAGAAAGGGGAGATAGAACGATCTGGAGGGGACAGGAGCTCCACAAGGAGACCAACAGAGCCTAAAAATCTGGAACCAGGGGTACCTGCAGAGACCGGTACTCCAACCAAGGATCATGCTTGCAGGACCTAGAGCCTCTGCTCAGATGTAGCCCATAATCATCTCAGTCTCCAAGTGGGTTCCCTAGTAAGAGAAGCAAGAGCTGTCTCTGGTATGAAATCAGTACAGCTGATTTCAGCTCCCCCTGGGTGGTTTGGCCTTGCCAGGCCACATAAAAAGACAATGCAGCCAATCCGGATGAGGCTTGATAAGCCAGGGTCAGATAAAAGGGGAGGTGGACCTCCCCTATCAGTGGACTAGGGGAAGGGCATAGGGGACAAAAGGGAGGGAGTGTGGGACTGGGAGGAGATGAGGTATGGGTCTACAGCAGGGATACAAGGTCAATAAATTGTAATAGATATTAAGCAAAAAATATTCATTCAGAAGGGCAAATAGAATAGACACTAGATGTGGTCGAAGAGAGAGCCTTCCATAGATGTCCTCTGAAATACTCCACCCATCAGGGGATCAGAGTAGATACTGAGACTCACAGCCAAACTTTGGGCAGAGCACAGGGAGTTTTAGGGAAGAATATGGGGTAGAAAGTCCCAGAGAGGACAGGAGCTCCACAAGAAGAACAACAGAGCCAACAAATCTAGGCCCAGAGGGCCTGCAGGGACTGATGCACAAACCAAGGACCATGCATGGAGAGTACCCAGGGCCCCTGACCAGACGGAGCTGGTGGGAGTGCAAACTTATACAGCCACTATGAAAATTAGTGTGGTGGTTCCTCAGGAAGATGGGAATTGATCTACCTCAAGATCCAGCTATACCACTCTTGGGAATATATCCGAAAAATGCTTTACCCTACCACAGAGACACTTGCTCAGCCATATTCATTGCTGCTCTATTCATAATATCCAGAAATTGAAAATAATCTAGATGTCCCTCAACAAAGAATGGATAAAGAAAATATGGTATACTTGCACAATGAAGTACTACTTAGTCAGTAAAAAGTGACATCATGAAGTTTGCAGGCAAATGGATGGAACTAGAAAAAAAATTATCCTGAGTGAAATATTCCAGACCCAGAAGGACAAACACGATATGTATTTTCTTTTATGTGTATATAAGCTGCGAAGTCAATGATAACCATAAAACCACAGAAAGTTGGTATACAGTAAGGGACTCAAAGGAACAAGTAGATCTTGTTAGGAAAGGGAAGTAGAGTAAATAGATATGAATAAAAGGGGACAGGACTGGAATTGAAGGGTCAAGTAGGGAATGAAAGGGGAGAGGAGGCTGCAGGAGGGAATACGAGGAGAGACAGCTAAAATTAAGGGACATTTGAGAGGAAGTATGGAAACCTAATAAACAGAAACTTCATAAAATACATGAAGGCAATCTAAATGAATCACCAAGAAATAAGGAAGACTGGGTTCCACTGGCCATCTCTTGTCACCAAACAAAGCTTGCAGTACCAGGATTGGGTTATATCTAAGTTGATGACCAAAGTGGTCCAACAAGAAACTCCGGACAACCTAGGCTATGACTGGGTTGCTATGACTGTAGACTGTTCTCTACAAATGGACAGAAAGACCTCCTTTCTGATGATAACACCTACACAATTCATTGAGCACTGAGATATCAAGCTGGTACCTCCGGAAAGCCTTCACCTTATGTCCAGCATCTTTGGTCGAGGAAAGTACTCTGCATGTTATAAAAGAAGAAACATAAACAGCAAACCAGGCACAAACTTTCTATCTTCAATGATGTACTTCCTTCAAGATATGAGAGGGCAATGACAGCACAAAGCTTGTGGGCATAACTAACCAATGTCTTTATTTGGCTTAAGACCCACTGCACAGGATGGAACCTATACTCAACGCTGCTGGGATGACCAAGAACCTGAGACCAAATACCCCAGACACCCAGGGTAAAGTCAAATGCTATGGTTCTAAAAAGGGGTGTGTGTAGTGATAAAATGACTCCTAATGATATTCTGCCATACTTCTAGATCAGCGCCTTGTTCATCCGCTTCCAGAGAAGCCTTCTCCAACAGCAGATGGGAACAAATATAGAGGACGACAGCCAGAAATTATGCAGAGCGAGAAACTGGGAACACTTATTCCTAAATGGGATGTTTCCATTAAGTTTCTCTCCTCAGAGCCCAAGGAACACCACAAGAGAGGAGGCAGGAAGAATATAAGAGCCCGAGGGGATGGAGGACACCAGGAAAATAAGTCTTTGTAAATCAACACGAACAAAGCTAATATGACCTCACAGAGACTGAAGCAATGTGCACAGGGTCTGCACAGGTCTGTACCGGGTCCTCTGCCTTTTTATCGCTGCCAGTTGACTGTTTGTGTGGAATACCTGAGTATGTGAACAAATGGGTCTCTGATTCTTGTGCCTTCTCTAAGGACCTGTTTTCTTCTGTTGGTTTGTTTTGTCTACCTTCTCTGTCGTACTTTTTATATTATCTTGTCATATTTTATTTTGTAATATATTTTAAATGAATTAATGAGTGAGTGAGTGAATGAATGAACAAGTGGAATCCTAGCTACTTAGGGTAAAGGTTAACAATAGTCATTTATGATTCCCTGCACTCTGCCAAAGGTTTGGTTATGAGTCTCAGCATCTGCTTTGATACACTGCTAGGTAGAGTCTCTCAGGGGCCCTCTGCAGTAGGCTCCTGTCCTGTTCCTTGTTTTCTCCTACTTCCCATGTCCATCCCATTTGTCTTTCTAAGTGAAGATTGATCATCTTACCCTGGGTCCTCTTTCTTGTTTATCTTCTTTAGGTGTACAGATTTCATTATGTTTATCCTATCTTATAGGTCTAGTATCCACTTATAAGTGAGTATATACCATGTGTGCCTTTCTTCTTCTAGGATACCTCACTCAGGATGATCTTTTCTAAATCCCAGCATTTGCCTGCAAATTTCATGATTTCCTTGTTTTTGATTGCTGAGTAGTATTCCATTGTGTAAAAGTACCACAATTACTGTATCCATTCCTCCATTGATGGACATCTGGGTTGTGCAGGGAATCATATAAAAGAAGGGGGAGTTAGTATAACCTGGAGAGGACAGGAGCTCCACAAGGACAAAATATATCTGGGCACAGGGGTCTTTTATGAGACTGTATCTCCATCCAAGGGCCATGTATGGATATAATCTAGAACCCCTGCTTGGATGTAGCATATGGTAGCTCAGTATCCAAGTATGTTTCTTAGTAAGGTGAACAGGGACTGTTTTTGACATGAACCCAATGGCTGGCTCTTTGACCTTCCCATTCCCCCCTCCCAAGGGAGGAGCAGCCTTGCTAGGCCACAGAGGAGGACTTTGCAGCCAGTCCTGAAGATACCTGATAATCTAGGGTCAGATGGAAGGGGAGGAGGACCTCCCCTATCAGTGGATTTGGAAAGGGGCAGGGAGGAGATGAGGGAGGAAGGGAGGGTGGGATTGGGAGGAAATGAGGGAGCGGGTTACAGGTGGGGTACAGAGTTAATAAACTGTAACTAATATTTAAAAAATTTAATTAAAAAATAAAAAGCAAAAAGCCAAAAAAAAAAAAAAAACATAGTCATTTCTGCCTGCTGAGAGAAGGAAATCAGTTTTCTCCAATCGAGTGACACTGGGCATATCAAGCACTCCATAACACGTCTCACGTAACAGGATCCACAGTTTGTTCGTTTCTTTCTTTTTTTTTCTTTGTGTGTGTATGAGTGATTTTACTTGGAGGGAATTATTTTTTTTTCTTGGTTTTGGGGGTTGATTGTATTCTGTCATTCACAATTCAAATTTCTTCTCAGGTCTTTAATCACATCAAGGACAGACATGGCTAATACAAACATCTTTTAGAAAATTAAGTGTGGAAAGTATTTGTAATCTGATACCTATTTATCAGAAAAAATATAAAAGTAAACACTGGCACAGCCATGACTAATGAAAAATGGTGAGAGCCAGGAAGCTTACACAGTTGTTCGACAAAGTCCAGCAGAGCTGAGCCAAATGCTGTTTTCATCATCATGCTGTCTTTCATTTTGGTTTCTCATCTCTATATGTTGTATTTGTGGGGGAGCTTTTACAATTATGATTCATTTATGTCTTTTTCCCCCAGAAAATTATTTCTGCTTTCAAAGAAATAACCTTATCTGGCCCTACTTGGGAGTCTTCCTTCCATGGAGATTGTGAAAAAGTACAAACAAGTTGGCTAGCCCCAGAATTCTCTTGGTACACCTGCTACTAAGCAAACTAAGAAACAATAGATTTGGCAACAGATCAGATTCAGGCTTCTTTCTATATATATAGTCTACAGGACATTTCATTCCAACAATAAAAACTTAATAACAAATTAGTTTGTCTTAAACAATCATTGATAACATATATAGATAAATGATATAAAATTAATATAAAAGAAATATAAGAATTTGTCAATCCTAAGAGACTAGCTCGCATTAAGTTACAGTAAGGTCATTTAACGAGAAAACAAATGAAGAAAACAAATCAGCCTGCAGCCCAGGAGAGATTTCAAACTTTTAAGTTAGGCTAACTCAAAAGTTGTACTTTTTGCATTGTTGTATTTTTGCATTATTCAAGGCTTGGGAACTCATTGAGACTGATTTAGATGCTTTTCTACTGTTTAATGTTTCACTTACCTGAAGAATAGAATGTCATATGTCATAAATGCTTATGTAGTCTAAGATGATTTTGAGATGGATAATACCTATTTTCTCTGTACTTGTAACACTTGTCCAGGAACAAAATGATATAATCTGTATTTCTTTTGAAATCATTAATTTTTGCCTCTTTTGTGGAATATGTATAAATAAGGAAACATCCTGGTGGCTAATCAGTCAGAGATGCAAGATTTTCCCAGCCACAGTCTCCGATTCATTCATCCATTACTCCCCTCCGCCTGTTTCATATTTCTTCTGCTGGGACCTGTCTGCTGGGACTGGCCCCTGACAAAACATATCTTCACTTTGAATTCGTGAATCAGTTACAACCTTTCAGCTGATGAAGAAGACCTCAGGGAACCCTTTATTTTTCTGACATATGAATAAAACTTGAAAGAATTAATGGAAACTCAAATATGAGAATAAAATAGTCAAGGAAGGAAAGAAAGCCCATGGGCCTGCCCATGTGTTTGTAATCATCTTGGTCTTTAACTCTTTTTCTTTCTATTTTTTCCTCATATACTCTTTGTACTTTTTCTTTTTTCTTTTTGGCACCATTGATTTTATTTTTTTAATTAATTTTTTTTTCAATGCAGTTTATTCAGGAACCTTGAACAATCCTCGGACCCTGGGGAAAGCCAGCCCACAGCTTAAATAGCCTCTGGGTAGCCAACCCAGGCATGCCACGTGGGCAATGCAGATAGGTCCACATACATGGAAGCAAGCCAGATCCTCAGCCTTAGCCAAATGTGGAATTGTTCGTGACAGAGAGCACTCACCATCGGGAAGGTGGAAGGCAGAAACCAGCTCCTTTTTGTTATATTAGTTACAGTTTATTTACGATGTATTTTTTAACTCTTTTTCATTCATCAAAAGTTTAACGAACACTCTAAAGTGAGAAATTAGAGTCATATTGGGCACGATGGTATTACAAGTTTGGCTGTGAGAATGTGGCCCTGGTATGCATTTCACTGCATGCGTCTTTCAATTCTCTGTAGAAGATCTGGGTCCCAGGACAGAGTAACATGTTGGGGAGCAGCCCTGTTTACTGAGCTGCTGTACCCAGAACAGCTCGGGACAGTTGATATTGTTGCCTGGCAGGAGTCACTGTTCATCAAATATGCTGTTAGGATTAGCCATGTACCCACTATGATTTTTCTTCTCTTCTTCTCTTGTCTTCTTTTTTCTTCTCTTTCCTTCTCCTCCCCTCCCCTTCTCTTCCCTTCTTTTCCCTCTCCTCTCTTCTCTTTCTCCTCTCCTTTCTCCTCTCTTCTCTTTCCCCTCCCTTTCCATACTTCCCCTCCCCTCCCCTTGCTCTGGGCCCTCTCTGTGGCACTGACTTTTGAGGGACTTATTTCACATTATGAGTTGAGTGGTATTGCATGTGACTGTGTCTGATAGTTTCTAAAGACTAGAATCTGAATATGCATTGTAAGTGGGTTGAAGACATGAGAGTGAAAGAGGAAGGGAGAAAGAGACACAGAGAGAAGACTCACCAGCATTACACGAACAGAGTCTGCCATGATCTCCACATAAGGTTTCAGAATGTCATGGTGGAAAGCTGGAGTCAACATTCGTCGGTGTTGGAACCATGGCTGTCCATTCAGCAGAAGCAAACCATATCCTATATGGAGATGGTTATGTGAGTGAGTGTGTGAGCAATGGGATTAAAAGACTGGGGGAGACTTGGAGAGGCAAACATTGGAGGTCTTGGAGGAACAGGAAAATAAATAAGGATGGGAAAAGATTAGTGCTTTTCAATACATTTTCCCCAGTTGGCCTGGTATATATGATGTGAACATGATAGCTACAAGATAAAGATTTAAAATAGTAAAGGAAGGACATACATGTCAGGCTGAGAATGTTTGTAAATGTTTGCACAGAAACAGAAGGGGGAGGTTAATGTCTGGTTACATGTAATGTTATATCTTGAAGTTAATGGTCTATTTCCCATTTTTCTCAATGAGTCAAGATACCATTCTTGGCAAACCCAAGAGGACCACATTTGATATTTATATGACTGTACATACCAATCCAGGGGGCTAGAAATCTGTAGGAACCATGAGATTTTGGGTCTGAAAAAAAAGTGAGGCATTGATTAGAAACAAAGAAAGATGAAGTGGTTTGAGATGGCTGCAGATAAGACCAGAGAGAGCCATGAAACTTTGATAACAGCCCGTTGGCAGTTTGTCTCATGCTATCTCCCATTGTCTTCCATCCCTTTCTATCCATCTTGACAGTTTGGCTTAGGAATGCACTTTCCTTGCACCAGAAGCTTAACATTCTCAGGACTAGAATCATGAGTTAGCAGGAAACATAGATTATTATGTCCTCAGCATCAAGGAGTAGTGGCTTTACTGGACCTTGTGGCTTTACTGCAGTGGCTAGCAGCTTAGTCATCCACAATGCAGGACAGAAACAGTGACAACAGTGAAACCCAAGTCCCTATACATATGAAATCTATTTTCATATATAACTGACTGCCCCGATTCAGTTTTTAAAAAAGGTAAACAAATTGAATCCATATTTTAATGTTGCAGTACTAAGTACCAAACAAATGTTAAGTTAGCATTGCTGACCATATGCTAGGCTGTGACCAGGAAAAATGAAAGGTACTGTTTTGGCATTAGTAACCAAATCACCACTTATTCCTGTAACTTCATGTGCCCAGGTATAAACCCAGAATGGAAGCTCCGCAGTGGTAATGAAGTTTCACTCTCACCTGATCTCCCCAGAATCAACTTCATGTAGTCAGGGTCATACACCTGGAGGCGCACTTTGCTCCCCCAGATCCACTGTGGATAGGCGCTTGGGAAGTTGACTATCTGTTTTAGAACCTCTTGCAGCTCTCGATCCTTTGGGATCTGATATTGGTAAAAAAAATGAATCACTGAAAATACTTTGTGTCAGCTGTGATGATTTATGTTAGTAATCCTAATACAACACTTGGGAGGCTGAAGCCAGACGATCTCTGTTGGTATGAAGTCAATTTAGTGAGTTCAAGGCCAACCTGGGCTACCTTGCAAGACATCGCCAAAGAACAAAACAAAACAAAAACAAACAGACAAAACCTCAAGAGTAAATTAAAAAGAAATCTTTTGATTTAGCTGTTGGTCCTAAATGAAGGGCAGAACTACCATGGGAATATAGTGAGGGTGATTTAACAGAACCCAGGATTGGAGCACAATTTGATGGCCTCTCTATGCAATCATCTTTGCTCTCTCCTGGGACCTGATCTGAACCAAATGCTGTGGTCCTGGTAGGTGAAGCTGTATTCCCCAGCAACTGGCCCCACAACCTCAGCTCAGATTCCACGTACTCTATCTCTTCTTAAATGAGGTCAGATTCCACGTACTCTATCTCTTCTTAAATGCGGTCAATATGCAGCAGTTGTCACATGCCTCTCCCTGTAGCCTTTTACCCAGTTCTGTATTCGTCCCCTCAGAGGTGACAGTTTAAGCCCTGCCGAGACCCTAGGCTGCTCTTTCTCCTCGTTTCTGGGAGGCTGCACACTTGTTCTAGGCTCTTGGTTGGGCCTTGAGGTATGCAGTGTGCTAAGCAACATGGAGTACAAACTGCAGGGTGTGCAGGAGGAGAGTTCATCACTAAACTGGCTTTGAATAATAGTGCATCTCTAGCCAGGGACCCTCACATCCGAAGAACAACTTTCCTGACCCTAAGGATTTAAACCTATAAATCATCCATGCAGGCAGCTCTTTCAGTCTGCGTCACCCAAGAGCAAAGTGAGTCCCTTTCGCATACTTGCTTCCTTCTGTGATTCTTGCCTGTTGATACCATACACAGGACAGATTCTCCCACACTGGTAGCTATGTTCCCAGACTATCTCTGTGCCATGAGGGGGGTATGACAGAGAAACGGGGCCAGGGAGCCACTGAGAAGCCAGGTTTTTAAGAACAGGTAAGGCTGCAGGAGTTGCTCAGCCTGGAAAGAAAAGAGCTCAGGAAGGACCAACCACAACCTCCCAAGTCCAGGTCCCTCAGAGCAGATGATTGGTCTGCATAAGCATGCAGCAGAACTCGCAAGAGCAAGGCCAGGCTCCTGTGAGCACTGAGCCTCTGTTGCTGGAGTGAGCCCAGCCTGAGTCTCCCATCCTGAGCAGAGTGTCCCATGAGGAACCTGTGCTTGTTTTGTAGCAAGCTCTGTTCTGTAAGATTTACGACTCTTCTCTAAGAGTCCCATTCTCCCTGCTCCCCCACCCGCCCTTCTCTCTTCTTCCTACCTTGTGCCCAAAGAACCAGTGAGAAGGTGGGGACGGGAACTGCTGGGTAGCTCTGAGTAGCCATTGTCTCTGCAGGTAGAACTGGGCTGCTTTGAAGAGCAGCAGGAGAAGGCTGAGCACGGAGGCCACTTGGAGAAACTCATAGATGTTTCCTATGAGGAATCTAGTTGAGCTCAGAGCAAAGACACTCATGATACAACAGCTTCTGTCTGTCCCTCACCTTCACTGAAATTCCTCATGCCTGCAAGCCTAACGAAGATTGCCCCACCTACTTGTGGGAGGGAGATGGGTGTGAGCACAGCTTGATTTCAAGACCAGGCTTTGATTAACCTGAACAGCCTACTTTGGGAAACAGTGAAATAAAAGACATATCAAATGGCATGGTATATTTTATCCACATAGCTCACAAATGTTTGTGAAAGAGCTAAAAAAAAAAAAAAAAAAAAAAAAAAGGCCGAGTTGAAAGCTGGATTCTAGGAGCTCATGGCT
Organism: Meriones unguiculatus; assembly: GCF_030254825.1. NCBI lineage: Eukaryota > Metazoa > Chordata > Mammalia > Rodentia > Muridae > Meriones > Meriones unguiculatus. The sequence continues at coordinate 33,818,231 of NC_083351.1, forward strand.
TAGTTTACCAAAAGTTCATTAGAAGTGACTGTTTGCATGATTTTTAAGACTTTAGGGATGAAAAAAAAATGACAAAGAGGTAAATTGAAGGTTTAGGAAAAAGTTACTGAAAGTGTATGGTTTTCTTACCGGATGTCAAAGCTATCTCTCTGAGGAGCCACTGAAATGCTCCCCTGGTCTTGTTGCATTCACCATCCAGTCATGACCTACAGTGACTGTGCTGGTGAAAGGTGCATTAAACTCCAATTCTGGAAGCTTAAGACCCAGGTCAGCCTCACTGCATATGGAGCCAGCAACTTAACCTCTCTAAGCTCAGCGTCTTCTCTTGTAATTTGAGACCTTAACCCCTTTCTAGACATCTAATAGGATGCACTTTTTTTTTTCATCATTAAACAAATTCCACAAATATTTATTGGACAGTCTTACAATCAATGGCAGAAAAGAGTATTGATGTGATAAAATTTGATAAGGTTGGAGTGGAGGGATGAAATGTTGTGTGTTAGTCACTTCCCTGTTGCTATACTAAAATGCAGTAACCAAGGCAACTTGTAGAAAGAGGATTCATTTGGGCTTATAATTCTAGAGAGATACATGCCTCTTATAGCAGGGAGGCATGGTGGATAAAGCAAGAAGCTGAGAATTCAGATCTTCAGCCACCAGCACAAAGCAGAGGGAAAAAGAAGTGGGTGGAGACTCTGCGTTCTCAAAGCCCACTACCAGGGATGCATTTCTCCCAGCAAGGAGGCTTCACCAGCTCCCAAACAGCACCATCGAGTACAGACAACTGTTTTCAAATATCTGAGCCTGCGGAGGACAGTTCTCATCTAAAGCCCACAAACGTCTTCCACACAAGAGAAAAACTAAAACAGAACAGAGCCTTAAAGGTTGAATAGGAAATCATCCGGTAAAGGAATAGGCACCAATAAAGTCAAGCAGACCAAGAAATAAAAATATGTTCCTATTCAGGACCTTCACTCTCACTTTTGAATGATTTCCTAAGGTCAACAAGGAAAGTTCAAAAGCAAATAATAATCCAGGAAGAATCCCATGGGAAGCCATCTCTGTTGAGACTGCAATTTTGCCTGCTTCTCCCCGCCCCCCAAATGCTTTTTCCTAACACACATTCTTCTTCATTGCCTTACATTTGACAGCTGTCTTCTTTCTTCTCTGAATTCTGAACCCTGTCAGAACCCATGACACTATGTATACCTCAATCCACTCAATACTTCTCAATTTTGAGATTATTTTTCATCTTGAGTTTTTCCTCAAACTCCGTCTCATATCTGCTAACAAGAGCTGAACATACTTTGTTTAGAGTAACAATCAGCTTTGATTTGTTTTCTCTCCTAATTAGCCACAAAAAGACACATAAAAACTTAAACATTTCAATAAAAAAGAAAAAAAAAATCCCAGGATCTTTCAGCTGTTTAGATTTGCAGCCAGGCACTCTGGGTCAAAAAAGTTTAATGCTAACTATTAATGTGGAGAAAGTGAGGACTAGGCTAAGCAATTGGTCTCTGTAGCATCTCTGATTATAACAGGATTATTCTAGGTCATGGTGTTTCAAGTGGTCCACGGCACATTATATACTCTCTATACTGGCACAAATGTAGCTCTCTCTATCCGGAGAAGCTTCTATGGGAAGATTTATGGCAAGCCATGTAGCTGGATGTGCACAGTCAGTGAACACGATGTTTGTGGAGAATTCTGCAGGGCTTTAGGAAACCTTACTAAATAACAAAATAACTAAAATAACAAAATAATAAAAACTAAATAACAAAAACAGAGTGTAGGGGCTGGAGAAGTGACTCAGTGGTTAAAAGCACTGACTACTCTTCCAGAGGACCTGAGTTTGATTCCCAGTAACCACATGGCAGCTCACAACCATCCAGTTCTATAGGAGTTGATGCCCTTTTCTGGCACAGACACACATGTAGTCAAAACATCCATATACATAAAATTAAAAATAAAATTCAAAGAAGAGTATAGAATTGTGTATAGACTGTGTATAGACAAATTGAAATTGTAACTAAGCATCATATACCCTATGTTTTCCATAGAATGCTGTGCAGGTCTGTGCCATCTATAATGACTAATTTGTAGAATGAAGAAAACGAAATGCATAAAGCTTAAGACTGGTTCAGTTTCAGATGCTACAATCTAAAGGGAAAGAAATGTTTTTATTCCTACAAGCTTCCTGGTTTGTTTTATCTGCCAAAGGTAAAGGTAGGGCCAGCCTGTTTCTAGGGCAGCAGTTGAAGAGTTGTTTTTTTTTCCTGTGGGTAGATCACATTACATTCTTGATTTCTGAGTTTGGTAAAGTTGAATTTGATGCCAGTACAATTTTACATCGCTCATCTACATTTATGTCTCTCCAAAAGCCAAATATCTCAAATAAACCTCTTATTTAAAATGTTTAAATTAACTTTTGATTCTTATTTTTCCAAAATGAACAAGTCCCTGGTAAAAACTGTACACAGAAAGAGAGAGCTTAATATACTTATGTACCTGTGAAATTACTAATAGGATTGACAGAAATGCCTACGAAAAATTAATGTCAAAGAAGCTTACATGCCACTTTAAAGAAAAACTACAGGAAGATAAAAATCTATGCACATTAATATTTCAGCATTTTGAAGCCACTAAATATACTGATTTTTCTCCTGAAGCCACAATGTAATACATAATACATTCGACAAGTATGGGCAGATTACATGAATAAAATAGACATTTTAAAGAAAATTATTAGTTACACAATGAAATAAATGAGCAACAGTTTTGGTTTTGTTCCTTTTTCTTTTCTCTTTCCTTTCCTTCCTTCCTTCCTTCCTTCCTTCCTTCCTTCCTTCCTTCCTTCCTTCCTTCCTTCCTTCCTTCCTTCCTTCCTTTCTTTCTTTCTTTCTTTCTTTCTTTCTTTCTTTCTTTCTTTCTTTCTTTCTTTCTTTCTTTCTTTCTTTCTTTCTTTCTTTCTTTCTTTCTTTCTTTGAGGCTGGGTCTCACTATGTAGCCCTGGCTGTTCTGGAACTTATTAGATAGACCAGACTGGCCTCAAACTCACAGAGATCCTCACTGCTCTGCCTTCCCAGTGCTCAGATTAAAGGTGTGTGTGTGTGTGTGTGTGTGTGTGTGTGTGTGTGTGTGTGGTGTGTGTGTGTGTGTGTGTGTGCCACTACGCCAGCCAGTATATTCTCTCTTGTTTGTTGGTAATAGCTCTGATCTTTAGCTTTGGGTATACAACCTGAAGTAAGCTCAGAGACAAAAGGTGGGGGGACTGTGGGTGAGGGGCAAGAAGGAGCTCTAGAGATGGTAAGTGCTATGGAGAGGAAGTAGGGAAAACAGACTTCAGGTAGGAGGGAGAGGGAGGACAATGAAAAGGGGATAAAGGAGAGAAAATGGTGCTAGGGGTGTAAGAGAAAGCCACAGGAAAACATATTGATCCATTGGCTTGCATAAACATACACACACACACACACACATAAATCTGCGGGTGCTTTCTTGGTGCTTTTGTCCTTTTCGGCACCCGCTGCTGCTTGTGATAATTACCTTAGTTGTCTACTTGTCTGTTTTTCCCTCTTCTCCAAGAAATAAAAGAGCAAATCATGTTTTGTCATTGTCTATAAAAAGCCCTGGCTGTGCAGGCCTCACAGTGGGGGACAGGGCACTTAAGGCAGTGTCTGTAATACAACAAGCAGGCACTATCCACGTTAGGAACGACCTTTCATGTGACAAGAAAGTGTTTCCTGGACGCAGTGCAGAGAGAGAGCTGTTGGCACGTGTCGGATAGAGATAGGGTTGCCAGCTGGAGTTGTCAAGCCTACAGAGGAATGAGAAGAGAGCAATGAGGAATGAGAAAAGAGGCTTTGGGGACACTGGTACAAAGCTTGTCTAAAGATGTAAGAGAAGGGAGCAAGGCCTGAAAATCCTCCACCCTCCTTAAGCAGAGACATAGAGCCTGTCTGGCGACCCTGAGCTTCATGGTTTTTCTGTTATGAATGAGACAGACCCAGTAGTAACAGCCTCGCCAAGGTTCCCCTTGTCCCATGCAGTCCAGTGTAGTGTAGGCAGTCCATTGGCTTCTTGAGTACCTTTGCCCCAACTGTATGCAGCTACGGGGTAAAGAACTTCCAGCAGAAGGTGGAGCTTTCTTTCAAAAAGGAGTTCAAGACCCATTGCTGTAACGAGCCTGACTGGTGGGGGTGGGGAGGTAGGAGGATGGGGAGTGAGGAGGGTGGGGAAGCATCCGGTTATTTTCCACCCGGGACAGTCAGCTATTGAACGGGTCTTGTTGTCTATTGGAACCCCTACCAATACAGATATGGTACAAGTAATGGTTTTGGTGTAATAATCTTTATGATGACTTTTAAATTGGTTCTGGATTTGCTAGAACTGATTCTCTCCAACAAGTCAGGGGGCCAGAAAAGTGGAGGCGAGGGGAAATAAGGTATACCCAGATGAGGATAGGACTTCCTCCGAGAGAAAGGCTCAAGAAACACGTGAAAAAGAGATCAGGGTCTATGCCCAGACTCTGCAACTAGATGACCGATGAGTGTAAGTGGCTTCTTCCTCCCAAGCATCTGATGAGTGAGTGCCTCCCATGCAGGCCCTCTCTTGCCAGCTTTGATGTTGGAAGGACAGCCACATGAGGTGGCAATAGAGATCAACAGACCACCACCAGTTGGCTACTACTCCTCAGCTTCTAGACGGCCTGTGTTTGATACCTTAGGATATTTAGCCCAAATAAGGAGTGCACTTTGGGTGGCTGCTTCCTCACGACTAGATAAAGTGGGGAAACCAAGAGGTAAGAATGGACTTTCAAACATGGCATTCGCATCACATACATGACCTGGAAACTTCCATCTGCCTTGAGAGAAACCTGTTTTTCCTGTCACTGCAGGGCTGATAGTAAAACAAACAAAATAAAACAAAAACCCTACGCCCACAGTTTCAGCATGGTAGTGTCATTTTGCTGTTTTTTTATTTGTTTGATTTGATTTTAAAAAAACATTCATTAGTACATATTAATTTTACAAGTGATAAGCTTTGCTGGCATTTTACCTCAGATGTACTGTGTACTTTAATCACACTTAGCATTTATGTTCCTGGTTCTGTGACAATCTTCGTTTTCCCAAAAAGACCCCCCCTACTCCGGTGCTCTCTTTCTCTCTTTCCTCCATTCTCCCTCATTCGGTGTGTGTGTGTGTGTGTGTGTGTGTGTGTGTGTGTGTGTAGCTCACTGTGTGGTCTGAGCTAGCCTGGAACTCAAGATCATCCACTGTTGCCTTCCAAGTAAAGACGTATTCTACTAACTAACCTCCTGAACTTGCAGGGTATCTTCTGTCAAAGTGAGAAAACTGACCAGGAAGTAATGAAGCTTAAACTTGGACTGAGTTCCAATTGAATTTTCCATGTGTAGGGGAAGATCCAATGACTGTCAACCTCAATCCTTTAATGTCTGCTGAGGAGGAAAGGTTAGAGTTCTTTCAGTGTTATATACCACAGTTGAAAGTATGTCTATTGTATTTCTGATGATCAAAAATAACCCGAGTGGTTGGGTAAGCACCAAATCTACTTTTGCGGATTAAGTAGTTGCAAAGGGATGACTCATACCAAGTTAATAAGCGTGAAATGTCATGTTTAGCTCTTACGCTCACCATGACTGTGGTGAACCCAGCCACTGGATTAAACACTAGTTTAATTATGCTATAAATAATGACTATAATTAGTTGCCTTCAGTTACAAGAGATGATTTTTGTTAATCTTGGTGGGGAATCTATTTTTCCTTGAAGGAAGACCTCTAGAAGCTAAAAGATGGGAGAAAGTGTTTTACCCTGAGAACTCTTGAAGAAAAAAAAATGTACTTTTTACTCAGGGAAAACCAATGCAGACATCTTTCCTACAGAGATAGAAGTACATTTTTTAAATCCATGAAAATGGTATTAGTTAGCAAAATTGGGACAGTCACATTGGCACAGACAGAACATCAGAAGGGGTAGAAAGAAGGACCAGTGAACAAACCAAAGCCAAGGTGAGGACAGACAGGCAAGGGGCAGGAGCAAATGACAGAAAGACAGAATGGCAGGCAGCAGGCACTCAGTGTCTGTCTTTGACCTTACTGGTATTATCGAAGCTTTCTGTGACACAAATAGATCTTATTCTTGGACTTCAACAGAAATCATTACATAGAGACAGAGACTCTGGTAGGATCTAAAGTCAGCTCAAGGCAGAGGAGGGTCAAAGTCATTGCCACCTTTTCTCATTCATGGTAAATTGTTTTCCCAGTGTATTTCCTGGACCGGAAAGAGGCTTGAGGAAGAAATGGCCTCAAGTACTGTGCAGAGCTCTGCAGAGGCTGGACCTGGAGCTCCAGGTCGGAGCTGAAGGTCTGAGACTCTATGATGGACTCACTGGCCAGCATTCTTTATGTGTCATGCCTATTTGACACTTGACCTTGACTCACGGACTCTCATACTTTGGCCAAACCTTTTTGTTTTTTTAAAAAATCTTCCTGCTAGTGTTGACCCTAGTGTAACCCTCTAAATCTATTAGGTCAGTTCAATCGCTCCAAGGGACAGTAAATAATAGCACCTATCATTTTATGACTTGGTTTTTAGTTAGCTCACTTCTCCCACTATGAGTTTTTGGCTCCCCAGTGTGGAAGAGTAGGTCATACTCCCGAGGATCACTATCCACTAGGGCAAAAGTTTTGTGAGCATCAGAGGGAAATCAGCTGTCACTGGAGAAGCCCCTGAAGAGGGCATCAGTATGGGGAACCTCAAGATAATGCCGCATTGGTCTCACACTCAGTCCTCATTCTCCACCTTTCATCCAGCAAGCACCTGGGACCTTCTCACTCTACTGAAGAGGTATCCTGTGTGTCATTCTCAGTTTCTTCTGGAATCCTCTGTTCTCCTTCCTCAGCTTCCTCTACACTAACCTTCTGTGTCCTTGGCCAGGTCAGACGGTGTCCAGATACAGCAGCAGCCATAGCCTCTATTGACTGCTGCCCCCACCTTTTGCCTACCAAGTTCTACTTCATTCCTCAGTGCATGCTGAGATCACAGAGAATGTTTTCCCCCACCCTCTTTCTGAACATCCTAAGGTATCAGACCAATGAGTAGATGGGCCTCACCCCTCTTTCAGCTATATCTTTATATCCCGTGCACTCAAGACACCATCAATGCTTTCTTCAAGAACACACCACAGTTCAGGGCCCAGGACAGTGCCAGGAATTGGAATGTTTCACGAACCAATCAGTAGATGACAGTGTGAAAGAATGAAGGTAAGATGTCTGTCCCACATGCAGGTACTTGGTTCTTACAAAATCCTCCTGTTCTTTTCACTGAACTACTGGAAGATTTCCTTCTCTCTATGTTCTACCTCTCAGCACGAGTTGGCACAGAAGCACATCTTTTAATTCTTCATATTTGAATTAAGTTACAAAGTAAACTCTATTGGAACATGCTGAAAGTAGCTATTGGTTCTCCCACAGAGCATATTTATTTGTACCTCACTGTTCTCTGGTTTTAAGAGCCTTATTCAAAGTTATTACCTAGGAGGAAATACTCAGCCCTAGAGTAAACCAAATCATCAGGGACAACCCGATGGCTAAAGGCCAGCACAAGAACATAATCAACAAGAACCAGGGCAATAAGGCACTACTTGAGACCAGATATCCTACAACAAGCCCAGTATATCCTAACACAGCTGAAGTGAAGCACAAGAAGATGACCTTAAATCCAACCTCATAAAGATACAGAGGCCTCTAAAGAGTAAATATATAATTGAGCAAACGACATTGTTTTATGTTGGAGCATCTTTTGGGTATATGCCCGGGAGTGGTATAGCTGGGTCTTGAGGTAGAACTATTCCCAATTTTCTGAGAAAGTGCCAGGTTGATTTTCAGAGAGGCTGTAAAAGTTTGCACTCCTACCAGCAATGGAGGATTGTTCCTTGTTCTCCACATCCTCACCAGCAAGTGTTGCCACTTGAGTTTTGATCTTAGCCATTTTGACTGGTGTAAAGATAAAATCTTAGAGTCCTTTTTGGTTTGTATTTCTCTGATGGCTAAGGACATTGAGCATTCTTTTTTTAAAGTACTTCTCAGCCATTCGGGATTCCTCTGTTGTGAATTCTCTCTTTAGCTGTGTGCTCTATTTATTTGATTTGTTGATTTTTAATTTTTAAGTTCTTTGTATAATTCGGATATTAGCCCTCTGTCTGATGTAGTGTTGGTGAAGATCTTTTCTCGATCTGCAGGCTGCTGTGTTGTTCTATTGACAGTGTCTTTTGACTTACAGAAGCTTCTCAGTTTCATGAGGTCCCATTTATTAATTGTTGATCTCAGAGCCTGTGCTGTTGGTGTTCTCTTTAGCAAGTTGTCTCCTGTGCCAATGAGTTCCAAACTTTTCCCTACTTTGTCTTCTAATAGATTTAGAGTCTCTGGTTTTATGTCAAGGTCTTTGATCAACTTGGACTTGAGTTTTGCAGCTTTATTCATAATAGCCAGAAACTGAAAACAACCTAGATGCCCCTCAGCTGAAGAATGGAGACAGAAATTGTGGTACGTTTATACAGTGGAATGCCATCCAGCTATTAAAAAGAAGGCTATTAAAAATCATGAAATTTTCAGGCTAATAAATGGAACTAGAAAAGATCATCCTAAGTGAGGTAACCCAGTCCCAGAAAAGACACACACAGTACATATTCACTTATAAGCAGATATTAGACCTACAGTACAATCCACAGACCCAATGAAGCTAAATAACAAGGAGGACCCAAAGGAAGGTGCCAGAATGTCACTCAGAAGTGGAAACAGACAGCAGAAGTGCATGAAGAGAGGGAACTGGGAACAAGATGGAACAGGGAGAGAAACAAGGATGGGCATCAGATGTGATGAGAACTGAAGTGAGAGATGAGACAGCTGGGAACAAGAAGGGAAACTGAGGGGGCCATCTCTTGGTAAATGATCATAAAAAACCAATATGTTTTTTCAACATCCTTAGTGAAAAATATTTTATGTATTGCAAGTGGCAGGAGGCAGAGATGGTGGTGAGAGCTTACATTCTGATCCAGGCAGTCAAAAGGCAGAGAGAGAGAGAGAGAGAGAGAGAGAGAGACCCAGCATCAGCTCTTGAAACATAAACTCCCCTCCCCCCATAATATACCTCCTCCAAGGCCACACTTACTTCAACAAAGCCATACTTCTAATTCTTCCCCTTCCCAAAGATTCCCTAACTGGGGACCAAGCTTTCAAGCATAGGTGCCTAAGGAGGTTATACTCGTTCAAACCACCACACGTAATGATCCAGGGAAACAAGAACCTACAAGCATCATGCAGTTTGGGGTCTGAAAGAAAGGAAGAAAAGAAAGGCTTTACAGGAAACTGGCATTAATCACAGCCAATGAGCTGCCATGGGCTTCTGTGAGTTCTGGATAAGTGACTGCGGGCAGACTGTCCCATGTCGCCTTCCACTGCTTGCCATCCCTGTGATTCTGTCCTTACAGAAACTAACTTACGGACTCTAACTCATTATGATGATATCTTCATGAAGGGAACGGTTTTGTATACAAGAACATGCGTGGAGATATGAAGTGGCATATATATTAAGATGATGGATATTTACAAACCACGGTGATGGGTCCACAACAGACATCTCCTCAGAGCCCACAAGCGAAACCACCTGCCCAGCTGGGTGCTCTGGGACCTCTTGTCCCTACGCTGAGGAACAAGATATTCCTGTTGTTTTAGCTATGGCTTTTCAGTGTGGCAGTCCTGTCAATTGGTACAATTATGTAATGCTGTGGTCAGGGAAAGGTTGTTAGTTTAATCTATTTCCTGAAGAATGAGGAAACCAAAACCATAGTTAGATAATATGTCCATGTGATTTATTAAACCCAACCCTGCTGACCTCATGGTAACCTTCTCTCTATATTTCCATAGCTTCCAAGCAAGTCTTTATGCTATGCTGGAAAACCTAGCTTCAAAATCCACCATTTGATGGTTTTCAGACCCTACCATACAGCATGGCTCTCAAATTCAAGTCTTGTTTTTAAAGGACAGGGCAGGGGTTCATTATTGGAAAGTGAATGAGTGAGTCTTCGTTAACATTTTTTGTTACATGTAAGCATATATAATCATGAGCTATTAAAAAAAAAGCCAGAAGAAAAGAAAAAAAATACTGTGGACAGGAGAAGCCCTGCTAAACCCAAGGGCAGGAAATAGTCAGGATAAGTATACAAAGCACAGAGCATGGAGTGTGAGCTCTTGGGCTTCTGAGTTTCTAAAACTCAATGTATTCATTTATCCTGCAAACATTTGCTGAGGCCTCTAAAAGCTGTTTTCATAAACACAAATCACCGGAAACACTCCGCGCTTTGGTGAAACTGCTGTGCTCTTGGTGCATGTCCTCCTGGACACACCACCATGTTGTCAGCTGTTCTGTTCATAATAGCTAGAACATGGAAACAGCTGAATATCTGTTAACTGACGAATGGATAATTAAAATGTAGTACCTATATACAATGGAATTTTATACAGCTGTAAAAAGAAACGAAATTTGCAGATAAGTGAATGGAGATGAAAAATGTTATAAGGAATGAGGTAACTCAAACCCAGAAGGACAAATACTACAAATAGGAGGATTCTAGTATTAAATCTTTATATTTATGTGTTTAATTTGAAGCAACTGTAGAATCCAGGAAACTAAAATGGGACAGCTGATGGGGAATGGAAATAAAGATCCTAAGGGAGCGGGAATAGACCACAGGTGACACAAAGAAGGAGGACTAAGGGGAGAGGAATGGAGGGTACTGGGGACAGAGGTGGGTGCTGGGGGAAAATAATTAAGGAAAATAATTAACTCTAATGATGTTTGAAAAAGCCATATGAAAACCTATTACCCCCTGTGTGTGTGTGTGTGTGTGTGTGTGTGTGTGTGTGTGTTCAATTGGAATAGATGTCTGTGCTCATTACAGATGCCATAGATTGCCAAATAAAAAGCCAGGTGCCAGGAGTGTGATAATTTCTTTCAAGTTGTTGGTCAGAGGTGTCCTAGAGACACACTCCAAACAATTCAGGCTATTGCCATTGTTCTTGGTTGCCCAATAAAACCTGATAGAAAGGCCTTATTACTGAAGACACCACACACATTAATTATAGCACGTGAAAAAATCAAATAGGCGCTGACCAGGAAGCTTTCTCCTCTGATAGCTAATTTTCATTGTACTGAATGGTGCTTTGCTGCCTGCTGGCAGAGTGGGGAAGTCACCAAGAGTCTTACCCTGTGAACTGCAGTAGCGACTGCTGTGGCCCATGGGTACAATAGTGGCACGGATGTCATAGGTACAGCTGACCGCTTCCTTATTCTAATTAAGGCCTGTCCCACAAAAAGAAGTACGTGCCTGATACCGAAAACATGGACTCTTGCCTTCATATCAGTTCTCATTCTGCAAATTAATTTCTCTGGCTTTAGCATAAGGCAGTATGGTTAACTTTATGTGAGACTCACATGCCAGGCATGAAGTTTAGCCAGGAAATTGGAATCAGTTTTTCTAGCTTACAGGACTTGGGAAAAATTGGTCCCCATTTTTAGTTGAACCATGTAGTTATATATTAAAGAAAACAACAACAACAACAAAAAAACTAAGATGCAAACTAAAGGTTTGGGATAATTTAAAAAATGAGAATAATAAAGTTTGCAGTATAACTGTATTATAGATTTTTAGAAGAATTTTTTTCCTTTACAGTTGTACTAATTTTTACTAAATATCATCAAAGAGAAAGCAATTTATTGGCACAGTAACTTTCCAGGGACTTACTGATTCAGGAACTTACTTATTTTCCTGGAAACTTACTGAGTCCTGCCAGGCAAATTAGCTTTAGATAAAAAAAAAAAAAAAAAAAAAAAAAAAAAAAAGCATGGCATTGTTATAAAACTTCCAGAGTGCTATAACCAGGAGCTATCTGGAGAAGGATTTTAGAGTTAGGAACAAAGCTATTCTGGGAATCTGAAGACAAGGAGTAATCACAAGCCAGGTTCCATGACATATCGACAGGACAGGAGATAGTCATATGAGACAGCCACGGTGGGAGGAGTGCCCAACCCAGGGCCCTAAGCATTGGGATCATAGACTATGAACACCAGGAGAGAGCAGATGATTGACTGGTATTTCTATCTCTCTGTGATGATGGACAGGATGAGTTCCAAAAGTTTCACGAGGGAGCCAGGTCTGACGGAGGCTGACAAATGTTTTGGTGTCCCTGTCCCTTTTAACACAGAGCATGGTGGTTTGCTTGCTCCCACGGCATGGCGTTCCTTGGGTGTGCTACAGCCTGCATTTTTGTCACACCACCGTGTGCACAAATTGGAGTCCTCTGGACTAAGCACACCTGTGGCCAACAGCTCAGTGAAAGAAACTGTTGGAGCCCACACGGACCATGCTACCAGGTATGCCTCTGAAGCAATTGTGTTCCCCCCCCCCCCAGTCCACATATCACTGAAGCTCAGTCAGCAAGAAGGGTTTATTTGAGATACAACAATTACCACGTGCCCAGTGGCACCTGCAGAAGTTTCCTTAGAGGGTAAATATCCCGGGTCGCATGGTCAGCATCCCTTTAACATATCATATGTAGAGGATAGGTGCTGCCTGCATACTTCTCCAACACCTCCAGCACGCTTGGCGTAACTGAGATAAGCTCCTTCTTACCAGTGGGCTGGGCTCATTTGCTCTGCCTGAGCAGAACTCACGGGGTTGGGAAGAGAAACTCTGGCAGTACTGATCCCTTCCTTGGCGGCTTTTAACGCTCATCAAGTCTTGGGGACAAACAGTTTGAGCAGTCGGTGGTACTCTGCTGATACAGTGCATGTGCGGGGGTCCCAGGACCAGAACCCTTAGCACTAGACTAATGTTGTAGCTCTTGTATATGTCCAGTAGGCGTGGAGTTCTCTGGCCACTATCATTGGTTAGTGTCACAGCTCCAGGGCATAGAGTGCTTAAACCTTCATTCCTGTCATTGCTAACTTCACAGATGGCTCTCTCCACCAATTCTGCTACACTTCATCACTGGCCCATGCTGACTCTGTCACCATTACTCTGCTGCCGCTCCCAAGGCTCTGCCACAGTCACTGCTGGCTGCTTCCCCAGCTCGGCTGTGTATGCAACTTTGCTGTTGCCTCTCCATGAACACTGTTGTCACTCAGCCATGACGTCCACTGCTGCTTTCCTCACAGTAGTTTGTTCTGCTAATGGTGGGTAGAGAAAAAAAAATTAGCAATGAACAGTTCAGAAACACCTTCCATTGGGCCTAACATGACAACAGCATTGGGCCTCTGGAGGACATTTGACATTCACACCACACCCATAGGTTTACAGATTTGCCTACCTGAGGTTGGCCTTTAGGGTTCCTTTTGTAGAGAAAGTGTAAATCCCTATTTGGTATTTAGTTAGGATTCTTAACTGCTGTGTTCATGGCCAAAAAGCAACTTGGATCACGAACCAAAAGGCAAATTATGATCGTGACCAAAAAGCAACTCTGAGAGGAAAGAGTTTGTTCCAGTTTCAACTTCCAGGTCATACTGCATCACTGAGGGAAATCAGGGCGAGAACTCAGGGCAGGAACCTGGAGGCAGGAACTGAGGCAGAAGCCAAGGAGGCATGCTGCTCAGTGGCTTGGTCCCCACGGCTTGTTTAGCCTGCTTTCTTTTTCACTCCTGGGCTACCTGCTCCGGGGTGGCACCAACACAGTGGGCCAGGACCTCACATTTCAATCACTAATTAAGAAAATTTTCCACAGGCCTAACTAATTACTAATTAAGAATTAGTAATCACTAATCCCTAATTTAGGAAATTGCCTACAGGCCAAGCTGATGGAGACATTTTCTCAATTGTGGTTTTCTTTCCTCAGATAACTCTAGCTCAGATATGGGGGGACCAAAATACCAGGCAGGGTAGTTGCTTCGTGTTTAAGTGGGGCTCTTTTATTTTGCATTTGAGTCTGTTTTGAAAAACATGGTTTTATCCTGGACAGTGAACTCATCAGTTCCCTGGAGGGCTGTCCTTTTTAAGTTGGCTGAAGCTGGTCAGTAGAACGACTGTCTTGCTATTTGTTCAGAAGCACTAGGTTCCAGTGCAAGAATCTTGGTCAGTGCCTGGTAGAATTTAATTTTCTTGTGTCACTAATTATTGTATCTTTTGGTTATACGTTCCTGCTGGATGTTTATGACCATATACTGATAAGGTCCATTGGGACCCCTCAGGGATTATTCTCAGGGGCTTAGGAAGCATCCTGTGGGTTCCTATAACTTTCCCCATACCATTTCGGAAGTCCTTGCGTATTTCCTAGACATGTGGTCCTCTTGGAAACACAAGGAACATTTCTTTTTTTAATGATTCTTAGTATAGAGTGTTGTAGTCCCCTGAGTCCTGGCTGACTTTGGAGGACATGGGCCCAAATATTACCTGTCCCTGTTGTCCTTCTGTCCCCAGTGGCATAAGGAACCAAGCTCCTGGTGTTGAACATCTGAGAACACAGTAATAGTAGCTACTTTTGTGTAGTATTAAGACAAAACTTAGTAGAAAACAAATGTTTTATTTTTTAATTAAATTTTATTTATATATATTTTTAATTAATTTTTATTTTTAAAATATTAATCACAGATTATTTACTTTGTATCCCAGCCATAGCTTCATTCCTTACCAATCCCACCTTCCTTCCCTCATCTCCTTCTGTACCTTTCTCCAAGTCCACTGATAGGAGAGGTCCTCCTACCCTTCCATCTGATCCTAGCTTATCAGGTCTCACCAGAACTGGCTGAAATGTCCTCCTCTGTGGCCCAGCAAGACTGCTCCCCCATTGGAGGTGGGTGGCCAAAGAGCCCACCACTGAGTTCATGTAGAGACAGTTCCTGTTCCCCTTAATAGGGAAACTCCCTTGGGTGCTGAGCTGCCATGGGCTACGTCTGAGCAGAGGTTCTAGGTTATATCCATGTATGGTCCTTGGTTGGAGAATCAGTCTCAGAAAAGACACCTGTGCCCAGATATTTTGGTTCTGTTGCTCTCCTTGTGGAGCTCCTGTCCTCTGCAGGTCTTACTAGCCCCTTTCTTTCATATGATTCCCTGCACTCTGCCCAAAGTTTGGTTATGAGTCTCAGTATCTGCTTTGATACACTGCTGGGTAGAGTTTTTCAGAGGCCCTCTGTGGTAGGCTCCTGTCCTGTTTCCTTTTTTCTTCTTCTTGCAATGTCCATCCCGTTTGTCTTTCTGAGTGAGGATTGATTGTTTTACCCAGGGTCCTCCTTCTAGCTCAGCTTCTTTAGGTGTACAGATTTTTGTAGGTTTATTCTATATTATAGGTCTAGTATCCACTTATAAGTGAGTATACACTGTGTGTTTGTCTTTCTGCTTTTGGGATACCTCACACAGTCTGATCTCTTCTAGATCCCATCATTTGCCTGCAAATTTCTTGATTTCCTTGTTTTTAGTTGCTGAGTAGTATTCCATTGTGTAAATGTACCACAATTTCTGTATCCATTCCTCCACTGAGGGACATCTAGGTTGTTTCCAGGTTCTGGTTATTACGAATAAAGCTGCTGTGAACATGGTTGAGCAAATGTCCTTGTTGTGTACTTGAGCATCTTTTGGATATAAGATTTCCTGCACTCTTCCCAAAGTTTGGCTATGAGTCTCATCATCCACTTTAATACCCTGCTGAGTAGAGTCTGGAACTTTCTCATACAATTAGGAATAATGCTATCTCAAGATCCAGCTATACCACTCCTAGGCATATATCCAAAATATGCTCAATTATACAGCAAGGACGTTTACTCAACCATGTTCATAGTAGCTTTATTCGTAATAGCCAGAACATGGAAACAACCCAGATATCCCTCAACTGAGGAATGGATACAGAAATTGTGGTACATTTATATAACGGAATACTATTTAGCAATTAAAAACAAAGAAATCATGAGATTTGCAGGCAAATGGTGTGAACTAGAAAAGATCATCCTGAGTGAGGTATCCCAGAAGCAGAAAGACACATATGGCATATACTCACTTATAAGTGGATATTAGAGATATAATATAGGATAAACATACTAAAATATGTGCATCTAAAGAAGCTAAGCAAGAAAAGAGGACCCGGGGTAAGATGATCAGTCCTCATTCAGAAAAGCAAATGGGATTGACAAAGGAAGAGGAAGAAAACAGGGAACAGGACAGGAGCCTACCACACAGAGCCTCTGAAAGACTCTACCCAGCAGGGTATCAAGCAGATGCTGAGACTCATAGCCAAACTTTGGGCAGAGTTCAGGGAATCTTATAAAAGAAGGGGAGATAGAAAGACCTGGGGGGTGGGATGGAAACAGGAGCTCTACAAAAAGAGCAACAGAACCAAGAAATTTGGGTCCAGGGGTCTTTTCTGAGACTGATACTACAACCAAGGACCATTCATGGAGATAACCTAGAACCCCTGCTCAGATGTAGCTCATGGCAGCTCAGTCTCCAAGTGGCTGGTTCTTTGATCACCTCCCACTGAGGGAGGAGCAGCCTTGCCAGGCCACAGAGGAGGACAATGCAGCCAGTCTGGATGTGACCTGATAAGCTAGGGTCAGATGGAAGGGGAGGAGGCATGGGAGGGGAAGAGGAAGGGAGAATAGGATTGGGAGGGGATGAGGGAGGGGGATACAGCTGGGATACAAAATGAATAAATTGTAATAAATATGAAAATACACTTAAAAAGAACAAAAAAGAAATGTTTGTAGTTCCTTGCCCAACTAATGATATTTAACACAATATTATTATAAAAAGAAACAAACCAGATACATTAAACCTAACAGCAGAAAAAGTGGGGAAAGCCTTGAATGCATTGGCACAGGAGACAGCTTCCTGAACAGAATACCAACAGCTCATACACTAAGATCAAGAACTAGTGAATGGAACCTCACAAAATTGAACAGTTTCTGTAGGGCAAAGAACACCATCAATAGGACAAAATGGCAGCCTACAGAATGACAAAAAAATCTTTACTAACTCTGTATCCAACAGTGAATTAATATTCAAAATATATAAATAACTCAAGATATTAGACACCAACAAATCAAATAACACAATTTAAAAATGGGGTACAAAGCTAAACAGAATTCTCAGCAGAGGAATCTCTAATGGTCAAGAAGCACTTAAAGAAATGTTAAGAGCCTCTAGTCATCAGGGAAGTGCAAATCAAAAGGACTCTGAGATTCCATCTTACATTTGTCAGAATGGCTAAGTTCAAAACCACATGCTGGTGAGGATGTGAAGCAAGGGGAATACTCCTCCATTACTGGTGAGAGTGCAAACTTGTACAACCACTTTGGAAATCAATTTGGTGGTTTTTCAGAAAATGAGGACTAGATCTACCCACGACCCAGCTACAACACTCCTGGGCGTGTACCCAAAAGATGTCCCACCATATAACATGGACATTTGCTCAATTGTGTTCATAGCAGCTGTATTCATAACGGCCAGAAACTGGAAACACCCCAGAAGTTCCTCTACTGAAAAATAGGATAAAGACACTGTGGTACATTTACACAATGGAATACTACTCAGCTATTAAAAATAAGGACATCATGAAATTTGCAGGCCAGTGGATAGAACAAGAAAATACCATCTTGAGTGAGGCAGCCCAGACCCAGAAAGACATGCACAGTATATGCTCACTTATATGTGGATATTTGCCATAAAGTACAGGATAACCATGATACAATCCACAGGCCCCCAAATGCTAAGAAACAAGGAGTTCTCAGATGCTTGAATCTCACTCGGAAAGGGAAATAAACCAGAGTTCACATGGGGGTCTTTGATAAATTTGGAGTTTTATTTTGTGTGTGTGTGTGTGTGTGTGTGTGTGAGGAGTGATAAATATTGGGTTTAATTTGTGGTCACCATCTTTTCTACTTCATTACAGGTAAGCCGTTCTAATGAATTACAGACATATTTACATATGCCTTGAACTGCAGAGCCTTGCTGACCCTTCCTGTTAAACAGCCTCTTGATACTCATTGGTGCCCTAGAGTGTCAGCTTGTACTATTTTTTGTTTTTGTTGTTATTGGTCTGGCACTACAAGTTTTCAGAAAACATTAATATTTATAGCTGCTACTTTCTCAGTCAACAAAATTCTTTATGTGGAGAAGAACTTTAGATCACAAACTGTGGTCTACGTAATCCTAAATAGGGAAAAATGTAGAACAAGAATACTGAACCACCAGTGGAAGAAAACTCATGATTTAGTTGTAACATGGACATGAGTTCCTGTGTTGCCCACCCTCCCTCTTGGGTGAGTTCTTTGGGTTGGTAAAGACAAGGAGACTGAGGGCCAACAGTTTTCACTAACTTGTCCCTTGGTGTGCCCAATAAACAGCCAACATGAAACAGCTGCTGAGTTAGGTGAGAATAATCCATAGGATTACTGTGAAAATTCACCAGACCTGAATAGTTCACGTTTATGAATTTTTGTAAATTCAGGGGTAGTTAGAGGAAGTATTTTTTCTGAGCAGATAATTGTTTAAATTCTACAATGTTTAGCCAATAGAACAGACTGTTCAGGAAATCAGTTTTATCAGAAACCCATGATTGAACACTCTGATAACAACTACACATCAGGATGGAACTGTAGGATATCTCATCTTCTAGCTAGAAACACTTGACATCCGTTCATTACACTTAGTCTCATATCTCTATATTTTGAAGTTCAATTGTCATTGCATAATTAAAATATTTGAAAGCTGTGCCGAGTTTTATGCTGAGATGGGGACACAGAAATGCAGGATTCTACCCAGTGTTCAATGGCAAACCAGACACATAGAAAGAAAAATATTATTCTTCATTCTTTCAGTCTCTCATTTGCTCATTGGCCAGTTTATGGAATAAACCACTTTACTGACATTGTCTTAGTCCTCAAATAAGGCACTGGTATGCTTTAGACTTGAAAGAGAGAGAGAGAGAGAGAAAGAGAGAGAGAGAGAGAGAGAGAGAGAGAGAGAGAGAGAGAGAGAGAGATAGATAATCTTTCTATAAATTGTTACTCTAGAGAGCCCTGACTAAAACAGGGCTTGAGCTTACTTCTTTTACTGCCCGTATCTGACCCACTGGGAAATAATTTGTTAAGAATGAGCTGGGGAAGCCAATGTCCTGACCCTGTTCCCCTTGAGCTGCTGCCAGATCCCACCAGGATCCCTATTCATATAGCATGACTATTTTTTTTTTTAATTCAAGAATGGGATCCACCTGTGTCTCACAGAGCTTCTATACCCTGGAGGTGACAGCCTCCTGTGCCTGTTGCCTGCCATTCTGTTTTCTAGCCAACCGCTCCCATTCCCAGCCTGTCTGCCCACGTCTGCGTTTTATCTGCCTGGCTGCTGTGGAGTCTAATGTCCTCCGGTTTGCTCTTCTCCCTGTCTATCTCCCTCAAGACTCTATCTGCCTATCTCCTTCCTACCCTCATCTCTGACTATCCACCCAGCTCCTTCTCATCCTTCCTGATTCTCTACAGAACTTTTCTTCTTTGCAGCTGCTTGGCTGTCAGTATAAGCTTCATATTTCTTATAAAATCAGCTGTCACAAACCTAGTGGGTTTTGGTGACAGAGATGCATTCTTTTAAGTCCTTGTGATCAGGTCTTTGAAATGGGTTTCCAGAGACACATAGAAGACACAGGCAGTTCTGGTCCTTTTTATTATATTACAACACACAAGTCTGTGCAGGACAGTTCCGTGGTAGTTCTCTGTCTCCATAACAGGGCATCCAGTAGGAGCATAAGTTGGGGCTCTGAAAATCAAGGAAAGGAAAAGCAGAAAAACAGGCTGAGCCATGTCTTTGCATACATGTGACATCCTACAGCCTCCAGGCTACACCCCGCTCTCAGGCTAGAACCTTACCCTATAGTTTTAAAACAGGGGATGATATTGTATGTTGCTATGTGTGGGAAACAAAGAAGCAAAAATCACATAAAGGAGTCTCCCTGCCTTACCTTACTCGGAACTCCAGTTCTTTTGAACAGAAAGTCCTTGGAGCCTGCTACCACAATTAAAAAGTTGTTTCCTGTGCTGGAGAGTTGTCTCAGCAGTTTTAAAAGACTCAGGTTTGCAAACTTATTCTATGAAGCCACAGTCACCTTGATACCTAAACCACACAACGACCCAACAAAAAAAAAAAAGAGAACCTATCTCTCTTATGAACATTGATTTAAAAACACTCAATAAAATACTTGCAAACCAAATCCAAGAACACATAAAAGATATCATACAAATTGGAAAGGAAGAAGTCAAAGTATCACTATTCCCAGATGATATGATAGTATACATGAGTGACCCCAAACATTCTGAGCTGGTAAACACCTTCAGCAAAGTGGCTGGATACAAAATTAACTCAAAAAATCATTTGCCCTCCTGTATAGAAAAGACAAAATGAATGAATTTAAGGAAACAATACCCTTGACAATAGTGACAAATAACATATTTACAGCTTGTTTTTCAACATTTCTGTTAGAATTATGTAAAAAATGTACTTATTCCTTATAATTTTATCTTAATGGGATTATCAACCTTTGATATAAACCTTTTTGTTGTTGTTTTGGCTTTCTTTTTTGTTTTTGAGACAGGGTTTTGCTGTGTAGATTTAGCTGTCTTGAATTCACTTTGTAGACCAGGCTGGCTCACTTACTCTCTAGCAGGTTAAATCGGCAATCACAGGGGATCACCCTTCTCTCTACTCTCAGGTTTGGACCTGCTGAGTCAAATGCAGGAGGTTGAGCTTCGTCAACTCGGTGATGCTACAGCTGAGGAGGAAGGAGGCCCGAAAAAGGGAAGTGCAAGATGTTCGAATGTTTGCCCCTCTCTGCCCCCAGAAAAGTCTATGGGTGACTTGAATCTAAATGTTCTCAGCTCCTGTGATGTCCCCTCTTGTTCAGGAAGCCTCAATGTCGATTTTCTGGCTTTAGCTGCCCCTTCACTCACCAATTCAGATCCTCTGCCTCTCAGATACTATGCATGCTGGTCGCCGCCATCTTGGATCCTCCCCCATCCCCTCTCAATCTCACCTTCCCTCGCTCCCTCTTCTTCTCCCATGCCCCTCCCCCAGTCCAATGATAGGGGAGGTTATCCTCCCCTTCCATCTGACCCCGGTCTATCAGGTCTCATCAAGACTGGCTGCATTGACTTCCTCTGTGGACTGGTTATTTTATAAATTGCACTTCATATACTTTGTATTTCAGCTGTAGCCTCTTCCCTCATCCTGACCCAATCCCATCCTCCCTCCCTCATCTCCTTTCATGCCCCTTCCCAAGTCACTGGTAGGGGAGATCCTCCTCCCCTTCCATCTGACCCCAGCTTATCAGGTCTCATCAGGACTTGCTGCATTGTCTTCCTCTGTGGCCTGGTAAGGCTGCTCCCCACCTTCATGTGGAAGTGATCAAAGAACCAGCCAGTGAGTTCATATCAGAGACAGTCCCTGTTCCCCTTACTAGGGAACCTATTTGGAGACTGAGCTACTATGAGTTACATATGTGCAGGGGTTCTAGGTTATTTCCACGAATGGCCCTTGGTTGGAGTATTGAAAGGATCAGAGTAACTTTGTAACCTATATGTCTTCTAAAGCCTATAGTTTTGAGTTTTAGGTCCAGGTTAAGCTAAAGCCTCTTAGTATCTTTCTAGAGAATGGAGGAATGTGACCCTATCTGTGTGGACAGATATAAAAAAACAAGCAAGTAATGACCTTCACTCAGCAAAAAGAACGACCAGACCCTTGTCTTCGAGATAGTGTTTCTTAGCAACCAACTCAGATGGCCTCAATCCTTCTGAGTAGCTCCTGACCTCCAGCCAAAAGCCTACAGCCCTGATCTTCAAGGATGAGCTAATCATCCCCACCCCCACCTTTAATTGTAGCTGCATTCACACTTGGCAGGACTGGCCAAGCTTGAGCACCTAAGACTAACTAAAGGTCACATGCTTTACCCAAGGTTTAGTGTAATACCTTTCTATGTGAACACTACCTCAAGAGCTAAGAGGACACTGTAAGCCTTAATTATCCTTTTATATATATGAAATAAAGTTTGGAGAAATTTTTGGCACAGCCACGGTCACAGAGCTCTTGTTACACAGTTATAGTCAAGGCTTGCATTTCCCCACCAGCATCCACACGATAGTTCACTTCCTAACATGTAGGTTTCCAGGGAAATAACAGGACTAACAGCAGCCCAGTCATGTGGAGAATGCCACCTACACCGGCATGCTTATGGATGGCACTTGTCTTATATTTGTATGAGGAATAATATTAATTGTTATCATTTTTCAAGATGCTAATTGTTCCCTTTTTGCATTACAGTTCCACGGAGTAGAAAATGCAGTGGTACTATTTTTTTTATGAAGGTCTTTCATTCATGGTCAAACTTTAATTCCTTGATGATATAAGAATGGCAGTCTGTGCTCCATTTCATCATTAAAAATGTATTCGATAGACTGTCTCCAACTGTGCTGTTGATTAAATGTTTCCTGGTTACTGATTTAAATTATTCTGTTAAAGTCCATATTTTGTTTAATTTTAAGGAAGTTCTGCATGCTATGTTCTTCATCATCTCTTCTTTCTACTGCAGTAAACTGTCTTCTCCACTCAGTAGAGGTTACTCTACCATGTATGTTCAAACCATGTGTTGATTCTTACTTTGAATTAAACATGTTTCTGCCATTCTCTTGCAGATGAAACATATTGAAGACTGGCTATGGTCAATGTGCTAGTACCTGAACATGTGTTTCTTTCTGAAACATTTTCAAATATTCCCTAAAGTAATAATGCATACCACTGAACTGATAATCTTGTATTTAAAGCTAAGGTAATATTGATAAAATAGTAACAATGATTACCTTGATATATTCTACTTGCAAATTCATTTTACTGTACTGTGTGTTTTTATTGCATTTGAGCAGTTCCATTAATGAAGCCAAGAAAGGCGACCGGCAACCTATTACACTGCAGATATTCACTGAGGACATCCTAAACTGTGCCAATGTATGTGAATATAAAACCAAAAATGACATTCCATGGTTTATGATTAGAAAAGAGACAGTTTGTAGAGTAATGGAATATGGAGACATGAGTAGAGGGTGGAGGAAAGAGAGGGAGAATTTAGGCAGTGGTATGTGGAAATGATACATGTATATGTCATGCACATGTGTGTCTTTACAATGTGATATGTAGAGAACAGCAAAGCAAGATTGATCCACATTAGCTACAGTGCCAAAAGGAGGAAATACTTTTAGGTAAATGCTGACTGAAAATTGAATCAGCTATCTCCGACAACATACATTTTCAATTCAAGGATTCCTACTAGAATTAAACTATTTTCCCCCAGTCATTACTGCTTATATATAGACTCATGTTGTTTCCACTATTGCTTACATTTTAAAATATCTTTGTCTAATCATAAATAATTCTAATCATAGAAGATTACCATAAACATTTTTTAGCAAAGTATTTTCAAGAATTTCATTTACTTTTTCCTATTGTCCTGTTTGGTGACATTTTACTTGCTTGACTCTGCCCTTTGCTCTTTGTTTTTGCACTGTGCACTCTCACACCTTATTTTGAAGCACATGTACATATTCATGGCTCCTTATCCTCAGATACATGTGAATCTCCTAGGCTAAGGATGTATTTTCGAGTAACTTCTGTTCAGAAATCACCTTTATAAAATATGTGTGTTTGTGTGTGTGTGAGAGAGAGAGATATTTTATCTCTGTGTATAGTGCTTATGATAGAAATCATGACCTCACACATATTAGAGTTACACCTATATCTATTAAAATAATCGTCTGTTCTTCTAATTCATATTTTATTGCTTTATTTTTCACCATTGGATACAGTGTTGATCAGCAATTTAACTATTATGTAGAACACAGAGCCCTGAAGACCTTTCCTATACAAGGATAGAGCGTAGCTGAGAGGATCATCAAGTGTCTGACTTTTATATGTGATAATAGTTATAAAACACATTTAGAGTCAATATTCTAACATGTCACTGTTGCAATTGCACGAGAGTAACCAAGGTGTTAAGAAGACATTTTAGCCACAGAAGATGGCAATGCATCCACTCCTGATGTGATCTGATAGACTAAGATCAGAAGGAAGGAGAGGAGGACCTCTCCTATCAGTGGACTTGGGGAGGGGCATTCGTGAAGAAAGGGGAAGGAGGGTGGGACCGAGAGGGGAGGAGGGAGGGCCTTATGGGGGGTACAACGTGAATAAACTGTAATTAATAAAAATAAAAAAGAAGACATTTTAGATCTCGAAAATGATGTGTTCTTCATACCAGGTTCTAGGTTGTATGAAACAGTAACAAAATGGAAAAGTTCTATTCAGTACCACAAATCATGCAAACATGTGGAGAGCCGAGACTCAGACGCCACTAGGAGGCGCTGACATCTCGCCCTCAAACTGTAAACCTCCAGGGCGCATGTGTAGATTGCGTAAGCACGCTAAGAATTGCGTAAGCACGCTGGGTAAGAGTGAGCAGCCAATCAGGGTATTGACACGTCACAAGCCCGCTAAGCATGATGGGCCCATGTCATCAGGCGGGGTAATAGCAGCCAGTCAGGGTATTCACACGTCACTCAGGTGCGACCCGGGCTTATATAAACAGCGCCACATCGGGGGCTCTCTCTCTCCTCTCCTTTCATCGCGTGACTAATAAAGATTTTGTTGCGGAAGAATTCCTGTGGTCGCGTGCGTTTCTGCCGGCGAAATGCTCACGCGGCTCCCAACACAAACACACTCACTAGCTTGGCTGAACCAGGTATGTCTGTCTTCAGGGCACAGGAGAGGAGATAGTCCTGTAGAGAAGTGCTCTCTAGCCTTTGCTTGCATGAATTCAGCTGTGGCAAATGCTCAGTATTGTACCTGAGCAATTTCTCTGACATCTTTAAACATTGTGACATAGATTCATTTCCTTAAAAAAAAACATTTCTGTAGATTGTCACCCAAGATTGCATTAGTTTTATATGTTTGCCTGCAATAATTTTGATAGCCTTTTGTGTAGCGAAGGTGATTGAACATAGATACTTTTTAGTTTTTCTTCAAGTGATAATGTGTTTACTTTGCTTTTGCTTTTGAAGTGAGAGTCTCAGAACATAGAACATTCTTCTAAAGTTGTAGTACTTAAATTTTCTCCATCATTTTTCTTTCTCCATGTTCTCCTATGAGTTGTCAGTAATGATATTTCATATATATAATTGTCAGATTCTTTGATGGTTGTCCTTCTTATTCTGGTTATAGTTTGGCCTTCTGAGGCTTGACAGTTCTTTGAATCACCTGTGCTTTTCCTTACACTTAAAAAAAAACCTGTAATGTTTCTCTATGGAAAAATTAAGAAAACTATTTTACTTATTCTTACTTTAGGACTTTTTATTTTTATTATATTAATTACAGTTTATTCACTTTGTATCTCGGCTGGAGCCCCCTCCCTCAATTCCCTCCCAATCCCATCCCCCCTCCCTCATCTCCTCCCTGTCCCTCTCTAAGTCCACTGATAGGGGAGGTCCTCCTTCCCTTCCATCTGACCCTAGTTTATCAAGTCTCATCAGAACTGGCACATTGTCCTCCTCTGTGGCCTAGCAAGGCTGCTCCTCCCTCGGAGGGAGGGAGGGAGGTCAACCTCCCATTTTTCAGTGTTTCTTATTAAAATTACTAGAACTCAACATAGATCCATCATACTTTGCTTATATTTTAAACACATTGATGAAGATGATTTTTGAAATTATCTTTGATAATTTCATACATGTGTACAAATCCACTGCCAACTCACTTGCATCATTCCCAAGATATCATCCAAACCATTCATTCCTTCATGTGGTTCTCTCACCCTTCTCTCTGGCTCTTCAATTGGCTTCAATTACAAGTATATGAAATATTGAATTTTGGACTCAATATTTTGTAGATAACAATTAACTGCACAGTCATTATGAGTCATTGGTTATGCCATGGCTGGAAAATAGAATATCACTGCATACATAGATGACTTTAAGTACTCTGTTTTGAAAACCATACCTTGTTAATAATATAAATTATTTAAACACATTGCTATTTTATATCACTAAGCAGTATAAAAACTTTTATTTCTCATGTTTTGAACATTTGATCTATTGTGAGGTTGGCCTTCATTATTAAGAATTATTTACATATCTCTTGTTCATTTATCAAATTTATTTTAACATAAATAGCAAAATTTTTAATTATACTTTCATTTTAATGTCTCAATAAAATTTTTAGAAATGTTTTAAAAATTCTTTTTCTTGAATGTGTTGGTTTTAAACACAAACTCTCATCAGGAATAAATACACACACCATTGCAAACATTATTTGGGTCTTAATATGTTCCAAATGCTCTGAAAGCACAATATTTTACATGATGTGAATTAATATATATTGCCCTATTACAGGTGTGTTTTTCTATAAAAACAGTTCAATACAGAAGAGTTTTTCGATATTCAACAAAATATCAGCTTTACATACCTTTAAAATTGTTGCTTTTACTGTATGTGATATGTGTGTGTGTGTGTGTGTGTGTAGTGTTCAAGTGTGTACATGTATTTCAAAGTCTCCATGTTGAGATAAGAAAGAAAATTGCTGGAGATATCTAGTTACTTCCATCATGTATGTTTTGTGAGCCCTGAACTCTATTTCCGGAGATGATTAAATCTACATTCTGAGCAAAAGCACGCATTCATTTCTTCATAGTTACATTTGTACTACAAGATCAGAGCTCTTCTTCCAGATGCTGAGGTGCTTTTCCATAATTCCTAGCCTGTAGTTACTGAGATGTAAAACCACTAAGTGTAAGTTCCTTGTTCATAAAATTCAGTTACCTGACATGGTATGTTAGGATCTGGGATAAAACCTCAGTGTCACACACACACACAATTTTCATGGTAATAGGTTGTGCCCAGTGGTTAAAAGACTAGGGGCAACAGGAGGATATCCAGAATGTCTGAGAGGAGTCTCTGGGAGGATCTGTTATTGATGGTGTAGCACAAAGCCATAGGCCTTGGCCCAGAACGACTCATTTCAGTGAACATTTGCAAGCCGAGCTATTTGAGCAAAAGGACATATTGTGTGACACACAGCGGCACAACACAGCTCACATGGCATGATTTAGTGATATATGTGTATATATATATATATTTTATCTTATTTTTGTGGGAATTACAAGGGTAGAGAACAGTAATGGAAGGACTGGAAAAAGAGTGGGTTTGGGGTACATGTTGGAAAATTCATAATCAATAAAATCATGTTAAGAAAAGAAAAAAAAGAAAACAAGGGGTATGTTTCACTAGTAGTTTTCAGGAGTCAGGTGCACAGGACAGGAGTCATGGCGCCGTGACTCACAATGGAGTGGTGCAGCACAGGGAATGACTGTCGCATCCAGGCCTACACTTGGCTCTGTTCCATTACCAAGCTGCTGGCGACCTAAAATCCAAGCCTTCATTAAAATTCATGTTCAGGACAAAAGAAGCAATGAAGTATATTCCCCACTCTTGACTACTCTAATGATTCTCTTTTCATAAACAGTTTCTATTCAAATATACTCCTTTATGTGGTCAGACATGAAAACAATGAAGGATAACTACTCTGAACTATTTGTGTATGAAATAAGACAATCATCTAAGTGTGATATTTCTGAAAATTATTTCTTTCCTACCGTGTTTAAGACTGGTCAAACATTTTTGGTTGTGAGCTTAGACTTTAGCTGCTGAGCTGGGAGGAGTCCATCCCCTACCAGGGGACTGAGGGAAGGGTGTAGGGGGAGAAGGGAAGAGAGGGTGGTACTAGGAGGAGATGAGAGAGGGGGCTGCAGCAGGAAAAAATTTTGAATAGATTTTAATAATAAAAGTTTTGAAAGACTGGTCCAATATAAAATTAGGTGCATCCTGGGAAGAAACAAAAGTTAAACAGAAACAGTCATTGCTGTGAAGATATAAAAACTTTTCCTTTTCTATTATACCATATTTCACTTCCTGTATATTAAATAGATGCCCATACTATTCTTAGTCATTTCATGGGTTCTTTCTTACCTATGTGTAGTAACTGCTAATTTTTTGTTGCCAGGAGCCAAAGCTATCTAGTGAAGACAAAGGTATCTACGGAAGCCAAAGTCAATTAGTGAGCCAAGGCTATCTACGGAAGCCAAAGTCAAAGCTATGTAGTGGAGACAAAGGTAGTTACTGAAGCCAAAGCCAAGTAGAGAGCAAAGGTCATTTAGTGGAGACCTAAAGCTATGTAGTGAAAGAGTTATCTAGACCCTAAATCATGGGTGATAGATTGTGAGGATATCCTTTGTTAGAGCATCTGTAAGATATCTTAAGAGAACATCCTTATGGTATCTTGCAGGTACAATATTTAACCCATGAAAGCACTCTTCCTATTTCCTGCAGCAGTGGATTAACCTTCCCCCTTTCCTGCCTTCTCCCTATATAAGTTGGGTAAAAATTTCTAATAAACGGAAGCCTTGATCAGACAAACAGACTTGGCTTTCATTCCTGCGTCTCTTGTCCCTACCCCCCCATTCCTTCCAATCTCTCCACCTTAGGAACCCCGTTGAAGCCCCGTGGGCCAGGGCATTTTGTCATTTCAAGACTGAAATCAAATTTTTAAACAATGTGAAATGACGGGATCTTGTTTCGGCATTGCTGATTTACAGGTTTCCCTTATAAAAATTATCATTGAAAATTTTCCAAAGATCTTTGAAGAGGATACTACTACCTTTTATAAAGATATGCAAAGGTGTGTTGAAGACATCAAGAATTCCTTTGGTTTACCAACTGCTGTTGATAAGTCTTGTGATAAGGCTGATGCCAATGACCAAAGTGAGGAAAACTTTCCTAAAGATAATACTGAAGAATTAAAGATTACATCTGTTCCTTCTCAGGAGGCAGTTCCTACAGGCAACAGGAAGCTTTAAGTAGTAATCAGATGAATGGAAAGATGACATCATCTCCTGATTTCACAAAACTATAAATAACATCACAGCAGTATTGGCACATATCATGATATTAGAGTGTGGGAAAAGTCTTTTTATACAACAGTGTAATTGAAAATATAAGCATATATACATACATATATACTTAAACACATACACACATGCATGTTTATATGCTCACATATGCATACATGTGTGACAGATGTACTCTTAACAGCCCCTGAAATTATCCAAGAATATTACCTTCTGTATTTCTCACCTTTCCTTTAGATGAATCTGTTGTCTGAGAATGTTTAAGACGGTATTTTATGTTTTTATTTGACAGTGAATGCTGGAACAACTTTCTCCTCCAGTACAATTAATCATCTTGTGGAGGATGATAATTGAAGAAGCTTTTGGACTGTTGAGGCTATCTTACTACCCTTCATTTTCTTATTAAAATAATGGAATCCCCACAATTTCATTTGCCTACATCCTTCCCTTCTTATCCCTTATTATAAAACATTCCTAATGTTTTTCCATTTCACTTTATTATTTACAATGTTTCAGTTCTATTTCATTTATGCTGTTTATTGAATACTTTTATTGTTGTAATAAATGTTAGTTTTTGGAAAATGCCATTTGGCAGTCTTCTCCTCTGTCTCAGTTGCTCAGGGACCTGCATTCATGTGACAGATCCATAAGAACCAATTTACTAATCTTATTCCAAACTCCCATCAGAATGGCATATTAAGTTTTATGTAATAAATGAAAGCTGGGGATTTATCTGACCAAATTCTTTCAGACTTTAGCCACAAATGAGTCCCAATGGGAAAGAATCAACTAATGGGGTATACCACAAAACCTGACTCTGTTAGGCCCATCAAGAGCCTAAATATAAGAAGGTCTGAAGAGAACTCAGGAAACTAATCATCTATCGATGCAAAATCACAAGAGATTTGTTTACTTTGACCTTTGAGCAATGGGGTCACCCCTGCTGGTCAGCAAGGAGGGGCATTGGGAGACAAAGACCTTAGGTTTTTAAAAGACAAGGCACGGGGAATTCTAGGGGTTGCCTTCTTGGCGATTCATGATTGGATGAGGTATTTAACTTTTAAAATAATTGGTTGGTTCTGGGAACCCTTAGGTCTGGTCAGCCCTGTCATAAATATCTGATCTTCAAGTCAGTTTGGAATTTCCTGCCATATGAGATATAGTCACAGTTAAAGGTGGGAGAATGATTAACTCATCCCTTGTCTGTTCTGAGGAGTGGAGGTTACCGGCTTTGGATCAAAGGTCAGGAGAAGGATTGGGGCCATTTGGCCCAGTTCCCAAACAAAGCTCATCTCACAGGCACCAGCCAGTGATTTTCTCTCCATTCAGTAGAGATCTCTGCTTGTTCTCTTCCTTATCTCTGCCCTCACAGATGGCTAATGTCAGGAACTTTTACATTCCTCGGCTCTCTGGAGAAGCACTAAGAGGCTTTAATTAAAGCCTCAAACTTGAAAATATAAGTTATAAGGCAATTAAAGAAACATAGGTTACAAAGTTAGTCTGATTCTTTCATTTCTCCCTTCTCCTTGTAACTGCTTCAATCATGAAGCAGCTGTAGAGTGAGGATTCTATCTTAAGAAAATTTTTGCCTTTTGACTCAACATTTCAGCCTGTAATGGGACAATGGGCCAAAGATCCATCTTCTGGAATTTCTTCATTCTGATGATTGGACCATTGATATATGCTGGTCAAAAGTTGGGGTGAGTACGTGGGTATCTTAGTCTGTAATTATCTGGGTTTTTGTTTCTGTTTTATGCCCAGTCATATTTACTCTTTGGTAATGTTATCTTAGCGTAAGCACTTACACTGCACTAATCTTTTCCCTAATAAACACAACCAGGCGATTTATAATGCAGGGTTCAAATGTTAAAAAAACAAGCAGAGTAGCTAAGGGTCCCATTTCTTGAGTGCCCAAGGGAGTTGCTTCTAACTGAATTTAAGGATTTCTCCTGGATCTTTAGAGCTCCCACCCAAGATACTAGAATCTCTTACTTTGATGCCAAAATCATGGCCTTTTGTCCAATCATAAATTTTCCTAATTTAGTAAAGATTATTAGGAGCCAGTCAAAGGCTGGTCAATGAGGCAGTCCTTAACAGTCTCTGGTTAGTTGATCCGATTGAAGAGACAGGGAGCAGTCATGTCAGCTTCCAAAAAGTCCAGATTTCAGCTTGCAGTCCATAGCTGATCTTGGAAATATAGTCAACCGGGTGAAAATCTGCTGAGACAAACTCAGACTAGAGACAGAAGTTAAGATTTGTCTATTAAATGGGAAAAATGTGGAATCCTAAGACTAGGGAAAAACTCATCTGTGATCCGTTTGAACTATGCCAGATCCAGGTCTCATGACCTTTTGATTTTCATAAACTCATATGAATTTTTGGTACATAAAAGGAAATATATATATTAAAAAACTCAGAAAAGTAACATATCAGCAAATCTAATACAACGACATTTTGAGAGTAACAGGTAAAACTATATCCAGCAGAATGGGTACCAGTCAGCTGTTTGTTTTGTATCTTTTATAAACAACTTAAGTTTGTCCACAGTCTCTAACATTTTAACTGTGGGCCCTGTTGGTAATCAGCCATCAAAGGAGCTCAGCTACCTTTTGTACATTTAGACAGGAATACATTAATAGCTTTACTGCTAAACCCTGGATGCTTGGATTTTTCTTAACAAAAGCAGCTAGAAGGAATAGGTTTAAGATATCTCTGTGTCAAAGTCTACCCCAGAAATGGCAGACATTAAGAATACCGTAATAAAAGCTATGACTTTTGGGTCAGGTATATACATTAAACAGATATTTTTAGCATGATGAGAAGTACCTTTAAATCTATTTCCAGAAAACTACCAAAGGAAATTAAAATTTCAAGCATGTAACTGAATAGTAAGCAGTCAGTGCCCCATCAATTTATCAGAACTCTATTATCAATGCCAAAATTCTGAACTTCTGAAATCTTATAACAATATAAGCGTAAGGGTAGCAAAGAGAAGTCTAAAATATCTCCCGTTTTTAATGTCTTAAATAATTTTTATATCATTATGGTTATAAATTAAAAATAGAAGATTCAGGGGGGGTCAACCAATATTCTCTGCGAGAGGTTTATTAGGAGGGATATGGAGGATGTGGGTAGCAGGACATGGTGGGGAAAGAGAGGGAAAGGAGGGATGGGGGCGCCCCAGGAGAGAGAGAAGAGAGGGTGTAAGGGTAAGAGTAAGAGGGGCAAGAGAGGGGCCATGTGTCGGGGTGGGCCCTTTAAGTTGGAAGGTAACCACGCCCTCTAGGTGTGGTCACCTGGCTGGCTGACGACACATGATAGCTTGCTGGGCAACCCAGAAGCAGCTTGTGTTCCAAAAATACTAACATTCCTCCCTTTTTCTATAATTAAAAATAGGGAGCTTGGGCTGCCTTTTATAAGGTAAGTTAAAGTACATAAATTTAGGCTCATTGGAAGCAGCTCTTGGTTGTCATGTAAGAGGTTGAGAGAGAGAAGAATTATAGCAACGAAATGGTCAGATTGCAAGGTCAAGAGTAAGGAAGTCTCTGCCCTGGAAAATTTAGGGTAGAGGGCTGTCAACAGAGAGAGTTGCCAGCCATGCAAGGCAGCAGGTAGAGACTGGAGAATGCTGGGAGAACCTGGAGCTGCTTGTCCTGGTCCTGAAGCACACCATTTCAGCCTTTTGTTAACAACAAGTGAATAACGGGCGTAGATTCTCTTCTGGCTACTTCCTGCTGACACTGGGGGCGCTGGAGGGAGGTCAAAAGGCTGAAATGTTGGCCAAGTCCAGGAAGAAGAGGCTGCTTTGATGCTTTCCCAGGTCTGTGAGAACACCCATGGCTGGGAGGGAAGGTGCAGGTCCAGCTTGTTGGAAGCCTGTGAGGTCAGAGCTGAACACCTTCAGCTGCTTTGGCTCTGTTGTGGCTATAGGAAACATCTGTGTCTGGTAGGACACTGAAACACATATATAGGCAAAAGATAAAGTTGAGTATAGAGAAAATCCTGTAGGTATACACTGAAATGTTTGGATCGATGAGGCTTGTACATGGGAACCTCTGTCTACCTGGAGGGACTTTTATTTACCCAGTCAATATTTAAAGAAGGCTTTGTTTTCGATCTGTCATTGAGGTGAGGTTTGGTTACCGAAGCATGTAAATTTAGAGGCCCTAGTGCCAGCTGGCACCAGGTGTAGAAACCTGAAATTCTCCAGCCTGTCTGGAGGGACGGGTGTCTGGGGGTCTCCCATTGGGGACAGAGAAGTCAAGACCTTCCAGTGGTGTCCCAAAGGAAAGTGTGACTCCGAGCAAGAGGGATGCTACCTGTCCAAGAGCTTGTCAGCTCTTGGCCAGGGATCTGGGCACGGTGGCCAGTGGCATGGCCGAAGCATGACGGTTTGCCTAGTGCTAGGCCTTCCCACAAGAGAGAGAGAAACCATGTGTGAGGGGGACCTTCCCATGAGCGAGCACATGAGCGGGGGTGGGAGGTAAGGAACTGTAGAGAGGGGGTGTACTGCTCAAGGGAGAGTGTGGCCCTAAAATGGAAGTCAGCATAGAGAGTCAAACCTAGACAGTTAAGGCTACGGCTGGGGGGGGGGTCCCTCCATCTCAAAAGATAGAAGGAAGTTACCAAGAGAGGCATTTATGCTGAGAAAATGGAGTGAGCTCACCAATCTAGCCAGTGGATGCATAGAGTAAACAGCAGTCTGGTAGCCAGGAAAGGAAGTCCCAAAACCAGGGAAAGGGGAGGAGTCCCACCTTTTGAGATAGGCAATAAGTACGGTACTTATCTGGAGTCCAATTGACCTAAGAGGTGGATGTAGGTGGACTTTCTGCAGCTTACAAGAATTACTTTTAAGTTTTAAGAAGGAGATAAAACTTTAGACATGTTAGTATCACAATTGTACTGTGCATTGAGAAAAAAGCAGTAGATGTACATATGTGTTAACAGCATAAGTACTTTTTAAGGTGAACTCTGAAACTCACTTGATCTTTAACTTTTAGTATAAGCATACACATTATGGAGGCTTACAATCTTGAGCTTAGGACCATAATAGTGGAATAGTGGTATAGTGGAATATTTTTGTATCAGAGTTAGATTAATAAATTAGAGTCCTACTGACAAAGGTCAAAACTCTGGACAGTCAATATAACAGTAGCATAACAACAGGAAGAAATATTAAGCCTTTTTATCTATTTAAGATACCTTAAATCACCTTAGACCTTGTAACCTTTATAATTTGCATTTATCAACCTTTTAGAACCCTCAAATATTTATAAATTGTATTACCAACCTTAAGACACATTTTAGACTCTCATATATGTATAACTTACGTTTACCAACCTTAAGACACTTTTTAATACTCTCAAATATGTATAACTTGTATTTATTAACCTTACAACATGTCTCAAATATGAGAGGGACCTTTGTATTTAGTTATTTACCATGAGACACAGTTGAAACTGCTATGAACATTTATTTTTCTTTAGCTAAAGGGATAGCAAAAGGTTTCATTTAGGCCTGTTTCTTGAGTCTGGACTGTGTCTAGGCCTAAAAATAGCAGCTCTAGGACTTGGGCTTAAGGCCTTAAGGCCTGATCTCCTGCATATAAAGAGAACTGGGAAGGCACCTGAAGTCTCTGTGTAGCCCTGAAAATAGCAGCTCTGGTGCTTAGTCTTAAGGCCTGGTCTCCTGCAAATGAAGAGAGCTGGGAAGGCACCTGAAGTCTTCCAACACGGAAGTTGGCAATATGTCCATGGGACCTCATTCTGAGGTCAAAAAAAAAGACCTGTGCGAGAGCTGCAGAGGTTGCTAAGTCAAGGAGCCATTTGTCCTCCGCCAGGCCAACGAGCTAGAAGGCTGGAAGTGTCTGTGCTCTTGTGCTGGTTGAACCTCCATGGCTGGGCACAGAGGACAAGCCTGCTTGGGAGCGTTTTGACTTCCAGAGGCCAGTTTGCCAGCAGCCAGCTTTGGCATGTTGCAGCAGCAGGACCAGCATCCACTTTGGCTGCATTTGAAATGTCACCTGGCAGAACGGACTTTTTGGCTATGCAAACCTCTTGCGGGAATGCCAGCAGTCTCAGTGCAGCTAGGTCTAGAGCCTTTTGGGACGGCTCAATTTTTACCAACTCCTATATGGCGACTCAATGACCATCCTCAGCTGTTTATTAAAAATTGCAGCGAGACCATGTTCATCAGATCTCTGACAAGCTTGAGGGCTAGCATATCTGAGTTACTTTGTTTGTCTTTATTATTTGCTCCAAACTGTGTCCTATAAAACAGAATGCTATCTAGATCCATATTTTAAGTAGATTTACAAAGGCAACTTTAGTTACCCGTCCTAGGCTTAACCTTAAAAAAACTAGACAAAGACACTAGGTATAGCTCAACATCTTAACTAACTGCAGTTGTTAGCATAACTTTAAATCTGCTCTTTCTGAACTAAAATCAAAGCAAACCTTTTAATCAGATACACTTTAGAGAGGCTAGCAAATCTTGCTGCTTCTACCACTTGCATTAAAATTGAACAGTAAAAAGCTTTGCACTTAGCACTAATCAGAGGACCGAATATAACTGAGAGACCTAAAGAAAAATCGCAGCGAAACTACACCTGTATCCTCTCTATCCCTGAACCATTAAATATTAGGACTTTAGGTTTTGTCCTTGCTAAGTTAGAATCTTAAAAGTCATGAATATAATATATTAAAGTGAGAGCAGAAGAGTTTTTGTATGATTTAATATATAAAAGTTTATAGCTTGTAATAGTCTAAGGCTATACTACAGATTAATAACATAATTTTAAGAGAACAAGACCAAGCTTACATTAACCTTTTGATAGCAGAGATACTATAAATTGACCCAGTTTTAATATAAATATATTTTTAAAAATTAATATATCTTAATTTAAAATATTGGTGAACAACTTATACATAATAATGAACCCTTGAACTATAAGTTTAAAATTAATAATTTAGCAGAACCATATAAACCAGATTTAAAATTAACCAAGTATATTTTAACCTTTTGATAGTAGAGATGTAGCAAATTGACCCAGTTTTAACATAAATACCTCTAAAATTAATAGATCTTAATTTAAAATATTGATAAATAATTTGTGCATAATAATGAACCCCTAAGCAGAACAGTATAAAGCAATTTAATAGGCTTATATTTTAAACCAACTCAATTTAAATAGATATTTATAACTTTGAAATTTTATTATTATATAAAATTTATTTTGAAGCAGGATTGAATCATAAGATAGTAAAATGTAACTTTGAATTTTTATAAAAATCCATATCAACTTGAAATGAGGCTGAGTGTTGGCCTAAAAGAGAAGATGTATATCTTAAAACATTTCGATTCTCTAATTTTTCTTGCATTTATCAACCCCGAAACATTTTTTCAGACCAAACAACATTTTTTAGATTTTTATAACCTAAACTCCTGAGCACTGAGAATGTAGCTCAGTGGTAGAACACTTGCCTAGTAAGTCTGAGGTGCTAGGTTCAATCCCCAGCACAGCAATAAATAGTTAAATCATCATAACCTAAACTCCTATATCCTCAGACCCTACATAAGCTCTATATCTTTTTATCCAACTATTTATCATAAGACACAGGCAACTGACATAAAGCCTGTGAGCAGAGCAAGCCTGTTTCCCTTTTTACACAAAAGATATAGTACCTAGTAGTTCTAACTAACTAATGACCTGTCCAATGAGCTGATAGTGGACCTACTTGTCTGCTCTTTAGCTACCAAGCTACAGTTAACTTAGCCTAGCCTTTCAGCCTAGCCGTCAATGTGATCAGAGACCTGAGAAGGATAAATTATGAGCTAAGTAAATGTACCAATCCATGTACCAATCAAAATGACAGAGATGACTAATTAGTCCATCACCTAGGCAGTGTCCCTGGCTCCCACGGTCTCCTGGCTTCCTGAGCAGAGGGCAATCCAGCCATCAGGCATAGAGGATGAGGAAAGAGGAACAGGAGAGATTGACCTCACCTCACCTCGGACAATGTGAAACAATGACTCTGCAGGTGTCCACAGCTTCATCCACAGTTAGGCTGGGCTCTAGCAGTGGGCCAGTTGAGGCAGTGTTGCCCAGTGGTTAACATACCACAATCCAGAGTCACAGTCATCTGTCGTTGTCCAAATCTTCTCTGAGACCTTGGGGAGCTACTGCCAGGATTTTGGGACTTTCTGTCACAATGAATTTGCACATGTTAAAATGCCATATTCATCAGATCTCTGACAAGCTTGAGGGTCAGCATATCTAAGTTATTACTCTTTGTCTATTTTTATCATCTGCTCTAAATTGTATCCTATAAAACAGAATGCTATAATCTCTAATTTTGGCATATTCCTTAGATGCATGTTTTAGAACCAAATTTCAAGTAGATCTATATAGGCAAACTTCATAGTTACCCATCTTAAGTTTAACCTTAGAAAAACAACCTAAACAAAGGGACTAGGTAAAGTTCAGTCTTTACTGTAACTTTAAATCTGCTCTTTCTGACTAAAATCAAAACAAGACCTTTAATCAGGCACAATTTATAAAGGAGCTAGCAAATCTTATGAATCTCACCATCTTCTTTAAAACTTAACAGCAAAAAGGTTTACACACTGGGATCAAGTAAGTTTGAGAACCAATTGCCTAACAGAACAGTTCAGAACAAACAACAGCATAGAACAATTTTAAACTATATGAATTATTCTGTCCACATCAAACCTGTCAGCCAGAATTTTTTTTCTTTTAAAGAACACAAGAAGACATTCTGCAATGAAGACTCACCAGCTTTGTAAATGAAGTACAACATATTTTACAGTTCTTTCTCAAGTCATATTTGTAGATATAAAGAACCAAAGCAAACATCATTTATATATATATATGCCCTCTGGCCCCGCATACATACACAGATCCTCCACAATATTCTGTTTACCTTCAGGTTCATAGCTTCGTTCTTCTGGCTTATCCAGACATTCTTGCTTTATAGACAAGCTATTCTTTTTCCTTGATATCCCTTTTCTTTATTATTATTCCATTCTTTTTGCCTTCTTTTTTGCTTTTTAGACAACATAAAAACTTCCATTAAAATCCTTCATATGGGTTCTTTCAGTAGTCTAGAATATACTAAATCATTTTATAGGTCTTTACCATCCTGACACGATACACTGTAATAACTGCAGTTTTCTTAATTGGCTCACACAGCATGGCTTGGTTTCACAACTGACCCCAAACTTAAAATTTACACAACATTGTAGCTAGTTGCTTTATTTTGGCCTGTTTACACACAGCTGAGACAGGATGCTTAGAATAAGTATCACAATGTAATATCTGGATTGAAACCAGAGAGTACCTGTGTGGGGGGTGGAGAGAAATCAGCATCTGAATAGACAAGGGTAAGGTGCATACATTTTAAAAGAACATTATACCAATGCATACTAGAATCTATACTCCTAAGGAAGATAAACAAGAAGGAGGACCCTAGGGATTTGCTTCCTAGTTTGAAGTCAAGCAGGTTTCTGCCATTCTCTTGCAGACAAAACATTTTGAAGACTGGCTATGCTTGCTAGGTCAATGTGCTATTACCTGACCATGTCTTTCTGAAACATTTTTGAATATTTCCTAATCCAATAATGCATAACACTGAACTGACAGTCTTGTATTTAAAGCTAAGATGATATTGATAAATTATTAAGATTACCTTGAAATATTCTACTAGCAAATTCATCTTACTGTATTGTGTGTTTTTATTGCATTTGAGCAGATCTATTGATGATGCCAAGAAGGGCAACCAACACTTTCCCTGCAGATATTCACTGAGGACATTCCTAGCTGTGCCAATGTATGTGCATGTAAAATGAAAAATAACATTCTAAATCCATGACTAGAGGAGAGAGTGTTTGTAGAGGAATGAACTAGGAAGAAATGAGAAGAGGGTGGAGGAGAGAAAGTGAGAATTTAGGTATGCCAAAAAATGAGGATTTGTTTGTTGTTGTTGTTGTGGTTAAATGCCTGAAAATTGAGTCAGCTAGATCTAACAGCATACATTTTCATTCCAAGTATTCCTACTACAATTATATGGTTTCTCCCCCAATCCCATAGCTTTTATATAGACTCATTTACTGTTTCTATGATTGCTTATATTTTAAAATATTTTGTCTAATCATAAATACTTCTAATCATAGAAGATTAACAAACAATGTTTAAGCAAAGTGTTATCAATAATTACATTCACTCTTTGTATTTACGTGTTTGGCGACATTTGGCCTATTGAACTCTGCTCTCTGCTTTTTCTGTCTCTCACTGTGCATTCTCACACCTTATTTTGAAGCTCAGGTCCATATTCATGGCTACTCATCCTCAGATACATGTGAATATCCTAGGCATAAAGACACCTTTTCATGTAACTTCTCTTCAGAAATCACCTTTATAGAATTTGTGTGTGAGAGAGAGGGAGACAGAAAGAGAGAGATTATCTTTGTGTAAAGTGCTTAGGATAGAACCCATGACCTATACTAAAGAGTTGTTCTGTCTTTGAGTAACACCCATACTATTAAAATAATTGTCTATTCTTTCAGTTTGTATTTTATTGCTTTATTTTCCACTACTGGATTCCGTGTCCATCAGCAACTTAGCTATTGTGTAGAATGCAGAGCACTGAAGACCTTTCCTACTGTCATGCCAGAACATAGTGTGGCTCAAAGGATCATGGTGTTTCTGAACTTCATAAGTGCTAACGGCTATTAAAACACATTTAGAGACAATTGTCTAACGTGTCAATTGTGCAATTCCAGTTGGAATTGCACTAGAGTAAACAAGGTGTTAATTATGAAGAAATTCTGCTTCACAAAGTGATGTGGTCTTCATTCCTCTTTCTCCATATTCTCCTGAGAGTTGTCAGCAATTATTTTTCATATTTCATAAATATTTCATATTGTATATATATGTAGGAATTTATATGTGTGTGTGTGTGTGTGTATGTATGTATGTACTTTCTGTGGACAAATCAGAAAATGGCTTTTTAGCTATTCTTACTTTAGAACTTTTTACCTCCTATTTTTCTTATTAAAATTCTTGGAGTTCAACATAGATCCTTCCTACTCCTCTTATATTTTAAACACATCAATAAAGATGATTTTTGAAATTATCTTCATTTGATAATTTTATGCATGTGTACAATTCCACTGCCAACTCACTGCACCACTCCTCAAATATCCCCCAACCCTTCACACCTGCTTGTGTGCCCTCCACACTTCTGTCTGGCTCTCCTATTGGCTTCAATCACAAGTATATGAAATAGTGAATTTTTGACTCAACTTTGTAGATAACAACTAACTGCACTGTCATTAGGAGTCATTGGTTATGCTGTGTTTGGAAGGAAGAATTTCACTACATGCAAAGATGACTTTCAATAATCTGCTTTGAAATTCATGCCTTTTTAGTGATATCAATTATATTATTTACACTTATCACTGTTTTTCTTTTAGTTTCTTTAAAGTGTAATTTCAATACTAAGGTTTTCTATTTCTTTTTTTTCCATTGACAAATGTATTTAGAAACCTTCGCGCTAACAGATCTGACCCCTCCCAACACCCCTCTTCTCTAGAACCTACCCCAAATTTAGTTTGGGCTCTTTAAAAAATTTTGGACTTCTAGGTTTTTTTTGTTTTTGTTTTTGTTTTTGTTTTATATATATCCGGAAAACCACTGACTGTGCTGTCTGGGCTCTCCACCCTTCCTGTGCTGTCCACCTGTCCCTGTGGGCTGCGCTGTGGATAAACTCTGCACGACTCTGCTCGGTCACTCAGGTCTAGTACAGGTCCTTGGTGGTGACACCTCGGATCACAGCCAGTTTGCCCAGCAGCATCTGTGCTACATCCTTGACGTCCTTGTACTCATGGAGGAGGGAGAGATGGTCCTCCAGTGCCATCACCCAGTAACCGTCTGCTGCCAGCCGCGTCATCTCCCTGTCCAGCATGCCCCGCTTCTCCTTCAGTTTCTGAAGGTCAGAGTCAGACTCCTCTCTGATCTCATCAGCCTGTGCAGCTTTGGGAGATGGCTGTGGCGGTCTGAAGGCCGCGTGGCAAATTCAGTTGAGTGCTGACTCATACCTCCTGAGCCCTGAGTTCCGAGTTACCCGGATAGGGAACGGACGCTTCTCAGAACGTCCAGGGTTGGGGTTAAACGGCTGCCTCAAGTAACCAGGTAATGAGAAATCCGCGACGGAGACCACCAACCGCTCCCCCAGGTTTTCTATTTCTATCTGAAGCTATAGCATTATTATAAAATATTATCACTGAGCATTATTATAAAAACTTATTATTCTTCATATTTTGAACATGTGAGCTATTGTGAAGTTGGTCTTCATTCTTTTTTTTTTTGGTTCTGTATTTTTATATTTATTATTGATTATAATTTATTCACTTTGTATCCCGGCTCTAGCCCCCTCC
This sequence comes from Meriones unguiculatus, assembly GCF_030254825.1. NCBI lineage: Eukaryota > Metazoa > Chordata > Mammalia > Rodentia > Muridae > Meriones > Meriones unguiculatus. Next base: position 33,859,719 of record NC_083351.1, read on the forward strand.
CTTGTGTCCTCCCAGTCCCACCCTTCCTCCCTCTTCTTCCCCTATGCCGCTCCCCTATTCCACTGATGGGAAGGTGCCCCTCCTCTTCTGTCTGACGTTAGGTCTCATCAGGACTTGCTGCATCTTCTTCCTCTGTGGCCTGGCAAAGCTGCACACCCCAGGGCAAGCTGATCAAAGGTCTGGCCTCTTAGTTCATGTCAGAGACAGCCCCTGCTCCTCTTAGAGGGAACCCACTTGGAAACTGAGCTGCCTATGGGCTACATCTGAGCAGAGGTTCTAGGTCTTCTCTATGAATGGTCCTTGCTTGTGGTTTTTGTCTCTGAAGGCACCCATGGGCACAGGTTTTTTTGGCTCTGTTGATCTCCTCATGGAGCTCCTGTCCCCTCCAGTTCTTCCTATGTCCCCCTTCTTCAATAAGCTTCCCTGAACTCTGCCCAAATTTTTGCTATGAATCTCCACATCTGCTTTGATATTCTGCTGGGTAGAGTATTTCAGAGGCCCTCTGTGGTAGGTTCCTGTCCTGTTCCCTTTTTCTACAGCTGCCAATGGTCTTCACTCTTAAGAAATAGTTATATATCCCTCGTTCATCATGTATCAAGATTATTTTAACATATATACCAAAACATTAGATTATAATTTCACTTGAATTCTTTAATAAGCAGTATTTTTAGGAATATTTGGTTTAAAAATACTGTCTCTTGAAATGTGTTTGTTTTAAAAACAAAATCTTATCACAAAGAAATATACTCATCATTACAATCATAATTTAGGTTTTAACATGATCCAAAATAGTTAATATGTTCTGAATTCTCTGAAAACACAATATTTTACGTGATGAAAATTAAAATGCTATTACCCAGTCAGGTCTACTTCTTCTATAAAATACTTAATTGGTTCAAAATCATAGAGAAGAGGTTTTAAATGTTCAACAAAATGTCAGAAGCTTTACTTCTCTTTAAAATTATTACTCTTACCGTGATGTGTGTGTGTGTGTGTGTGTGTGGTGTTTGTGTCTGTGAGTAGTTTCAAGTGTGTACACGTATGTGAAAGTGCCTAGGTTGAGGTAAGAAGGAAACTTGCTGGAGATTGTCCAGTTACTTCTATCCTGTATGTTTGTGAGCCCTGCACTATCGTTATTTCCAGAGATGATTAAATCCACATTCTGAGCAAAAGCACACATTTGTTCCTTCGTAGTTACATTAGTACCACAAGATCAGAGCTCTTCTTTCAGATGCTGAGGTGCTTTTCCATTATTCTTAGCCTGTAGTTAGTAAGATGTAAAATCACTAAGTGTAAGTTATCCTTGTTCATAAAATTCAATTAACCTGGCATGTTATGGTAGGATCTGGGGTAAATCTTCAGCAACACCACACACGCAGAGAGAGACACACACACACTTCATAATCAAAGTAATATCTTATGCCTAGTGGTTAAAGGATAAGAAATATAAATTCAGTGAAAGAAATAGTTTATACATTAGCATCTTTTGATACTTCAGTTTTCTTTTTTTTGTGGATAGTGAGAGGGGACTTGTGCTGCTTTTCTTTCTTTTTTAAGGGACAGTTTTCTAGATTCTTTTCTTACAAACTTTAGTGAAGATAATCTGATACTATAGAAACTATCTGCATAAAATGTATGTATCTACTTGTTGTCATAGTCTATGTTGACGGATTAGGATTCCAGTATATCAGTGGTATCAATTCAGATTAATTCCTATCTTTTGAATTTATGCTATTTTCTTCAGGCTGTCTTTTGGGTCTCTGGGGTCAATTTAAATATGAAAGGCAGTAGAAAGCTAATACTATAAGCATCTTCTTTATTCTTGAGAATGTTAAGTGATGGAGTTTCATATCTAAAATATTTCTTTTGGACTCCTACATCTATCACTGCCATGGATTTCAACATAGTGTATCAGCTCTTTACAAAACCTGATAAGGATAAAATACTCATTCATATTGGTGTAAAGTGCAGCCACGTCTTATCCTGAGTGTCCTAGAACTGTGCACATGCTGTGCATGAAAGTAAAGTTGTAAATTCGTGGAAGTACAGTTGGGGAGGTAGCCAACAGTTCTGAGGTCCTGCTCTCTTTCTATGGCCCTCTCCCCCCACTTCCATAATGAAAGAAAAGTGAGAATGAGGAGTTCCAGCACCCATGGCTCCTCAGTCTCCCTGTATCATATATGACCTGTTACCTGTTATGTTTGAGTACCCGTTACCCAAGTACTTAATTTAAGATAAATATGTGAGACTGACAGTCTTCCAGAGTTGTTTTATAATAACTGAAAAACTTTAGGTATTTATGCTACATTAGAGTTGTTATTACAAGTTGTACATTATAAGTCATAATTAAAAACCACAGAGGAGGACAATGCAGCCAGTCCTGATGAGAAGTGATAAGCCAGGGTCAGATGGAAGGGGAGGAGGATCTCCCCTATCAGTGGACTTAGAGAGGGGCATGAGAGGAGATGAGAGAGGGAGGGTGGGGTTGGGAGGGAATGAAGGAAGTGGCTACAGCTGGGATATAAAGTGAATAAAATGTAATTAATGTAAAAAATAAAAATTTAATTTAAAAAACACACTAATTGTATAATCATATGATTTAAGTTATGTCATAACATTTTTTCTCTATACTTTTTATAGCCATTTAACAACAATAAACATGGATACAGTGAATGATATCATGCAGAAGTTAGTACCATTGATAGGAATACCTGTAAGTTACTTTCAAACTACTTCAAGTTAATATTGAATTTTGTTTTTGAGCTCCACATATGTGCAGATGTGAATATAAATAGATACAGAAGATACTTGATCATGACAAATTTACCAATCATATTTTACAACTTCCTTCTGGATATAAAGATATCTAAGATACAATAATAGCCTTCAGAGGGACTTTGAGTTTTGAATTGTTGTCTAAGGTTCATGTGAAATAAAACTCATAGTCCACTGGCATTGAGCTACACTTTTAATTTCACTAGATAATAAACATTGATTGTAATAAATAATTGAGATTATTTAGCCATATGCATATACCTGTTTATAGGATGCCAATCTTAGAGGAAAGAAGGTTTCTTTTCTTTAAATTACATTGTACCTCTTTGGTATTATTCCTTCTCTTATCCCATACCTTCTTTTTTCATTCTTGTCTGTGTTGAAGAGCAGGTGTATAAGTTTTAGATGTTTTTTTAATCCTTAGTAAATCTTTAATAAATGTGTCTGTATATTTCTGTCTCTGTTTTTTCTGCATATACATGTGTCTATATTTTTTTCTTTCTGTTTTAAATGTGCATGCATATCTCTGTGTAATTATGTCTCTCTATCTGGGTATGTTTCTCTGTGTGTGTATATGTCCTTCTCCAAAACGTTTTATGAGTTTGTAGATCTGTCAGGCTGTTTTTCTGTATGTGTTTCTCTCTGTGTCTCTGTCTCATCTCTCTCTCCCCCTCTTTCTCTCTGTATGTGTGTGTGTGTTTGGAGGTAAAGGTGGGTTGTGGTGTGAGTTTCTACCTGAGTGTGTATGTCAGCTCGTTTTAATACTTAAGAATTTTATAGGGCATGACAATGGTTTGTAAGCCAGAATCAACAATAATATAAAAGTAATGATTACTCCAATTAGAGCATATTTTCATTTCAGCCAATTTTAAGGTGTTAAACATTTCAACAGTATATTCTATTTAAATGGTTGTTTCGAATGGATTCAGAGCACTGTGAGCAGTAACTATGTTGTGGATATTGTTTTCAACATCTGGCCTGTGTTCCAGGTTAGACACATATCTCCCTTCTTCACAGATGGACCATCCATACTGAAACTCAAAAGTTGTTTTTATTATTAGCACTCTGTAAGCTTCTCTGTTTATTTTTTGTTTGTTTCTTTTATTGTTGTTTTGTTTTTCTTTTCCTTATGTCTGTCCTTTTTTCTTTGTTTGCTTTTTTACTATATGGTTCATTGTTGCTGAAGTTGCCCAAGCCATCATAGCCACTGTGGGTATATGACACTCTGGGTACTATGTTATGTGGATGTGTCAAGTTAAAGTTCAATGTTCCACACACAGGCCAGATAGACACATGTAAGTAATCTTGATTAACCATTTTCTTGGGTAGTGTGTATGACTGAATGGAAATTCTTAGCCCATAAACATTCAGATCCAATTATGATCATTAGATCTAGGCTCCATCAGAGATGAAAGACAAATACTGAGGATTTTCCCCTGAAATCAGCCCTATTTACTCAAACTTGTGGTCAGAAGGCACATCATTAATACTGCTCTTAATAATATTCCTGCTAGAGAGCTGGAAATGGTAAGAAAGGAATTATAAAACTCTTCAAGAATCCACTGCCAAATCATTGGTGATTTTTTTTTAACTTCCCAGAGTGTTCAAGATTACCAACTATGTTTCTGTTGTGGCCTTAAAGAAGCTCCCAGACCACTGCAAGGTGAGTAGCAGGAGTATCTAAAATTGAGCTGAGTTCAATATACTAATCTTGAATTCTCAATGTTTGCATTTTTTACTCTTAAATTTCATTACAAATTAAAACAAAGAAACTTAGAAATCATTTCATTCATTTAATTCATAATTGACAACAATTTAATATAAGCTTCAGACACATGATGACTTCTATTTATGTAACATTCTGAGGTCTGGTAAAAAATTATCTGGCACTTTCCTGTGCTTTTTCATTTGAGAAACGGAAGTTTTCCAAAAAGACAAACAAAATGAAACCATGGTTATCTTGTTTCTAATGAAAAAAAAAATCATTTGTTGAACATTAAGGAAATCTAGCCAGCTTCAGAGGTGTCTCAATGGCTCCCAGCATTTACATGGTAGCTCACAGGCATCCAAACTTCATAGGGGATTTGATTCTCTCTTCTGACCAGCTCAGGCACCAGGCACACCATGGTACACAGTATACATGTCAGCAAAACACTCACATACATAAATAAGTGTACAATTATAATGTAACACCTTTAAAAATATTCTGTATGCTCCAAACAGTGTAGCTTCTGTTTCAGAGAGGAAATCTGAAATCTAGCCATTTCTCTGAATCCATTTAAAAAATATTCAGTTCACATCGTTCCATTATTAGTACTCTCTCCCATTGCATGAGAGAACATATCCATGTTTCTGGAGCCTTCCTGACTGAATCACTGGCTATTCGATATGCTGTGAGTTTCTAGAATTTTTCACCTGATTAGTGACAAATAGGTAATAGCAATACAATCATCACATCCATTATGTAAGAGTTATAAATCTGATACCACCAATGATCTTTTAAATGCTACTGAAAATACGAAGTTCTTGGAAATGCAGTGACCCTCAGACAAGTGAAAGTAACTAAATTGGAGTTCAGAGAACAAATTCATGTTGTTCAGACTTTCTCATGTACCTGAAAACACTGTGTAGAGTGCCAGCCCACAAACCGTATAAACATCTTTTCTTTTTATATATACAAGGGCTGTGAAATATTCAAACTGATTAATATAAATGAGGGCAAATGAAGAAAGATTCTTATGATGTAAGGATGTTGGTGATATCAAGGTTGAAACTGGAAGGCTTTAAAGTTGTCAAAGGGGAGAACAGCAAAAGCCCTTCCCCCCACCGCAAACACACAGTGTAGTATGGTCCTATGCTCTCCAAACGAAGTGAAAAGTTTACACCTTTCTTCCCAACTTTTATGAGTTCTCTGTTACTCAAGCTTACCTTATCAGAGTATCCCAGAGAGAGTCCTAATGCTCTAGGGTGTGCATTGTACTGTCTCCTGAACCACAATGGAAATAATATACAGCAGGCATGCTAAATCACATCTGCAGGTTTGCTCACACTGGTTACCATTAGTTTCATATTCATATCATCTTCCCACAGGACATAAGATCCCACATGACGCAATTATGAGCAACACCTGAAAAACCTTCAATAGACGGGAAAGAAATTTCTCAGCTTTTCCATCCGTGCCTGGGGTGTATGTCAATCATCTCAAGTCAAATGATCAGAGGTCCTTCATCTTAAAGCCCAGACACTCTGCAAGAAACCAAGAGCCAAGCAGTGAGTTCATGCTTCCTTGAAGGACCCTTTCTCAGTTCCCACTTCAATTCTGCATAATATATCAATACTGAGTGTCATTTTCTTTTTTGGGAAAGGGCAATGTAGACAACAAAAACATACTGCAAAATAGCCCAGGTCAGGCTTACGAGCGCTCTAGATTGTGATGTCCAACTCAGCTTGTTTTTAGGGAGAACTTTTAAAATTAATTTATTTTTTAATTAATTACAATTTATTCATTTTGTATCCCAGCTGTAGCCCCCTTCCCTTCTCCCCTCCCAATCCCATGCTTCCTCCTCCTTCTCCTCCCATGCCACTGACCCAGTCTACTGATAGGGGTGGCCCTCCTCCCTTTCTATCTGAACCTAACCAATCAGGACTCATCAGGGCTGGATGCTTTGTCTTTCTCTGTGGCCTCTTAAGGCTCCTCCCCTCTCAGCGGTGGTAATCAAAGAGCCAGACACTAAGTTCATGTCAGAGAAAACCCTTGTTCCCATTACTAGGGAACCCACTTGGACACTGAACTGCCATGGGCTATATCTGTGCAGGGGTTCTAGGTTACCTCCATACATGGTGCTTGGTTGAAGTAGGAAACTGGAAAGAAAAAGATCTGCTTCTTAAATACCCCCTCCCTAGCCTTCAGTTCTGTCCTCAAATGGAGAAAAAAAATTGTGATTCAAAGCATTGGCCTCAGAATAGGTAGGCCAAAGAGGGCTATTCACCTGAAAACAGGTATTGGGAAAGTTGGGTTTAATCACTTTTCTATAGTGGATAAACTGTTAAGAAAATGTTGCCTGGGTTTTCAGAGTTATCATTAAGGTGGTATGAGTTCAATAAGAGGTGGAGGCACAGAAGCAGTTCAAGGTCCTCTTCATCTATGCCAGCTTTTGCATTGTACCTGTGAGCACAGTTGGTCTGGTTCCTAAGAAGCAAATAGTGTCCTGTGCTGTAGATGGAATGACACGTAATTTCCTTTCTTCCTCTCAGGACATGCTGTCCTTCATCAACAAAATGGCTGAACACTGAGGGTGTTTTTATGATATCACCTAACACGACATCAAGCCAAATCCTAAAAGAAAAAATTGGATCGTGGATAGCATGTAAATCTAAGCAACAAATATGTTCTTGTGGTCGCATCTGTCCTAAAGGTAGAGAGAGTCCTTGTGACATCCACCCTCAGGCTTCCTCTACGTCTGTGTGAGCAGTTTCCTTCATAATGCATTTTCTGAGTGATAGTAGATACAAGTGGTAGAAATCTGGTAAGCTCAAAGGTTCCCCTGATGTTCGCAACAAAAGGAATAAGGATTCTAGCATGAAGCAGCCATCATAAACTTTAATGTAATGAAGAATATTCCATCCTCCTCATGGGACACGTATTATTTCAAAAGAGTAACAGTTTGTGGGATGTCATTTCACATACAAATATGTCACCTGGTATGCATGACTAGTCACATGCCTTTGGTACCAGTGTTCTTCATTTTCTTTGACTCACTAGTTTACTTCTGAGAGGCAGGTTTTTCTTCCTCAGTAAACAGCATGTGTGTCTTTCCCATGTATCTTCATTACATAGCCCAGTAAGACTGCATGATCGATCTCTGTCTTTTTCTTACACACACACACACACACACACACACACACACACACACACACACGCTACTAGTACCCAAATACAGGTCCTCATGACAGTGAAACAGGCATTCTTAATCACTGAGATATCCCTTCAGCTCCATAAAATAATAGGTTTCTGGTATTTATTTACAATTATTATGAAAAGATTCACATTCCATTTCCTCCTCCATTTATAGGGTATCACTAGAACTGTTTCCTCTCAAAGTATAAAGCATAAGTCTTTGCTTATGAGCACATGGGCACATGCAGTTAGATCTCTTGATGCAGAACCATTAAGGTTAGAAGCAAAAACCTTTGATCTGCAAAATTAAACATAATTTGTCTGTTCATGTCATTTAAAAACAGGAGTTGAGCTGAGGTATTGGTCCCTTCAGTGTGTGCTAGTTGGCTCAGCTGTCCAACTGAGGCCCTTTGAGCCAGGGGCATATCTCTCTGCAATCCCAGCACTACTGAAAAATCTGCTTTTAGGTTTCTAGTTTTGATGGGCAAAACTTTGCTAAGCTACAATGAGGTTTCAACCTAGGGCACAGGTTGAGAGCTATGGCAAAAGTTTTAACTAAACATCATGTATATGTTAAAGTAGTTTGAGTAATTTTTTGATTCATATTTTAACACAAAATATTTCATTTCTATGTATATAACGAGTTTTTTTTTTCAAAATATTGAAAACAGACTTCTGACATTGAGACTATATGACGATTGACTTGGTGTCCTGGATCATGTCAAAAAGGGGAGAAATTCGCTGCTGTACAGAGGTAATGCCTTGCTAATTTCTTAAACAACATCAAAAAGTAGATACAATGTTTGCTTAGGCACATTAGAGTATATATATCACAGAATTACTTAGTAAAATTATTTACCAACAATAAAACTGTCAATTGTTCACACACAAGAAAGACATTTTAAAAAGAGACATATGTTGAGTCACAGTGCCCCGCGCTCATAATCTCAGCATTCACAGAGCAATTAAATTTGTCTTTTTACTGTTTGTTTGTTTCCAAAATCCTTACATGCAGAAGGAGTATCACTGAGAGCATGGCTGTGAGCAGGGAGACAGATGCAGTCTCAGGTAGCGCTCTTAAAATCCATGCTTAAACTCTGTATAGAGCCACTGTGCTGTCACACATTCCAAGAGAGAGAGTGAGAGTGAATGGCAACTTCTTTCTTTTTAAATAATTTTTTATTTTTTACATTAATTACAGTTTATTCACTTAGTATCCAGCTGTCACCCACCTCCATCCCCTCCCAATCCCACCTTACCTACCTCTTCTCCACTCATGTCCCTCCCCTAGCCCACTGGTAGGTCCTTACCTTCTGATCCTAGTCTATCAGGTCTCATCAGGAGTGGCTGAATTCTTCCTCTGTGGCCTGGTAAGGCTGCTCCCCCCTCAGGGGGAGGTGATCAAAGAGCAGGCCAATCAGTTCATGTCAGAGACAGTCCCTGTTCCCATTACTAGGGAACCCACTGGGACACTGAACAGCCATGGGCTACATCTGTGCAGGGGTTCTAGGTTATCTCCATGCATAGTACTTGGTTGGAGTATGAGTCTCTGTGTTTGACCCCTGTGTTCAAATTTTCTGAATATGGATCTATTTCCATTTTTCTCCATGTCGATATTCCAGTTAGACCAGTACCATTTGTTTAAGGTGTTCTTTTTCCATATCATGGTTTTGGCATCTTTGTCAACAATTATGTTTCCATAAGCATGTGGGTTTATTTCTTTTATTTGATTCCACTGATCCACCATTCTGTTTCTATGCCAGTACCATGCAGTTTTTATTACTATTGCTCTATATTACAGCTTGAGATCAGGGATGGAGATACCTCCAGAAGATCTTTTATTGTAGAGGATTGTTTTACGGATTCTCAGTTTCTAGTTTTTCCATATGAAGTTGAGAGTTTTTCTTTTAAGATCTGTAAAGAATTGTTTTGATAATTTAATGGGAATTTCATTGAATATGTAAATTGCTTTTGGTAAGACGGCCATTTTTACTATGTTAATCCTGCCAAGCCATGGACATGGGAGATTTTTCCATCTTTTGATATCATCTTCTTTTTCTTTCTTCAAAAACTGAAAGATTTGTTCACACAAGTCTTTGACTTGCTTGGTTAGAGTTACACCAACTACTTTATGTCCTTTGTGGCTATTGTGAGAAGTCTTCTTTTACTAATTTCTTTCTCAGCCCATCTGTCTTTTGTGATTTAATTATTTTTGGATTTTTTTTTTTTCGGTATGTGTTTTGCCCATGTGTGTGTTTGTGCATCGCCTTCATGCCTGATGCCCTTAGAGTCCAGAAGAGGAAGTCAGATCCCCTGGAACTGGAGTTATGGGTGGTTATGAACCACCATGTGGCTGCTGGGAAGTGAACCTGGGTCCTCCAGAAGAACAGTCAATGCTCTTAACCATTGAGCCATCTCCCCAGCAACTGTCTTTTGTATTCAGGAAGACTACCAATTTTTTTTTTTTAGTTGATTTTGTATCCAGCCACTTGGTTGAAGGTGTTCATCAGCTGTAGGAGTTCCTTGGTAGAATTTTTAGTGTTCAGTTCAGAAGTTGGTCTCCTGTGCCAATGAGATGAAGCCTGTCCCCCACTTTTTCTTCTAACAGGCTTAGTGTGTCCGTTTTCATTATGAGGTCTTGTATCCACTTGGACTTTGGTTTTGTGCAGGGCGATAAATATGGATCCATTTGCATTTTTCTACATGTAGATATCTAAATTTGGTGAACTATTCCAAGAACATTCCTACTTTCATTTTTTTTCTCATAAAACCATAAGATGCAATTACTCTGTTCTCATTCTTCATTTTAACAAATTAATGAGTAAAATTAATTGTTTGAAAATAACTTGTCTTGTGTTCAGCCTTCTAGAACAACTACCACACATGAATGCCCTTCTCTCCCCATACAACTTTTCCGGATATTACACAAAATTTAGAAAAGGATTTGGTGACTGATGATCATTTAGCTGCTTGCCTAGTCCCAATTTTGATCTGGATGCCTTATTAAGATTTGGAGAGAATATTGCCAGAAAGGTAATGAGACATATATTTTAGGCATAGGGTAAACAAGGCTTTACAAAAAGAAAGGAACAGAGGATTATCCTGATAATCTGGTTTGGTTTGGTTTGGTTTTTAAATAAATATCCTTGAATTATATTCCACTGGGGAGGAAGAATCATTGGTTCTTTTTTTTTTTTTTTTTTGGATTTTACTATTTTTTTAATTTTATATTTTTCTTATCAGTTACATTTTATTAATGTAATTTTATTACATTCCCAGCTGTATCCCGTTCCCTCATTCCCTCCCAGTCCCACCTCCCTCCCTCATCTCCACTGTGCCCCTTTGCAAGTCCACTGATAGGGGAGGACCTCCTCCCCATTCATCTGACCCTGTTTTATTAGATATGTTCAGGACTACCTGCAAAGTCCTCCTCTGTGGCCTAACAGGACTGTTCCTCCCTTGGGGGGTGGGGAGACCAAAGAGCCAGCCATTGAGTTCCTGTTAGAAATAGTCCTTGTTCCCCTTACTATAGGAAACCAATTGGTTACTGAGCTACCACGGGCTACATCTGAGCAGAGGTTCTAGGTTATATCCATACATGGTCCTTGGTTGAATGTCAGTCTCAGAAAAGTCCCTGTGCCCAAATATATTTGGTCCTTGTGGAGCTCCTATCCTTTCCCCATCATACTAACTCCCCTTCTTTCATATGATTCCCTGTACTCTGACGAAGGTTTGGTTATGAGTCTTAGTATCTGCTTTGAAAACACTGGTAGGTAGAGTCTTTCAGATGCCTTCTGCAGTAGACTCCTGTCATACGTTCAATGCACATCCCATCTGTCTTTCTAAATGAGGATTGATCATCTTACCCCATGTCTGCTCTTTTGACTATCTTTTTTAGATGTATAGATTTCATTATGTTTATCATATCTTATAGGTCTATATAAGTGAGTATATACCGTGTTTGTCTTTCTCCTTCTGGGATCACTCAGACTGATCTTTTTCTAGATCCCACCATTTGCCTGCAAATTTCATGATTTCCTCCTTTTTGATTGCTGAGTAGTATTCCATTGTGTAAAAGTACCACAATTTCTGTATCCATTCCTCCGTTGATGGACATCTGGATTGTTTCCAGGTTCTGGCTATTGCAAATAAAGCTGCTATAAACATGGCTGAGCAAGTATCCCTTTTGTGAACTTGAGCAAATTTTGGGCATATACCTAGCAGTGGTATAGCTGGGTCCTGTTTGTCTGAGAAAGCGCCAGATAGATTTCCAAAGTGGTTGTACCAGTTTACATTCCCACCAGCAGTGGAGGAGGGTTCCCCTTTCTCCACAACCTCTCCAGCATGTGTTGTCACTTGAGTTTTTCATCTTGGCCATTCTGATGGGTGTAAGGTGAAATCTCAGGATCGTTTTGATTTGCATTTCCCTAATGGCTAATGACGTTGAGCATTTCTTTGAGTGTTTCTTTGCCATTCGATATTCCTCTACAGAGAATTCTCTGTTTAGCTCTGTTCCCCATTTTTTTTTAATTGGATTACTTGATTTGCTGCTTTTCAGCTTCTTTAGTTCTTTGTATATACTGGATATTAGCCCTCTGACAGATAAAGGGTTAGTGAAGATTCTTTCCCAATCTGTAGTCAGTCATTTTGTTTTGATGACGGTGTCCTTTGCTTTACAGAAGCTTTTCAGTTTCATGAGGTCCCATTTATTGATTGTTGCTCTTAGAGCCTGTGCTGTTGGTGTTCTGTTCAGGAAGTTGTCTCCTGTGCCAATGAGTTCTAGGCTGTTCCCCACTTTTTCTTCTAACAAATTTAGAGTATCTGGTTTTATGTTGAGGTCTTTGATCCACTTGGACTTTAGTTGTGTGCAGGGTGATAAATATGGGTCTACTTTCATTTTTCTGCATGTAGACATCCAGTTGGACCAGCACCATTTGTAGAAGATGCTGTCTTTTTTCCATTGAATGGTTTTGGCTTCTTTGTCCAAAACCGAGTATTCATAGGTGTGTGGGTTTATTTCTGGGTCTTCTATTCGGTTCCATTGATCCTCCTTTCTTTTTTTTATGCCAATACCATGCAGTTTTTATTACTATTGCTCTGTAGTACAGCTTGAGATCGGGGATGGAGATACCTCCAGATGATCTGTTGTTGTACAGGATTGTTTTGGAGATTCTGGGTTTTTTGTTTCTCCATGTGAAGCTGAGAATCCTTTTTTCAAGGTCTGTAAAGAATTGAGTTGGTATTTTGATGGGAATTGCATTGAATCTGTAGATTGCTTTTGGCAGGATGGCCATTTTCTTTTTTTTTTAAATGTGTTATTTTTTTATTTTTTTTTATCAGTTACATTTTATTAACTCTGTATCCCAGCCGTGTCCCGATCCCTCATTCCCTCCCAGTCCCTCCCTCTCTCCCTCATCTCCACTGTGCCCCTTTCCAAGTCCACTGATAGGGGGGACCTCCTCCCCATTCATCTGATCCTGTTTTATCAGGTATCTTCAGGACTGGCTGCAAAGCCCTCCTCTGTGGCCTAACAGGACTGCTCCTCCCTTCGGGGGTGGGGAGACCAAAGAGCCAGTCATTGAGTTCCTGTTAGAAATAGTCCCTGTTCCCCTCACTTTGGGAAACCAATTGGTTACTGAGCTACCACAGGCTACATCTGAGTGGAGGTTCTAGGTTATATCCATACATGGTCCTTGGTTGAATGTCAGTCTCAGAAAAGTCCCTGTGCCCAGATATATTTGGTCCTTGTGGAGCTCCTATCCTTTCCCCATCAGACTAACTCCCCTTCTTTCTTATGATTCCTTGTACTCTGCAGGATGGCCATTTTCACAATGTTAATCCTACCAATCCATGAGCGCGGGAGATCTTTCCATCTTCTGATATCTCCTTCAATTTCTTTCTTCAGAGACTTGAAGTTTTTCTCAAACAGGTCTTTCACTTGCTTGGTTAGTGTCACCCCAAGGTACTCTATATTATTAGTAGCTATTGTGAAGGGTATTGTTTCCCTAATTTCTTTCTCTGCCCTTTTGTCTTTGGTATACAGGAGGGTTTCTGATTTTTTTGAGTTGATTTTGTATCTTGCCACTTTGCTGAAAGTGTTTATCAGTTGAAGGAGTTCTCTGGTTGAATTTTTGGGGTCGCTCATGTATACTATCATATCATCTGCGAATAGTGACACTTTGACCTTTTCCTTTCCGATTTGTATCCCCTTGATCTCCTTCAGTTGTCTTATTGCTCTGGCCAGGACTTCAAGTACTATGTTGAAGAGGTTTGGAGAGAGTGAGCAGCCTTGTCTTGTCCCTGATTTCAGTGGGATTGATTTAAGTTTGTCTCCATTGAGTTTGATGTTGGCTATAGGCTTGCTGTATATTGCCTTTATTATGTTTAGGTATGTGCCTTGTATCCCTGATCTCTGAAAGACTTTAAACATGAATGGATGTTGGAGTTTGACAAATGCTTTTTCAGCATCTAAGGAGATGATCATGTGGTTTTTCTCCTTCAGTTTGTTTATGTGGTGGATTACATTGATGGATTTCTGTATGTTGAACCACCAAAGCATGCCTGGGATGAAGCCTACTTGGTCATGGTGGATGTTATCTTGATGTGTTCTTGGGTTCGGTTTGCAAGTATTTTATTGAGTATTTTTACATCAATGTTCATAAGAGAGATAGGTCTGAAGTTCTCTTTTTTTGTTGGGTCTTTGTGTGGTTTAGGTATCAAGGTGACTGTGGCTTCATAGAATGAGTTTGGCAATGTTCCTTCTGTTTCTATTTTGTGGAATAGTTTAAGGAGAATTGGTGTTAGCACCTCTTTGAAGGTCTGGTAGAATTCTGTGCTAAAACCATCTGGCCCAGGGCTTTTTTTGGAGACTGTTAATGACTGCTTCAATTTCCTTGGGGGAAATAGGGCTATTCAATCTTTCTACGTGATCTTGACTTAATATTGGAGGATGGAATCTATCAAGAAAATTGCCCATTTCATTTAGGTTTCCAAATTTTGTGGCATCTAGGCTTTTATAGTATGACAAATGATTGTTTGAATTTCCTCAGTGTCTGTAGTTATGTCACCCTTTTCATTTCTGATTTTGCTGATTTGGATAGATTCTCTCTGCTTTTTAGTTAGTTTGGTTAAGGGTTTGTCTATCTTGTTGATTTTCTCAAAGAACCAGCTTTTTGTTTCATTGATTCTTTGAATAGTTTTATTTGTTTCTAATTGATTGATTTCAGCCCTGAGTTTGATTATTTCCAGCCGTCTGCTCCTCTTGGGTGTATCTGCTTCTTTTTTTTCTAGGGTTTTCAGTTGGGCCATTAAGGTGCTTGTATGTGATGTTACAAATTTTGAAGAATTTCTTTTCTGGTCTAGTCTACTTGGAGTTCTGTAGGCCTCTTGTATGTTTATGGCCATCTCTTTCTTTAAGTTGGGAAAATTTTCTATAATTTTCTTGAAAATATTTTCCAGACCTTTGAGCCTGATGTCTTCTTTTTCTTCTACTCCTATTATTCTTAGATTATGTCTTTCATGGTGTCCTTGATTTCTTGGATGTTTTGTTTTTGGAACTTATTTTATTTTTTCTTTGAGAGACATGTCAATTTCTGCAAGTGTATCTTCGGCTCCTGAGATTCTTTCTTCCATCTCTTGTATTCTGTTGGTGATGCTTACCTTTGTAATTCCTGATCTTTTCTCTTATGTTCTCCAGCTCCAGGTTTTTCTCTATTTGTGTTTTCTTTATTGATTCTAATTCTGTTTTCATGTCTTGCACCATTTCCTTCATCTGTTTGAATGTGGAGTCCTGCTTTTCAATGACCGCTTCTATTTTTTTTTGTCCGTTTCCTCTATGTATATCACTAATTGTGCCTCTACTTCTTTGGCTATATTTGCTTGTATTTCTATGAGAACTTTGTTTATTTCTTCTTTATTTGCCTTCATTTGTGTGGACATTTCTTTGAGAGCTTTGTTCATTTCCTCTTTGTTTGCCTCAATTTTCGTGGTCTTTTCTCTGAGAGCTCTATTTGTTTCCTCTTTGTTTGTCTCGATTTCTTTGGCTATTTCTCTGAGGGCTTTGTTCATTTCATCTTTATGGGCCTCTAATAGCTGGAGAAGCATAGTTTTGAGGTCATTTTCTTGTATATCTAGTGAATTGAAGTATCCATTGTTTTGTGGGGTTGCTGGTGAGGTCATTATGTCCTGATTTTTGTTGGGTGTGTTCTTACAAGAGTCTGCCTCTAGCCATGGTTATTTATACCCCTCACTGTTTGTTCCTCAAGTTTGTAGTTCGGGCTATGATCGTCTCTTTCTGTTTTCTGGACTGTTTTTTCAGGAAGATGAGAGAGGTTCACTGGTTTGGGAGTGTGCATTGTGGTTTCAGTTTTGCCTAAGTAAGGAATGTGATGCTGGCGCTATTCATATGCGCTTTTAGCGGGTGCAGTGTGCATGCACGGATTCTCTGACTATTGCAGTGGCCTGCAGGCCACTATTATGCAGTTCTGTCTGGGATCCAGGGATTGTTTGCCTGGATTACACTGGTGGACCCACAACACAGAGACTTCAACGTTGGGGTCACTATCCCAAGAATCCCTATGATGCCCACACTAGGGGTGTGGGTGGCAGGGATCTCATCTGGTTACTTTTGTGGAGAGGCCCTGGGTCTGGGGCAAACTCTCCCTAGAAGGCTCACTCACTCCCTTGCAGGACCAGTTGGAATGCACAGGGGTTCCCCTTGCTCTCTACTCTCCGATTTGGTCCTGCTGAGGAAAATGCGCGGGTAGGCTAACAGTCAGCTCTGTGGCACTGTGGCAGCAGGACTCAGTATCCACCCGTCCTATGTGCTGCCTCTCTGTCCTTTCCCTCTGCCAGGAGGGGTTATGTTGGCTGGTCCCTGGGTAGTGCGGGAAAGAAAGAGTTGGGTTGAGGCCCTCTGTGGCAGGTTCCTAGGTTGTTTCCTGTTTTCTTCTTTTGATGTCTATTCTCTTTGCCTTTCAGGTTGGGGATTGAACATTTTAGTTAGGGTCCTCTCTTTTGCTTAGTTTGTTCAGATGTACAGATTTTAGCGGGTTTATCCTATGTTGTATGTTCATATGAGTGAGTATATACCGTGTGTGTCTTTTTGCTTCTGGAACAACTTACTCAGGATGTTCCTTTCCAGGTCCCACCATTTACCTGCAAATTTCATGATTTCCTTATTTTTCATTTGAGCATTTCTTTTAAGTGTTTTTCTGCAATTCAATGTTCCTCTGTTGAGAATTCTCTATTTAGCTCTGTACCCCATTTTTAAAATTGGGTTACTTGATTTGTTGCTTTTCAACTTCTTAAGTTCTTTATATATTCTGGATATTAGCACTCTGTCAGATAGAGGTTTGGTGAAGATCCTTTCCCATTCTGTAGGCTGTCATTTAGTTCTGATGACAGCGTCCTTTGCTTTACAGAATATTTTCAGTGTCATGAGGTCCCAGTTATTGATTGTTGATCTTAGAGCCTGTGCATTGTTGGTGTTCTGTTCAGGAAGTTGTCTTCTGTGCCAATGAGTTCAAGGCTCTTGTCCAATTTTTCTTCTAAGAGGTTTAGTTCATCTGTTTTTATATTGAGATCTTTGATCCAGTTGGATTTTAGTTTTGTGCAGGAAGATAAGTGTGGATCTATTAGCATTTTTCTACATGTAGACATCCAGTTAGATCAGTACCATTTCTTGAAGATGTTATCTTTTTTCCATTGTATGGTTTTGGCATCTTTGTCAACAATCCGGTGTTCATAAATGTGTGCATTTATTTCTAGTTCTTCTATTTGATTCCACTGATCCACCATTCTGTTTCTATGCCAGTACAGCTCTATATTATGGTTGCTCTATAGTACAGCTTGAGATCAGACATGGAGATACCTCCAGAAGATCTTTTATTGTAGAGTATTGTTTTAGGGATTCTGGAATTCTAGTTCTTCCATATGAAGTTGAGAATTTTTCTTTTAAGATCTGTAAAGAATTGTGTTGGTAATTTGATGGGAATTTCATTAAATCTGTAGATTGCTTTGATAAGATGGCCATTTTTTTTACTATGTTATTCCTGCCAAGCAATGAGCATGGGAGATCTTTCCATTTTTGATATCTAATTCTTTTTCTTTCTTCAGAGACTGAGAGTTTGTTTTTATTCAAGTCTTTGAGTTGCTTGGTTAGCGTTACACCAAGGTACTCTATACCCTTTGTGGCTATTGTAAAGGATGTTGTTTCTCTAATTTCTTTCCCAGCCCATTTGTCTTTTGTATACAGGTAGGCTATCGATTTTTTTTTAGTTGATTTTTTTTTATCCAGCCACTTGCCTGAAGGTGTTTATCTGCTATAGGAGTTCCCTGGTAAATTTTTGATGTTCTGTTCAGGAAGTGGTCTCCTGTGCCAATGAGATGAAGGCTTTCCCCCACTTTTTCTTCTAACAGGTGTAGTGTGTCTGGTTTCATTATGAGGTCTTGGATCCACTTGGACTTTGACTTTGTGCAGGGTGATAAATATGGATCCATTTGCATTTTTCTACATGTAGACATCTAAATTTAGTAAAATAGTCCAAGAACATTCATGCTTTCATGTTATTCTCATAAAATCATGAATAAGATACAATTACTCTGTTCCCATTCTTCATTTTTACAGTTTAATGAGTAAAATTAATTGTTTGAAAATAACTTGTCTTTGTGTTCAGCCTTCTAGAACAACTACCACACGTGAATGCCCTTCTCCTCAAACAAGTTTTCAAGATATTTCACAAAATTGATAAAAATTCGGGAAAGAATATGATGACTGTTTTTCATTTAGCTGCTTGCCTAGTGCCGATTCTTTTCTGGATGCCTGATTTAGGATTAGGACAGAATATTGCCAGAAAAGTAATGAGACATATATTTTAAGTGTAGGGTAAACAAGGCTTTACAATGAGAAAGGAACAGAGGATTATCCTGATAGTCTGGTTTGGTTTGATTTGGTTTGGTTTGGTTTTTAAATAAAAGCCCTTTGAATTCTGTTCCTCTTGGGAACAACATTGGTTCATTTTCAGTAATTAGACTGAAAGTGTGTGTTTGAACTCAATGATTCTGTCCTTTGTCAATGACGATTTAAAATATCCTATCCTTAAGCTAACTCACTGAGAGCAAATGTTGTGAAATGATGCAAAAACATGAGTGCTGAGTCCAGCAATCAAGACTGAATCCTGATGTCATCACTGAGGAATGTGTGAACTTCTCCTTGATTCAAAGGTGGTTTCCTCAACTAAACAAAGGCAATGGGTGGCTTTTTAACAAATATGGATGTTATTAGGCCTGATAGTGTGATTAGTTAGTTGCTAATTATGGGTGATTTAGAGAAATTCTGGTATACATGTTATTATGGTATGCACCTTTCATAGACAATAATTCAATAGGGAGTTTATAGAATATAGCTATCAAGTGGTTATTTTGATTCTCAGTGTTTATGTTTCTGAGGTATTATTAATTGACCAATTGCTTTTGGACCTGTACAGAGTACATATGGGATAGTATATCTCAGAAAATCTTTTCCTCATGCTGTGCAGAATGAAAGGACAGGAGAAAAAGATAGGGTCCTAAGAACTGGCACTGCAGAAACAGTTATCCAGGCCTCCCCAGAAAGGCCTTATTTCCAATGCCTCTCAGTATAACGGACCTGAGGGGGAAGCTTTTAACATTGCATCTGCACTGAGCAATCAGAGACTCCTGGCTGCTGCTGCTCAGCTGGTTTTGCCAGTGTCCTCCTTTTCAGCACCTAACAGGAACTTTCACTAGGACGGTGCCCACATTCAGAGTGCTGAATCCTTTGCTGAGTTGTGTGTCTATGAGCATCCTTCCCCAACATGCTCAGCCATTGGGTGAATTTAAATTGCTCAGGTTGACAGTATATGCTCGCATCGCAATGGGAAACTGGAAATCATGCTGTTATATAGTATTGCACTGTGATGATCATATTGTAACAGCTGATCTCAAAACCAACTTTTACATTTCTAACAGGAAATCCCTCCTTTATCCTAATACAGCTGACCCTTTCTCAGAATTTTGCACTGCATGTTTTTAGCCCCCAAGACTCATATATCAAATGTGATTTCAAACCATGCAAAATGACAGAGACCTTCTGTTTTGCCCTGTTTCTATCACAGATTTCTCTTTTATGATTAAAAACTCACTGAAAACATTTGGAGAGGACAAGGTTTTAGTTGATTTTGAGACCTCATTGTTTTGCCCACATGTGAAGGCTTCACGTTCACTGAAAAATCTCTCTGACGTTGGTGGCATAAAGGAACTAGAAGAACCAGACAACTGCTGTCACAGTTGGATGACATGCCCCACAGAGAATGACACAGTGCCCCGAAGTCCAGCTGCTCCTATTGTCAATGAGGGGATTATAGGTAAGTGTAGAAGTTCTATTGTTTTAAGTTTTTTTTTTAACCACTTGTTTTAATTCTTCTTCACAAATGGTCACAATACTGAAGTACAGACAATGATAATCATTATGCTGCTGCCAATAGAGGGAATTATAAATTAAAACATTTTCTGTTTTAAAAATAAATATGGTCGTCAATGCAGCTCTGCAGGTCTCTAGTAGAGTGGGTCTCTGCATTCCTGACGGTGCTCCCCTTTATCCATTATCCCAGGTCCTCCATGTCTGCCTGTTCTTCCTCCCATGGAAGTTACAGGAGGTCCCACAGGACCAAATTTTCTTCCTCCATAAATGTCACCTCTGTCCAAGCAATGATCATAACAGAAGTCACCACTTTCTCCACCTCTGCCACATCTGAACATTCCTCCATGTCCACCAGGGTCCATAAGTCCACCTCTTCTTCCTCTTATGCCATCAGGCCCACAGTCACCATCTGCATGTGCGAAGGGTGACAGAAGGAAGGCCTTGGTCTGTGGGTCCTTACACTGATTGCATTCTGTTCTCCAGACAAAGTTCTGGTTCCCAATGCCCAGATTGGGATACTGCCAGTCTCCAGCTCAGAGCTGGAGGGTTCCCTCTTGAGCCCTGTGGCACTTTCAGGGTGAAGCCTTCTCTGTCTCCTCCACAGCCTCTCATTTGGCCCATGGGTCCTCCAAGACTTCCTTAGCCACCAGGATCTCCAACAATATCATTGCTTGATTCTAATATCTTTATGCTTTGCTTTCAAAGCAAAAAGTGGAATTTACTGATTAGACCTAAAAGTATAGGCTATATGCAACTAGCTATCCAGTCCCTCATCATGCAATCTCGTTATTACAAATGTTACATTATTATCTTCTATGTATTTGTGGTGATGCAGAAGGTATGCGAGCTTTAAATTGAAAAGAACATTCAACACTTGAGTGAGTTCAATTATGATATACAATGATTTGCCCTTTTCCTTAGATCCTGAGAAACCTGACAAAATATCATTCATAAATCTGATGGCTACATCTGGATCTGATAAGAGCAATGAAAATGTGCACATAACTCCACCAGCACCCAGTGAATAAGATATCACTGAGCTTTCTCCCTGTCCACCAGGACATCTACTTGGCAAGTCTCTCAGAAGCACTTTTAAGGATGGCAACCTGTCCTCTTTTATACTTGTAAGTTAATTTTGGGTCTCTATAGCTGTGCTGTTTCACATAATTCCTAGGGAATCTGTGTTCTCAGTTAATGATTTTATCAAACACATGAATGTTTAGGTAGCCTATCCACGACGGTAGGATCCTTTTAAAATAGTGCCTCCCAGCAATGAATCCCAGTGAAGTTTGAGTTGTGTAATTAAACGAAAGTTTAGAACAAATGCACAGTATTTCCAAGTTTCCTACTGATTTCAGCAAAGATCCAAACCAGCCATCTTGGAGGAAATGGGTCTATGCATGCGAGTCCCCTCTGAGTCCCCAACTGTCAACTCTTCCAGCTTCCTTTAACCTGCCTATTATTCTGGAGTCTCCTGTAAGCCTCTGAGGTCATTCAATCTTATAATTCAATATCTCTAGAGAGCTTTGTTTTCCTTTATCAGGGAATTAAGTATAAGCACTTTTCTTTGCTATATATTAATCCTTTCATCCTAGAAAAATATTTCAAAGCCACCTAATATGACTTGATCTGTTTTTCAAAAGCTTATTAAATTGCCATTGAGAATGTATATACTTTCAGTTCAGCAAGCGTTTTAAAACTATACAGCAGCATGTCAACAAGATTATCATGTCAGACACACGATAATTACTTCACATACCTTGAGTGTTTTACAGCAAACTCTTCTGTTAACCATGACTATAATCATTCCAATCTAGAAAATAGCGAGAATATTGAATAAAGCTGTGGTAGTCATTTTTACATAGTGAAACCATGGAAGAGGAATTAAAATCTCCCTGGGTTTTTACTGGGACAACATCTTTTTACATTGATAGCTGAAACTAAAAATTCTCAGGTGAAGGAAATGAAACTTTCTATACCTAAAAGGCAAAATCTTTCATGAAAAGACAAAAGTGAATAAACCGTAATTAATATAAAAAATAAAAATCTAATTAAAAAATATTTACAACAGGACCCAGGACTGACAAGATGTGTTTGGGTCACTGAAAGGGAATTATCCCAATAGTAACTGAGCACCCCATGCTTGGGATTGATATTCCGAGAGGAGAAGGAAACAGTAAAAGAGGACCATCACCAAAATTATGTAGGGAACTTAATTGTGATTTAATGCCAAGGTGGATCTGATCCCAACAAAATCTCAGTGTTTAAAATTGGGAAAAATGGATTAGGGGAGAAAATATATTCATAAGTAAAAAAAAAAAAAAGAGAGAAAAGAAAAAATACAAAATTTTCTTCATTCCTCTCAGTTGTAGTCATTGACCTATAATTTCCATTACTCTGGTTCACAGTAAGAAACACATTCATTCTTCAAACTTTTTTTTTATATTTAACGATATTTTTATTTTTTATTTTAAATTTTTATTTTTTGTATTTAATTACAGTTTATTCACATTGTATCCCATCTGTAGCCCCTTCTCTCATTCCTCCCAATCCCACCCTCCCTTCCTCTTTTTCTCCTAAGCCCCTTCCCTAGTCCCATGATAGTCAAGGTCCTCATCCCCTTCCATCTGGCCCTAGTCTATCAGGTCTCATCAGGACTGGTTTCATTGTCTTCTTTTGTGGATTGGTAAGGCTGCTCCCCCCCTCAGATGGAGTTGATCAAATAGCCAGCCCATGAGTTCATGTCAGAGATAGTCCCTGTTCCTATTACTAGGGAACCCTCTTGGACACTGGCTGCCCTGGGCTACATCTGTGCAGGGTTTCTAGGTTATATCCAAGCATGGTCCTTGTTTGAGTATGAGTCTCACAAAACCCCCTGTGCCTAGATTTTTTGGTTCTGTTACTCTCCTTGTGGAGCTCTTGTACCCTCCAGTTTTTCCTATCTCCTTCTTCTTTCATAAGATTCCCTGCACTCTGCCTAAAGTTTGGCTGTGAGTCTCAGCCTCTGCTTTGATACCTCGATCAGCAGAGTCTTTCAGAGGCTGTCTGTGGTAGGCTCCTATCCTGTTCCCTGTTTTCTCCCTCTTCTGATGTCCATCCTCTTTGCCTTTCTGAATGAGACTGAGTGTCTTAGCCAGAGTCCTCCTTCTTGATTTTTTTTCTTTAGGTATACAGATTTTAATATGTTTATCCTATATTATATGTGTAATTTCCACTTATGAGTGAGTATATAACCTGTGTGTCTTTCTGCTTCTGGGATACCTCACTCAGGATAATCTTTTCCAGTTCCCACTATTTGCCGCAAATTTCTTGATTTCCTTGTTTTTAATTGCTGAGTAATATTCCATTGTATAAATGTACCACAATTTTTGTATTCATTCCTCCGTTGAGGGACATCTGGATTGTTTCCAGCCTCTGGCTATTACAAATAAGGCTGCTACAAACATGGTTGAGCAAATGTCCTTATTGTGTACTTGAGCATCTTTTGGATATATGCCTAGGAGGATATAGCTGGATCTTGAGGTAGCACAATTCCTCATATTCTCAGAAAGTACCAGCTTGATTTCCAAAATGGTTGTAGAAGTTTACATTCCCACCAGCAATAGAAGGTTCCTCTTTCTCCACATCATTTCCAGCATGTGCTGTCACTTGAGATTTTATTCTGAGCCATCCTGATGGGTATAAGGTGATATCTCAGGGTCCTTTTGATTTTCATTTCCCTGATGGCTAAGGATGTTGAGTACTTCTTTAAGAGTTTCTCTGACATTTGATATTCCTCTATTAAGAATTCATGAATCATTTGAAGGAATGGGCGGGCATGGGAGCGTTAGCAGGCCTTCTGCTGTTGGTCTCCTTGGTTTGCCTGTGGTGTATATGCAAGATTAGAGTCTCACAACAGCGTAATGCAGCCATGATCATTCAGGCCTTTACAGCCATTGAAGCAGGACAGTCTCCCCAAGCATGGTTGGCTACCATAAAAAGCTAAAATGTTATGCTCAGGATGCGAGGCTAAGCACTGCACTCAGGGTCAGCCACTTTCGACCCAGAGAAGAGCATGTCTGATTGCATGCGGGTTGATGCCCCAGGTCCCGCCTCTGAGAAAAAGGTATCGGACGGGTCTGATGCTCTTTGGGTGGATGACACCTAAATGAACATCGGTACAAAGTCCCAATTTATTTCTAATATCAGAGATCAGACCTCTACTCTTGCCTGATGCGTCTAAAACAAAAAGGGGGAACTGTAGAGAGCTGCGAAATGCCGCGCCTTGAAGATGGAGCTGGTTTCTGCCTTCCACCTTCCCGATGGTGAGTGCTCTCTGCCACAAACAACTCCACATTTGGCTAAGGCTGAGCATCTGGCTTGCTTCCATGTATGTGGACCTATCTGCATTGCCCACGTGGCACGCTGGGGTTGGCTACCCAGAGGCTATTTAAGCTGTGGGCTGGCTTTCCCCAGGGTCAGATGATTGTTCAAGGTTCTGAATAAACTGCATTGAAAAAAAAAAAAAAAAGAATTCTTTGTTTAGTACTGTACTCATTTTTAATTGGATTATTTGATTTGTTGCCTTTTAACTTCACGAGTTTTTATATATTTTGGATACTAGCATTCTGTCAGATATAGTGTTGGTGAAGATCCTTTCCCAATCCGAAGGCTGTCATTTTGTTGTGATGACAGTGTCTTTTGCTTTACTGAAGCTTTTCAATTTCATGAATTCTCATTTATTGATTGTTGAGCTTTAAAATTTTTATTTTATTTTTATTACAGTGTATTCACTTTGTATCCCAGCTGTAGCCCCCTCCCTCTTACCTTCCCAACCCCACCCTGCCTCCCTCTTATTTTCTTATGTGCCTCTCCCAGTCCAATGATAGGAGAGGTCCTCCTCTCCTTCCATCTGAGCCCAGTCTATCAGGTTTCATCAGGACTGGTTTCATTGTCTTCTTTTGTGGACTGGTAAGGCTGCTCCCCCCCTCAGGTGGAAGTGATCAAATAGCCAGCCCATGAGTTCATGTCAGAGACAGCCCCCTGTTCCTATTACTGGGGAAACCCCCTTGGACACTGAGCTGCCATGGGCTACATCTGAGCAGGAGTTCTAGGTTATATCAAGCATGGTCCTTGTTTGTAGTATTAGTCTCACAAAAACCCCTGTGCCCAGATTTTTGGGTTCTGTTGCTTTCCTTGTGAAGCTCCTGTCCCCTCCAATTTTTCCTGTCTCCTGCTTCTTTCATAAGAATCCCTGTACTCTGCCTAAAGTTTGGCTATGAGCCTCAGCATATGTTTTGATACCCTGCTGGGTGAAGTATTTCAGAGGCCCTCTGTGGTAGGATCCTGTCATTTTCCCTGTTTTCTCCCTCTTCTGATGTCCATTGTCTTTGCCTTTCTGAATGAAGACTGAGCATCTTACCCAGGGTCCTCTTTCTTGATTAGCTTCCTTAGGTGTATAGATTTTAGTATGATTATTGTAAATTATTTGTTTAATATCCACTTATAACTGAGTATGTATCATGTGTGTCTTTCTGCTTCTGGAATAGCTGATGCAGGATGATCTTTTCTAGACCCCACCATTTGGCTGCAAATTTCATGATTTCCTTGTTTTTAATTTCTGAGTAATATTCCGTTGTGTAAATGTACCACAATTTCTGTATCCATTCCTCCATTGAGGGACATCTGGGTTGTTTGCAGCTTCCGGCTATTACAAATAAAGCTGCTGATAACATGGTTGAGCAAATGTCCTTGTTGTGTACTTGAGCATCTTTTGGATATATGGCTACAAGTGGGATAGCTGCTTCTTGAGGAAGCGCTATTCCTAATTGTCTGAGAAAGGGCCTGACTGATTTCCAAAGTGGTTGTACAAGTTTACATTCCCACCAGCAATGGAGTAGGGTTTCTCTTTCTCCACATCCTCTCCAGCATGTGTTGTCACTTGAGTTTTTTATCCTAGGCATTCTGATGGGTATTAGAGGACAAGGAGGACCCAGGGCAGAATGGCTAAAAATCAATCAAAAGAGGAAATAAAATAGACATCTAAAGGAGATGGCAGAAGGGAACTCTGGGAGAAGGGGTGTGGAGGGTGAAGAGTATGGAGATCAGGTGTGGGAAGAGCAGAGTGTGGAGGGGAAGGGCTGGGAGAGGAAACAGAAATCATTAGAGGAGCACCTCTGGGGCAAGGGAGGCTCCTGGAGTTTATGGGGTGACTATAATTGACACTCCTAGCAAAGCAGAGTAAGGAGCCTGAATTCAGGTGGGACTTCTAGTGGATAAATAGAAATAAATAAACCAATAAAAAACAAACCAATAAAACCTCCAGCCCAAAATTTGTCTTGTGTACGAGAAGTATAAGAGTAAAGATCGAGTAGAGATTTAGGAAACAGCAAACCAATGACTGACCCAACTTGAGATCCATTCCATGGGAGAGAGCCAACCCCTGTCTGTACTTGCAGACAGGAGCCCACATATCTGTCTGCATCCAGCTGCTGATGGAAGCAGATGCAGAGACCCACAGCCAAAAAATTATTTGACTGAGCTCAGGGAGTTTTGTGGCAGAGTGGGAAGAAAGATAGAGGGAGAGAGTGGTCAAGGACATCACAAGAAACCTAACCTGGGAGCAAGGGGAAGGACACACAAAGAGCCTGAACCACCAATCAGAGCAAGTCTAGGTCTGGCTGGACCTAGACTCCCTACACATATGCATCAGATGTGCAGCTTGGTCAATATATGGGTCTCCTAACAATAGGGCTAGGGGCTATCTCTGACTCTGTTGATCCCTCTGGGTCCCTTTCCCCCAGCTGGGATGCCATGTCAAGCCTCAAAGGAAGAGGATGCCCTTAGACCTACTGTAACTTGATAGGCCAGGTTGGGTTGGTATTCCTTGGGGCCCTCCCCTCCTCTGAGACTATGGAGAAGTGGGGAAAAGGGAAGGGGTGTGGTGATAAGACTGGGGGGACCAGAAGTAGGGGGCTCGTGTCAGGCCATATAAAGAGGTTAAATAAATAAATAAATAAATAAATAAATAAATAAATGGGGGTGGGGTGCGAAGAACAAAAAACCAAAGAACAAACCAGGGGATCTTGTAGATGTATGTATAATTAAACCTTTAAAAAAAATCTCAAATCAAAATATATTTATTACAAATGTATTTTAAAATATAAAAGAACAAATAAAGCCATTCTCACTTGGGCATCCAGTTGTTTACATGCAGAGAATTTTCCCAAGTAAATTACTAAAACACAATATTTACAAATATATTCATATACATACATATATATGAATGAATGAAATTTTCTCAAGAAAAATCAATACACTTCAAATTCCAAATTCATAAAAGCTGATAAGCACACACACTTTCTAGCATCCAGGCCAAGTAATAAAATAATCTTAAATGACTGGTTAAAGAAACTCATATCTTTCCCCATCACTGACTAAAATCTCTTGCTCTTTTCCATAGAGTAATGGTGGTAAGTGGATATAATTGCCCACTCTTCTGTAAGACAGTGATGCTCCTGGAACATCATATCCCAAAGCATGTTTTTGACTTCATCTAAATAACTTCCAGTCATATAGTTATAGAATCCTGATCAAACTTATGCCTATGAAGTATCTTTAATACATAATATGCAAAACAGTCATGTAACTCTTCCCGACTGGTCCTTGACTTCCCAGTGAAAAGGGAAAACATATCAGTGAATGTGTGTCCTCCAAAGGGCCCTTTGGCTTTTACTTGGACTTACAAATGAAGGGGGTCCTGATCAAGAACTGAGTTCTGTGACCAACTTTGAAGCTGTTACAGTCACAGTACAGAAAGCTAAGGACAAGTAGGAGAGTGAATTCTTTGCTTCGTTGACAGTGGTTGATACTAGCAAGGAGTGGTGATGCAATCAATTTTACATGATGAATAAATGTTCTGACTGCCCGTGTCTTGGGTCCACAGACCAGGCCATGAAGACTCTGGATAAGAAACTGAACTTGCAACCAAATTACTATAGTTACATCAGTTCAACCAAAATAAGAGCACGGGCGTAAATGGCATGGCTCTCCCTAATAGGACTGTTATTTTCCTAGTTTAAGAAGCTAGCCTGAGAGAGAAGTTGTGAGTAATCCTTGGTGTGCTCTTCTACAAATCCTGAATTTCTGGAGCTCATGCAAGCAAGCCTATTTTTGAATTACAGCTACAACATCCACAGCTTCTTTCCTGCCTCCAAACACTGTCATTACCTTGTCATTGTTTTCTAAGTTGTGGCCTCTTTTTGCTTTAACAACAGTGACCTTTTGAATGTGTCCTATGTTTGGCTTTTAGACTTCCCAGCTATGAAGCAAAGATACAGGTGCACTGAACAAGAGTGTGTAATGAAATATGTAGAGAGGAACCTGTGTGTTGGAAGAAGCAAAGCTCTACAAAACTGCAAATATCCCAGACTACAGACTGTGTGTCCATAGTGTGGAAGTACAGAGCTGGTTAGGCCTATGCGGAATCATTTGATCTCTGTTTACCCAATTGCTGAGTTGTTACTGACCTGCAGCAGTGCTGGGTGGCCTTAGGTAAGGATGGACACTAGGAAAGTCTAGCAATCAGGAGCACCAGTAAGAGGCAATCTATGAGTTTTTTTCAAGGATTTTCTCCTAAGGCAGCTGTAGGGTGCTATGAAGGAGACCTCAGGCCATACCACAGTGAGTGTGGGACACTGTCCCCAGTCCAGGAAAAGCTGGTTGGCTGAGCTATTAGAGTCTGATTTGCTGAGACTGCAGTGGACCATCACAAGACTACTGTTCTATTGGTACATGTGGTGACCCGGGTTGACACCTTCTGCCTTTGGACTTCCCTTCATGTGGATTCCCTGGGGAAGGGGACACTCTCCAGCCCTCAGAATGAGAAACCATGGTGCTTATAACATTACTCTACAGCGTGTAGCCACAAGCATTGCTTTGGGCATGGCAAGACGGTTTGATAAAAAGAAGGTCTTGTTTCTCGAAATTTTGAACATGACATTCAAATTTCAATTTTGTGTAAAAAAATTTACAAATAGTTTTAAAACTGTTGGGAATTATTAACATTCAACAAAATTAGAATCCTTTCACTTTTCCAGCACCATGAGCCAGAGGCTTCACTGTTTGGGTAATTTATATAGAGAACTAACTGGTCTGATGGGAATGAGACTTCAAAGGTGGTATTTGTGCATCGACACAAAAAGCTAGGACTACAAAAGCTAGGACCCAGGCTTGAGCTAACAGAAGTCAAATACGTGATCTTGCTTTTTCTTGACTGACTTCTTCCATAGTGTTATTACTGTTTATTTCCTATCCCAACATTGGGACCTTCCTCTTCAACTGCCTTTTGTCCATCATGAGTCAAAACATTCAAAATCAATTAATTTTCTGTAACAATAGACAGTTAAACTCCAACACCCAGCACAACACCAATCCCCTCCTTCCAAATGTTCCAGTACTCAGACTGCCAGGAACAGCTTCACGACACTGATCTGCAGGGACACTTAGAGAAGACCCATTGTGTTGTTTTATTTTCCTATTAAGATGAATTTTCAAAAGATAAGAGGACTTGCTACATTGTCTTCCTCTGTGGCCTGCCAAGGTTAGACCCCCCTCAAGGGGAGGTGACCAAAGAGCCAGCCATGTCAGGGACAGTCCCTCTTCCCCTTCATAGGGAACCCACTTGGATACTGAGCTGCCATGGGCTACATCTGAGCAGGGTATCTAGGCTATCTCCACGAATGATCCTTGGTTGGAGTATGAGTCTCAGAAAAGACCTCTGTACCCAGATTTTTTCAATCTGTTGCTCTCCTTGTTGAGCTCCTGTCCCCACCAGGTCTTACTATCTCCCCCTTCTTTTGTAAGATTCCCTGCACTCTGCCCAAATTTTGGTTGAGTCTCAGCATCTGCTTTGATACACTGCTGGTTAGAGTCTTTCAGAGGCCCTCTGTGGTAGGCTCCTGTTTGGTTTCCTGTTTTCTCCTTGACTATTGGTTTCAGGAAGTGTTCTGTCTTGATATTTCCGGATCATGTGAACTAACTCATATGAGTGGCTTCTTGGGAAGCTATGCATGTTAGCAATATTTAGTAGCATTCCCCCAAAGACAAAGTTATCGTGTCAGGAGAGGTATGCTCTGAGCTGTATGTGAGAATGTTGTCTGGATATCTTCAAAATGTATCTGGCCAAATTATGAGAGAGGATTATTTTCTACAGGTCAATGGCAAACCATAAGGCCATTTTGTCAGAGGCAAGGTAAATGACGCCTTTTCCTGGACAAGAACTGTCTCACGTATTCTTGATGAGTGCTTTTATTTCTGGGTTTGTAGTTGTTGTTGTGGTTGTTGTTTTGTTGTTTGATTGTTTCTAAACAGCAGAAATCCTTCTGTACTCCATCCTGAAAAGGGACAAATCCTGGCAATTCTGAATATATGTCCTCCCTGGGAACCAACGTACTTTAATTACTATGAAAACCTGAACATTTTCTTCACGTATATTTATGTTCACCAGTAAAGTAATGGGTTTCGTTATGGCATGTCAATACACAGTTTTCTTTCTGGTTTGTTTTTAATTACCACGTTCCAATGTATATCAGTCTCATGAAATCAGAATTATTCAGAAGAATATCTTTATGGAGAAGTTTTCAATTCGAAAGAATTGTTTTCTTTATTAATACTATATAATTACAATCAGTGAAAACACACATTTTGCAGAAGGCACAATTTATTGCTATCACTAAAGTTCAGTCATTTTAAAGACTTAGGCTTTCTAATTTTAAATGAGATATCCGTGATTATTGTGGGACCAATACACTGCTTATTTAAATATGAGATTGTCTCACAGGTGGTTTCAGTCACAATTCTTTGTGTCCCTATGCTTTCATGTACAGGAACAAGCATGTGTCCTCCTTGGTAGCCTTCAACATTGTCTGACTTCTCTGAGCATGAAGCTTTCTGACTCTATCTCAGTAAAGCACGTTCATCTTTAATGTATGCATTGATTTTTGCATCTGTTAGACTCTTACTTTCTTTATGTTGCATTTTTCCCCGTAGTTTAAATAACTAGGAAATGGAAACTTTAGAGATGAATATAAAGTTTACAATGTTGTTTACAAGTTCTCCTGTTGTTTCACTCATATCATTGCAGTTTTCTATCTGTCTCTAACATCTATCTTTCTATTTATCTAATCTATCTACCTACCTATTGTCTACTTATCTATCATCTATCAATCATCAATGTATTATACATAAATAGGTGGCTGTAATGAAGTTTTAAATATATATACAAGTGGTAATGAAAAAAGTGTTATTTCTTACAAACGTGTGGTTCAAAACAGTTCAATAATAATTTTGAAAGCCAAATGTGTGAATGAAAAAAAATGTTTAAGTTTGTCAGTTTTGTCCTGAGCTTCACAGTGATGATAACACAGTGATCTGTCGCCCTAGCTACACAGAATCCTCAGACTTCAGTGGTATCTTTACCAACTGCTGTAGCCTTATTTGGTCTTCATTGACAGGAAAGAAAATAATTTCCCACCCACTGAAAGTTTCTCCACTCCACACTGCATTGTAAAGTTATTTTTATATGACTATTATGATTCTCATGATAGACTAATGTTTTCAGGAATTGTTCATTCTGTCTTGATTCCTCCAGGTCATGTGAACTAATTCTTAACTCATAGTGGCTTCATGCAAAGCTACTCATGATAGTAATTCCATACCATCCCCCCAAAACACAAAGCTATCAGGTCAGGAGAGATATTCTCTGAGCTATACAGGAGAATGATGTCTGCATCTCTTCAAAAATATCTGCCCAAGTTATGAGAAAGGATTATTTTCTGCTCCATGTAATTGTTTTACCTACTATGACACAAAGATTTGTTGGAAACTGGTCAGATTTCAACTCTAAAAAAATCTAAGAACTTTCTGGTTTTCAGCAAATTATTGTTTCGAACATATATTGTATTTTTGGACCCTTTTTCTTAGTATTTTACTTTGACTCTATCAGATAGGAATGATTTTCTACACATGCTCATTTGCTTTCAATTTTATTTAACATAGAACTGAGTTGGTACAATATTTAATTATTGATATTTTAAAATCACAGCTTATTCACTTTATATCCCAGCTATAGCCCCCTCCTAATCCCACCTTCCCTCCCTCATCTCCTCACATGCTCCTCTCCAAGTCCACTGGTAGGGGAGGTCCTCCTGACCTTAGTCTGTCAGGTCTCATCAGGACTGGTTACATTGCCTTCCTCTGTGGCCTGGAATGGCTGAACCCCTCAGGGAGAGGTGAACAAAGAACTGGCCACTGAGTTCATGTCAGAGACAGTCCCTGCTTCCCTTACTAGGGAACCCACTTAGAGAATGAGCTGCCGTGGACTGCATCTGTGCATGGGTTCTAGGTTATCTCCATGCATGGTTCTTGGTTGGAATATCAGTCTCAGAAAAGACCCCTGATATATTGGTCCAGATATTTTGATTCTGTTGCTCTTCTTGTGGAGCTCCTGTCCCCTCCAGGCCTTTCTCTCTCCCCTTTTTTTCATAAGATTCCCAGCACTCTGTCTAAAGTTTGGCTATGAGCCCCAACATCTGCTTTGATATCCTGTTGGGTTGTGTCTCTCAGAGTCCCTCTGTGGTAGGCTCCTGTCCTGTTCCCTGTTTTCTCCCTCTTCCTATGTCTGTCCCATTTGACTTTCTGAGTGAGGATTGAACATATTACCCAGATGGTGGTTTCAAGATATGTAACAACTACTTTTGCTTCCATTTCAGTTCACCTGGAGGCCAGCCTGGGTCTTAATATCCTGATAGGCCACAGGTCATATGGAGAGCCATATGTCTTTTTTGGCAGAGGCATGGGAAATGACTTCTCTTGATTTACAATGTTTATCTCATAAATTCTAAATGAATGGTGGTTATTTTATGTTGTTTTTTGTTTGTTTCTAAGCACCATAAATCCTTCTGTCCTCCATCTTGATGTGAACCAAGACTTTTATTCCTGCATAGATGTGCTCCCTAAGATCTAACTAGTTCAAATCATTAGGAAGACCTGATTTTTTTCATATTTATTTTGTTTGCTTTCCAAGTATTGGGTTTAGTTTTGGCATTCCAATACATAGATTGCTTTCTAATTTTACATGATCTGCTCATGATTGTAATGTTTCCAATGAATCCTGCATATGTAATTATGAGCTATACAGAATACCTCACACTTTCTTTTTTAATTAATTTTTAACTTTTTAAATTAATTACAGTTTATTCATTCTGTATCTCAGCTGGAGCCCCCTCCATCATTCCCTCCCAACCCCATTCTCCCTCATTCCCTCCCTCATCTTCTCCCATGCCCCTCTCCATGTCCACTGATAGGGGAGGTTCTCCTTCCCTTCCACCTGACCCTCGCTTATCAGGTCTCATGTGGACTGGCTGCATTGTCTTCCTCTGTGGCCTGGCAAAGCTGCTCCCCCCTCAGGGGGATTTGATCAAAGATCCAACCACTGAGTTCATATCTTCTGACATGACTGAGTAAATGCCAGAGACAGTCCCTGTTCCACTTACTAGGTAACCCACTTGGAGATTGAGCTTCCAAGTGTTATATCTGAGCAGGGGTTCTAGGTTATATCCATGAGTGGTCCTTGGTTGGAGTACCTCACATATTCTTTCAGTCACAATTTTAAGTGTCTCTAGGATTTAGTATTTGAACTTTACTATATACTAATAAGCATGTGTCCTCCTCTGTACTCAGAGCTGTCTAACTTCTCTATGTCTGGACCTGTATGACTCTTATCTCATAAAGCAGATTTCTCTATAAAACCTCCCATGCTTTTTACATGTTAGTCTAAAGCTCACAGGGATAACGATATCTGTATCCTGCCTTTTTCAATCTGAACTTTGACAGGTTAAATATATTAGGAATTAATATGTGGGGAGAAATAAACATGTCACAATGTTTCTCACAAGTACCCTCCTGATATTGTACACATAATATTGCAGTAGAGTAAACAATGACATCCATCTTGCTACTCCATCGGCCAGTGTTTAGGAGTCACCTACTTTGGCCTTCATTGGGTGTTTGACATCAATCTGTCTTTTTTGTGAATTGCTCTACTATGAACATTTCTTCTTCTCTCCAGTAAGATACCTTGCAATGTTTTCCTGCTTTACTTTTTAAAAATTCTTTATTAATTACACTTTATTCAGTTTGTATACCCCCTGTGCTTCCCTCCCTCCTCCCATCCCAATCCCTCCCTTCCTCCACCCTCTGCATGCATACCCCTCCCCAAGTCCACTGATAGGGGAGGTCTTCTTTTCCTTCCTTCTGATCCTTGTCAATTAGATCTCATCAGGAGTGGCTGCAATGTCTTCTTCTGTGGCCTGGTAAGGCTGCTTCTCCCTCGGAGGGAGGTAATTAAAGAGCAGGCCAATCAGTTCATGTCAGAGACAGTCCCTGTTCCTATTACAATGGAACCCACTTGGATACTGAACTGCCATGGGCTACATCTGTGCAGGAGTCTTAGGTTATCTCCATGCATAGTCCTTGGTTGGAGTATCAGTCTCAGAAAAGACCCCTGTGCTCAGATTTTTTGGTTCTGTTTCTCTCCTTGTGGAGTTCCTGTCCTCTCCAGATTTTACTGTTTCGCACTTCTTTCATAAGATTCCATGCACTCTGCCCAAAGGTTTCCCATAAGTTTCAGCATCTGCATTGATAGTCTGCAGGGCAGAGCCTTTCAGAGGTCCTCTGTGTCAGGCTCCTGACTTGTTCCCTCTTTTCTCCTTTTTCTGATGCCTATCCTCTTTGTCTTTCTGGATAGGAATTGAGCATTTTAGCAAGAGTCCTCACTCTTGATTAGTTTCTTTAGGTGTAGAGATTTTAGTAGATTTATCCTCTATGATATGTCTATTTAAGTGAGTATATACCTTGTGCTTCTTTCTGCTTCTG
The DNA here is from genome assembly GCF_030254825.1 of Meriones unguiculatus. Lineage (NCBI taxonomy): Eukaryota > Metazoa > Chordata > Mammalia > Rodentia > Muridae > Meriones > Meriones unguiculatus. The sequence continues at coordinate 33,894,743 of NC_083351.1, forward strand.
GGATAGCTCACTCAGGATGATCTTTTCCAGATCCCACCATTTACCTGCAAATTTCATGATTTCCTTGTTTTTTATTGCTGAGTAGTATTCCACTATGTAGATGTACCACAATTTCTGTATCCATTCCTCCACTGAGGGGTATCTGGGCTGTTTCCAGATTCTGGGTATTACACATAAGGCTGCTACAAACATGGTTGAACAAATGTCCTTACTGTGTACTTGAGCCTCGTTTGGGTATGTGCCTAGGAGTGGTGTAGCTGAATCTTGAGGAAGCGCTATTCCTAGTTGTCTGAGAAAGCATCAGATTAATTTCCAGAGTGGTTGTACAAGTTTACATTCCCACCAGCAGTGGAGGAGGGTTCCCCTTTCTCCACAACCTCTTCAGCATGTGTTGTCACTTGAGTTTTTGATCTTAGGCATTCTGATGGGTGTAAGGTGAAATCTTAGGGTCGTTTTGATTTGCATTTCCCTGATGGCTAATGAGGTTGAGCATTTCTTTAAGTGTTTCTCTGCCATTCGATATTCCTCTTTTGAGAATTCTCTGTTTAGCTCTGTAGCCCATTTTTTTAAATTGGATTACTTGATATGTTGCTGTTTAACTTCTTGAGTTCTTTATATATACTGGATATTAGCCTTCTGTCAGATATAAAGTTAGTGAAGATCTTTTCCCAATCTGTAGGCAGTCGTTTTGTTCTGATGACAGTGTCCATTTGCTTTACTTTTTAAACCATGAATAATGTAAACCCCATTTTCAAAGAATAGGTATTTTTATTACTCAATTATTTTTAAATAAATTATTTTAGTTGAAATGAAATTACATTACCCACCCTTTCCCACCTTTGGTTCTGAACTTGTGGGTCCTGACTCCTTTGGGGATGGCATATCAGATATCTGTGTATCAGATATTTATTTTAGGATTCATAACAGTAACAAAATTACAGTTATAAAGTAGCAATGAAATAATTTTTGGCATGAGGGAACTATATTAAAGTGTTAAAGCATTTGGCAGGTTGAGAGCCATCGATCTAGACCACACAAACTAGCCTTCTTCAAGGTCTCCCACCCGCCCACCCAATGAAAAAAGCCCATTCCTTCAATCTGTTCCCAATACATCTTTTCCTATGACCTCTTCTTTTCTGTTAATTTTTTTCAGATAATCAAAGGGAACATTTTTATTATTTTTATAAATTTATTCATTTTTATCCTGATTGTAGCCTCCTCCCTCAACTCATCCCTCCCTAGACTATTCCCCTTCCATCTGACCCTCATTTATCAAGTCTCATCAGGACTGCCTAGATCTTCTTCCTTTGTGGCCTGGCAAGGCTGCATTGCCAGCAGACAGTGATCAAAGAGAAGGCAACTGAGTTCATGACACAGGCACCCACATGGAGCTGTGTTGCCTGTCAGCTACATCTGAGCCTGAGGCCTAAGTCCTCTCTATTCATGATCCTTGAGTGGTGCATCAGACTCTGCAGACACCCCCAAGCACCGACATTTTGGCTTTGTGGTTTTCTGTTTCTTTTCTTTTCTTTTTTCTTTTTTCTTTTTTTTTTTTTTTACTTTTTCTGCCAGTCATGTTTATTCTTATCCTAGGCCTCCAGACTATCCAGTCTCTGGGTCCTAGCCCTCCAGGCAGTATGGAGCATGGTCTCTCTCTCAGTGCACACTTCACATATTTCAAATGCATCTCAAATCCAATGAATGAGAAACAAGCTCCTTTCTAAACAAGCTGTTGTAGCAAATATGAACTGTGTGGGTTAGAAACCACGGGGATCTGCCTATACCTCAACAGAACCCTGACGTGGAAACTGAGCCTGTGTTTTAACACACAGCTCCGAAGCTTAAGTATGAACTAGTTACAGTCTTACAGCTTTGTACCCTGAATGCCTGTTCTTCTAGGTGGAGACCTACACAAGGAGAATCCTGTTTTTTCCTATGTGGAAACCTGGGAGAAGTTCACCACAGAAGAATTATGTCGAACTTTGTTATGCCAAGGCCCCATGGAAATCAGAAGAGGCTGGTCAAGGAAGCAACGATAGCTTTCCTTGTTTAATGGTGTTTTGGTTGTGTCTAATAACCTGTGAGTATGTGAGTCATGCCAGTCTTACTTTTATTGTTTTTGATACTATAATTACTTCATATTTAACCTCCCCCTTTGAAAAATACCACAACTTCCCATAGTCCCTTCCTTGTTCTTTTTAAAAAATTCATTGCTTCTTTTTTTTATTAATTGTTGTTATATACATATATGTATATTGAGACACATATGTGTGTTGAAATTTATATCTTACATAGATAAATATAATCTTCTTGGTCAGTGTAATATTAAACTGTATATATGTTTTCAGGACTGTGCATTTGGTATCCAATACCCAATCCGTCTGCTCTTCCTAGGACAGGAGTATTTCTCCTCCGCTCAAAGTTACTCAGGGGCCCGTAGTGCTTTGAGTAGGATATGGGCTTAGTGGACTTTCGTCTATACACATTTCCCCTCTGTTTTCACAAATCTTTCTGTCAAACTGAAAATAATGAATTATTTAAGGTGCTATTCTGCAGTTTGAATCTGGGAAAAGTAGAGCAACAAATTTGAAATGGAGGCAGCTGTGGTCGCACATGCCAACAATTCTAGCAATTTTGAAGCTGATTTATGAGAGTTGCAAGTTTGCAAATTGCACTCAGAAATTTTCTCAAAACAACATTGCCTGTTGTAAAAACAGACTGTAGAAGCAGGGGGAAAGCCCCTGATTATAACAGTTGCTCAGCAGGGGCCACATATGCATGCTTCTCTGAGCTCACAACCTCCAAGTTAGTGTGAAGAGATGAGAAGCAGATACTATCCCTACACTCATTAGGGAAAACTGCTGGAAGCAAGTAGGTCATTCTTGGCAACTCTGCAGATGCTCCAGAAGTCGGCTGTGGTTGTGCCTTATACCTGGTTGTAATGTCACATATGAGCACAGAGGTGATTTCTTGGAGCATGTCACATACAATCGCCAGGTGCCATGACTGTAGCCTTCATACTATTTTGAAAGGTATGAAATTGGTACTGATCTCAAGTAAATAGTTTAAGGGTATCCTAAGTACATCAATGAATGGATTGTAGGACAGACATCAATACAATTCTATTCAGTTTGGGGGGCAAACTTTCTGGTCATCAGAGAATAATATTCCTGAAGTTCCACTTTAAAAATCATTAAAAAAATGAAAAGTCCAGGAGAATGTTCTTCTACAGTATATACAACCATGTACATTTTCCTCTCAACCCTGTTCAGTCCCTCTAAGCTGCCAACCTAGAAAGTGGTGACTTAGGGTATGACTGATGCAGGCCTAAAATAAATGAATGACCCAGCTGTCTGTCAATCTGTCCATCTTTCTTGACATTTCTCCTCATCTCCCCTTCAGTCTGCAGTTGGAATTCCTCATCTTTTATTCTAAAAGATAGTAATAAACTCATTTCAAATGTAAAAAAAATACTTATCATATTCCATATAGTGTACTTGAGATATAAGTGAACTACATTTGATTTTTGAGAATAAAGGAAACTAAAATGGTTAGTTTTCTAAAAGACAGTACATTTGTATTCCTTTAGTTTTTACAGTAGTATTTAAAACTATTTTGAAATTGTAATTTATATTATGGAAAGAGGATTATCAAACACTTAAGAGATAATCATAATTATTTCCATTTTCAAGGCAGATTATCTCTTAGGAGAAATATTGAAATTAAAAGTTACAGGTTTAAGCATTTCTTCTGAATTTTGATTTATATATATATGCACACATATATTTTTATATAATTTACAAAAGTATATACACAAATATATGTCTTGATGGTAGAATGCAAATGTAAAAACAACTGTTTTGTATATCTGAGATGCTTGTGTGTGTCTCTGTCCTTGTGTGTGTATCCTGAAGCAAATGGTACATGATATGATTGAATTTTGACTATAGCATGTCATTTAAGATGGGGTGAGAAATCTTTATCCATAGTATCATGTTAGTCTTCACATGTATTGACTTTAGAAATATTTACATGGAGGATTTTTTTAATAATTTTTATTTTTATATTAATCACATTTTATTTACTTTATATCCCAGCTGTAGCCCCTTCCCTTATTCCGTCCCAATCCCACCCTCCCTCCCTCATCTCCTCCCAGCCCCTTTCCAAGTCCACTGATAGGGGAGATCTTCCTCCCCTTCTGTCTGAGCCTAGTTTATCAGGTCTCACCAGGACTGCCTGCAATGTCCTCCTCTGTGGCCTAGCTAGGCTGCTCCTCCCCTGGGGATTGGGGAGGTCAAAGAGCTAGCCACTGAGTTCATGTCAGAGACAGTCCCTATTAAGTCCTTAATAGGGAAACTCCCTTGGGTGCTGAGCTGCCATGGCTATGTCTGAGCAGGGGTTCTAGGTTATGTCCATGCATGGTCCTTTGTTGGAGAGTCAGTTTCAGAAATGACCCCTATGCCCAGATATATTTGATCCTGGTGGCTTTCCTGTCCTCTCCAGGTCTTACTATCTCCCCCTTCTTTCATATGAGTCTCTGCACTCTGCCCAAGGTTTGGTTATGAGTCTTAGCATCTGCTTTGATACACTGCTAGGTAGAATCTTTCAGAGGCCCTCTATGGTAGGCTTCTGTCCTGTTTCTTATTTTCTCCTACTTCCAATGTCTATCCCATTTGTCTTTCTAAGTGAGAATTGATGATCTTACCCCGGAAACTCTTCTTGTTTAGCTTCTTTAGGTGTACAGATTTTAGTAGTGGCTAAGATAAAAAACTCAAGTGACAACACTTGCTGTAGAGGTTGTGGAAAAGGGGAACCCTCCTCCATTGCTGGTGGGAATGTAAACTTGTAGAACCACTTTGGAAATCAATCTGGCACTTTCTCAGACAATTAGGAATAGTGCTTCCTCAAGATCCAGCTATATCACTCCTAGGCATATATCCAAAAGATGCTTAAGTAGCAGTTTTATTCATAATAGCCAGAAGCTGGAAACAACCCAGATGCCCTCAACAGAGTATGGATTCAGAAACTGTGGTACATTTACCACAGTTGGGATACTACTCAGCAATTAAAAACAAGGAAATCATGAAATTTGCAGCAAACGATGGTATCTAGAAAAGATCATCCTGAGTGAGGTATCTCAGAAGCTGAAAGACACACATGGTATATACTCACTTATAAGTAGATACGAGACCTATAAGATAGGATAAACATACATGTAGGATTTTATGTTGTTGTTGCTTTTTAAAAAACAATTAAAGTATTTTTTTATTTTTTAATTCTGTACTAATTACACTTTATTCACTTTGTATCCCCCCTGTGGTTCTCTCCCTCCTCCCATCCCAATCTCTCCCTTCCTCCCCCTCTTGCACACATGCCCTCCCCAAGTCCACTGATAGGGGAGGTCTTCTTTTCCTTCCTTCTGATTCTAGTCTATTTGTTCTCATCAGGAGTGGCTACATTGTCTTCTTTTATGGCCTGGTAAGGATGCCCCCCCCTCAGGGGGAGGTGATTAAAGAGCAGGACAATCAGTTCATGTCTGAGACAGTCCCTGTTCCTATTACAATGGAACCCACTTGGACAGTGAACTGCCATGGGCTACATCTGTGCAGGAGTCTTAGGTTATCTCCATGCATAGTCCTTGGTTGGAGTATCAGTCTCAGGAAAGGCCCCTGTGCTCAGATTTTGTTTTGTTTTGTTTTGTTTTGTTTTGTTTTGTTGCTCTCCTGTGGGGCTTCTGTCTTTACAACATGGATCACAATTTTCAGCAAGGAGAAATAATTCACATATTGGACTTAAGAATGGAAAACAGTACCTGGTATAGGATTGTGAGCTAGGTGAAGTAAGAATAGCAAACTGGGTAAGGACTACTCTTCTGATAAGAAAAAGATGTTCATCAAAAAAAATACTGTTGATCATTATAAGACACTGAATAGCCATGAATGGTTGGAGTATCAGTCTCAGAAAAGACCACTGTGTCCAGATATTTTGATTCTGTTGCTCTCCTTGTGGAACTCCTGTCCTCTCCAGATCCCACTATCTCCCCCTTCTTTCATAGGATTCCCTGCACTCTGCCCAAAGTTTGGTTAAGAGTCTCAGCATCTGCTTTGGTACTGCTGTGTAGAGTCTTTCAGAGGCCCTCTGTGGTAGGCTCCTGTCCTGTTTCCTGTTTTCTCCCTCTTCCAATGTCCATCCCATTTTTCTTTCTGAGTGAGGATTGATCATCTTACCCAGGGACCTCCTTCTTGATTAGCTCTGTAGGTGTACAGATTTTAGTATGTTTATCCTATATTATAGGTCTAGTATCCACTTAGAAGTGAGTATACACTGTGTATACTGCTTCTAGAAAACCTCACTCAGAATGATCTTTTCCAGTTCCCACCATTTGCCTGCAAATTTAATAATTTCTTTGTTTTTAGTTGCTGAGTAGTATTCCACTGTGTAAACTTACCACAATTTCTGTACCCATTCCTCCATTGAGGGACATCTGGGTTGTTTCCAGGTTCTGGCTATTACAAATAAAGCTGCTATATGAACATGGTAGAGCAAATGTCCTTGTTGTGTACTTGAGCATCTTTTGGATATATGTCTATACCATAGCTGGATCTTGAGGAAGTGCTATTCCTAATGGTCTGAGAAAGCACCAGATTGATTTCCAAAGTGATAGGACAGGTTTACATTCCCGTGGATATAACCTAGAAGCCTTGCTCGGATGCAGCCCATGGCAGCTCAGTATCCATTGGATTTCCTAGTAAGGGGAACAGGGACTGTCTCTGACATGAACTCAGTGGTGGGTTCTTTGACTACCTCCCCTGAGGGGGGAGCAGCCCTGCCAGGCCACAGAGGAGGACAATGCAGCCAGTCCTGATGAGACCTGATAAGCTAGGGTCAGATGGAAGGGGAGGAGAATCTCCCCTATCAGTTGACTTGGAGAAGGATATGGGAAGAGATAAGGGAGGAAAGGTAGGATTGGGGAGGTGGGGTCTGAGGGAAGGGTTACAGCCGAGATACAAAGTGAGTAAACTGTAATTAATATAAAAAATTTAATTGAAAAGGACATTGAATATATCCAATATCACTGAGGTTGAACACATTCATATAATTCACATTTTATCAAATGTTAGTGTGGTGCATTCATCTTTAATCCATTTTAAATTTGAGTATTACGTGCTACAGTAAAATACCGGTGAGTTTTTATTATTTAGCACCAGGAGAATTGATGTCATGACTCATCCAAATGAAGCACTAGTTTTCTAGGCTTTAATGTCTTGTATGTCAATTCTGTAATTCATAGGAGGAAATAAAGAACAACTCCTTTCTTGTAAAAGACGATTTCCCTAGTTTAAGTGTCTTCTTACCAAAGGTCACATGCTTTTCACAAGGTTTTGTGTAATGGTATCTTTTTTTTAACTGCTATTATTAATTTGTATCCTGTCTGTTGAGCTCTCCCACATCTCTTACCAATCCCACCCTCCCTCCCTCTTCTCCCCCATGCCCCTCCCCTAGTCCACTGATAGGGGAGGTCCACCTCCACTTCTATTTGAAACAAGCCTATCAGGTCTTAGCAGGACTAGTTGCATTGTCTTTTTCAGTGGCCTGGCAAGGCTCCACCCTGAAGGGGAGATGTTTAGAGAGCCTGCCACTGAGTTCATGCAAGAGGCAGCCCTTACTTCCTTTACTAGGGAATCCACTTGGAGACTGAGTCTATCTATGGGTCACATCTGTGCAGGGTAATGGCACCTTTCAATGTGAACTCTACCTCAAGAGTTACGGGGACACCGTAAGCCTTAATTATCCTTTATACATATGAAATAAAGTTTAGAGAAAAATTTGGCCCAGCTGTGCCCACGAGGTTCTTGTGACATAGTCATAGTCAAGGCTTGTGTTTCCCCACCAGCATCCACACGATAGCTCACTTCCTATCATGTAGGTTTCCAGTAAGATGACAGGACTAACAGCAGCCTAGTCATGTGGAGAATGCCAGCTACACTGGTATGCTTACAAATGGCAATTGTCTTATAATATTTGTATGAGGAAGGCCGGCTCATTGATCACATCCACCTGGTTGGGGGTGGAACAGCCTTGAAGGCCACAGAGGAAGACAGTGTAGCCAGTTCTGATGAGACCTGATGGATTAGGGTCAGATAGTAGGGGAAGAGGACATCCCCTATCAGAGGACTAGGGGTGGGACATAGGGGGAGAAGAAGGAGGGAGGATTGCTCAGGGAGGAGATGAGAAAGGGGATAGAGCCGCGATACAAAGTGAATAAACTGTGATAAATAGTATAATAATTTTAAAAAGTGTGAAAAAAAATCTTGGCATTTTTCAAGACTGTAATTTTTTTTTCACTTTTTACATTCCAGTTCTGTGGAGCAGAAAGAGCGGTGGTATTGTTTTCATCACAGGTATTTTACTCGTGTTCATACTTTAATTCCTTAGTGATATAGGAATGGCATTCTGAGCACCATATCTTTTATCAAAAACATATTTGGTAGTTATCTCCAAATGTGCTGTTGATTGAAGGTTTCCTGGATACCACTTTAAAGTCTCCTGTTGAAATGCATATTTTGTTGAATTTTGAGGAAATTCTGCATGCTGTGCTCTTCATTGTGGTGAACGGTCTTCTCCACTCAGTAGAGGTTACTGTACCATGAGTTCTCAAACCATCTGCTGCTTCCTAGTTTGAAGTCAAGCAGGTTTCTGCCATTTTCTAGCAGACAAAATACTTTGAAGACTGGCTATGCTTGCTAGGTCAATGTGCTATGACCTGACTATGTCTGTCTTTCTGAAACATTTTTGAATATTTCCTAATCCAATGATGCACAACACTGAACTGACAGTCTTGTATTTAAAGCTGATATTGATAAATTATTAAGATTACCTTGAAATGTTTTACTAGCAAATTCATCTTACTGTATTGTGTGTTTTTATTGCATTTGAGCAGATCTATTGATGATGCCAAGAAGGGCAACCAACACTTTCCCTGCAGATATTCACTGAGGACATTCCTAGCTGTGCCAATGTATGTGCATGTAAAATGAAAAATAACATTCTAAATCCATGACTAGAGGAGAGAGTGTTTGTAGAGGAATGAACTAGGAAGAAATGAGAAGAGGGTGGAGGAGAGAAAGTGAGAATTTAGGTATGCCAAAAATTAGGATTTGTTTGTTGTTGTGGTGGTGGTTAAATGCCTGAAAATTGAGTCAGCTAGATCTAACAGCATACATTTTCATTCCAAGTATTCCTACTACAATTATATGGCTTCTCCCCCAATCCCATAGCTTTTATATAGACTCATTTACTGTTTACATGATTGCTTGTATTTTAAAATATTTTGTCTAATCATAAATACTTCTAATCATAGAAGATTAACATAAAGAATTTTTAAGCAAAGTGTTATCAATAATTATATTCACTCTTTGTATTTACGTGTTTGGCAACATTTGGCCTATTGAACTCTGCTCTTTGCTTTTTCTGTCTCTCACTGTGCATTCTCACACCTTATTTTGAAGCTCAGGTCCATATTCATGGCTACTCATCCTCAGATACATGTGAATATCCTAGGCATAAAGACACCTTTTCATGTAACGTCTCTTCAGAAATCACCTTTATAAAATTTGTGTGTGTAGGAGAGGGAGACAGAAAGAGAAAGATTATCTTTGTGTAGAGTGCTTAGGATAGAACCCATGACCTATACTAAAGAGTTGTTCTGTCTTTGAGTAACACCCATACTATTAAAATAATTGTCTATTCTTTCAGTTTGTATTTTATTGCTTTATTTTCCACTACTGGATTCCGTGTCCATCAGCAACTTAGCAATTGTGTAGAATGCAGAGCACTGAAGACCTTTCCTACTGTCATGCCAGAACATAGTGTGGCTCAAAGGATCATGGTGTTTCTGAACTTCATAAGTGCTAACGGCTATTAAAACACATTTAGAGACAATTGTCTAACGTGTCACTGTTGGAATTGCACTAGAGTAAACAAGGTGTTAATTATGAAGAAATTCTACTTCACAAAGTGATGTGGTCTTCATTCCTCTTTCTCCATAGTCTCCTGAGAGTTGTCAGCAATTATTTTTCATATATATATATATATATATGTATGTATGTATGTATGTGTGTGTGTGTGTGTGTATGTACTTTCTATGGACAAATCAGAAAATGGTTTTTTAGCTATTCTTACTTTAGAATATTTTTCTTCTGTTTTTGTTATTAAAATTCTTGAAATTCAACATAGATCCTTCATATTCTGCTTATATTTTAAACACATCGATGAAGAAGAATTTTGAAATTATCTTCATTTGATAATTTTATGCATGTGTACAATTCCACTGCCAACTCACTGCACCACTCCTCAAATATCCCCCAACCCTTCACACCTGCTTGTGTGCCCTCCACACTTCTGTCTGGCTCTCCTATTGGCTTCAATCACAAGTATATGAAATAGTGAATTTTTGACGCTATTTTGTAGATAACAACTAACTGCACTGTCATTAGGAGTCATTGGTTATGCTTGTTTGGAAGGAAGAATTTCACTACATGCAAAGATGACTTTCAGTAATCTGCTTTGAAATTCATGCCTTTTTAGTGATATCAATTATATTATTTACACTTATCACTGTTTTTCTTTTAGTTTCTTTAAAGTGTAATTTCAATACTACAGGTTTTCTATTTCTTTTTTTTTTCCATTGACAAATGTATTTAGAAACCTTCGTGCTAACAGATCTGACCCCTCCCAACACCCCTCTTCTCTAGAACCTACCCCAAATTTAGTTTGGGCTCTTTAAAAATTTTGGACTTCTAGGGTATATATATATATATATATATATATATATATATATATATATATATATCTGGAAAACACTGACTGTGCTGTCTGGGCTCTCCACCCTTCCTGTGCCGTCCACCTGTCCCTGTGGGCTGTGCTGTGGATAAAATCTGCACGACTCTGCTCGGTCATGGTCTAGTACAGGTCCTTGGTGGTGACACCTCGGATCACAGCCAGTTTGCCCAGCAGCATCTGTGCTACATCCTTGACGTCCTTGTACTCATGGAGGAGGGAGAGATGGTCCTCCAGTGCCATCACCCAGTAACCGTCTGCTGCCAGCCGGGTCATCTCCCTGTCCAGCCTGCCCTGCTTCTCCTTCAGTTTCTGAAGGTCAGAGTCAGACTCCTCTCTGATCTCATCAGCCTGTGCAGCTTTGGGAGATGGCTGTGGTGGTCTGAAGGCCGCATGGCAAATTCAGTTGAGTGCTGACTCATACCTCCCCAGCCCTGAGTTCCCAGTTACCCGGATAGGGAACGGACGCTTCTCAGAACGTCCAGGGTTGAGGTTAAACAGCTGCCTCAAGTAACCAGGTAATGAGAAATCCGCGACGGAGACCACCAACCGCTCCCCCAGGTTTTCTATTTCTATGTGAAGCTATAGTTAATTTTTTTGCATTAAACATATTTCCTTTATATCACTGAGCATTATTATAAAAACTTCTAATTCTTCATATTTTGAACATGTGAGCTATTGTGAAGTTGGTCTTCACTCTTTTTTTTTAGTTCTGTATTTTTTTTAACATTTTTTAAAATTCTCTATTAAGTACACTCCATTCACCCTGTATCACCCCTGTGGTTCCCTCCTTCCTCCCTTTCCAATCCCTCCCCTCCTCCACCCTCAGCATGCATGCCCCTCCCCAAGTCCACTGATAGGGGAGGTCTTCTTTTCCTTCCCTCAGATCCTAGTCAATTAGGTCTCATCAGGAGTGGCTGCATTGTCTTCTTCTGTGGCCTGGTAAGGCTGCTTCCCCCTCAGGGGGAGATAATTAAAGAGCAGGGCAATCAGTTCATGTCTGAGACAGTCCCTGTTCCTATTACAATGGAACCCACTTGGATACTGAACTGCCATGGGCTACATCTGTGCAGGAGTCTTAGGTTATCTCCATGCATAGTCCGTGGTGGAGTATCAGTCTCAGAAAAGACCCCTGTGCTCAAATTTTTTGGTTCTGTTGCTCTCCTTGTGGAGTTCCTGTCCTCTCCAGATCTTATTGTTTCCCACTTCTTTCATAAGATTCCCTGCACTCTGCCCAAAGGTTGCCCATAAGTCTCAGCATCTGCATTGACAATCTGCAGGGCCGAGCCTTCCAGAGAGAAATGCTCAACTTCATTAGCCATCAGGGAAATGCAACTCAAAACGCCCCTGAGATTTCACCTTACACCCATCAGAATGGCTAAGATTAAAAACTCAAGAGACAACACATGCTGGAGAGGTTGTGGAGAAAGGGGAACCCTCCTCCACTGCTGATGGGAATGTAAACTTGTACAACCACTCTGGAAAGCAATCTGGCACTTTCTCAGACAAATAGGAATAGCGCTTCCTCAAGATCCAGCTATACCACTCCTAGGCATATATCCAAAAGATGCTCAAGTACACAATAAGGACATTTGCTCAACCATGTTTGTAGCAGCCTTATTTGTAATACCCAAAAGCTGGAAACAGCCCAGATGCCTCTCAGTGGAGGAATGGATGCACAAATTGAGGTACATCTACACAATGGAATATTACTCAGCAATAAAAAAAAACAATGAAATCATGAAAATTGAAGGTAAATGGTGGGACCTGGAAAAGATCATCCTGAGTGAGCCATCCCAGAACCAGAAAGATGCACATGGTATATACTTACTCATATAGACATATAACATAGGATAAACCTTCTAAAATCTGTACACCTAAAGAAGCTGATAAAGAGGGAAGACTCTTGCTAAGTAGATCAATTCCTATCCAGAAAGAAAAAGAGGATGGACATCAGAAGAAGGAGAAAACAGAGAACAAGTCGGGAGCCTAACATAGTTCTGTATTTTTTTAAATTTTGTTTATTTTATCAATTACACTTTATTCACTTTGTATCTCCCCATAAGCCCCTCCCTTCTCCCCTCCTGGTCCCACCCTCCCTTTCCCTTCTTCACGAATGCCCCTCCCCAAGTCCACTGATTGGGGAGGTCCTCCTCTCCTTCCTTCTGATCTCAGTCTATCAGATCTCATCAGGAGTAGCTGCATTGTCTTCTTCTGTGGCTTGGTAAGGCTGCTCCCCCCTCAGGGGGAGGTGATCAAAGAGCAGGCCAATTAGATTACGTCAGAGGCAGTCCCTCTTCCCATTACCATGGAACCCACTTGGACACTAAACTGCCACAGGCTACATCTGTGCAGGGGTTCTAGGTTATCTCCATGCCTGGTACTTGGTTGGAGTATGAGTCACTGGGAAGACCCCTGTGTTCAAATTTTCTGGTTCTGTTGCTCTCCTTGTGGAGTTCCAGTCCTCTTCAGATCTTACTATTTCCCACTTCTTTCATAAGATTCCATGTACTCTGCCCAACAGTTCCCCATAAGTCTCAGCGTTTGCTTTGACAGTCTGCAGGGCGGAGCCTTTCAGAGACCCTCTGTGGCAGGTTCCTAGGTTGTTTCCTGTTTTCTTCTTCTGATGTCCATCTTGTTTGCCTTTCGGGATGGGGATTGAGCATTTTAGTCAGGGTCCTCTCTCTTGATTTGTTTCTTTAGATGTACAGATTTTACTAGGTTTACCCTATATTATATGTCTATATGAGTGAGTATATATCGTGTGTGTCTTTCTGCTTCTGGGACAGCTCACTCAGGATGATCCTTTCCAGGTCCCACCATTTACCTTCAAATTTCAGGATTTTCTTATTTTTCATCGCTGAGTAGTATTCCATTGTGAGATGTACCACAATTTCTGCATCCATTCTTCAGTTGAGGGGCATCTGGGCTGTATCCAGCTTCTGGCTATTACAAATAAAGCTGCTACAAACATGGTTGAGCAAATGTCCTTATTGTGTACTTGAGCCTCTTTTGGATATATGCCTAAGAGTGGTATGGCTGGATCTTGAGGAAGTGCTATTCCTATTTGTCTGAGGAAGTGCCAGATTGCTTATCAGAATGATTGTACAAGTTACATTCCCACCAGCAATGGAGGAGGGTTCCCCTTTCTCCACAACCTCTCCAGCACGTGTTGTCACTTGAATTTTCCATCTTGGCCATTCTGATGGGTGTTAGGTGAAATCTCAGGGTCCTTTTGATTTGCATTTCCCTAATGGCTAACCAGGTTGAGCATTTCTTTAAGTGTTTCTCTGCCATTCGATATTCCTCTACAGAGAGTTCCCTCTTTATCTCTGTTCCCCATTTTTTTAATTGGATTACTTGGTTTGCTGCTTTTCAGCTTCTTTAGTTCTTTATATATACTGGATATGAGTCCTCTATCGGATAAAGGGTTGGTGAAGATTCTTTCCCAATCTGTAGTCAGTCGTTTTGTTTTGATGACAGTGTCCTTTGCTTTACAGAAGCTTTTCAGTTTCATGAGGTCCCATTTATTGATTGTTGCTCTTAGAGCCTGTGCTGTTGGTGTTCTGTTCAGGAAGTTGTCTCCTGTACCACTTAGCTCAAGGCTCTTCCCCACTTTTTCTTCTAAGCGGTTTAGCATGGCTGGTTCTATGTTGAGGTCTTTGATCCACTTGGACTTTAGTTCTGTGCAGGGTGATAAGTATGGATCTATTTGCATTTTTCTACATGTAGACATCCAGTTAGACCAGCACCATTTGTTGAAGATGCTATCTTTTTTCCATTGTATGGTTTTGGCATCTTTGTCAAAGATCAGGTGTCCATAAGTATGTGGGTTTATTTCTGGGTCTTCTGTTCACTTCCATTGATCCAGCATTCTCTTTCTATGCCAGTATCATGCAGTTTTTATAACTGTTGCTCTATATTACAGCTTAAGATCAGGGATGGAGATACCTCCAGAAGATCTTTTATTGTAGAGGATTGTTTTAGCAATTCTGGGTTTCTTGTTATTCCATATGAAGTGAAGAATTTTTCCAGGTCTGTAAAGAATTGTGTTGGTAATTTGATGGGAATTGCATTGAATCTGTAGATTGCTTTTGGTAAGATGGCCATTTGTACTATGTTAATCCTGCCAAGCCATGAGCATGGGAGATCTTTCCATCTTCTGATATCTTCTTCTAATTCTTACTTCAGAGACTTGAAATTTTTTTCATACAAGTCTTTGACTTCCTTGGTTAGGGTTACTCCAAGGTACTTTATGTCCTTGGTGGCTATTGTGAAGGGTGTTGTTTCCCTAATTTCTTTCCCAGCCCTTTTGTCTTTTGTATACAGGAGGGCTATTGTTTTGTTTTGAATTAATTTTGTATCCAGCCACTTTGCTAAAGGTGTTTATCAGCTGTAGGAGTTCCCTGGTAGAATTTTTGGGGTCACTCACATATACCATCATATCATCTGCAAATAGTGATAATTTGACTGCTTCCTTTCCAATTTGCATCCTCTTGGTCTCCTTCAACTGTCTTATTGCTCTAGCAAGGACTTCCAGAATTATGTTGAAGAGATATGGAGAGAGTGGGCATCCTTGTCTTGTCCCTGATTTCAGTGGAATTGCTTTAAGTTTCTCTCCTTTGAGTTTGATGTTGGCTATAGGCTTGCTGTATATCACCTTTACTATGTTTAGATATGTGCCTTGTATCCCTGATCTTTCCAATACTTTAAACATGAATGGATGTTGGATTTTGTCAAATGCTTTTTCAGCATCTAGGGAGATTATCATGTGGTTTTTTCTTTCAGTTTGTTAATATGGTAGATGACATTGATGGATTTCCATATATTGAACGACCCCTGCATACCTGGGATGAAGCCTACTTGGTCATAATGGATGATATCTTTTATGTGTTCTTGTATTCAGTTTGCAAGTATTTTGTTGAGTATTTTTGCATCAATGTTCATAAGGGAGAATGGCTGAAATTCTCTTTATTGTTGGGTCTTTGGGAGGTTTAGGTACCAAGGTGACTGTGGCTTCATAGAATGAGTTTGGTAATGTTCCTTCTGTTTTTATTCTTTGGAATAACTTGAAGAGAATTGGAGTTAGCTCTTCTTTGAAGGTCTGGTAGAATTCTGCGCTGAAACCATCTGGTCCTGGGCTTTTTTTTTGGATGGGAGACTTTCAATGACTGCTTCTATTTCCTTGGGGGATATAGGACTATTTGATTGATTTACCTGGTATTGATTCAGTTTTGGTAAGTGGAATCGATCAAGAAAATTGTCCATTTTATTTAGATTTTCAAACTTTGTGGCATATAGACTTTTGAAGTACGTCCTAATGATTGTTTGGATTTCCTCAGTGTCTGTAAGTTATGTCCCCCTTTTCATTTCTGATTTTGTTTATTTGGATGGTGTCTCTCTGCCTTTTAGTTAGCTTGGCTAAGGGTTTGTCTATCTTGTTGATTTTCTCAAAGAACCAGCTCTTGGTTTCATTGATTCTTTGAATTGTTTTATTTGTTTCTAATTGATTGATTTCAGCCCTGAGTTCGATTATTTCCAACTGTCTATTCGTCTTTGGTGTGTCTGCTTCTTCTTTTTCTAGGGTTTTCACCTGAGCCATTAAGTTGCTTGAATGAGCTATCTCGGATTTCTTCTTGAAGGCACTTTGTGCTATGAACTTTCCTCTTCGTACTGCTTTCATTGTGTCCTACAAGTTTGGGTATGTTGTGCCTTCATTTTCATTGAATTGTAGGAAGACTTTAATTTATTTCTTCCCTGACCCAGCTGTCATTTGGTAGCAAGTTGTTCAGTTTCAATGTGTGTGTAGGCTTTTTGCTATTTCTGTTGTTGTTGAGGTCCAGCTTTATTCCATGGTGATCAGACAGGATACAAGGGATTATTTCAATCTTCTTGTATCTGTTGAGGCTTGCTTTGTGACCAAGTATATGGTCTATTTTGGAGAAGGTTCCATGAGGTGCTGAGAAGAAGGTAAATTCTTTTGTGTTTGGGTGTAAGGTTCTGTAAATGTCTGTTAGGTCCATTTGATTCATGACCTCTGTCAGAGACATTGTTTCTTTAATTTCTGTTTTGTTGACCTGTCCTTTGTTGAGAGTGGGATGTTGAAGTCTCAGAATATTAATGTGTGGGGATCTATGTGTGGTTTAAGTTTTATCAATGTTTCTTTTACATATGTGCCTGCCCTTGCATTTGGGGCATAGATGTTGAGGATTGTGACGTCTTCCTGGTGCAATTTTCCCTTGATGAGTATGTCCTTCCCCATCTTTTTTGATTAATTTTGGTTGAAAGTCTATTTTATCAGATATTAGAATGGCTACTCCTGCTTGCTTCTTGGGTCCATTTGCTTGGAAAGCTGTCTTCCAACCCTTTACCTTCAGGTAATGTCTATTTTTGTGACTTAGGTGTGTTTCTTGTATACAACAGATTGCTGGGTTTTGTTTGCGCATCCATTCTGTTAGTCTGTGTCTTTTTATTGGAGAACTGAGTCCATTGATGTTGAGAGAGATTAATGACCAGTGGCTGTTAGATCCTTTGATTTTGATGTTGGCTGTGGTCATAAGGTTGTGTGCTTGGTTGCTTTTTTTTTTTTTACTGTAGTGAGGTTAATGATTTCCTGTGTTTTCTTGAAAGTAGTTAGTTTTCTTGGGTTGTATTTTCCCTTCTAGTGTCTTCTGTAACACTGGATTTGTGTGTAGTTATTGTTGAAATTTATTTTTGTCATTGAATATCTTGTTTTCTCCATCTATGAGGACTGAGAGTTTTGCGGGGTATAGTAGCCCATGCTGACATCTGTGTTCTCTTATGGACTGCATGATATCTGTCTAGGCCCTTTTTCCCTGGCAGCTTTTAGTATTTTTTATTTGTTCTGTATACTTACTGTTTTGATTATTATGTGGCGGGAGGATTTTCTTTTCTGGTCTAATTTCTTGGGTGTTCTGTAGGCCTCTTGTATTTTTATTGGCCTCTCCTTTAAGTTGGGGAAATTTTCTTCAATGATTTTGTTGAAGATATTTTCTGGGCCTTGGAGCAGGGAATCTTCTTTTTCCTCTATTCCTATTATTCTTAGGTTTTGTCATTTTGTGTTGTCTTGAATTTGAATTTCTCAGAGGGTCTGTGTCAGGAATTTTTTAGATATAACATTTTGTTTGACAGATACATTAATTCTTCCATTGTATCTTCCACACCTGAGATTCTTCCATCTCTTGTAGTCTATTGGTTATGCTAACCTCTGTAGTTCCTGTTTTCTTCCCTAAGTTTTTTCTCCACAATTTACTCCATTTGTGTTTTCTTTAATTTTTCCAATTCCATCTTCAGATCTTGAGCCATTTTGTTGATTTCCTTCACCTGTCTGACTGTATTTTTCTGTTTTTCTAACCATTCCTTCAGCTGTTTGTTTGAACAATCCTCTGTTTCTTTTATTTCATTCAGTGATTTAAGCATTTCCTCTCTAAAGGCTACAAACTGTTTGGCTGAAAATTCCTGTATTTCTTTACGGATGGCCATAATCTGTTTGAGTTTATCTTCCTCTAGGTCTTTATGCATTTTATTTGTTTCCTCTGTTATCCTCTTCATGAGCATAGATGTTATGTCATCATCTTGAATTTCAATTATGCTGGGGTATCCAGGGCTACTTGCCCCTGGATAACTGGGTTCTGGAGATGCTGTATTGCTCTGGCTTTTATTGGTTGACCTTTCACACTGCCTCTACCCATTGGGCTATCTTAGGTGTTTGGGGTTAGTTTCTGGTGGTTCCTGGAATCCTGTGGTGGAGAGAATCCCCTTGGCAGGAAGATGGTTTTTCCTGAAGGAAGACTTCTCAGCTTTTTGGTTATAGTCACTGGATGGCTGGTGTTTTTTGGGAGTTGCTGCTGCTCACCTCAGGCATAGAGACCTGAGTGGTAACTGTGTTCCTTGTTAGTCAAGGGCTCGCCTCTCACCCGGAGAAGTCCTGAAGACAGCTGTCCTGCTTCTGGGTTTCTTGCTGTAAATTTATTGATCTGATGCTGTAACCTGTGTGTCCCGTGGTTTAGTCAGTTTTGTTAGGGATAAGTGGTTGCCCCTTGGAGCAGTATCTGGGGGCTGATCTCGGGGATTTTGGGATTTTGTAGGTCTGATGTTGGGGCTCTGTGCCCCAGTATCCAAGCGGTAATCTGTGGTGGGTGGGTACCACTCTCCTGGTGACAGCAGGCTATCTGGTACACAGCAGTTCCCTATGTTGGGCCGGTCTGTGGGGCTCTTTCAAGCGATATACTGGGTGGCCATCTTCTTTGCTTTGTTCCCTGTGAAGATTTTTCCCGACAGTGACTCCCAGTCTCTGGTGCCCTGGGGCGCACAGCTCTGTCTGTGCTGGAGAGCTGGGTGTGCAGCAACTGTCTGTGCTTGCTGCTTGGGCCCAGTTCAATGATGGCGGCTTGCACCTGCCAGTTTGTGGGACTTTTTCCAGGGAGAGACTGGGTGACCCAAGACAGTACTGTTTCCTTCCTCCCCTGAGGGGTTTTCTTGCAACTGGGACTCCCATTCTCTGGAGTTGTGCCCACCCATCAGCCTGGGAAGGTGATCAGGACACGCATGCCTGTGGCTCTGGTCTGGCACCCTAGTGCCTGCAGGACCCGGGATCTCTTCCGGGTTCTGGATGGGTGATCTGAGCGTGGACCTGACTCATTCCCATGCCGTGGGGGTTTCCTCTCACCTGGGAAACATGATCTTTGTTGTTTTAGGGCACAGAGTTCAGTCTCTTGGTCGCTGTACAGAAAATGTCTTGCTCTTCACACACAATGTTCTCCTGGCGCCTCCATCTTGTCCCCCCCCCCCCAGTTCTGTATTTTTATATTTATTATTGATTACACTTTATTCACTTTGTATCCCGGCTCTAGCCCCCTCCCTTGTGTCCTCCCAGTCCCACCCTTCCTCCCTCTTCTTCCCCTATGCCGCCCCCCTATTCCACTGATGGGAAGGTGCCCCTCCTCTTCTGTCTGACGTTAGGTCTCATCAGGACTTGCTGCATCTTCTTCCTCTGTGGCCTGGCAAAGCTGCACACCCCAGGGCAAGCTGATCAAAGGTCTGGCCTCTTAGTTCATGTCAGAGACAGCCCCTGCTCCTCTTAGAGGGAACCCACTTGGAAACTGAGCTGCCTATGGGCTACATCTGAGCAGGGGTTCTAAGTCTTCTCCATGAATGGTCCTTGCTTGTGGTTTTTGTCTCTGCAGGCACCCATGGGCACAGGTTTTTTGGCTCTGTTGGTCTTCTCATGGAGTTCCTGTCCCCTCCAGTTCTTTCTATGTCCCCCTGAACTCTGCCCAAATTTTTGCTATGAATCTCCACATCTGCTTTGATACCCCTGCTGGGTAGAGTCTTCCAGAGGCCTTCTGTGGTAGGTTCCTGTCCTGTTCCCTTTCTTCTCTAGCTGTCAATGGTCTTCACTCTTAAGAATTATTTATATATCCCTGGTTCATCATGTATCAAGTTTATTTTAACATATATACCAAAACATTAGATTATATTTTCACTTGAATGCTTTAATGAGCAGTACTTTTAGAAATATTTGGTTTAAAAATACTGTCTCTTGAAATGTGTTTGTTTTAAAAACAAAATCTCATCATGAAAAAATACACACATCATTGCAATCATAATTTAAGTTTTAACATGGTCCAAATATAGTTAATATGTTCCAAATTCTCTGAAAACACAATATTTTACATGATGAGAATTAAAATGCTATTACCCCATCACATGTCTACTTTTTCTATAAAATACTTCATTGCTTTAAAATCATAGAGTTTTTAAATATTCAACCAAATGTCAAAAGCTTTACTTGTCTTTAAAATTATTACTCTTACCATGTTGTGTGTGTGTGTGTGTGTGTGTGTGTGTGCGTTTGTGTCTGTGAGTAGTTTCAAGTGTGTACACGTATGTGAAAGTGCCTAGGTTGAGGTAAGAAGGAAACTTGCTGGAGATCATCCAGTTACTTCTATCATGTATGTTTGTGAGCCCTGCACTATCGTTATTTCCAGAGATGATTAAATCCACGTTCTGAGCAAAAGCACACATTTGTTCCTTCGTAGTTACATTAGTACCACAAGATCAGAGCTCTTCTTTCAGATGCTGAGGTGCTTTTCCATTATTCTTAGCCTGTAGTTAGTAAGATGTAAAATCACTAAGTGTAAGTTATCCTTGTTCATAAAATTCAATTAACCTGGCATGTTATGGTAGGATCTGGGGTAAATCTTCAGCAACACCACACACGCAGAGAGAGACACACACACACTTCATAATCAAAGTAATATCTTATGCCTAGTGGTTAAAGGATAAGAAATATAAATTCAGTGAAAGAAATAGTTTATACATTAGCATCTTTTGATACTTCAGTTTTCTTTTTTTTTGTGGATAGTGAGAGGGGACTTGTGCTGCTTTTCTTTCTTTTTTAAGGGACAGTTTTCTAGATTCTTTTCTTACAAACTTTAGTGAAGATAATCTGATACTATAGAAACTATCTGCATAAAATGTATGTATCTACTTCTTGTCATAGTCTATGTTGACGGATTAGCATTCCAGTATATCAGTGGTATCAATTCAGATTAATTCCTATCTTTTGAATTTATGCTATTTTCTTCAGGCTGTCTTTTGGGTCTCTGGGGTCAATTTAAATATGAAAGGCAGTAGAAAGCTAATACTATAAGCATCTTCTTTATTCTCGAGAATGTTAAGTGATGGAGTTTCATATCTAAAATATTTCTTTTGGACTCCTACATCTATCACTGCCATGGATTTCAACATAGTGTATCAGCTCTTTACAAAACCTGATAAGGATAAAATACTCATTCATATTGGTGTAAAGTGCAGCCACGTCTTATCCTGAGTGTCCTAGAACTGTGCACATGCTGTGCATGAAAGTAAAGTTGTAAATTCGTGGAAGTACAGTTGGGGAGGTAGCCAACAGTTCTGAGGTCCTGCTCTCTTTCTATGGCCCTCTCCCCCCACTTCCATAATGAAAGAAAAGTGAGAATGAGGAGTTCCAGCACCCATGGCTCCTCAGTCTCCCTGTATCATATATGACCTGTTACCTGTTATGTTTGAGTACCCGTTACCCAAGTACTTAATTTAAGATAAATATGTGAGACTGACTGTCTTCCAGAGCTGTTTTATAATAACTGAAAAACTCTAGGTATTTATGCTACATTAGAGTTGTTATTACAAGTTGTACATTATAAGTCATAATTAAAAACCACAGAGGAGGACAATGCAGCCAGTCCTGATGAGAAGTGATAAACTAGGGTCAGATGGAAGGGGAGGAGGACCTCCCCTATCAGTGGACTTAGAGGGAGGAATGAGAGGAGATGAGAGAGGGAGGGTGGGGCTGGAAGGGAATGAAGGAAGTGGCTACAGCTGGGCTATAAAACGAATAAAATGTAATTAATGTAAAAAATAAAAATTTAATTTAAAAACCCACTAATTGTATAGTCATATGAATTAAGTTATTTCATAACATATTTCTCTGTATTTTTCATAGCCATTTAACAGCAATAAACATGGATACAGTGAATGGTATCATGCAGAAGTTAGTACCAATGATAGGAATGCCTGTAAGTTACTTTCAAACTATTTCAAGTTAATATTGAATTTTGTTTTTGAGCTCCACATATGTGCAGATGTGAATATAAATAGATACAGAAGATACTTGATCATGACAAATTTACCAATCATATTTTACAACTTCCTTCTGGATATAAAGATATCTAAGATACAATAATAGCCTTCAGAGGGACTTTGAGTTTTGAATTGTTGTCTAACGTTCATGTGAAATAAAACTCATAGTCCACTGGCATTGAGCTACACTTTTAATTTCACTAGATAATAAACATTGATTGTAATAAATAATTGAGATTATTTAGCCATATGCATATACCTGTTTATAGGATGCCAATCTTAGAGGAAAGAAGGTTTCTTTTCTTTAAATTACATTGTACCTCTTTGGTATTATTCCTTCTCTTATCCCATACCTTCTTTTTTCATTCTTGTCTGTGTTGAAGAGCAGGTGTATAAGTTTTAGATGTTTTTTTAATCCTTAGTAAATCTTTAATAAATGTGTCTGTATATTTCTGTCTCTGTTTTTTCTGCATATACATCTGTCTATATCTTTTTCTTTCTGTTTTAAATGTGCATGCATATCTCTGTGTAATTATGTCTCTCTATCTGGGTATGTTTCTCTGTATGTGTATATGTCCTTCTCCAAAACCTTTTATGACTTTGTAGAACTCTGTCAGGCTGTCTTTCTGTCTGTGTTTCTCTCTGAGACCCTGTCTCTCTCTCTCCCCCTCTTTCTCTCTGTATGTTTGTGTGTGTTTGGAGATAAAGGTGCGTTGTGGTGTGTGTGTATGTCAGCTCGTTTTAATACTTAAGAATTTTATAGGGCATGACAATGGTTTGTAAGCCAGAATCAACAATAATGTAAAAGTAATGATTACTCCAATTAGAGCATATTTTCACTTCAGCCAATTTTAAGGTGTTAAATATTTCAACAGTATATTCTATTTAAATGGTTGTTTCAAATGGATTCATAACACTGTGAGCAGTAACTATGTTGTGGAACTTGTTTTCAACATCTGGCCTGTGTTCCGGGTTAGACACATATCCCCCTTCTCCACAGACGGACCATCCATACTGAAAGTCAAAAGTTGCTTTTATCATTAGGTACTCTGTAAGCTTCTCTGTTTCTATTGTTGCTGTTTTGTTTTCATTTTTTATTTTTATTTTATTTTTAAAAAATTCTTTATTAATTACACTTTATTCACTTTCTATCCCCCCTGTGGTTATATCCCCCCTGTGGTTACCTCCCTCCTCCCATCCCAATCCCTCCCTTCCTCCCCCTTCTGCACACATGCCCCTCCCCAAGTCCACTGATAGGTGAGGTCTTCTTTTCCTTCCTTCTGATCCTAGTCTAATAGGTCTCATCAGGAGTGGCTGTATTGTCTTCTTCTGTGGTCTGGTAAAGCTGCTCCTCTCTCAGGGGGAGGTGATTAAAGAGCAGGCCAATCAGTTCAGAAACAATCCTTGTTCCCATTAGTATGGAACCCCCTTGGACATTGAACTTCTGTGGGCTACATCTGTGCAGGGGTCTTAGGCTGTCTCCAGGCATGGTCCTTGGTTGGAGTATCAGTTTCAGGAAAGACCCCTGTGCTCAGAATTTTTTGGTTCTGTTGCTCTCCTTGTGGAGTTCCTGTTCTCTCCAGATCTTACTGTTTCCCACTTCTTTCATAAGATTCCCTGCACTCTGCCCAACAGTTGGCCCTGAGTCTCAGCATCTGCTTTGATGGTCTGCAGGGCAGAGCCTTTCAGAGGCCCTCTGTGGGAGGCTCCTAACTTGTTTCCTGTTTTCTTCTTCTTCTGATGTCCATCTTCTTTGCCTTTCTGGATAGCAATTGAGCATTTCAGCAGGAGTCCTCCTTCTTTATTAGTTTCTTTAGGTGTACAGATTTTAGTAGGTTTATCCTATATTATATTTCTATATGAGTGAGTATATACTGTGTGCGTCTTTCTGCTTCTGGAATAGCTCACTCAGGATGATCTTTTCCAGATCCCACCATTTACCTGCAAATTTCATGATTTCATTGTTTTTTTTATTGCTGAGTAATATTCCATTGTGTAGATGTACCTCAATTTGTGCATCCATTCCTCCACTGAGGGGTATCTGGGCTGTTTCCAGCTTCTGGCTATTACAAATAAAGTTGCTACGAACATGGTTGACCAAATGTCCTTATTGTGTACTTGAGCCTCTTTTGGATATATGCCTAGAAGTAGTGGTATAGCTGGATCTTCAGAAACAGTATTCCTAGTTGTCTGAGGAAGCGCCAGATTAATTTCCAGAGTGGTTGTACAAGTTTACATTCCCACCAGCAGTGGAAGAGGGTTCCCCTTTCTCCACAACCTCTCCAGCATGTGTTGTCACTTGAGTTTTTGATCTTGGCCATTCTGATGGGTGTAAGGTGAAATCTTAGGGTTGTTTTGATTTACATTTCTCTTATAGCTAAGGACATTGAACATTTTTTTAAGTGTTTCTCTGCCATTCGATATTCCTCTATTGAGAATTCTCTGTTTAGCCCTGTACTCCATTTTTTAATTGGATTACTTGATTTGTTGCTGTTTAACTTCTTTAGTTCTTTATATATATTGGAAATTAGTCCTTTGTCAGATATAGGGTTGGTGAAGATCCTTTCCCAATATGTAGGCCGTCATTTTGTTCTGATGACAGTGTCCTTTGCTTTACAGAAGCTTTTCAGTTTCATGAGGTCCCATTTATTGATTGTTGCTCTTAGAGCCTGTGCTGTTGGTGTTCTGTTCAGGAAGTTGTCTCCTGTGCCAATGAGTTCCAGGCTCTTTCTCACTTTTTCTTCTAACAGGTTTAGTGTGTCTGGGGAGAATCTACTTGGCGGGGTCCTGAAAGAGATCTCCTCAGCTTTTTGTGTATGGTCAGCTGAATGGTGGTGCTTTTCAGGAATTGTCACAGTTCACTTCAGGCATATGGACCTGTGTGGTAACTGTCATGTTCAGGAAGGCTCTCCTCTCCTCAGGAGGGGTTGTGGTGATGGCTGCCTTGCAGCTGGGTTTCTTGCTCTGACTTTAATGAGCTGCAGCTGTTCCTCTTAAGGTGTAATTGTTGGGTGCAGCCCTCTTGAAGAACCAGGGATTCCCACAGTTTTGTCAGTTGAGCTAGGAATAACTGGTCAAACCTTGGAGCAGTACCTGAGGGCTGCTGTAATGGTACTCTGGCTTTTGTAGGTCTGAGGATGCAGCTGTGTGTCCCAGTGCCCTAGGGGTACTTAATAATGGCAGGTGAGCAAGGCACTCGTGCCTGCAGTAGAAGGCAAGAGCCTAGAGTCTGCGTGAATCCAGAAAGTCTTCTGTAGCTGGGTGTCCTGAGCATTGGACCTGATGATCCCCCCACTCTGGGGTTTCCTCCTGACAGGGACACCCAGACTGCTTTGGAGACCACTGTTCTCTCTGGGATGGCATGTCGAGTAGAACATGCGTGGCTCTGCCTTTCTGGCAATTGGGTTCCTGGGTGTCTGCCGAAACTGGGTAATTTTTCCTGAGGTCTTTTCAGGGTGGTGGTATCGGTTGAATGTTCTGAGATCAGACCTGCTATTCCCCTCCCTGTGGGTTTGCACCTGCACCAACTGAGAAACTCAGTCTCTGGTGCCTTGGGGCCCACAGTTCTATCTGGGCCAGTGAGTCAGGCATGTGGGCAGGATTCTGTGCTGGTGCCTGTATGCCAGGCTCGGCTCTGGGCTGGCTGCAGGGTGCCTGCAGAACCCCGGGTCTTTTCCAGGGATTGTCTGGGTGACCTAAGGTTGGTCTGAATCATTTCCTGCTCCGTGGGGTTATCTTTCTACTGGAAAACCCAGTCTCTGATTTTGTGGGGCCCACAGTTCAGTCTGGGACAGTGATCAGAACAGGCTGGCGTGTGGCTCTGGGCTGTCGACCAATCGCCTGGTGGAACCTATTTAGCTGGATGAGTTGAAGCTGACTGAATCTCCCCTGCCCCCCATGGGGTGTCCTCTCACCTGGGAAACACAATTGCTTGTGTTTTAGGGCTGAGAGTTCTGACTGCTGGTCACTGTGCCAATCCTGCTGTGCTGCTGGTCAGAAAGAGTGTCGTCCTGGCGCCACCATCTTGGATCCCCCCAATTTTAATATTTTTATATTAATCACAGGTTATTTACTTTGTATCCCAGCCAGATCCCCTCCCCATTCTCTCCCAATCCCACCCTCCCTCATCTCCTCCCTGCCCCTTTCCAAGTCCACTGCTAGGGGAGATCCTCCTCCCCTTCCATCTGACCCTAGCTTATCAGGTCTCACCAGGACTGGCTGCCATGTCATCCTCTGTGGCCTAGCAAGGCTGCTTCTCCCTTGGAGGGGGGAAGGTAAAAGAGACAGTCATTGAGTTCATGTAAGAAACAGTCCCTGTTCCCCTTACTAGGGAAACCCCCTTGGATACTGAGCTACCATGGGCTACATCCGAGCAGGGGTTCTAGGTTATATCTATACATCATGCATGGTTGGAGATACAGTCTCATAGAGAACCCCGTGATATATTTTGTCAATCTGGAGATCCTGTCCTCTCCTGGTCATATTATCTCCCCCTTTTATCATATGATTCCCTGAAGTCTGCCGAAGGTTTGGTTATGAGTCTGTGCATCTGCTTTGATACACTGCTAGGTAGAGTCTTCAGAGCCCCTCTGTGGTAGGCTCCTGTCCTGTTCCTTGTTTTCTCCTACATCCTATGTCCATCCCATTTGTCTTTCTAAGTGAGGATTGATCATCTTACCCCGGGTCCTCTTTCTTGTTTATCTCCTTTAAGTGCACATATTTTAGTATGTTTATCCTATCTTTTTTTATAAAAGTTCTTTGATTAATTTTTTTACAGTTTTTAAATTTTTTTATTAATTATACTTTATTCACTTTGTATTCCCCTTGTAGCTCCCTCCCACCTCCCCTTCCCAACCCCTTTCTTCCTCCCCTTTCTCCAAGCATGCCCCTCCCCAAGTCCACTGATAGGGGAGGTCTTCTTTTCCTTCCTCTGATCCTAGACTATTAGGTCTCATTAGAAGTGGCTGCATTGTCTTCTTCTGTGGCCTGGTAAGGCTGCTCCCCTCTCAGGGGGAGGTGATCAAAGAGCAGGCTAATCAGTTCATGTCAGAGACAGTCCCTGTTCCCATTACTATGGAACCTATTTGGACACTGAACTGCCATGGGCTACATCTTGTTTATCATATCTCATAGGTCTATATAACTGAGTATATGCCATGTGTGTCTTTCTGCACCTGGGATACTTCACTCAGGATGGTCTTTTCTAGATCCCACCATTTGCCTGCAAATTTCATGATTTCCGTGTTTTTAGTTGCTGAGTATTATTCCATTGTGTAAAAGTACCACAATTTCTGTACCCATTCCTCTATTGAGGGACATCTGGATTGTTTCCAGCTTCTGGCTATTACAAATAAAGCTGCTACAAACATGGTTGAGCAAATGTACTTGTTCTGTACTTGAGCATCTTTTGGATATATGCCTAGGAGTGGTATATTCTACAGAGAATTCTGTTTAGTACCATACCCCATTTTTTAATTGGATTGCTTGATTTATTGCTTTTTAATTTCTTTAGTTCTTTATATATTCTGGATATCAGCCCTCTGTCAGATGTAGGGTTGGTGACAATCCTTTCCCAGTCTGTAGGCTGTTGTTTTGTTCTGATGACGGTGTCTTTTGCTTTACAGAAGCTTTTCAGTTTCATGAGGTCCCATTTATTGATTATTGCTCTTCGATCCTGTGCTGTTGGTGTTCTGTTCAGGAAGTTGTCTCCTGTGCCAATGATTTCTAGGCTCTTCCCCACTTTTTTTTCTAACCGTTTTAGTGTATCTGGTTCTATGTTGAGGTCTTTGATCCACCTGGACTTTAGTTTATGCAGGGTGATAAACATGGATCTATTTTCATTTTGCTGCATGTAGACATCCAGTTGGACCAGCTCCATTTGTTGAAGGTGCTATCTTTTTTCCATTGAATGGTTTTGGCTTCTTTGTCAAAAATCAAGTATTCATAGGTGTTTGGGTTTATTTCTGGGTCTTCTCTTCAGTTCCACTGATCCACCTTTCTCCTTCTATGCCAATACCATGCCATTTTTATTACTATTGCTCTATAGTACAGCTTGAGATCAGAGATGGAGATACCTCCAGAGGATCTGTTGTTGTACAGGATTGTTTTGGAAATTCTGTGTTTCTTGTTTCTCCATATGAAGTTGAGATTTTTCTTTCAAGGTCTGTAAAGAATTGTGTTGGTATTTTAATGGGAATTGCAGTGAATCTGTAGATTGCTTTTATCAGAATGACTATTTTCACCATGTTAATCTTACTGATCCATGAACACAGGAGAGCTTTCCATTTTCTGTTATCTTCTTCAGTTTCTTTCTTCAGAGATTGAAGTTATTTTCAAACAGGTCCTTCACCTGCTTGGTTAAAGTCACCCCAAGGTACTTTGTTATTAGTGGCTATTGTGAAGAGTGTTGTTTCCCTGATTTCTTTCTTGGCCCTTGTGTCTTGGGTCTACAGGAGGGCTTCTGATTTTTGTTTTATGTATCCTGCCACTTTGCTGAAGGTGTTTATCAGCTGAAGGAGTTCTCTGGTTGAATTTTTGGGGTCACTCAGGTATACCATCATATCATCTGCAAATAGTGAAACTTTGACCTCTTCCTTTCTGATTTGTATCCCCTTGATCTCCTTTTGTTGTCTTATTGCTCTAGCTAGGACTTCAAGTACTATGTTGAAGAGATATGGACAGAGTGGGCAGCCTTGCCTTGTCCCTGATTTCAGTGGGAATGATTTAAGTTTCTCTCCATTCAGTTTGATGTTGGCTATAGGCTTGCTGTATGTTGCCTTTACTATGTTTAGGTATGTGTCTGGTATTCCTGATCTCTCCAAGACTTTAAACATGAATGGATGTTGGACTTTGTCAAATGCTTTTTCAACATCTAAGGAGATGATCATGTGGTTTTTCTCCTTCAGTTTGTTTATATGGTGGATTACATTGATAGATTTCCGTATATTGGACCATCCTTGCATGCCTGGGATGAAGCCTACTTGGTCATGGTGAATGATATCTTTTATGTGTTCTTGAATTCAGTTTGCAAGTATT
The DNA here is from genome assembly GCF_030254825.1 of Meriones unguiculatus. Lineage (NCBI taxonomy): Eukaryota > Metazoa > Chordata > Mammalia > Rodentia > Muridae > Meriones > Meriones unguiculatus. The sequence continues at coordinate 33,924,260 of NC_083351.1, forward strand.
TTATTGAGTATTTTTGCACCAATGTTCATAAGAGAGATAGGTCTGAAGTTCTCTTTTTTTGTTGGGTCTTTGTGTGGTTTAGGTAACAAGTTAACTGTGGCTTCAGAGAATGAGTTTGGTAATCTTCCTTCTGTTTCTATTTTGTGGAATAGTTTGAAGAGAATTGGAATTAACACTTCTTTGAAGGTCTGGTAGAATTCTGTGCTGAAACCATCAGGCCGAGGGCTTTTTTTGGAAGGAAGACTGTTGATGACTGCTTCTATAATGCCAGGTTCATGGGACCCTCAGAGAACACCAGTATACGCCTCGATGCAATAGCAAGAGAGCTTCGTTATGACAGTGATCGAACTCAGGACCCAAGTCTCACTGATGCAACAGTAGAGAAGTGGGACCCTGAGCTCTGAATGAACACGATTTTTAAAGGGAAAGTCTGTGAGCAGGGGCTTTCCATGGCAACAACCACGGGGGCACAAGCCTTGGCATTACAGAATTGGGTGATGTTTAGCAGGGCGGGGTAACCTTTTCTGAGGCACACAATCACAATGGCTAAGGCATACAATCACAATTGCTATTTTTCTGAACTATATTTGAAACATTGGGGAGCATTTTCCCACCCAATTCCCAACTGATTCTCATTGATTATTGCCAGGAACATTGTCTCTAATTTTTATGAAGCATTTATTCTGTATTATTTCCTAGAGGCTGTTGCTAGGAGAATTAACTTTGTTATCTACCAAGTGTACATTCTGTGATATTTCCTGATACCTGAATTCAGCTCCCAGTCAAGATGTCTCATTACTCAGGCTAACTATACCCAGGCTAACTTAAACTCTTCACTTCAATTTCCTTGGAGAATATAGGGCTATTCAGTCCTTCTACCTGATCTTGACTTAATTTTGGTAGATGAAATCTATCAAGAAAATTATCTATTTCTTTTAGATTTTCAAATTTTGTGGCATATAGGCTTTTGTAGTACGACCTAATTATTGTTTGGATTTCCTCAGTGCCTGTAGTTATGTCTCCCTTTTCGTTTCTGATTTTGCTGATTTGGATAATCTCTCTCTGCCTTTTAGTTAGTTGGGCTAAGGGCTTGTCTATACTGTTTTGTTTTTCTTTTCCTTCTATCTGTCCTCTTTTTCTTTGTTTGTTTGCTTTTTTCCTATATGGTTCAGTGTTGCTGAAATTGCCCAAGCCATCATAGCCACTGTGGGTATATGACACTCTGGGTACTATGTTATGTGGATGTGTCAAGTTAAAGTTCAATGTTCCACACACAGGCCAGATAGACACATGTAAGTAATCTTGATTAACCATTTTCTTGGGTAGTGTGTATGATTGAATGGAAATTCTTAGCCCATAAACATTCAGATCCAATTATGATCATTAGATCTAGGCTCCATCAGAGATGAAAGACAAATACTCAGGGTTTTCTCCTGAAATCAGCCCTATTTACTCAAACTTGTGGTCAGAAGGCACATCATTACTACTGCTCTTAATAACATTCCTGCTAGAGAGCTGGAAATGGTAAGAAAGGAATTATAAGACTCTTCAAGAGTCCACTGCCAAATCACTGGTGATTTTTTTTAACTTCCCAGAGTGTTCAAGATTACCAACTATGTTTCTGTTGTAGCCATAAAGAAGCTCCCAGACCACTGCAAGGTGAGTAGCAGGAGTATCTAAAATAGAGCTGAGTTCAATATACTAATCTTGAATTCTCAATGTTTGTATTTTTTACTCTTAAATTTAATTACACATTAAAAGAAACTTAGAAATCATTTCATTCATTTAATTCATAATTGACAACAATTTAATATAAGCTTCAGACACATGATAACTTCTATTTATGTAACATTCTGAGGTCTGGTAAAAAAAAATTATCTGGCATTTTCCTGTGCTTTTCCATTTGAGAAACAGAAGTTTTCCAAAAAGACAAACAAAATGAAACCATGGTTATCTTATTTCTGATGAAAAAAAAATCATTTGTTGAACATTAAGGAAATCTAGCCAGCTTCAGAGGTGTCTCAATGGCTCCCAGCATTTACATGGTAGCTCACAGGCATCCAAACTTCATAGGGGATCTGATTCTCTCTTCTGACCAGCTCAGGCACCAGGCACACCATGGTACACAGTATACATGTCAGCAAAACACTCACATACATAAATAAGTGTACAATTATAATGTAACACCTTTAAAAATATTCTGTATGCTCCAAACAGTGTAGCTTCTGTTTCAGAGAGGAAATCTGAAATCTAGCCATTTCTCTGAATCCATTTAAAAATATTCAGTTCACATCGTTCCATTATTAGTACTCTCTCCCATTGCATGAGAGAACATATTCATGTTTCTGGAGCCTTCCTGAATGAATCACTGGCTATTCGATATGCTGTGAGTTTCTAGAATTTTTCACCTGATTAGTGACAAATAGGTAATAGCAATACAATCATCACATCCATTACGTAACAGTTATAAATCTGATACCACCAATGATCTTTTAAATGCTGACCTTTTAAATGCTACTGAAAATACGAAGTTCTTGGACATGCAGTGACCCTCAGACAAGTGAAAGTAACTAAATTGGAGTTCAGAGAACATGTTCATGTTCTTCAAAGCTTTCTCATGTACCTGAAAACAATGTGTGGGGACATTCTATTTTCATATATTTATTACAATTTATTCACATTGTATCCCAGCTGTATGCCTCTCACTCTTGCCCTCCAAACCTTCCCTCCCTCCCTCCTCTCCTCACATGGCTCTCCCCCAGTGTACTGATAGTGGAGGTCCTCCTCTCTTTCCCTCTGAATCTAGCCTTATCAGGTGTCCTTAGAACTGGCTGCATAGTCTTCCTCTGTGGCCTGGTAAGGCTGTCTCCCTCCCTCAGGGGAAGGTGATCAAAGAGTCAGCCACAGAATTCATGTCAGAGACCACCCCTGTTCCACTTACTATGCCACCCACTTGGACACTGAGCTGCCATGGGCTACATCTGAGCAAAGGTTCTAGGTTATCTCCATGAATGGCCCTTGGTGAAAGGAGGAGATGGAAAGACATGGACTGGACGGGACAGGGGCTCCACAGGGGGAACAAGTAAACCACACAATCTGGGCCCAGGGGTCTTTTCTGAGACTGATACTCCAACCAAGGACATTCTTAATTAATTAATTAGTTTATTCAATTTACATGGTAGTCATAGCCCACTCCTGTCTCTCCTCCCAGTCCCATCCTCCCTCCTGAAACACCACTTCTCCTCTTCTGAGGAATTGGGGAACACCCTACCCGTACACTCCAGGTCCTTTAGAATCTAGAATGTGGTACATTCTTGATTGTTCAAGTGTAAAGTTAAACCAAACTACTATGATTTTTCTACAATGTTTCTTTTTAGCATTTTAGTATATTGGATAATACCCAGGGTATAATCTATCTGCACATCTGTTTTGTTGTTGTTGTTTTGCTTTTAATGGCAAAGAGCATTGCTATTATGTCCAGGAAGGTAAGGGTCTGTCTCTCAGTCCTCACTAAAATCCTCACTGTCAGTATAATCTTCATTGTCATTATAATCAGTGCTGAAAATACAGGCATAGGCCAAAAAAAAAAAAAAAAGTCTTTTTTTTTTTTTTTCAGTTTATTTATTACATCTCATTCCAGCCTGATCCCAGCCCCCTTCCTTCTGGCCTTCCCCTCTCACCTCCTTCTTTGTATTCTCCCCTCTCATTTTTCTCAAAGGAGGGGGGGAACCCTAAGAGCCATCAACCATCCAAACACCTCAAGTTCTAGTCCACAGATTGTTGGAACACAGTTCAAGAACGGAGATGTACAAAGGAAATTCTGAAAGATTGTGAAACAACATCAAGGAAAAAGACTAAAGTCTTGAAACCTCAGTTTCCTTGAAAGCACTGAATTGTTCTTGAAAGTGTTTTCATGCCCCTCCCAGGTGTGGCAGATAGGAGGGAATTTCTGTCAACTATTGTTACTCACAGGCTTCTGGAAAAACATGTTTTGGCCACATGCATCTTGTCCTTGTGGTTGTAGACTCTACCCAGGTGACTCCAATTCTCTGGATGAAATTGGATATTGCATGCAACTTTCATCTGCCCCATTTTTAGGGTTCACTCTCTAAGAGCCATGCCCCCAACTAGAAAGTTAAACAAGTGTTGTGTGTCCAGGACGCTAAATGTGTTTTGTACAGCAAACAGCATCAACCTGACCATTGTCAGAAAGAATAGCAACTGGAGGAAGGAGAAGCCATCCCACTTCAGTGCTCCTGAGGACACTGTCCTCATACTGTGAGTGGAAATGGGTTCTTTATGAACGTGTCGGGCATCATGAGAGTGGAAAAAATTGTACAAAGCAGCGTTTGATATGGCTCATAGAATTACTTTCAGAGTGCCAGCCCATAAACCGTACAAACATCTGTTCTTTTTATCATATACAAGGAGTGTGAAATATTCAAACTGATTAATATAAATGAGGGCAAATGAAGAAAGATTCTTATGATGTAAGGATGTTGGTGATATCAAGGTTGAAACTGGAAGGCTTTAAAGCTGTCAAAGGGGAGAACAGCAAAAGCCCTTCCCCCCACCGCAAACACACAGTGTAGTATGGTCCTATGCTCTCCAAACAAAGTGAAAAGTTTACACCTTTCTTCCCAACTTTTATGAGTTCTCTGTTACTCAAGCTTACCTTATCAGAGTATCCCAGAGAGAGTCCTAATGCTCTAGGGTGTGCATTGTACTGTCTCCTGAACCACAATGGAAATAATATACAGCAGGCATGCTAAATCACATCTGCAGGTTTGCTCACACTGGTTACCATTAGTTTCATATTCATATCATCTTCCCACAGGACATAAGATCCCACATGACGCAATTATGAGCAACACCTGAAAAACCTTCAATAGACGGGAAAGAAATTTCTCAGCTTTTCCATCCGTGCCTGGGGTGTATGTCAATCATCTCAAGTCAAATGATCAGAGGTCCTTCATCTTAAAGCCCAGACACTCTGCAAGAAACCAAGAGCCGAGCAGTGAGTTCATGCTTCCTTGAAGGACCCTTTCTCAGTTCCCACTTCAGTTCTGCATAATATATCAATACTGAGTGTCATTTTCTTTTTTGGGAAAGGGCAATGTAGACAACAAAAACATACTGAAAATAGCCCAGGTCAGGCTTACGAGCGCTCTAGATTGTGATGTCCAACTCAGCTTGTTTTTAGGGAGAACTTTTAAAATTAATTTATATTTTAATTAATTACAATTTATTCATTTTGTATCCCAGCTGTAGCCCCCTTCCCTACTCCCAATCCCATCCTTCCTCCCTCTTCTCCTCCCATGCCACTGCCCCAGTCCATTGATAGGGGTGGCCCTCCTCCCTTTCTATCTGAACTTATCCAATTAGGTCTCATCAGGGCTGAATGCATTCTCTTTCTCTGTGGCCTGTTATGGCTGATCCCCTCTCAGGGGTGGTAATCAAAGAGCCAGACAGTAAGTTCATGTCAGAGAAAACCCTTGTTCCCGTTACTAGGGAACCCACTTGGACACTGAGCTGCCATGGGGTGTATGTCATCTGTGCTGGGGTTCTAGGTTATCTCCATGCATGGTGCTTGGTTGGAGTATGCATCTCAGAGAAGACCCTGGGGCCCAGACTTTTTTGGATCTGTTGCTCTCCTTGTGGAGTCTCTGTCCTCTCCAGGTCTTTCATCTCCCCTTCTTTCATAAGATTTAAGGAAAACTTTTCAATTCATTCCTTCAAGCAGATAGTCAACATAGTGTGGAATGCCAACACACTGTCTACACAAAATTGTGTGTGCATGCACCTTTTGTCCCGTGAGAATGATTCCTAAGAACTGGATCCTCATTCATTGTTTTCATGATCAGAGCTAAAATACCCTAATAACTTCAGGTAGACAAACCTGTAGTGAATGCTATACAGAAAAGTTAAATGTATGGGATTGAAGATCATTTTTTTTTCTGGGCTTGAAAAGAAATGGCCTTAGGCTCCTAACCTGGTCTCTAATCTCATTTGAATTCCCACAACAAGGATGTTTCACGTATGTCTTTTAAACCTGGCTCTGGACACTAAATGGATATAATATTGATGCATGGAATCCATTGAATTTATTTTTCTAAATTATAATATACTTATATTATTTATTCTCCTTTGCTGTCCTTTCTCCACTCCCCCCATGTACTTCCCTTGATTGCCTCTAATTTCTTGTCTTCTTTAAAAAATAGTTGCATATGTACATGTATGAGCACACATGTATATACGCACACATGCTAACCCACTCCCACATATTACTCAGTCTATATAATACTACTTGTGTGTTCAGGCCTGACTATTTTGTGATAGACAGTCACCAATATTTTCTACTCTTAAGGAAAGCTGTATTTTGTTTTATTACTATTTTTTTACTCTTAATGCATTTGTTCTAAGTAACTTATTTAAGATTTCAAGTTGGTCTCATATTCTAAAATAAATCTTAGAAGAGCAAAAGAAATATTTTTAAAAGACCTATTTATTTATTTTCTGTAAATGAGTGCTCTATCTGAACGTATGCCTACCTGCCAGAAGAGGGAAACAAACCATAGTATAGATGGTTGCTAGCCACTTTGATGTTGCTGAGAATTGAACTCAGGACCTCTGGAAAAAGAGCTAGTGCTTTTTAGTGCTGAGCCATCTCTCCAGGCTGCATAAAGAAACTTTGATCTCAGATTTGAAATAATACTATGAAAACAAGGGTCTAGACTCTGGCAGACAAAAGCATTCATGCATATTTTCTAATGAAGGGCACATGCTGATGATTAAAGAAATTTGACTCAGCAAAAAAAAAAAAAAATAAAGAGTGGGAAGAGATACACTGTGACATTTGAGGACAATAGAAAACTTTCTAATATGAAGACCTATAAAGGTAGCTATGGAAAAGAATATAACCACCGAAGCAACTGACTGTACAAATAACTCAGAAAGCTGGTTCAAGTACATCATGATGCAATGTGGTAGTTATCCAGTATTGTCTTGTGAGAATTCCAACTAGGTAAAACACAGTTCAGATCTCTAACATCAGAAAGAGTATAGAGTATAAGGAAAAAGAATATCTACATAATTAGGATGACTAATCAATTTTAGCATGTGAGGAATGTTCTATTACAAATAATGTATTTGTCCATTACAAAAGGCACTTCCTGCAATCGGAATTCTGTTTTGTATTTTTAAAGGTTGTATAAACTACACTATTCCATGTAATAATCTCATTCTGTCTTTAGATGTGAAGGAAAAAAACATGAAGAAAACACAGCCTTACGTAACTTTGCTGTTCCACAAGGGCTCTGTACCCACCATGACAAAGTGTGTACAGCCCAGGCATTTGAGAAGCAAGGAAAATTGTTTGGGAAAGATCTGATTGCCAGTTATGGGGATGGCGATCTGCCCAAGGCAATTGTGGTAGGTCTTACAAGGTTCTTTTCTGGCTCTCTTAAGGATAAGATCTGCTTCTTAAATACCCCCTCCCTAGCCTTCAGTTCTGTCCTCAAATGGAGAAACAATTGTGATTCAAAGCATTGGCCTCAGAATAGGTAGGCCAAAGAAAGCTGTTCACCTGAAAACAGGTATTGGGAAAGTTGGGTTTAATCACTTTTCTATAGTGGATAATCTGATAAGAGAATGTTGCCTGGGTTTTCAGAGTTATCATTAAGGTGGTATGAGTTCAATAAGAGATGGAGGCACAGAAGCAGTTCAAGGTCCTCTTCATCTATGCCAGCTTTTGCATTGTACCTGTGAGCACAGTTGGTCTGGTTCCTAAGAAGCAAATAGTGTCCTGTGCTGTAGATGGAATGACACATAATTTCCTTTCTTCCTCTCAGGACATGCTGTCCTTCATCAACAAAATGGCTGAACACTGAGGGTGTTTTTATGATATCACCTAACATGACATCATGCCAAATCCTAAAAGAAAAAATTGGATCATGGATAGCATGTAAATCTAAACAACAAATATGTTCTTGTGGTCGCATCTGTCCTAAAGGTAGAGAGAGTCCTTGTGACATCCACCCTCAGGCTTCCTCTACGTCTGTGTGAGTAGTTTCCTTCATAATGCATTTTCTGAGTGATAGTAGATACAAGTGGTAGAAATCTGGTAAGCTCAAAAGGAATGTTCGCAACAAAAGGAATAAGGATTCCAGCATGAAGCAGCCATCATAAACTTTAATGTAATGAAGAATATTCCATCCTCCTCATGGGACACGTATTATTTCAAAAGAGTAACAGTTTGTGGGATGTCATTTCACATACAAATTTGTCACCTGGTATGCATGACTAGTCACATGCCTTTGGTACCAGTGTTCTTCATTTTCTGTCACTCACTAGTTTACTTCTGAGAGGCAGGTTTTTCTTCCTCAGTAAACAGCATGTGTCTCTTTCACATACTGACCCGGCCTGTAGGTCAGTCGAACAAGACCCTAAGAGAGGGGGTGAGGATAGGATGGGACAAGAGACCCAAAGAATGGAGACAAGACAGAATTCTGATCAAGTCTCCATTTATTGTTCTTTAGGTTACATCTTATACAGAGTAAGAATGGGCAATTCGGGGGGAGGAACTAGTTTTGGTGAAAATCACAGAGCAGGATATCCTCAAGGAAATTCTAAAAGCAGGAGAAAAGTTCTCAGGTATGCAGGAGGCAAGTTCTCATTCGGATACCTGCCAAATCTAAACAGTTGAGCACACATCTAAAGAACAAAGAACACCTGTGGTCCAGGGGTGAAAAATCACCATGTCGTGCTGGGCACACTGTACATCATGGATTCCAAGCAGGCTATAATCAAGCAGCCATTTTATAGCTTCACACAACATATATCTTCATTACATACCCCAGTGACTGCATGATCTCTCTGTCTCTCTGTCTGTCTCTCTCTGTCTTTTTCTTACACACACACACACACAAACACGCTACTAGTACCCAAATACAGGTCCTCATGACAGTGAAACAGGCATTCTTAATCACTGAGATATCCCTTCAGCTCCATAAAATGGTATTTTTATTTTATTTTTTAAATTAAAATTCAATTACAACATCTCATTTCTTCAAATTCTGGGTTCCAAGGTTCTTTCCCCACATCCTTCCACTTCCTTTCAAATACATGGCCCATTTCCTTTAATTGTTATTACTATATAAATACTTATAAATCCATTAATATGTTCAAACATCTTGATGAGTCCCCTCATGGTTGCTAGTAGATGGATTATTTCTGAGCTAACCATTTGGTATTGGATTACTAATTAGGGGGTTATCTTTGGGAAAGACTGTCTAACACTCAATAGTATTTATGTGCATATAGTTCTTTGTCTAGAGTTTGGCTTCATGACATTTCCTCATCCAACTAACTTGGATGATGTTTCTGTCATGGGCTGTTAAAGAAACCGTAATGTCGGACTGTCATGACTGAAGCCTGCTCCTCATTTCTAGAAGACCCAGATATAAGGCAGAATATCTGACCCTCTGCTTTACAGTCTCTGAGCCTTAACTAAAGTTCCATGAGCCCACTCTTCAGGAGTTACCTTGCATGTGTGTCCACTGGGCTATGAACCACGGGAACATTTGTTCTCTGTATTTTGAATAGCTATGGTTTCCTGTAATAGTCTCATTCCATTGCAAAGAGAACCTTTGATGAAGGGGTCAAAGCTACATTATCTGTGAGTATTAGCTTAAATATTTAGAACAAGACCTTCTCCTCTAATAGGCATGGTCTAAGTTGCAAGGTTTCCAGCACCAGGCATGATTTTCTGCTGCTGAGAAATCACACAGTTACTTATCACACTTGTCATTGTTGTGGTTCATAGGTGCAGTTGTGTAGGATTACTGTTTCCTGTCCCCAGCCCCTACTGTAGCTTGCATAGCACCTTTGAATACTGCTAAACCTAGACCTCAGGGAGGAGCTTTACCTGTCAGACCCAGCATATATCTTCCATCTCCTAAGTCTGAAGTGCACGGTGTCTTCTGCAATAGAGACTATCTTCAACTCTTGTGAGGTAACCCAGGGTAGCAACAATGGCATGTATACTTAGGAGACTCTCTTAGACTCCTTTGATCAACAGGTTTTTCATGCCTGGTTCTGGGATATTTATTAGTCTTTGTCCATTGTGTGGAGTATTGTTAGCCCAAATTTTAATTTTTATGTATACTTATTACAAATAAACTTATTTATATGCTAGTTTGCTAAATAAAAATATGATTTTTTTAATAATGTTTCAAACAAGCTGTGTGACTTTTGCCTGCTCACTTTCTTTCCACCTGTATTTATGTCTCTCCTTCCTCCTCAATTAAAACTGTGCCTGCTCAAGTTTAAAATGTATAGATTTTTAAACAATAAGTAAAAGGTTTTTTGGTTTTTGGTTTTTGGTTTTTTTTTGCAATTATTCTGTAATCAAAACCAACCGAAGCACTCACAAACAGCTCTATTCACTTACTGACCATAACTGTTCCCATCTTCAAACACTTTACTTTACGGTTTGTCTGAAAAGATGACTCGATCTGTGTTTCCTTCACTGGAATGAGCTGTTAATTCTATTTAGCTGTTTGTCATGTCACGCAAGAAACATTTTCTGCATGTAGTCACTTCGGATGGGTTTGCCTTCTAATCTCATTGACAAAGACCAATTTGAATTTTGATTTCTGAAAATTAAAATTGATTCATGCAAAAAGGGTTACAGAATAATAAAAACAAATTGTATAAATATCTTGAAGAGAAAACATTACAACAAGGAACAATTCATACTGATGTTTATTAAGAGGTCTTAAATATATGAATATTCATTATGTTTTATATTTTGTGTACATTAACATTTGCCTTCATATGGAAAGGGCTCAGATCCCCAGAACAGGGGTCACAGGAAGTTATGAGCTGCCATGTGGGTTTTGGGAAGTGAACATGGGTTTTCTAGAAGAGCAGCCAGTGCTCTTACCTGCTGAGCCATCTCTCTAAATCTGTATAGTGATACTCTAACGATTACCAACATATCTCCGAAATTAACCATTTCTGGTGCACAGTATTGCCATGACCCCCATTATTATATGGTTACACGATAAATGGCAACATTTCAGAAACACCTTACAACAGATGAAGTCATCTATATGATAGGTATATAAAGGACTCAGGCACTGCCTATGTGAGGTACACACTGAGTGAGTTGATTATATAGGAACAGTCTATATTAACAAACTCTACACTTTCTAAATTTTTCCTCATAATACCTTATCACATGCTCAAAAATTGGCTCAACCTACTATAGAATTAGCCATGTTGAACTATGCAGATTGCCAAAGAAGGTTTGGTGCATCTACATATTTATGATATAAGGGGGTGGTGACTGAGACAGTTTCTTCACTGGTCTATCCCAAGTACTTCAAACCATGCCTGGTACATGGGTCAGCTCTAAACATATTGGAATACTCTAGTGATTACTGAAGTGAAATCATAAAAATAGCTTGGTGCGCTTCCTAAAGTTAAATCTCTGAGACCTGTGCAAATGGCATGTGTCTGGAAACTGTCAAGGTGGTTTGAAATCTTCTCCCTGTTTTTGGATGACTCAGCAGGAAGGTTCCACGGAGTTTTCCCTAACAAAGAATTATCCATATTGTTGCTGGATCTCCAGGGTTGAGCTCTAACCTGACATTGTTTTTTTTCCTGTCCTGAACTCTGAGATCACACACTCATTCCAATCTGCTTTCCTATGGATCACAAAGTGTCACATTCCCAGGTTTCTGGTATTTATTTACAATTATTATGGAAAGATACACATTCCATTTCCTCCTCACTAGAACCATTTCCTCTCAAAGTATAAAGCATAAGCCTTTGCTTATGAGCACATGGGCACATGCAGTTAGATCTCTTGATGCAGAACCATTAAGGTTAGAAGCAAAAACCTTTGACCTGCAGAATTTAACATAATTTGTCTGTTCATGTCATTTAAAAACAGGAGTTGAAACTGAATGTCAAGTAGAAATTTGTTAGATTGGCTGCTTAATTCAGAAACCACCAGTTAAGTTGGAACACTGCTTTGAAGACAGTGGGCACATTTATCCTTCATTCTTGGAAATGACACACAGATCAGTAATTTGTCAAATCAGACGATGTTTGGTTAAGGTTGTAATATGCAAAATACTTTGTCAGGCACTTTAGAGGATCATATTTTCACATACAAAAGTTTTAATGGAATTCAGTAACTGAAAGTAGATAAATGAATGACTAATAAATACTATTGAAACAAACAAACAAAAACAGGAGTTGAGCTGAGGTATTGGTCCCTTTAGTGTGTGCTAGTGGGCTCAGCTGTCCAATTGCGGCCCTTTGAGCCAAGGGGATATCTCTCTGCAATCCCAGCACTACTGAAAAATCTGCTTTTAGGTTTCTAGTTTTGATGGGCAAAACTTTGCTAAGCTACATGTCAATGAGGTTTCAACCTAGGGCACAGGTTGAGAGCTATGGCAAAAGTTTTAACTAAACATCATGTATATGTTAAAGTAGTTTGAGTAATTTTTTGATTCATATTTTAACACAAAATATTTCATTTCTATTTATATAACGAGTTTTTTTCAAAATATTGAAAACAGACTTCTGACATTGAGACTATATGACGATTGACTTGGTGTCCTGGATCATGTCAAAATGGAGAGAAATTCGCTGCTGTACAGAGGTAATGCCTTGCTAATTTCTTAAACAACATCAAAAAGTAGATACAATGTTTGCTTAGGCACATTAGAGTATATATATCACAGAATTACTTAGTAAAATTATTTACCGACAATAAAACTGTCAATTGTTCACACACAAGAAAGACATTTTAAAAAGAGACATATGTTGAGTCACAGTGCCCCACGCTCATAATCTCAGCATTCACAGAGCAATTAAATTTGTCTTTTTACTGTTTGTTTGTTTGTTTCCAAAATCCTTACATGCAGAAGGAGTATCACTGAGAGCATGGCTGTGAGCAGGGAGACAGATGCAGTCTCAGGTAGCGCTCTTAAAATCCATGCTTAAACTCTGTATAGAGCCACTGTGCTGTCACACATTCCAAGAGAGAGAGTGAGAGTGAATGGCAACTTCTTTCTTTTTAAATAATTTTTTATTTTTTACATTAATTACAGTTTATTCACTTAGTATCCAGCTGTCACCCACCTCCATCCCCTCCCAATCCCACCTTACCTACCTCTTCTCCATGCCATGCCTCTCCCCCAGCCCACTGGTAGGGGAGGTCCTCCTCCCCTTACCTTCTGATCCTAGTCTATCAGGTCTCATCAGGAGTGGCTGAATTCTTCCTCTGTGGCCTGGTAAGGCTGCTCCCCCCTCAGGGGGAGGTGATCAAAGAGCATGCCAATCAGTTCATGTCAGAGACAGTCCCTGTTCCCCTTACTAGGAAACCCATTTGGACATTGAACTGCCATGGGCTACATCTGAGCAGGGGTTCTAGGTTATCTCCATGCATGGTCCTTGGTTGGTGAATCAATCTCAGAAGAGACCCCTGTGCCCAGATATTTTGTTCCATTCCTCACCTTGTAGAGCTCCTGTCCCCTCCATGTCTTTCTATCTCCCCCTTTCTTTCATAAGATGCCCTGCACACTGCCCAAAGTTTGGCTATGAGTCTTAGCATATGCTTTGAGACTCTCCTGGGTAAAGTATTTCGGAGGCCCTCTGTGGTAGAATCCTCTCCTGTTTCCTGTTTTTTCCCTCTTCCAATGTCCGTTCTGTTTGCCTTTCTGAATGATAATTGAGCATCTTACCCAGGGTCCTCCTTCTTGATTAGCTTCCTTAGGTGTACAGATTTTAGTATGATTATCCTTCATTATTTACCTAATATCCACTTATAAGTGAGTATATACTATGTGTATCTATCTGCTTATGGGATATACCTCATTCAGGTTGATCTTTTCTAGATCCCACCATTTGCCTCACATTTCATGATTTCCTTGTTTTTTAATTGCTGAGTAGTAGTCCATTGTGTAAATGTACCACAATTTCTGTATCCATTCCTCCATTGAGGGACATCTGGGTTTTTTCCAGTTTCTGACTATTACAAATAAAGCTGCTAAGAACATGGTTGAGCAAATGTCCTTGTTGTATACTTGAGCATCTTTTGGATATATGGCTTCAAGTGGGTAGCTGGATCTTGAGGAAGCGCTGTTTCTGATTGTCTGAGAAAGCACCTGATTGATTTCCAAAGTGGAAAATTTACAAATTTTGATTCCAAAATTTACATTCCCACCAGCAATGGAATATGGTTTTTCTTTGTCCACATATTCTCCAGCATGTGTTGTCACTTGAGTTTTTGATCCTAGCCATTCTGATGGGTATAGGTGAAATCTCAGGGTCATTTTTATTTGTATTTCCCTGATGACTAAGGATGTTGAGCATTTCTTTAAGTGTTTCTCTGCCATTCAATGTTCCTCTATTGAGTACTCTCTGTTTAGCTCTGTACCCCATTTTTTAATTGGGTTACTAGATTTGTCGCTTTTTAACTTCTTAAGTTCTTTATATATTGTGGATATTAGCCCTCTGTCAGATAGAGGGCTGGTGAAAATCTTTTCCCAGTCTGTAAGCTGTCAATTAGTCTTGAGGACAGTGTCGTTTGCTTTACAGAAGCTTTTCAGTTTCATGAGGTCACATTTATTGATTGTTGATCTTAGAGCCTGTGCTGTTGGTGTTCTGTTCAGGAAGTTGTCTCCTGTACTAATGAGTTCAAGGCTCTTCCCCATTTTTCTTCTAACAGATTTAGTGTATCTGTTTTTATATTGAGGTCTTTGATCCACTTGGACTTTAGTTTTGTGCAGGGTGATAAGCATGGATCCATTTGCATTTTTCTACATGTCAATACTCCAGTTAGACCAGCACCATTTGTTTATGATGTTATCTTTTTCCATATCATGGTTTTGGCATCTTTGTCAACAATTATGTTTCCATAAGCATGTGGGTTTATTTCTTCTATTTGATTCCATTGATCCACCATTCTGTTTCTATGCCAGTACCATACAGTTTTTATTACTGTTGCTCTATATTACAGCTTGAGATCAAGGATGGAGATACCTCTGGAAGATTTTTTATTGTAGAGGATTGTTTTACGGATTCTGAGTTGCTAGTTTTTCCATATGAAGTTGAGAATTTTTGTTTCAAGATCTGTAAAGAATTGTTTTGGTAATTTAATGGGAATTTCATTGAATCTACACATTGCATTTGGTAAGGTGGCCATTTTTACTATGTTAATCCTGCCAAGCCATGGACATGGGAGATTTTTCCATCTTCTGATACCTTCTTCTAATTCTTTCTTCAGAGACTTGAAATTTATTTCATACCAGTCTCTGACTTGCTTTGTTAGAGTCACACCAAGCTACTTTATATCCTTTGAGGCTATTGTGAGAAGTCTTATTTTACTAATTTCTTTCTCAGCCCATCTGTCTTTTGTTTACAGGAAGGCTACCGATTTTTTTGAGTTGATTTTGTATCCAGCCACTTAGCTGAAAGTGTTTATCAGCTGTAGGAGTTCCTTGGTAGAATTTTTAGTGTTCATTTTAGAAGTTGGTCTCCTGGGCCAATGAGATGAAGGCTCCCCCACTTTTTCTTCTAACAGGCTTAGTGTGTCTGTTTTCATTATGAGGTCTTGTATCACCTTGGACTTTGGTTTTGTGCAGGGCAATAAATATGGATCCATTTGCATTTTTCTACATATAGATATCTAAATTTGGTGAAATATTCCAAGAACATTCCTACTTTCATTTTTTTTCTCATAAAACCATAAGATGCAATTACTCTGTTCTCATTCTTCATTTTAACAAATTAATGAGTAAAATTAATTGTTTGAAAATAACTTGTCTTGTGTTCAGCCTTCTAGAACAACTACCACACATGAATGCCCTTCTCTCCCCATACAACTTTTCAGGATATTACACAAAATTTAGAAAAGAATTTGGTGACTGATGATCTTTTAGCTGCTTGCTTAGCTAAATGATCTGGATGCCTGGTTAAGATTTGGAAAGAATATTGCCAGAAAGGTAATGAGACATATATTTTAGGCATAGGGTAAACAAGGCTTTACAAAGAGAAAGGAACAGAGGATTATCCTGATAGTCTGGTTTGGTTTGGTTTGGTTTTTAAATAAATATCCTTGAATTATATTCCACTGGGGAGGAAGAATCATTGGTATATTTTAAGCAATTAGACTGAATGTGACTGTTTGAACCCAATGATTCTGTCCTTTGTCAATGAGGATTTAAAATATCCTATCCTTAAGCTAGCCCACTGAGAGCAAATGTGAAATGATGCAAAAACATGAGTGCTGGGTTCAGCAATCAAGACTGAATCCTGATGTCATCACTGAGGAATGTGTGAACTTCTCCTTGATTCAAAGGTGGTTTCATCAACTAAACAAAGGCAACGGGTGGCTTTTTAACAGATATGGTTGTTATTAGGCCTGATAGTGTGATTAGTTAGTTGCTAATTATGGGTGGTTTAGAGAAATTCTGGTGTACATGTTATTATGGTATGCACCTTTCATAGACAATAATTCAATAGGGAATTTATAGAATATAGCTATCAAGTGGGTATTTTGATTCTCCGTATTTATGTTTCTGAGGTATTATTAATTGACCAATTGCTTTTGGACCTGTACAGAGTACATATGGGATAGTATATCTCAGAAAATCTTTTCCTCATGCTGTGCAGAATGAAAGGACAGGAGAAAAAGATAGGGTCCTAAGAACTGGCACTGCAGAAACAGTTATCCAGGCCTCCCCAGAAAGGCCTTATTTCCAATGCCTCTCAGTATAATGGACCTGAGGGGGAAGCTTTTAACATTGCATCTGCACTGAGCAATCAGAGACTCCTGGCTGCTGCTGCTCAGCTGGTTTTGCCTGTGTCCTCCTTTTCAGCACCTAACAGGAACTTTCACTAGGACGGTGCCCACATTCAGAGTGCTGCATCCTTTGCTGAGTTGTGTGTCTATGAGCATCCTTCCCCAACATGCTCAGCCATTGGGTGAATTTAAATTGCTCAGGTTGACAGTATATGCTCGCATCGCAATGGGAAACTGGATATCATGCTGTTATATAGTATTGCACTGTGATGATCATATTGTAACATCTGATCTCAAAACCAACTTTTACATTTCTAACAGGAAATCCCCCCTTTATCCTAACACAGCTGACCCTTTCTCAGAATTTTGCACTGCATATTTTTAGCCCCCAAGACTCATATATCAAATGTGATTTCAAACCATGCAAAATGACAGAGACCTTCTGTTTTTGCCCTGTTTCTATCACAGATTTCTCTTTTATGATTAAAAACTTGCCGAAAACATTTGGAGAGAACAAGGTTTTAGTTGATTTTGAGACCTCATTGTTTTGCCCACATGTGAAGGCTTCACGTTCACTGAAAAATCTCTCTGACGTTGGTGGCATAAAGGAACTAGAAGAACCAGACAACTGCTCTCACAGTTGGATGACATGCCCCACAGAGAATGACACAGTGCCCCGAAGTCCAGCTGCTCCTATTGTCAATGAGGGGATTATAGGTAAGTGTAGAAGTTCAATTATTTTTAGGTTTTTTCACAACTTAACTTGTTTTAATCCTTCTTCACAAATGGTTACAATGCTGAAGTGCAGACAATGATAATCATAATGTTGCTGCCAACATTATAAATATGGAAGTATAAATTTAAAATATTTTCTGGTTTAAAAATAAATATGGTTGTCACTGAAGCTCCACAGGTCTCTAGTAGGGTGGGTCTCTGCATTGTCCTTCTGGTGGATTTTTCCTTTGATGAGAATGATTTGCCCCTCATCCTTTTTGATTAATTTTGGTTGAAAGGCTATTTTATTAGATATTAGGATACCTATTCCAGCTTGTTTTCTGGGTCCATTTGCTTGAAAAAAAATTTTCAGCCCTTTACTCTGAGGTAGTGTTTACATTTGTTGCTGAGGTGTGTTTCTTGGATGCAGCAAAAAGTTGAATCCTGGTGTTTCTGCAACCATTTTGTTAGGCTGTGTCTTTTTATTGGAGAGTTGAATCTCTTGATGTTGCTAGATAATAGTGACCAATGAATGTTAGTTTCTTTTATTTTGGGGTTGGTGGTGTTTCTTTGATTCATTGCTTGTTTTCTTTTAATTTTTTGTTTTGAGGTTTTCTGTATCCTATCTTTTCTTGGGTGTAGTTGTTTTCGTTGGATTGGAGTTTTCCTTCTAGTATTTTCTGTAGGGCTGGTTTGCTGTGTATACATGTATAAATTTAGCTTTGCAATTGAGTTTTTTTTTTTTTTTCTCCATCTATGTTGATTGAAAGCTTTGCTAGGTAAAGTATTCTGGGTTGGCATCTGTAGTCCCTTAAATTCTACATGGATCTGCCCAGGCCCTTCTGGCTTTCATAGTTTCTGTTGAGAAGTCTGGCGTGATTCTGATAGGTCTACCTTTATATGTTACCTGGCCTTTTCCCCTTGCTGCTTTGAATATTTTTCTTTGTTCTGTAGATTTAGTGTTTTGACTATGGTGTGACATGTGGAGTTTCTCTTCTAGTCTAATCTATTTGGTGTTCTGTAGACCTTTTGTATGTTTATGGACATTTTTTTTCTTTAGGTTAGGAAAATTTTCTTCCAAGATTCTCTTGAAAATATTTTCTGGACCTCATATCCTGGAATCATCTTTTTCATCTATTACTATTATTCTTAGATTTTGTCTTTTCATGGCATCCTTAAATTTTTGGATGTTTTATGTTTGAAACTTTTCTGATTTTAATATTTCTTTGAGAAATGTATCCTTTTCTGCAAGTGTATCTTCAGCACCTGAGATTCTCTCTTCCATCTTTTATATTCTATTGGTGATGCTTACCTTTGTGGATCCTGATCTTTTCTCTAAATTCTCCAGCACCATATTTTTCTCTGTTTGTGTTTTCTTTATTGACTCTAATTCCATTTCATGCCTTGCACCATTTTCTTCATTTGTTTGAATGTGGATTCCTGTCTTTCTATGATGTCTCTATTTTCTTTGTTTGTTTCTTCTCTTTATACCACTAATTGTGCCTCCATTTATGTGGCTATTTCTTTGAGAGATTTGTTTGTTTCCTCTTTCTATGCCTCTAATAATTGGATAAGCATAGTTTAAAATCATTTTCCTGTGTTTCTGATGAATTAGAGTATCCATTGATTTTGGGGTTTGTTGGTGAAGCCATGATGTCCAGGTTTTTGTTGGATGTGTTCTTACGCAGACCTCTGGTCATCTACTTATCTGTAACCTTCACTGTTTGTTCCTGGAGTCTGTAGTTCAGACTGGGTCTGTATTTCTCTGGTGTCTGGAGTATTCTTCAGGGCAATGAGAGATGTCCACTGGTTTGAGAGTGTGTGATAGAGTATCAGCTATACCCAAGGCAGGAAAGTCAGCTGGTGCAAAAGCACAAATGTGGGTGAGCAATCGTGTGTGTGTGTGTGTGTGTGTGTGTGTGTAAGTTTGCCTGAATGGACAGGGTGCTAGAGAGTGTAGATACCTGGAATGTGGGGTAGCGTGTGGTGTAGGCATAAGAGGGTTGTGGGCACTGGCACTGTTTGTGGGTACAATGCGCATGCACAGATTCCCTGAATACCTCAGTGGCCTACAGGCCACTGGTATTCAGCACTTTTTGGGCTCCAGGAAGTTGTTTGCCTGGACTCCACTAGTAGACCCACAGAACAGGGCCTTCACTGTTGAGAATACTGTCCCAAGAATCCCCATGTTGCCCACAGTGTTGCTGTGGGTGGGAGGGATCTGGTATTTGGCTGCTAGCCTAGGGGGACCCTGGGTCTTGGGCTGTGCAGGCACTCACTTGAAGGCACACCTACTCTCTAGCAGGTCTAATAGGAAAGCACAGGGGTTTCCTCTGTTCTCTGCTCTCAGATTTGGGCCTGCTGGGGCAAATGCGGCTGTAGTCAGCTCAGTGATGCTGCAGCCACAGAACTTAGAGGCTGGTAAAGCAGTCCACTGAGAGTCCAGCCACAGGAGCAGAACTGGGAGGCCAGAACAGATGCCTGCTGGGAAGTCCTGGGGAGCACCTACAGTGGTCCGCATACCTGTGTGGCCCAGTTGGCCTGGTGGACCTGGGTGGCCAGGCAGACCTGGTGGACCTGGGGGTCCACTTGGGTGAGCAGGTGTCTTAGTTTGCTTTGTTTATTTATTACAATTTATTCGCTTTGTATCCCAGCTGTACCTCCCTGCTTAATCCTCTCCCAATCCAGTGCTCCCCTCCTCTTCTTCTCCCATGACCCTTCCCCAGTCCACTGATTGTGGAGGTTCTCCTCCCTTTCCATCTGACCTTAGCCTCCCAGGTCTCATCAGGACCGTCTGCATTGTCTTCCTCTGTGGCCTGGTAAGGCTTCCTAACCCTCCTCCACCAGGAGAAAGATTAAAAAAAAAAAAGCCTGCCATTGAGTTCATGTCAGACACAGCCCCTGTTCCCTTAATTGGGAAGCCCACTTGGATACTGAGCTGCCATGTCCTACATCTGTGTTGTGGTTATAGTTTATTTCCATGATTGGTCCTTGGTTGGAGTCTCAATCTCAGAAAAGAACCCTGTGCCTAGATTTTTTTGGTTCTGTTACTCTCCTTGTGGAGCTCATGTCCCCTCTAGTTCCATCTATCTCCTCCTCCTTTCATAAATTTCCCTGCACTCTGCCCAAAGTTTGGCTATAAGTCTCAGCATATGTTTTGATAGTGTGCTGGGTAGAGTCTTTTGGAGGTCCTCTGTAGTAGGATCCTGTCCTGTTCCCTCTTTTCTCTCTCTTCAGATGTCCGTACAATTTGCCTTTCTGAATGATGTTTGAGCATCTTACCCAGAGTCGTCCTTCTTGATTAGCTTCCTTAGGTGTTCAGATTTTATTATGATTATCCTATGTTATATGTCTACTAACCACTTACAAGTGAATATATGCCATGTATCTTTCTGCTTCTGGGATAGCTCACTCGGAATGATGTTTTCTAGATTCCACCATTTGCCTGCAAATTTCATGATTTCCTTATTTTTAATTGCTAAGTGGTAGTCCGTTGTGTAAATGTACCACATTTACCCAATGTCTGTACCCATACCTCAATTGAGGGACATATTCCAGGTGCTTGCTATTACAAATAAAACTGCTAGAAACATGGTTGATTAAATGTCCTTGTTGTATACTTGAACATCTTTTGGATATATGCCTAGGAGTGATATAGCTGGATCTTGAGGAAGCACTATTCCTAATTGTCTGAGAAAGTACTAGATTGGTTTCCAAAATGATTGTACAAGTTTACATTCCTACCAGCAATGCAGTATGGTTTCTCTTTCTCCACATCCTCTCCAACATCTATTTTCACTTGAGTTTTGATCCTAGCCATTCTAATGGCTGTAAGATTAAATGTCAGGGTCGTTTTCATTTGCATTTCCCTGATAACTAAGGATGTTGAGCATTTCTTTTTTTTAATTTTTATTTAACTTTTATTAATTACACTTTATTCATTTTCTTTCCCCCCCATAAGCCCCTTCCTCCTTCCCTCCCAATTCCACCCTCCCTCCCCTTTCTGCATGCATACCCCTCCCCAAGTCCACTGATAGGGGAGGGCCTCCTCTCCTTCTTTCTGATCTTAGTCTATCAGTTCTCATCAGAAGTGGCTGCATTGTCATCTTCTGTGGCCTGGTAAGGCTTCTCCCCCTTCAGGGGGAAGTGATCAAAGAGCAGGCCAATCAGACTATGTCAGAGGCAGTCCCTCTTCCCATTATTATGTAACCCACTTAGATATTACACTGCCATGGACTACATTTGTGCAGGGGTTCTAGGTTATCTCCATGAATAGTCCTTGGTTGGAGTATGAGTCTCTGGGAAGTTCCCTGTGTTCAAATTTTCTTGTTCTGTTGCTCTCTTTGTGGAGACCCTGTCCTCTCCAGCTCTTACTACTTCCCAGTTCTTACATAAAATTCCATTCACTCTGCCCAGCAGTTCCCCATCAGGCTCAGCTTCTGCTTTGATAGTCTGTAGGGCAGAGGCTTTCAGAGGCCCTCTGTGGCAGGTTCCTAGGTTGTTTCCTGTTTTCTTCTTTTGATGTCCATTCTCTTTGCCTTTCAGGTTGGGGATTGAACATTTTAGTTAGGGTCCTCTCTTTTGCTTAGTTTGTTCAGATGTACAGATTTTAGCGGGTTTATCCTATGTTGTATGTTCATATGAGTGAGTATATACCGTGTGTGTCTTTTTGCTTCTGGGACAACTTACTCAGGATGATCCTTTCCAGGTCCCACCATTTACCTGCAAATTTCATGATTTCCTTATTTTTCATTTGAGCATTTCTTTTAAGTGTTTCTCTGCAATTCGATATTCCTCTGTTGAGAATTCTCTATTTAGCTCTGTACCCCATTTTTAAAATTGGGTTACTTGATTTGTTGCTTTTTAACTTCTTAAGTGTTTTATATATTCTGGATATTAGCACTCTGTCAGATAGAGGTTTGGTGAAGATCCTTTCCCATTCTGTAGGCTGTCATTTAGTTCTGATGACAGCATCCTTTGCTTTACAGAATATTTTCAGTGTCATGAGGTCCCAGTTATTGATTGTTGATCTTAGAGCCTGTGCATTGTTGGTGTTCTGTTCAGGAAGTTGTCTTCTGTGCCAATGAGTTCAAGGCTCTTGTCCAATTTTTCTTCTAAGAGGTTTAGTTCATCTGTTTTTATATTGAGATCTTTGATCCAGTTGGATTTTAGTTTTGTGCAGGAAGATAAGTGTGGATCTATTAGCATTTTTCTACATGTAGACATCCAATTAGATCAGTACCATTTCTTGAAGATGTTATCTTTTTTCCATTGTATGGTTTTGGCATCTTTGTCAACAATCCGGTGTTCATAAATGTGTGCATTTATTTCTAGTTCTTCTATTTGATTCCACTGATCCACCATTCTGTTTCTATGCCAGTACAGCTCTATATTATGGTTGTTCTATAGTACAGCTTGAGATCAGACATGGAGATACCTCCAGAAGATCTTTTATTGTAGAGTATTGTTTTAGGGATTCTGGAATTCTAGTTCTTCCATATGAAGTTGAGAATTTTTCTTTTAAGATCTGTAAAGAATTGTGTTGGTAATTTGACAGGAATTTCATTAAATCTGTAGATTGCTTTGATAAGATGGCCATTTTTTTTACTATGTTATTCCAGCCAAGCAATGAGCATGGGAGATCTTTCCATTTTTGATATCTAATTCTTTTTCTTTCTTCAGAGACTGATAGTTTGTTTTTATTCAAGTCTTTGAGTTGCTTGGTTAGCGTTACACCAAGGTACTCTATACCCTTTGTGGCTATTGTAAAAGATGTTGTTTCTCTAATTTCTTTCCCAGCCCATTTGTCTTTTGTATACAGGTAGGCTATAGATTTTTTTTAGTTGATTTTTTTTTATCCAGCCACTTGCCTGAAGGTGTTTATCTGCTATAGGAGTTCCCTGGTAAATTTTTGATGTTCTGTTCAGGAAGTGGTCTCCTGTGCCAATGAGATGAAGGCTTTCCCCCACTTTTTCTTCTAACAGGTGTAGTGTGTCTGGTTTCATTATGAGGTCTTGGATCCACTTGGACTTTGATTTCGTGCAGGGTGATAAATATGGATCCATTTGCATTTTTCTACATGTAGACATCTAAATTTAGTAAAATAGTCCAAGAACATTCATGCTTTCATGTTATTCTCATAAAATCATGAATAAGATACAATTACTCTGTTCCCATTCTTCATTTTTACAGTTTAATGAGTAAAATTAATTGTTTGAAAATAACTTGTCTTTGTGTTCAGCCTTCTAGAACAACTACCACACGTGAATGCCCTTCTCCTCAAACAAGTTTTCAAGATATTTCACAAAATTGATAAAAATTCGGGAAAGAATATGATGACTGTTTTTCGTTTAGCTGCTTGCCTAGCGCCGATTCTGATCTGGATGCCTGATTTAGGATTAGGACAGAATATTGCCAGAAAAGTAATGAGACATATATTTTAAGTGTAGGGTAAACAAGGCTTTACAAAGAGAAAGGAACAGAGGATTATCCTGATAGTCTGGTTTGGTTTGATTTGGTTTGGTTTGGTTTGGTTTTGTTTTTAAATAAAAGCCCTTTGAATTCTGTTCCTCTGGGGAACAACATTGGTTCATTTTCAGTAATTAGACTGAAAGTGGGTGTTTGAACTCAATGATTCTGTCCTTTGTCAATGACGATTTAAAATATCCTATCCTTAAGCTAACTCACTGAGAGCAAATGTTGTGAAATGATGCAAAAACATGAGTGCTGAGTCCAGCAATCAAGACTGAATCCTGATGTCATCACTGAGGAATGTGTGAACTTCTCCTTGATTCCAAGATGGTTTCCTCAACTAAACAAAGGCAATGGGTGGCTTTTTAACAGATATGGTTGTTATTAGGCCTGATAGTGTGATTAGTTAGTTGCTAATTATGGGTGGTTTAGAGAAATTCTGGTGTACATGTTATTATGGTATGCACATTTTATATACAATAATTCAATACGGGAATTTATAGAATATAGCTATAAGTGGTTATTTTGATTTTCAGTGTTTATGTTTCTGAGGTATTATTAATTGACCAATTGCTTTTGGACCTGTACAGAGTACATATGGGATAGTATATCTCAGAAAATCTTTTCCTCATGCTGTGCAGAATGAAAGGACAGGAGAAAAAGATAGGGTCCTAAGAACTAGCACTGCAGAAACAGTTATCCAGGCCTCCCCAGAAAGGCCTTATTTCCAATGCCTCTCAGTATAATGGACCTGAGGGGGAAGCTTTTAACATTGCATCTGCACTGAGCAATCAGAGACTCCTGGCTGCTGCTGCTCAGCTGGTTTTGCCTGTGTCCTCCTTTTCAGCACCCAACAGGAACTTTCACTAGGACGGTGCCCACATTCAGAGTGCTGCATCCTTTGCTGAGTTGTGTGTCTATGAGCATCCTTCCCCAACATGCTCAGCCATTGGGTGAATTTAAATTGCTCAGGTTGACAGTATATGCTCGCATCGCAATGGGAAACTGGAAATCATGCTGTTATATAGTATTGCACTGTGATGATCATATTGTAACAGCTGATCTCAAAACCGACTTTTACATTTCTAACAGGAAATCCCCCCTTTATCCTAACACAGCTGACCCTTTCTCAGAATTTTGCACTGCATGTTTTTAGCCCCCAAGACTCATATATCAAATGTGATTTCAAACCATGCAAAATGACAGAGACCTTCTGTTTTTGCCCTGTTTCTATCACAGATTTCTCTTTTATGATTAAAAAGTTGCCGAAAATATTTGGAGAGGACAAGGTTTTACTTGATTTTGAGACCTCATTGTTTTGCCCACATGGGAAGAAGGCTTCACGTTCACTGAAAAATCTCTCTGACGTTGGTGGCATAAAGGAACTAGAAGAACCAGACAACTGCTCTCACAGTTGGATGACATGCCCCATAGAGAATGACACAGTGCCCCGAAGTCCAGCTGCTCCTATTGTCAATGAGGGGATTATAGGTAAGTGTAGCAGTTCTATTGATTTAAGGTTTTTTTTGTTTGTTTTTTTGTTTTTTGTTTTTTTTTTCAATGCAGTTTATTCAGGAACCTTGAACAATCTTCTGACCCTGGGGAAGGCCAGCCCACAGCTTAAATAGCCTCTGGGTAGCCAACCCAGGTGTGCCACGTGGGCAATGCAGATAGGTCCACATACATGGAAGCAAGCCAGATCCTCAGCCTTAGCCAAATGTGGAATTGTTCGTGACAGAGAGCACTCACCATCGGGAAGGTGGAAGGCAGAAACCAGCTCCATCTTTAAGGCACAGCATTCCGCAGCTCTCTACAGTTCCCCCTTTTTGTTTTAGACACATCAGGCAAGAGTAGAGGTCTGATCTCTGATATTAGAAATAAATTGGGACTTTGTACCGATGTTCATTTAGGTGTCATCCCCCCAAAGAGCATCAAACCTGTCCGATACCTTTTTCTCAGAGGCGGGACCTGGGTTATCAACCCGCATGAAATCAGACATGCTCTTCTCTGGGTCCAAAGCGGCTGACCCTGAGTGCAGTGCTTAGCCTCGCATCCTGAGGGTAACATTTTAGCTTTTTATGGTAGCCAACCATGCTTGGGGAGACTGTCCTGCTTCAATGGCTGTAAAGGCCTGAATGATCATGGCTGCATCACACTGTTGTGAGACTCTAATCTTGCATATATACCACAGGCAAACCAAGGAGACCAACACCAGAAGGCCTGCTAACGCTCCCATGCCTGCCCATTCCTTCAGATGATTCATGGCTGCAGCAATCCATGATGATAATCCTGTGGCTAGTCCTGCGTCCACTCTGGTAGAATTTACTGTGACAATGGCCACTCTCAGCTGCTCCATCGTAGTATCGAATTCTCCAGTCCAATTACCTAAAATATAGCTCGACAATTGTTTAGACAGATTTGCAGCACAGGAAAAATTCTCATGTTATATGCTAGTGACTCAAAGTCCAGCATATTTTCATTGACAGCCAAGTTGAGCGATTTGCCATAGGGTATCAATTTGCTCCTGCACGTAGCCCAGGGCAGTTCAGAGTCCAATTGGGTTACATAGTAATGTGAAGAGGGACTGCCTCTGACATAATCTGACTGGTCTGCTCTTTGATCACCTCCCTCTGGGGGGGAGCAGCTTTACCAGGCCATAGGAGAGGACAATGCAGCCACTTTTGATGTGAACTGACAGACTAAGATCAGAAAGGAGAGGAGAACCTCCCCTATTAGTGGACTTGGGGAGTGGCATGCAAGCAGAGGGAGGAGAGAGGGTGGCATTGGGAGGGGAGGAGGGAGGGTCTTATGGGGGGATCCAGAATGAATAAAGTGTAATTGATGAAAAATTTTTTAAAAAAGGGAAAAAAATAATTTAAGAACCTTAAATGACTTTCAAAAGTGGAGGAAAACATGGAGTTAGTCAATTGGCATGAAGCACGTCTCACCCCTGGGGGCAATGGTCTCCTGAACCTACTCAGACCTCGGACACCACCACTGCTAGTTCTAGAACTGACGCAGGATGTTTCAACGAGGGGGTTAAGGCTTCTCATAATATTTCCTATAAGCCCACACCTGTTTGTCTATATCCCCCATTTTTTATTCATTATTGGCCAGATAGAGCCAAGTAATTGTGGTAATGATACTTGCTTTTTTGCCCAATGCTGGAATGCTAGTAAATTTAGGTATGCCCTGGTTACTCGCATGCCTCACTGGGTGCCTGTGCCCGTTGATGCCCCTCACGCTATGACTCTCTTCAGACAGAAAAGGGATCTTGGAACTACAGCCACCGTTGTTACTACCATCTCATTGGCGGCTGTTGGAGCTACCACCGGGGCATTAGCCATGAGTCATACTGGGCAGACTGCTCAGACCCTGAATAATCATTTAGCCAATGTAGCTCATGCCTTAGTTGTACATAAAGGAATTAATGCTCAACTAAAAGGAAGCTTGATGGTGTTCAATCAGAGGATTAAGTTTTTTTTAATCACTTGTTTTAATTCTTCTTCACAAATGGTCACAATACTGAAGTACAGACAATGATAATCATAATGTTGCTGCCAAATTATAAATATGGAAGTATAAATTTAAAATATTTTCTGGTTTAAAAATAAATATGGTTGTCAATGCAGCTCTGCAGGTCTCTAGTAGCGTGGGTCTCTGCATTCCTGACAGTGCTCCCCTTTATCCATTATCCCAGGTCCTCCATGTCTGCCTGTTCTTCCTCCCATGGAAGTTACAGGAGGTCCCCCAGGACCAAATCGTCTTCCTCCATAAATGTCACCTCTGTCCAAGCAAAGGCCCCAACAGAAGTCACCACTTTCTCCACCTCTGCCACATCTGAACATTCCTCCAGGTCCACCAGGTTCCATAAGTCCACCTCTTTTTCCTCAAATGCTACTAAGCCCACAGTCACCATCCGGATGTGGGAAGGGTGACAGAGGGAAGGCCTTGGTCTTTGGATCCTTACACTGATTGCATTCTGTTCTCCAGGCAAAGTTCTGGTTTCTAGAGCCCAGACTGGGACATGGCCAGTCTCCAGCTAGGAGCTGGACAATTCCTTTTCTAGAGGGGGTTCCCTCTTGAGCTCAGGGGCCCTTTCAAGGTGAAGCCTCCTCTGTCTCCTCCACAGCCTTCCATGTGGCCCATGGGGCCTCCATAATGTCCTTGGCCACCAGGATCTCCACAATATCGATGCTTGATTCTAATACCTTTATGCGTTGCTTTCAAAGCAAAAAGTGGAATTTACTGATTAGACCTAAAATTATGAGCCATGTGAAACTATCAATCAAGTGCCTCATCATGCAATCTCATTATTAAAAATGTTAAATTATTATTTTCTGTGTAATTTTGGTGATAAAGAAGGTATGCATGCTATAAATTGAAAAGAGCATTCAATGCTTAATTGAGTTCAATTACGATATACAATGATTGCCCCTTTTTTTTTTCTTAGATTCTGAGAAACCTGACAAAATATTGTTCATAAATCTGATTGCTACAACTGGATCTGATATGAGCAATGAAAATGTGCACATAACTCCACCAGCACCCAATGAGGAACATATCACTGAGTTTTCTCCCTCTCCACCAAGACCATTTGTGTGACACTTACTCGGCAGGTCTCACAAGTATTTGTATGGATGGCAACCTGCCTTCCTTTATACTTGTAAGTTAATTTTGGGTCTCTATAGCTGTCCTGTTCCACATAATTTCTGGGGACTCTGTGTTCTCAATTATTTTATCAAACATATGAATGTTTAGATAGCCTATCTATGAGGGTGAGATCCTTTTAAAATAGTACCTCCCAGAAATGAATCCCAGTGAAGTTTGAGACATAATTAAACAAAATTGTAAAACAAATGTATAGTATTCCCAAGTTTCCTACTGATTTCAGCAGAAATCCAAACCCACCATCTAGTTGGAGGAAATGGGTCTATGGATGTGAGTCCCCCCTGAGTCCCCAACTGCCAACTCTTCCAGCTTCCTTTAACCTGCATATTATTCTGGAGTCTCCTGTAATAGCGTTGCCTCTGAGATCATTCAGTCTTACAATTCAATGTCTCTAGAGAGTTTTTTTTCTTTATCAGGGAATTAGGTCTAAGCATTTTTCCTTGCTATATTTTAATCCTTTCATCCTAGAAAAAAAAGTATTTCAAAGCCACCTAATATCTCTAATCCATCTTAAATACTTTATTACATTGCCACTGAGAATGTATATATTTACTGTCCAGCAAGCATTTTAAAACTACATGGCAGCATGTCAACAAGATTAAAATGTCAGACACATGATAATTACTGCACATACCTTGAGTATTTTACAGCAAACTCTTCTGTTAACCATGACTATAATCATTCCAAACTTGAAAATGGCAAATACATTGAGTAGAGCTGTGTATGGTAGTCATTTTTACATAGTGAAATCATGGAAGAGGAACGAAAATCTCCTTGGGTTCTTGACTGAGACAACATCTTTTTACATTGATAGCTGAAACAAAAAAGTCTCAGGAGAAGGAAATGAAAATCTCTATCAAAGGAACTTTTCTGAAAAGCAAAATCTTTTCTGAAAAGACAGATTTTAAGATTTACAACAGAACTCGGGACTGACAGGACGTGTTTGTGTCACTGAAAAAGAAATATCCCAATAGTAACTGAGAATGGCATGCTTGGGAAAGATATTCCTAGAGGAGAAGGAAAAAGTAGGGCAGATCCATCACCAAAATTATTTAGGGAAACTAAATGTGATTAAATGCCAAGCAGGATCTGATTACAACAAAACCCCAGTGTTTAAATTGGGAAAAATGATTAGGGGAGAAAATATATTCAGAGGTTTAAAAAAAGAAAATATAAAAATCTTCTTCGTTCCTCCAAGTTGTAGTTATTGACCTATAATTGCCATTGCTCTGGTTGAGAGTAAGAGACACATTCGTTCTTCAAACTTTTGGATGTGTAATAGTAGAAGCATGTGTTTATGTCATACAGGAGATGATATCAATAATTGGTGAAAAGGGACTAGATGAAATCCGTTTATTCAGAAAATCAGTGACCAAACCATACTGGGACTATGGGAAAAGATTGACTCTAAACAGAGAGTAAATTTTAAAGAGGAATCTGTGATTCTCATAGGAGGGGTTTTAAAGGTAATGTTTTTAGCATTCTCTGTACTTAGCATTCCTCTAGACATGCATTAGTTCTTTCCTTCCTTGAGATAAACTGCTGATGACAGATTTCTTCAACGATGGAAACTGATGACCTGAGGACAAGAGGATGATAGATAAAGGTCTGACAAGCTAAGGGATTCATCACAAACACATCATTGAAAACCTTCTGTAGGAAGTTAACTTCCTCCTGTGTCAGATGTGCTTTGGTTTGGCATTGCAAATCACCCTGCTGATTTCACCTCTGACCACACCATTTGAGGTCATAACAAAACAAGTAATAATAGTGGTAAAAATGTGATTTACAAAATTCAAGTCTTAAATCATGCTTACCAAAAATATATCTTTCATAAATAAAAACAGTTCGAAATGGCTAGTCCATCACTGACCTATAACAAGTTCACAGAGAGTTGGATGTTGCCCTCTGCCTAGTACATACATGAAATTGTTTTCTTTCTTTGCCAAAAAAATTAATCAAGTACTTACATATTCACTAGATCTTATACCTTATCATATAATCATCAATTTTCTTTTTTGTGTGTTATTTTATTTTTTTGTTTTTAACTTTTATTAATTACACTTTATTCACTTTGTATCCCCCCATAAACCCCTCCCTCCTCCCCTCCTAATCCCACCTTCCCTCCCCCTTCTTCACACATGCCCCTTCCCAAATCCACTGATAATGCTCAGTCCCCATTCCAAAAGGCAAAGAGGATGGACATCAGAAAAAGAAGAAAACAGGAAACAAGTTAGGAACCTCCCACAGAGGGCTTCTGAAAGGCTCTGCCCTGCAGACTATCACAGCACATGCTGAGACTTATGGCCAGCTGTTGGGCAGAGTGCAGGGAATCTTATGAAAGAAGGGGGGAAAAGTAAGATCTAGAGAGGACAGGAGCTCCACAGCTCAGAAATCATTGAAATGAATCAGCCTTTACTGAATCATGAACATGAAAGTTGGTTGTGGTTTTTACTGAACTAGTTAGTCCTGAACGGTTTTGGGCTATTTAGTAAAAATAGAAGGTATGCTCATTTTAAGCTATACAAGGTAATTTTATATCTCTTTTTCTTACCCTAGTAATTAGAGATTTCAGCAATTTTAATTGGTTTGTTTGTTTTTCATTATTTGTTTACTTATTTACTTATTTTGAGACTTGTCTATTTGACACCCACTCTAGTTGTCACCTAAGGCCCCACTGCATCATTCGGAGCGCTGAGATTGTTTTTTTTATTACTAATTTATTTCCTACTGTTACCTAAGAGTAGCTTTCATTTTTTTAATTTTTATATTAGTAACAGTTTATTCACTCTGTATCCCAGCTGTAGCTTCCTCCCTTTTTCCCCTCCCAAACCCACCCTTCCTCTCTCATCCCCTCCTATGCCTCTCTCCAAGTCCCCTGATAGGGGAGGTCCTCCTTCCCTTTCTTCTGACCCTAGCTTATCTCATCCAAACTGGCTGCATTGTCCTCTGTGGCCTGGCAAGGCTGCTCCCCCATCCAGGGGAGGTGGTCACATAGCAAGCCACTGAGTTGATGTCAGAGACAGTCCCCGTACCCATTACTAGGCTACCCACTTAGATACTGACCTGCCAGGGGATACCTCTGAGCAGGGGTTCTAAGTTATATCCATAAATGGTCCTTGGTTGGAGTATCAGTCTCACAAAAGACCCCTGGGCCCAGATATTTTGGTTCTGCTTCTATTCTTGTGGAGCTCCTGTCCACTCCAGATCTTGCTATCTCCCCCTTTGTTCCTAAGATTCCCTGCACTCTGCCCAAAGTTTGGTTATGAGTCTCATTATCTGCTTATATACAATGCTGGTTATAGTCTTTCAGAGGCCCATCATGGAAGGCTCCTGTCCTGTTTCCTGTTTTCTCCTTCTTCCAAAATCTGTCCCGTTTGCCTTTCTGAGTGAGGATTGATCGTCTTACCCAGGGTCCTTCTCCTAGCTTGCCTACTTTAAGTGTTCAGATTTTTGTAGGTTTATCCTATCTTATAGGTCTACTATCCGCTTATACGTGAGTATGTACCATGTGTGTCTTTATGTTTCTGGGATACCAGACTCAGGATGATCCCAGCATTTTGCCTGCAAATTTCATGATTTCCTTGTTTTTAATTGCTGAGTAGTATTCCATTCTGTAAATATACCACAATTTCTGCATTAGTTTTTCAGTTGAGGAAATCTGGGTTGTTTCCAGGTTCTGGCTATTGCGAATAAAGCTGTGACAAACATGGTTGAACAAATGTCCTTGCTGTGTACTCTTTTGGATATATGCCTAGGAGTAGTATAGCTGGATCGTGAGGAAGTGCTATTCCTAATTGTCTGAGAAAGTGCCAAGTTGATTTCCAAAGTAGTTGTATAACTTTACATTCCCACCAGCAATGGAGGAGGGTTCCCCTTTCTCCACAACCTCTCCAGCATGTACTGTCACTTGAGGGTTTTTTTGTTTTGTTTTGTTTTTCAATGCAGTTTATTCAGGAACCTTGAACAATCTTCTGACCCTGGGGAAAGCCAGCCCACAGCTTAAATAGCCTCTGGGTAGCCAACCCCAGCGTGCCACGTGGGCAATGCAGATAGGTCCACATACACGGAAGCAAGTCAGATCCTCAGCCTTAGCCAAATATGGAGTTGTTTGTGACAGAGAGCACTCACCATCGGGAAGGTGGAAGGCAGAAACCAGCTCCATCGTTAAGGCACAGCATTCCGCAGCTCTCTACAGTTCCCCCTTTTTGTTTTAGACGCATCAGGCAAGAGTAGAGGTCTGATCTCTGATATTAGAAATAAATTGGGACTTTGTACCGATGTTCATTTAGGTGTCATCCCCCCAAAGAGCATCAAACCTGTCCGATACCTTTTTCTCAGAGGCGGGACCTGGGGCATCAACCCGCATGTAATCAGACATGCTCTTCTCTGGGTCCAAAGCGGCTGACCCTGAGTGCAGTGCTTAGCCTCGCATCCTGAGCGTAACATTTTAGCTCCCATGCTTGGGGAGACTGTCCTGCTTCAATGGCTGTAAAGGTCTGAATGGTCATGGCTGCATTACGCTGTTGTGAGACTCTAATCTTGCATATACACCACAGGCAAACCAAGGAGACCAACACCAGAAGGCCTGCTAATGCTCCCATACCCACCCATTCCTTCAGATGATTCATGGGTGCAGCAATCCATGATGATAATCCTGTGGCTAGTAGTCCTGTGTCCACTCTGGTAGAATTAACCGTGACAATGGCCACTCTCAGCTGCTCCATCGTAGTATTGAATTCTCCAGTCCAATTACCTAAAATATAGCTCGACAATTGTTTAGACAGATTTGCAGCACAGGGAAAATTCTCATGTTGTATGCTAGTGACACAAAGTCCAGCATACTTTCATTGACAGCCAAGTTGGGCGATTTGCCATAGGGTATCAATTTGCTCCTGCACGAGGTCAATCCTCTGATTGAACACCATCAAGCCTCCTTTTAGTTGACCATTAATTCCTTTTTGTACATCTAAGGCATGAGCTACATTGGCTAAATGATTATTCAGGGTCTGAGCAGTCTGCACAGTATGACTCATGGCTAATGCCGCGGTGGTAGCTCCAGCAGCCGCCAATGAGATGGCAGTAACAATGGCGGCTGTAATTCCAAGATCCCTTTTCTGTCTGAAGAGAGTCATAGCGTGAGGGGCATCAACGGGCACAGGCACCCAGTGAGGCATGCAAGTAACCAGGGCATACCTAAATTTACTAGCATTCCAGCATTGGGCAAAAAAGCAAGTATCATTACCACAATTACTTGGCTCTATCTGGCTAAAAATGAATAAAAATGGGGGATATAGACAAACAGGTGTGGGCTTATAGGAAATATTATGAGAAGCCTTAACCCCCTGGTTGGAACATCCTGCATCAATTCTAGAGCTAGCAGTGGTGGTGTCCGAGGTCTGAGTAGGTTCAGGAGACCATTGCCCCCAGGGGTGAGACGTGCTCCATGTAAATTGCCTAACTCCATGTTTTCCTCCACTTTTGAAAGTCATTTAAGGTTCTTAAATTATCTTTTTTCTCTTTTTTTAAAATTTTTCATCAATTATACTTTATTCATTCTGCATCCCCCCCCATAAGCCCCTCCCTCCTCCCCTCCCAATGCCACCCTCCCTCCTCCCTCTGCATGCATGCCACTCCCCAAGTCCACTGATAGGGGAGGTTCTCCTCTCCTTTCTGATCTTAGTCCATCAGTTCACATCAAAAGTGGATGCATTGTCCTCTACTATGGCCTGGTAAGGCTGCTCCCCCCCAGGGGGAGGTGATCAAAGAGCAGGCCAGTCAGATTATGTCAGAGGCAGTCCCTCTTCACATTACTATGTAACCCAATTGGACTCTGAACTGCCCTGGGCTACATCTGTGCAGGGGTTCTGGGTTATCTCCATGAATAGTCCTTGGTTGGAGTATGAGTCTCTGGGAAGTTCCCTGTGTTCAAATTTTCTTGTTCTGTTGCTCTCTTTATGGAGACCCTGTCCTCTCCAGCTCTTACTACTTCCCAGTTCTTACATAAAACTCCATTCACTCTGCCCAGCAGTTCCCCGTCAGGCTCAGCTTCTGCTTTGATAGTCTGTAGGGCAGAGGCTTTCAGAGGCCCTCTATGGTAGGTTCCTAGGTTGTTTCCTGTTTTCTTCTTCTTCTGATGTCCATCCTCTTTGCCTTTCAGGATGGGGATTGACCGTTTTAGGTAGGGTCCTCTCTCTTGCTTAGTTTCTTTGGATGCACAGATTTTAGTGGGTTTGTCCTATGTTGTATGTCTATATGAGTGAGTATATACCGTGTGTGTCTTTTTGCTTCTGGGACAACTCATTTAGGATGATCCTTTCCAGGTCCCACCATTTACCTGCAAATTTCATGATTTCCTTATTTTTCATTGCTGAGTATAGATGTACCACAATTTCTGCATCCATTCTTCAGTTGAGGGGCATCTGGGTTGTTTCCAGTTTCTGGTTATTACAAATAAAGTTGCTACAAACATGGTTGAGTAAATGTCCTTTTTGTGTACTTGAGCCCCTTTTGGATATATGCCCAGGAGTGGTATGGCTGGATCTTGAGGAAGCGCTATTCCTAGTTGTCTGAGAAAGCACCAGATTGATTTCCAGAGTGGTTGTACAAGTTTACATTCCCACCAGCAGTGGAGAAGGGTTCCCCTTTCTCCACAACCTCTCCAGCATGTGTTGTCACTTGAGTTTTTGATCTTGGCCATTCTGATGGGTGTAAGGTGAAATCTCAGGGTTGTTTTGATTTGCATTTCCCTAATGGTTAATGAGGTTGAGCATTTCTTTAAGTGTTTCTCTGCCATTCGGTATTCCTCTACAGAGAATTCTCTGTTTAGCTCTGTTCCCCATTTTTTAGTGGATTACTTGGTTTGCTGCTTTTCAGCTTCTTTAGTTCTTTATATATACTGGATATGAGTCCTCTGTCAGATAAAGGGTTGGTGAAGATTCTTTCCCAATCTGTAGGCAGTCGCTTTGTTTTGATGACGGTGTCCTTTGCTTTGCAGAAGCTTTTCAGTTTCATGAGGTCCCATTTATTGTTGCTCTTAGAACCTGTGCTGTTGGTGTTCTGTTCAGGAAGTTTTCTCCTGTACCAATGAATTCTAGGGTATTCCCCACTTTTTCTTATAAGCGGTTTAGTGTGTCTGGTTTTAGGTTGAGGTCTTTGATCCACTTGGACTTCAGTTTTGTGCAGGGTGATAAGTATGGATCTATTTTCATTTTTCTACATGTAGACATCCAGTTAGACCAGCACCATTTGTTGAAGATGCTATCTTTTCCATTGAATGGTTTTGGCGTCTTTGTCAAAGATCAGGTGTCCATAAGTGTGTGGGTTTATTTCTGGGTCCTCTTTTCGGTTCCATTGATCCAGCATTTTGTTTCTATGCCAGTACCATGCAGTTTTTAAAACTGTTGCTCTATAGTACAGCTTAAGGTCAGGAATGGAGATACCTCCAGAAGATCTTTTATTGTAGAGGATTGTTTTAGCAATTCTGGGTTTCTTGTTATTCCATATGAAGTTGAGAATTTTTCTTTCCAGGTCTGTAAAGAATTGTGTTGGTAATTTGATGGGCATTGCATTGAATCTGTAGATTGCTTTTGGTAAGATGGCCATTTGTACTATGTTAATCCTGCCAAGCCATGAGCATGGGAGATCTTTCCATCTTCTGATATCTTCTTCTACTTCTTTCTTCAGAGACTTGAAATTTTTTTCATACAAGTCTTTGACTTCCTTGGTTAGGGTTACTCCGAGATACCTTATGTCATTTGTGGCTATTGTGAAGGGTGTTGTTTCCCTAATTTCTTTCTCAGCCCTTTTGTCTTTTGTATACAGGAGGGCTACTGATTTTTTTTTTTTTTGAGTTAATTTTGTATCTGGTCACTTTGCTGAAGGTGTTTATCAGCTGTAGGAGTTCCCTGGTAGAGTTTTTGGGGTCACTCACGTATACTATCATATCATCTGCAAATAGTGATAATTTGACTTCTTCCTTTCCAATTTGTATCCCCTTGATCTCCTTCAACTGTCTTATTACTCTAGCAAGGACTTCCAGAACTATGTTGAAGAGATATGGAGAGAGTGGGCAGCCTTGTCTTGTCCCTGATTTCAGTGGGATTGCTTTAAGTTTCTCTCCTTTGAGTTTGATGTTGGCTATAGGTTTGCTATATATTGCCTTTACTATGTTTAGATATGTGCCTTGTATCCCTGATCTCTCCAATACTTTAAACATGAATGGATGTTGGATTTTGTCAAATGCTTTTTCAGCACAGCATCTAGGGAGATTATCATGGGTTTTTTTTTTTCTTTCAATTTGTTAATATGGTGGATCACATTGATGGATTTCCGTATATTGAACCACCCCTGCATACCTGGCATGAAGCCTACTTGGTCATGGTGGGTGATATCTTTGATGTGTTCTTGTATTCGGTTTGCGATATATTTTGTTGAGTATTTTTGCATCAATGTTCATAAGAGAGATTGGCCTGAAGTTCTCTTTTTTGGTTGGGTCTTTGTGAGGTTTGGGTACCAAGGTGACTGTAGCTTCATAGAATGAGTTTGGTAATGTTGCTTCTGTTTCGATTTTGTGGAATAGTTTGAAGAGAACTGGAGTTAGCTCTTTTTTGAATGTCTGGTAGAATTCTGCGCTGAAACCATCAGGTCCTGGGCTTTTTTTGGATGGGAGACTTTCGATGACTGCTTCTATTTCTTTGGGGGATATAGGACTATTTAATTGATTTACCTGGTCCTGATTTAGCTTTGGTAAGTGGAATCGATCAAGAAAATTGTGCATTTCATTTAAATTTTTAAATTTTGTTTCGTATAGACTTTTGAAGTAAGTTCTAATGATTGCTTGGATTTCCTCAGTGTCTGTAGTTATGACCCCCTTTTCATTTCTGATTTTGTTGATTTGGATGGTGTCTCGCTGCCTTTTAGTTAGCTTGGCTAAGGGTTTGTCTATCTTGTTGATTTTCTCAAAGAACCAGCTCTTGGTTTCATTGATTCTTTGAATTGTTTTATTTGTTTCTAATTGGTTGATTTCAGCCCTGAGTTTGATTATTTCCAGCTGCTCCTTCTTGGTGTGTCTGCTTCTTCTTTTTCTAGGGTTTTTAAGTGAGCCATTAAGTTGCTTGAATGCGCTGTCTCAAATTTCTTCTTGAAGGCACTTGGTGCTATGAACTTTCCTCTTAGCACTGCTTTCATTGTGTCCCACAAGTGTGGGTATGTTGTGTCTTCATTTTCATTGAGTTCGAGGAAGATTTTAATTTCTTTATTTCTTCCCTGACCCAGCTGTCTTTTAGTAACAAGTTGTTCAGTTTTCATGTATGTGTAGGCTTTTTGCTATTTCTGTTGTTACTGAGGTCCAGCTTTATTCCATGGTGATCAGACAGGATACAAGGGATTATTTCAATCTTCTTGTATCTGTTGAGGCTTGCTTTGTGACCAACTATGTGGTCTATTTTGGAGAAGGTTCCATGAGGTGCTGAGAAGAAGGTAAATTCTTTTGTGTTTGGGTGTAAGGTTCTGTAAATGTCTGTTAGGTCCATTTGATTCATGACCTCTGTTAGAGATATTGTTTCTTTGTTTAATTTCTGTTTTGTTGACCTGTCCTTTGTTGAGAGTGGGGTGTTGAAGTCTCCCACTATTAGTGTGTGGGGATCTATGTGTGGTTTAAGTTTTATCAATGTTTCTTTCACAAATGTGGGTGCCCTTGTATTTGGGGCATAGATGTTCAGGATTGTGATGTCTTCTTGGTGGAATTTTCCCTTGATGAGTATGAAGTGTCCTTCCCCATCTCTTTTGATTAATTTTGGTTGAAAGACTATTTTATCAGATATTAGAATGGCTACTCCTGCTTGCTTCTTGAGTCCATTTGCTTGAAAAGCTGTCCTCCATCCCTTTACCCTCAGGTAATGTCTATCTTTGTGACTTAGGTGTGTTTCTTGTATACAACAGATTGCTGGGTTTTGTTTACACATCCATTCTGTTAGTCTGTGTCTTTTTATTGGAGAATTAAGTCCATTGATATTGAGAGAGATTAATGACTAGTGGCTGTTAGATCCCTTGATTTTGATGTTGGCTGTGGTCATAAGGTTGTGTGCTTGGTTGCTTTTTGTTTTATTGTAGTGGGGTTATTTCCTGTGTTTTCTTGAATGTAGCTAGTTTTCTTGGGTTGTATTTTCCCTTCCAGTGTCTTCTTTAATGCTGGATTTGTATGTAGGTATTGTTGAAATTTGTTTTTGTCATTGAATATCTTGTTTTCTCTATCTATGAGGACTGAGAGTTTTGCAGGGTATAGTAGCCTGGGCTGACATCTGTGTTCTCTTAGGGTCTGCATGATATCCATCCAGGCCCTTCTGGCTTTCATAGTCTCTGTTGAAAAGTCAGGTGTGATTCTAATGGGTTTGCCATTATATGTTACTTGGCCTTTTTCTCTTGCAGCTTTTAGTATTTTTTCTTTGTTCTGTATACTTATGGTTTTGATTATTATGTGGCGGGAGGATTTTCTTTTCTGGTCAAATTTGTTGGGTGTTCTGTAGGCCTCATGTATTCTTATTGGCTTCTCCTTTAAGTTGGGGAAATTTTTTTCAATGATTTTGTTGAAAATATTTTCTGGGCCTTGGAGAAGGGAGTCTTCTTTTTCCTCTATACCTATTATTCTTAGGTTTTGTCTTTTCATACTGTCTTGGATTTCTTGGACAGTCTGTGTCAGGAATTTTTTGGATTTAACATTTTCTTTGACAGATACATCGATTTCTTCCATTGTATCTTCTACACCTGAGATTCTTTCTTCCATCTCTTGTAGTCTGTTGGTTATGCTTACCTCTGTAGTTCCTGTTTTCTTCCCTAAATCCTTCCTCTCCGTTATTTCCTCCATTTGTGTTTTCTTTAATTTTTCCAGTTCTGTCTTCAGGTCTTGATTTGTTTTGTTTACTTCCTTCACCTGTCTGATTGTATTTTCCTCTTTTTCTTTTAGTTCCTTTAACTCTGTTTCTTTTACTTCTTTCAGTGATTTAATTATTTCTTCTCTGAAGGCCGCAAACTGTTTGGCTGCATCTTCCCATATTTATTCACGGATGGCCATAATTTGCTTGTCTTTAATTTCCTCCATTTCTTTACTGATAGCCATGATCTGTTTGTTTTTATCTTCCTCTAATTCTTTACGTATTTTATTTGTTTCCTCTATTATCCTCTTCATCAGCATAGATGTTAGGTCATCTTCTTGATTTTCTATTATGCTGCGTTGTACCGGGCTGTTCGCCCCTGGATGGCTGGGTTCTGGAGATGCCATATTGCTCTGTCTTTTGTTGGTTGAGCTTTTATGCTGACCTCTACCCATTGGGCTGTTTTAGGTGTTGGCTGTTAGTTTCTGTGCTTTCTGGAGTCCTGAGGTAGGGAGAATCCCCTTGGCCGGAAGATAATTTTTCCTGAAGGAGTCCTCCTCTGCTTTTTGGTTATGGTCACTGTATGGCCAGTGTTTCTCAGGAATTGCCACTGCTAGTCTGCGGGAGCTGAGTTTCCAATCACTCTGTGCTCCCTGTTTGGGCCCAGATCTGTGATGGCTGGCTGTACTCACCTGTTTGCGATCTGCAGGCTGCTAGACTTTCCCTAGGTGACCCCAGCAGCACGGTTTCTTCCTTCCCTGTGGGGTCCTCTCTGGACAGGGGTTCCCAGTCCCTGTTGTACTGGGGCACGCAGCTTGTCTGTACCACTGAGCTGAGCACGCAGCTCTCCCCATGGCAGGAGCTCAGTTGTTATGGTGGCGGGTGCCCACTGTCCTAGAGACCTTCCAGGAAAAGACTGGGTGACCCGTGATCAGACTGGCAACTTTGCTTCCCCGTGGGGTTTTCTTGTGACTGGGACTCCCAGTCTCAGGCACCCTTGTGCTCACGGATCAGCCTGGGAAAGATTGGGACACGCACGCTTGCGGCTCCAGCCCGGAGACCCAAAGCCCGCGTTACCCGGGATTTCTTCTGGGTTCTGGCTGGGTAGCCGTGAGTGGACCCGACTGATTCCCATGCCGTGGGAGCCTCCCCTCACCTGGGAAACACAATCGATGTAGTTTCAGGGCCCAGAGTTCAGACTCCTGGTCGCTGCACGGAGAGTGCTGTCCTGCTTCTCAGACTCGGTGCTCTCCCGGCGCCGCCATCTTGCCCCCCCCATCACTTGAGTTTTTGATCTTAGCCTTTCTGATGGTTGTAAGATGAAATCTCAGGGTCATTTTGATTTGCATCTCTCTGATGACTAAGGATGTTGAGCATTTCTTTAAGTCTTTCTCTGCCATTCGATATTCCTCTACAAAGAATTCACTGTCTAGCTCTGTACCCCATTTTTTAATTGGATTACTTGATTTGTTGATGTTTCACTTCTTTAGTTCTTTATATATTCTGCATATAGGGTCTGTCAGATATAGGGTTGGTGAAGATTCTTTCCCAGTCTGTAGGCTGTCATTTTGTTCTGACAACAGTGTCCTTTCCTTTACAGAAGCTTTTCAGTTTCATGAGGTCCCATTTATTGATTATTGATCTTAGGGCCTGTGCTGTTGGTGTTCTGTTCAGGAAGTTGTCTCCTGACCAATGAGTTCTAGGCTCTTCCCTATTTTCTCTTCTATCCAATTTAGTCTTATGTTGAGGTCTTTGATTCGCTTGGACTTTAGTTTTGTTCAGGGTGATAAATATGAATCTATTTGCATTTTTCTACATGTAAACATCGAGTTAGACCAGCACCATTTGTTGAAGATGCTGTCTTTATTCCATTGTATGGTTTTGGCTTCTTTTTCAAAAATCAAGTATCCGTAGGTGTGTGGGTTTATTTCTGGATCTTCTATTTGATTCCATTGATCCATCATTCTGTTCTATGCCAGGACCATTTGGTTTTTATTACTATTGCTCTGTGGTACAGCTTGAGATCAAGGATGGAGATACCTCCAGATGATCTGTTATACAGGATCATTTTGGAAATTCTAGGTTTGTTTTTCTTTTTGTTTTTCCATATGAAGCTGAGGATGTTGCTTTCAAGTTCCGTAAAGAATTGTGTTGATATTTTGATGGAAATTGCACTGAATCTGTAGATTGCTTTTGGCAGAATGGCCATTTTCACTGTTAATCCTACCCATCCATGAGCATGGGACATCTTTCCATCTTCTGATATCTTCTTCAATTTCTTTCTTCAGAGACTTTTCAAACAAGACTTTAACTTGCTTGGTTAGAGTCACACCAAGGTTTTTTATGTTATTAGTGCCTATTGTGAAGGGTGTTGTTTCCCTAATTTCTTTCTCAGCCCTTTTGTCTTTGGTGTACAGGAGGGCTTCTAATTTTTTTTTTTTTAGTTAATTTTGTATCCAGTCACTTTGCTGAAGGTGTTTATCAGCTGAAGGAGTTCTCTGGATGAATTTTAGGGGTCATTCATGTATACTATCATATCATCTGCAAACAGTGATACTTTGACTTCTTCCTTTCTGATTTGCATCTCTTGATCTCCTTTAATTGTCTTATTGCTCTAGCTAACACTTCAAGTACCATGTTGAAGAGATATGGAGAGAGTTGGCAGCCTTGCCTTGTCCCTGATTTCTGTGAGATTGCTTTAAGTTTCTCTCCATTGAGTTTGATTTGGTTGTAGGCTTGCTGTATGTTGCCTTTACTATGTTTATGTGTGTGCCTTGTATCCCTGATCTCTCCAAGACTTTAAACATGAATGGATGTTGGATTTTGTCAAATCCTTTTTTGGCATCTAAGGAGATGGTCATGTGGTTTTTCTCCTTCAGTTTGTTTATATGATTGATTACATTGATGGATTTCCATATATTGAACCATCCTGGCTTGCCTGGAATGAAGCCTACTTGGTCATGGTGGATGATATCTTTTATATGTTCTTGTGTTTGGTTTGCCAGTATTTTATTGAGTATTTTTGCATCAATGTTCATAAGAGAGATAGGTCTAAAGTTCTCTTTCTTGGTTGGGTCTTTGGTTTAGGTATGAAGGTGACTATGGTTTCAGAATGAGTTTGGTAATGTTCCTTCTGTTTCTATTTTGTGGAATAATTTGAGGAGAATTGGAGTTGGCACTTCTTTGAAATTCTGGTAGAATTCTGCACTGAAACCATCTGGCCCTGGCCTTTTGTTTGTTTGTTTGTTTGTTTTGTTTTTGGAAGGGAGACTTTTGATGACTGCTTCTATTTCCTTGGGGGATGTAGGACTATTCAACCTTTCTACCTAATCTTGACTTAATTTTGGTAAATGGAATCTTTCAAGAAAATTGCCCATTTCATTTAGATTTTCAAATTTTGTGGCATATAGGCTTTTGTAGTAAGACCTAATGATTGTTTGGATTTCCTCAGTGTCTGTTGTTATTTTCCCCTTTTCATTTCTGATTTTGCTGATTTGGACAGTTTCTCTCTGCCTTTTAGTTAGTTTGGCTAAGGGTTTGTCTATCTTGTTGATTTTTTAAAGCTCTTGGTTTCATTGATTCTTTGAATATTTTTATTTGCTTCTAATTTATTGATTTCAGCCCTGAGCTTACTTATCTCTAGCTGTCTACTCCTCTTGAGTGTGTCTGCTTCTTTTTTTTTTCCTATGACTTTCAGGGGGGCCATTAAGTTGCTTGTATGAGATGTTTCAAATTTCTTCTTGAAGACAGTGCTATGAATTTTTCTCTTCGCATTGCTTTTATTGTGTCCCATAAGTTTGGGTATGCTGTGCCTTCATTTTCATTGAATTCTAGGAAGTCTTTAATTTCTTTCTTTCTTCCCTAAACCAGCTGTTAGTACGTAGGAAGTTGTTCAGTTTCCATGTGTGTAGGCTTTTTGAGATTTCTTTTCTTGTTGAGATCCAGCTTTAGTCCATGGTGGTCAAATAGAGTACAACGGATTATTTCAATCTTCTTGTATCTGCAGAGGCTTGCTTTGTGACCAACTATATGGTCTGCTTTGGAGAAGGATCCATGAGGTGCTGAGAAGAAGGTGTACTGTTTTGAATGTGGGTGAAAAATTCTGTAGACATTT
This sequence comes from Meriones unguiculatus, assembly GCF_030254825.1. Lineage (NCBI taxonomy): Eukaryota > Metazoa > Chordata > Mammalia > Rodentia > Muridae > Meriones > Meriones unguiculatus. The sequence goes on from NC_083351.1 coordinate 33,967,923, forward strand.
ATTAGGTCCATTTGATTTAGGACCTCTGTAAGTGCCTTTATTTTCCTGTTTAGCTTCTGTCTAGATGATCTGTCCCTTGGTGAGAGTGGAGTGTTGAAGTCTCCCACTATTAAGGTGTTGGGATCAATGTGCGATTTAAGCTTTAATAATATTTCATTTACAAATGTAGGTGCTCTTATATTTGGGGCATAGATGTTCAAAATTGTGGTGTTCTCCTGGTGGATTTTTCCTTTGATGAGAATGAAGTGCCCGTCCTCATCTTTTTCAATTAATTTTGGTTGAAAGTCTATTTTATTAGATATTAGGATAGCTACTCCAGCTTGTTTTCTATGTTCATTTGCTTGAAAAGCTTTTTTCTAGCCTTTTACTCTGAGGTAGTGTTTACGTTTGTTGCTGAGGTGTGTTTCTTGGATGGCCCAGAATGTTGGAATGTTGGATCCTGTTTCCGCAACCATTCTGCTAGGCTGTGTCTTTTTTTTTTTTTTTTTTTTTGGAGAGTTGAGTCCATTGATGATGATAGATAATAGTGACCAATGAATGTTATTTCTTTATTGTGGAGTTGATAGTGTTACTGTGATCCAATGTCCAATGTTCGTTTTACTTTTTGTTGTGAAAGTTCTCTGTATCCTATGTTTTCTTGGGTGTAGTTGTTTTCATTTGATTAGAGTTTTCCTTATAGGATCTTCTTTTGGGCTGGGTTGCTATGTATATATATTGTTTAAATTTAGTTTTGTCATGGAATATTTAACATCTATGTTGATTGAAAGCTTTTCAGGGTAGAATAGTCTGAGTTGACATCTGTGATCCCTTAGAGTCTGCATGACATCTGCCCAGGCTCTTCTGGCTTTTCTAATTTCTATTGAGAAGACTGATGTGATGCTGATAGGTCTACCTTTATATGTTACTTGGCCTTTTCCCCTTGCTGCCTTTAATATTTTTTCTTTGTTCTGTAGGTTTAGTGTTTTGATTATGATGTGACATGAAGAGCTTCTTTTCTGGTCTAGTCTATTTGGTGTTCTGTAGCCTTTTTGTATGTTTATGGACATTTCTTTAAGTTGGGAAAATTTCATCTATGATTTTTTTAAAAATATTTTCTGGACCTTGGAACCTGGAATCTTCCTTTTCATCGGTTCTTATAACTCTTAGGTTTCACCTAATGATAATACTGAAGAATTAAAGATTACATCTGTTCCTTCTCAGGAGGCAGTTCCTACAGGTAACAAGAAGCTTTAAGTAGTAAGGAAGGATGACATCATCTCCTGCTTTCACAAAACTGTAAATAACATCACAGCAGTATTGGCACTCACCATGATATTGGAGCATGGAAAAGTCTTTTTAAACAACAGTGTAATTATAAAATATAAATACAAGCATACCTACATATATATATATATATATATATATATATATATATATACACTTAAACACATATACAAAAATCCATGTTTATAATCACATATATGCATACATATATGTGTGACAAATGTACTCCTAATTTAACCCCTGAAAGGATCCCAGAATATTACCTCCTGTGTTTCTCACCTTTCTTTCTTGGTCCCTGAGTCAAAGTATGATATCTTGGATACTGAAATTATTACTTTTGGAAATATCACTTAGAGACAATGATTTGATTCAAAAATCCCTCAAACATTCTGGAAGATAAAGCCCTATGCCACTGTCTACAAACTGTGCAATCCTCCTGCAAAAATACTAATGTTGGTTTGATTCTTTATGAGAGATAAACCTTATCAAATGCTTAGCATTGTATAACTATTGGATACACAGGTTCCACTACAACAAATATATGAAGAATGATAAATAGGCTAAAACATGCCTGAATCAACAATTAGCACCTCTCAAAATCAGATATATTGTAAACACATGAAATTTTCTGTGTAGAGATGTGGAAATAGACTGAAAAAACTCATTTTATCTAAATTTAGATCAATCTGTCGTCTGAGAATGTTTTTAATCAAGACGGTATTTTATGTTTTATTTGACAGTGAATATTGGAACAACTTTCTCCTCCAGTACAATTAATCATCTTGTGGAGGATGATAATTGAAGAAGCTTTTGGACTGTTGAAGCTATCTTACTGCCCTTCATTTTCTTAATAAACTGAAAAATGGAATCCCCAAAATTTCATATTTCTACATCCTTCCCTTCCTCATATCCCTTGTTATAATACATTCCTAATGTTTTTCCATTTCACTTCTTTATTATTTACAATGTTTCACTTCTTTCTAATTTATTATGTTTATTAAATTATTTTATTAATGTAAAAAATGGTAGATTGGAAAATGCCATTTGGCAGTCTTCTCCTCTGTCTCAGTTGCTCAGGGACCTGTGTTTATGTGACAGATCCACAAGGATCGATGTATTAATCTTATTCTAAACTCCCAGCAGAATGGCATATTAAGTTTTATTTAATAAATGAAAGCTGGGGATTTATCTGACCAAATTTTTTAAGACTATAACCACAGAAGAGTCCCAACGGCAAAGAATCAACTAGTGGGATATGCCACAAAACCTGACTCAACCTGGGCCTTATAGCAACACTTCTATTTTTAAGTTATTTTCCAATTGATGTGAAATGTGCTCTAGAATATTATTTACATTAGGAATACATTTGGCTCAGAGTATGCAGGCTTATGGCATCACTGTAGGGCAGGTCTGATGTCAGGAGTTCGCAGCAAGTGATGTTGCTTACCTCATTAAGAAGAAGGGAATCATATGAAAGAAGCAGAAGTTAGTAAGACCTGGAGAGCATGGGAAAGCCACTAGACCAAATATATCTGGGCACAGGGATCTTTTCTAAGACAAATTCTCCAACCAGGGACCATGCATGGATATAACCTAGAACCCCTGCTCAGATGTAGCCCATGGCAGCTCAGCATCCAAGTGGGTTTCTCTAGTAAGGAGAACAGGGACTGTCTCTGATATGAACTCAGTGGTGGGCTCCTTGACCTCCCTTCCCCAAGGGAGGAGAAGCCTTGCTAGGCCACAGAGAAGGACATTGCAGCCAGTCCTGATAAGACCTGATAAGCTAGGGTCAGATGGAAGGGGAGGAGGACCTCCCCTATCAGTGGACTTAGAGAGGGGCAGGGAGGAAGTAAGGAGGGAGGGTGGGGTTGGGAGGGAATGAGAGAGGGGGCTACAGCTGGTTTACAAAGTAAATAACCTGTAATTGATATAAAAATAAAAATTATATAAATAAAAAAGAAGCAGAGGACAATGATGGCTCATACTCTCTGAGCTTTCTCCTGTTTATGCATTCCAGAAATCATGTTTGTGTTTTCACAGCCCAATTATAGTTGTTATAGTTTTCTCACCGTGATTACCTAATGCATATAATTCCTCAGAAGCATGCACAGAAGGTAATATAATTGAAATAATCCAGAAGAGTTGTTCTTAGAGTCCTGTATCATAAATGATTGCAGATAAAATACCCATTAACCACTGATTGTGTCCTGTTTTGGTTTTTGGCAACGGTCTCCATTTTCAGGAAAGAAGAGTATTTTTAGATGGGGGATGATGGCCCCACTTGTGGTCACAAGACTATTACCTAGAATGCTGTAATAAAGAGGGCCGATTTCATAATGTGTTGTGGTGAAGTCTAAGGTCCATGATTTCATTAGTTCCAAGTAGCTGACAAGATTTCCACTTCCAGACATGATTTTAGTCCTGTTGAGAGAAATCTTTCTAATTTTGAGTCAAGATGTTTCAAATGACGACACGTCAAATAAAGATGTTTGAGGTAGCCCTTGGTTTCCTCTCAGTGCTGAAGGTGAACGCCTGTTGCTAAAGAATTCACAGGGGATGTCTTAGGAGTCACGTGATTCTAGCTTGATCTGACTTAAACACATCTATCTGGAAGCCAAGTTTCTATGGTACATAAACAGAAGGCCAGCTGACTTGTTAGGGAAGTAATTCACAGTGGTTCTCACCAGCAGCTCCTATGAAGTGTGACAATAAGCACCACGGCAAGGTAGCACCAGAGGTGCAGTAAGTGACACGTGTCGAAAGTAAACAACAGGTATTAGGTTAACTGTACTTCCTTAAACCACAGAATTTACCATTTTGCCCAGTGGCTGAAAAACCTGATGTGGACTGCTTTCATTTCTGTTTCTCAGAAGATAAAAAATAAAGTTAATTAATTAAATCAAAACAACAGCAACAAAAACATGTTCTCCTGAAATACCCGTCCAAATTTCATCATTTTGTGCTTCCTTGTTGTTCTTTAGGATTGTCTCATGCAGGTCATTTGACGTGTCTAGGCCTTTTCAGAAAGACAAATTCATTTTCCTAATACAATATATACAAAGTAAAAGTAAAATATAACTTAAAAACTCTGTTTTGTCAACTTTAGTTTTCCACGTTTGATGTTTGGAATTAGCCTCAATCAACTATAGTCTGAAATGTTAAAAACTGAAATTTATAGTAATAAAAACTGTGTGTATTAAATGAACTACCATGCTGAGTCAAATGAAGACATTTTTACCAGTGACTGCTTTTCCCTATATAGATGGTAATCGTGCTATCACCCTGCATTTCCCCACAGTATCTGCCACCTATCATCTAATTACTTGTGAACTATTATGGTATCATTGGCTGTATCTGCTCATCTTCCGTCAGTCTCATGGACCCTTGTTTCATAGTGTAGTTATAGTCTAGCTAGAGCAATAAGACAACTGAGGAGATTAAAGTTATACAAGGTGGAAACTAAGAAGTCAAAAGAGTCTTTTTTCTTTTTTTTAAATTCTTTATTAATTACACTTATTTACTTTGTATCCCCCCTGTGGTTACCTCCCTCCTCCCATCCCAATCCCTCCCTTCCTCCCCCTTCTTCATACATGCCCCTCCCCAAGTCCACTGATAAAGGAGGCCTTTTCCTTCCTTCTGATCCTAGTCTATTAGGTCTCATCACAAGTGGCTGCACTGTCTTCTGTGGCCTGGTAAGGCTGCTCCCCCCCACAGGGGAAGGTGATCAAAGAGCAGGCCAATCAGTTCATGTCTGAGACAGTCCCTGTTCCCATTACTATAGAACCCACTTGGACACTGAACTGCCATGGGCTACATCAGTGCAGCTGTCCTAGGTTATCTCCATGCATGGTCCTTGGTTGGAGTATCAGTCTCAGGAAAGACCCCTGTGCTCAGATTTTTTGTTCTGTGGCTCTCCTTGTGGAGTTCCTGTCCTCTCCAGATCTTTCTATTTCCCTCTTCTTTCATAAGATTCCCTGCACTCTGCCCAACAGTTGACCATAAGTCTCAGCATCTGCTTTGACAGTCTGCAGGGCAGAGCCTTTCAGAGGCCCTCTGTGGCAGGCCCCTGACTTGTTCCCCATTTTCTCCTTCTTCTGATGTCCATCCTCTTTCCCTTTCTGGATAGGGATTGAGCATTTTAGCCAGAGTCCTCCCTCTTGATTAGTTTCTTTAGGTGTACAGATTTTAGTAGGTTTATCCTATATTACATGTCTATATGAGTGAGTATATACTGTATGTGTCTTTTTTCCTTCTGGGACAGCTCACTCAGGATGATCTTTTCCAGATCCCACCATTTACCTGCAAATTTCATTATTTCCTTGTTTTTTTATTGCTGAGTAATATTCCATTGTGTAGATGTATCACAATTTCTGTATCCGTTCCTCTGTTATTTTAATCCCTTCCTCTTATCTTTTGAAAAATCATCTTAATAGGAAAATAAAACAACACAATGGGTCTTCTCTAAGTGTCCCTGCAGATCAGTGTCGTGAAGCTGTTCCTGGCAGTCTGAGTAGAGGAACATTTGGAAGGAGGGGATTGGTATTGTCCTGGGTGATGGAGTTCAGCTGTCTACTGTTACAGAAAATTAATTGATTTTGAATATTTTGACTTATGAAAGACAAAAGGCAGTTGAAGAGGAAGGACCCAATGTTAAGATAGGAAATAAACAGTAATAACACTATAGAAAAAGTCAATCAAGAAGAAGTAAGATGAAGTATTTGACTTCTGTTAGCTCAAGCCTGAGTCCTAGCTTTTGTAGTTTTACAGACTCAAATGCTTCAAATGCAAGGGCACCCACATTTGTAAAAGAAACATTACTAAAGCTTCAATCACATGTTGAGCCCCACACATTAATAACAGGAGACTTCAACACACCTCTGGATTGGTGAATTGACAGATCACTGAGACTAAACCTAAACATGTAAATATTCATTGCAGTGAGTTGTTGGTCTGGCTTAAGATTTTTTGGCTTCTGATGCAACACAAATACTGGACCATCACTGGGATTCTGTTGCCCAGAGTCAGCATTATCTTGCAGCTAGGCAGGGCACCTGGAGGAAGTTCTGTGTAAGTTCCAGGATGCTGCACACCTCCCCACCCTTGATGTCAGCCTCCCTGAGGCTCACTGGGCTTTACCTTTGTGCCTGTAGCTGGCAGATAGCACCACTAGCCATACTCTGCCTTCCACCCCTGTCTCCCAGCAGGGCAAGCAGCAGCAGTAGCTCGCTCCAGTCAGCAGACTTAGGACTGGCCCTATTCAGTGATGCCATATGGTTCTGCAGGACCTCTGCTCCACGTGCCCCAGCAGCTTGAAGATGGAGTAGATGTTGGTGGACCAACTCAAAGTGTTGGATCTGGGCTGGGATGTGGTCAACCTGTGGTGGTGCTTCTGTTCCTTCCTTCCTTCCTTCCTTCCTTCCTTCCTTCCTTCCTTCCTTCCTTTTTCTTTCTTCCTGCCTTTCCACAATAAAATTATAACAAGATAAAATGAAAACCATCTAATCAAAGTAGGACAAGCCACACCAGCAGAAAAAATAAGAGCCTCAAGAGAAGTCATGAGAATCAGCAACCCACTCGTTTACATTCGAGGGTCCCATACAGTACTAAACTGGAAACCATAGTACATAGGCAAAGAGCCTGGTGCAGACTGCCGTAGCCCTGTGATTGCTGCTTCAGTCTCTGTGTGTTGATATGAGCTTTGCTCATTTGCTTTAGAGGGCCTTGTTCTGGTGTCCTCCATCCCCTCTGTCTCCCCCATTCCTTCTGCTTCCTCCTCCTCTGGGTTCCCTGAGCTCTGAGGGGAGGCATTTGATGGAGACATCTTATTCAGAGCTATGTGTATGTGCGCACATCCATATTTGCTTTCAAGTCACTTTGATTATAGTACAGTGTAAGTGTCACAGACTATGAGGCATAGTGAACCTGTCGTCTTTAGTGCTTCTCCGGAGTAAATGTTAGACATTTATTCAAAAAGTCTGAGCATAGGGGTCTTTTGTGAGACTGATACTCCAACCAAGGACCATGCATGGAGATAACCTAGAACCCCTGCACAGTTGTAGCCCATGGCAGCTCAGTGCCAAGAGGGTCCCATGTAATGGGAACAAGGAATGTCTCTGATATGAGCTCAGTGGCTGGCTCTTTGATCACCTCCACCTGAGGGGAGAGCAGTATTACCAGCCCACATAGGAAGATATTGCAGCCACTCCTGATGAGACCTGATAGAAATGGTAGGAGGACCTCCCTTACTAGTGGACTGGGGGAGGGGCATAGGAGAAGAAGGGGGAGGAAAGGTGGGATTGGGAGGGAATGAAAGATGGGGCTACAGCTGGGCTACAAAGTGAATAAACTGTAATTAATAAAAATAAAAAAGATGTGTTTGTGTATTATGGATACAATATTTTGCCTGCATGTATGTCTGCATGCCAGAAAAGGGCACTAAACCTCATTGTAGATGGTTGTAAGCCACCATGTGGTTGCTGAGAACTGAACTCAGTACCTTTAGAAAAGCAGCCAGTGCTCTTAACCTCTGAGCCATCTCTTTAGCCCCTAGTCATGTATTTTCAATACTACATAGAACAGTTGGAAGAGGTGTGTCTTCCTTATCCTTCTGAAGGTTGACAGTCATCTCTGAATGGTTTGGATATAGAGCAGATCTTAATTTTATTTCCAGCAGGTCTTATTTTAATTTTTTACTTTTAAATTAAAAACATTAAAATATTTTAATTTTTACTTAATTTTATTTAAGTAGGTTCAAGGGGATGATCCATACCAGCTAGAAAAGCATAGGATGCCATTTTTACTTTTAGGTTCAGACTGTCCGGGCTGATTTAACTGTTTATTCATGTAAATGGTCCAGCTTTTGTTGGCATACTTTTTAAAAAGTCTTTTCTTTATAAGAAAGGAGAAAAATACCTGTGTATTTATGAGCAGTCTGGCAGGCACAGTTAGCCCTGTGGCCATCAGAGTAGGAGTTTTGTTAAAAGAGATTTCATCATACAGGAACTCATTGCCTCATTGTTCAGGTCACTAACAGCCTCAAGGTAAGAATGGAAATTCCTAAGGGAGAGGATACACAACAGACTGATGATTGTGAAGTCAGAAGTGGAGAGACTGACTCTAAAGATTTCCTCTGTGGTGGGATAAGCAAGGCCGAAGCTCTCACTTATTCTGTGTTACAGTTCTGTGACCCCCTGACCCTTTCAGCATGACACACTCAGTCAAGTTTCTTCTTTCCTAGTGGTTGAGGTATATGGTTAGGACAGTGTTAGTCTGGTCTGGAATTAGGACTTGCAGGGTCTGGGGTCAGAATCTTGCTTTTCATGGGGATGAACACCCTATATGTTTCACCTGTCTCTCAGGTGAGGCCACATCAGTGGGTGAGAATAACGTCCCTGAGCTTGCAGAGTGCTCTCCGACCTCTCCAGCTGCGCACTGCCCCGGCAACTGAAGGCACACTTTGTGATGATGTCCAGCATCACCAACGAGATGTGGTGAAAGATCTCTAGAGAGGTGTCTTGGCAGGCGAGCTGCTCCCCTCTGTCCTGTGTTGGGAGTGTGACATGTTTTTCTCATCCCCCCTCAGAGGTCCTGTGCAAATCAAACACTAGTTTCCTTCTCTCCATCTCCAGACACTCAGCTCTGTGTACGAGCAGGTGACACCTCCTATCAAATTATAAGTATGAAGAAATATTTGTACTGTGATGCCCATCTCTCAGAAAGTCCATTACTAAATTGAATACATCTCTAGCTATTTGGGGAATTGATTATGACCTTTGAGTTTTTTACAAGGTCCTAGAGGTCGTCCTCAGGGTTCAGAAAAAATAAATGGATAAACTGGTAGCTTCCCAAACATGAGAACAAAATATTTTCAAAAAGTGAAATGCAATGGGCCTGCATAAATATTTCTTTTTTAATGTTTGCAATAGAATATTTATTGTTGCAAATATGTGTGTACACACATATACACGCACAAGAAAATCATTTTCTGTTTCAGCTTATAGTTCAGCAACAGTAGATGTACTTACAAAGTCATATAACCATCCATAATATTAGTTTTCATTATCACAGACAGAAGCATTGTACTCACAATGCTTAAAATTATCTCTGCATCCCTACTTCCTGAAGTTACTGAAGTCTCCATTCTACTTTGGTTTATAAATTATCTACTCTACGGACCTCATAAGTAGAATAATCTAAACATCCTGTGATGCATGACTTAACACTTTGTATACAACATTTACAAAGTTCAATCGTGTTGTATGTGCTAATTCCTTTTTTAAAAAATAAATACATGCAATTTTTAATTATCATATTTTCTCTTTTTTTACTTTTTTATTAAATTTATTTATTTATTCATTTTACATCCCTATTTCAGTGCCTCTTTCCCAGTCCCAACCTCCCAGTCTCTTCTCCCTTTCCTCCTCCCTTTCTCCTTAGAAAAGGGAAGTCCCCCAATGCTCCAATTACAGACCTACCTCAGGCCATCAAGTCTCATCAGGACTAAGTGCATCCTCTTCCACTGAGGCCAGACAAGTCAGCCCAGCTAGGGGAAAGTGATCCACAAGCAGGCAACAGATATAACTCTGCTCCACTTGCTAGGGACCCCACATGTGGACCAAGTTGCCCATCAGTTATATATGTGTTACATATGAATTACACATGAACCGGCCCATGCATGCTCTTTGGTTAGGCCTTCAGTTTTGGTGAACCCTTATGGGTCTAGGTTACTTGACTCTGTTGGTCCTCTTGAGGACATCTTGCCCCTTACAGACCTTTTATCCACCCCCTCACTCTTCCCTAAGACTTCCTGAGCTTTACCTAATGTTTGGCTGTGGGTCCCAGCATCTACTTCATTCTGCTGCTGGGTGGAACCCCTCAGAGGACAGTTATGCTGGGCTTCTTTCTGCAAGCACAGCAGAGTATCATTAATAGTGTACTGGGTCTCAGGTTGGTCCAGTCATTGGTTGGCCATTCCCTCTCTTTTTTCTCCATCTTTACCCCTACACTTCTTTTAGAAAGGGTAGATTTTGGATAGAAGATAAATTTAAGGTGGGTGTCCTCCTCTCTCTACTGGAAGTCCTGCCTGGCTAGGAGGAGGCCACTTCGGTCTCCATGGGCCTCACAGCCAGGAGTCTCAGCCAGAGTCACCCCCATATCCTCCCAGGAGCCTACCCTGTTGCAGGTCTCCAGCTGATCTCAGAGATGCCCTCCCTCTTTGTTTCCCTTCTCTCTCCCAGGCCTCTCTCCATTCACCACTGATCTCCCCACATCTGATCACCACCCTTCTCTTCCCCACACCCTCTCCTACCCATTTTCCTCTCTTCATGCCTTTCCGATATCTATTCTATTCCCTGAGTGGGATTCAAGCATACTCCCTTGGGCCTTCCTTGTTACTTAACTTCTTTTGGTCTGTGGATTGTAGTATGGTTATCCTGTACAATATGGTAATATCTACTTATAAGTGAGTACATACCAGGTGTGTCTCTCTGGGTCTGGGTTACCTCACTCAGGATGATCCTTTCTAGTTCCATCCTTTTGCCTGCAAATTTCCGTGATTTCTTGCTTTAATACCCGAGTAGTATTCCATTGTGTAAATGTGCCCACATATTCCTTATCCAATCTTCGGTTGAGAGACATATAGGTTGTTTCCAGTTTCTGGCAATTATGAATAAAGCTGTTATGAACATAGTTGAGCAAATATCCTTGTGAAATGGTGGAGCATCTTTTGGGTACCCAGGAGTGTCATAGCTAGGTCTTGAGGTAGATCGAATTCCAATTTCCCAAGAAAGCACCAGATTGATTTCCAAAATGGTTGTATAAGTTTACCCTCCCACCAGCAACAGAGGAGTGGAGGAGTGTTCCCCTTGCTGAACATCCTTGCCAGCATGTGCTGTCATTCGACTTTTTGATCTTAGCTATAAGGTATAAGATGGAATCTCAGAGTCATTTGGATTTGCATTTCCCTGATGAATAAGGATGGTGAACATTTTTTTAACTGCTCTTCAGCCATTAGAGTTTCTTCTGTTGAGAGTTTCTGTTTAGCTCTCTACCCTCCCCCCCCCCTTTTAATTTGAGTTATTTGGTAGTTTGGTTTAATTTCTCGAGTTCTTCATATATTTTGGATAATAGCCCTCTGTTGGACATAAGGTTGGTGAAGATCCTTTCCATTTTGGTAGGCTGCTGTTTTGTCCTGTTGATCGTGTCCTTTGCCTTACAGAAGATTTTCAGTTTCAGGATGTCCCATTTACTAATTGTTAGTCTTAGTGCCTGAGATGTTGTTGTTCTGTTCAGAAAATTGTCTCCTGTGCCAATGAGTTCAAGGATCTTCCCTACTTTTTCTTGTACTAGATTTAGTATATGCAGTTTTAGGTTAAGGTCTTTGATCAAGTTGGGCTTTTTTTTTTTTGTACAAGGTGATAAATATGAATCTACTTGAATTCTTCTGCATGCAGACATCCAATTAGACCAGCACCAATTGTTGAAGATGCTTTCTTTTTTTTTCCATTGTATTGTTTTGGCTTCTTTGTCAAAACTTCAGGTGTCCATAAGTGTGTGGATTTATTTCTGGGTCTTCAATTCAATTCCATTGATCAATCTGTCTGTTTTTATTACAGCACCACTTGCTTTTTATTACTATTACTCTGAAGTACAGCTTGAACTCAGGGATGGTGGTACCTCCAGAAGTTCTTTTATTGTGCCGAATTGTTTGAGCTATGTTGGGTCTTTTATTTTTCCATATGCAGTTGAGAATTGCGCTTTCAAGGTCTGTAAAGAAGTGAGTTGGAATTTTGATGGTTATTGCATTGAATCAGTAGATTGCTTTTGGTAACATAGCTGTTTTTACTATGTTAATTTTACCAATCCATGACAATGGAAGTTCTTTTCATCTTTTAATGTATTTTTCAGCTTCTTTCTTTAGAGTCTTGATGTTCTTATCATACAGGTCTTTCACTTGCTTGGTTAGCATCACAGCAAGATATTTTATATTAGTTGTGTCTATTGTGAAGGGTGTTATTTCACCAATTTCTTTCTTAGTTCCTTTATCATTTATACACAGGAGGGCTATTGTTCTGTTTTGTTTTGTGTTTTGTTTTGTTTTGTTTTTTTCCCAATGCATTTTTATTCAGGAACCTTGAACAATCATCTGACCCTGGGGAAAGCCAGCCCACAGCTTAAATAGCCTCTGGGTAGCCAACCCCAGCATGCCACGTGGGCAATGCAGATAGGTCCACATACATGGAAGCAAGCCAGATCCTCAGCCTTAGCCAAATGTGGAGTTGTTCCTGACAGAGAGCACTCACCATCGGGAAGGTGGAAGGCAGAAACCAGCTCCATCTCTAAGGCACGGCATTACACAGCTCTCTACAGTTCCACCTTTTTGTTTTAGACGCATCAGGCAAGAGTAGAGGTCTGATCTCTGATATTAGAAATAAATTGGGACTTTGTACCGATGTTCATTTAGGTGTCATCCACCCAAAGAGCATCAGACCCGTCCGATACCTTTTTCTCAGAGGCGGGACCTGGGGCATCAACCCGCATGCAATCAGACTTGCTCTTCTCTAGGTCGAAAGCAGCTGACCCTGAGTGCAGTGCTTACCCTCGCATCCTGAGCGTAACATTTTAGCTTTTTATGGTAGCCAACCGTGCTTGGGGAGACTGTCCTGCTTCAATGACTGTAAAGGCCTGAATGGTCATGGCTGCATTACGCTGTTGTGAGACTCTAATCTTGCATATATACCACAGGCAAACCAAGGAAACCAACACCAGAAGGCCTGCTAACGCTCCCATGCCCGCCCATTCCTTCAGATGATTCATGGCTGCTGCAATCCATGATGATAATCCTGTGGCTAGTCCTGCGTCCACTCTGGTAGAGTTTACCATGAAAATGGCCACTCTCAACTGCTCCATTGTAGTATCGAATTCTCCAGTCCAATTACCTAAAATATAGCTAGACAATTGTTTAGACAGATTTGCAGCACAGGGAAAATTCTCATGTTGTATGCTAGTGACTCAAAGTCCAGCATACTTTCATTGACAGCCAAGTTGAGCGATTTGCCATAGGGTATCAGTTTGCTCCTACACGAGGTCAATCCTCTGATTGAACACCATCAAGCCTCCTTTTAGTTAACCATTAATTCCTTTTTGTACATCTAAGGCATGAGCTACATTGGCTAAAAGGTTATTCAGGGTCTGAGCAGTCTGCACAGTATGACTCCTGGCTAATGCCACGGTGATAGCTCCAATAGCCGCCAATGAGATAGATGGCAGTAACAATGGCGGCTGTAATTCCAAGATCCCTTTTCTGTCTGAAGAGAGTCATAGCGTGAGGGGCATCAACGGGCACAGGCACCCAGTGAGGCATGCTAGTAACCAGCTAGTAAATTTACTAGCATTCCAGCATTGGGCAAAAAAGCAAGTATCATTACCACAATTACTTGGCTCTATCTGGCTAATAATGAATAAAAATGGGGGATATAAACAAACAGGTGTGGGCTTATAGGAAATATTATGAGAAGCCTTAACCCCCTCATTGGAACATCTTGCATCAGTTCCAGAACTAGCAGTGGTGGTGTCCGAGGTCTGAGTAGGTTCAGGAGACCATTGCCCCCAGGGGTGAGATATGCTCCATGTAAATTGACTAACTCCATGTTTTCCTCCACTTTTGAAAATCATGTAAGGTTCTTAAATTATTTTTTCCCTTTTTTTAAATTTTTCATCAATTACATTTTATTCATTCTGCATCCCCCCATAAGCCCCTCCCTTCTCCCCTCCCAATGCCACCCTCCCTCCTCCCTCTGCATGCATGCCACTCCCCAAGTCCACTGATAGGGGAGGTTCTCCTCTCCTTTCTGATCTTAGTCCATCAGTTCACATCAAAAGTGGATGCATTGTCCTCTACTATGGCCTGGTAAGGCTGCTTCCCCTCAGGAGGAGGTGACTAAAGAGCAGGCCAGTCAGTTCATGTCAGAGGCAGTCCCTCTTCACATTACTATGTAACCCAATTGGACTCTGAACTGCCCTGGGCTACATCTGTGCAGGGGTTCTGGGTTATCTCTATGAATAGTCCTTGGTTGGAGTATGAGTCTCTGGGAAGTTCCCTGTGTTCAAATTTTCTTGTTCTGTTGCTCTCCTTGTGGAGACCCTGTCCTCTCCAGCACTTACTATTTCCCAGTACTTACATAAAATTCCATTCACTCTGCCCAACAGTTGCCCATCAGGCTCAGCATCTGCTTTGATAGTCTGTAGGGCAGAGGCTTTCAGAGGCCCTCTGTGGTAGGTTCCTAGGTTGTTTCCGGTTTTCTTCTTCTTCTGATGTCCATCCTCTTTGCCATTCTGGATGGGGATTGGACATTTTAGTTAGGGTCCTCTCTCTTGCTTAGTTTCTTTAGATGTACAGGTTTTAGTGGGTTTGTCCTATGTTGTATGTCTATATGAGTGAGTATATACCATGTGTGTATTTTTGCTTCTGGGACGACTCATTCAGGATGATCCTTTCCAGATCCCACCATTTACCTGCAAATTTCATGATTTCCTTATTTTTCATTGCTGAGTAATATTCCATTGTGTAGATGTACCACATTTTCTGCATCCATTCTTCATTTGAGGGGCATCTAGGTTGTTTCCAGCTTCTGGCTATTACAAATAAAGCTGTTACAAACATGGTAGAGCAAATTTCCTTTTTGTGTACTTGAGCCTCTTTTGGATATATGCCTAGGAGTAGTATGGCTGGATCTTGGGGAAGCACTATTCCTAGTTGTCTGAGAAAACGCCAGATTGATTTCCAGAGTGGTTGTACAAGTTTACATTCCCACCAGCAGTGGAGAAGGGTTCCTCTTTCTCCACAACCTCTCCAGCATGTGTTGTCACTTGAATTTTTGATCTTGGCCATTCTCATGGGTGTAAGGTGAAATCTCAGGGTTGTTTTGATTTGCATTCCCCTAATGGCTAGTGAGGTTGAGCATTTCTTTAAGTGCTTCTCTGCCATTCGGTATTCCTCTACAGAGAATTCTCTGTTTAGTTCTGTTCCCCATTTTTTAAGTGGGTTACTTGGTTTGTTGCTTTTCAGCTTCTTTAGTTCTTTATATATACTTGATATGAGTCCTCTGTCAGATAAAGGGTTGGTGAAGATTCTTTCCCAATCTATAGGCAGTCGCTTTGTTTTGATGACGGTGTCCTTTGCTTTGCAGAAGCTTTTCAGTTTCATGAGGTCCCATTTATTGATTGTTGCTCTTAGAGCCTGTGATCTTGGTGTTCTGTTCAGGAAGTTTTCCCTGTACCAATGAGTTCTCGGGTATTCCCCACTTTTTTTTTCAAGCCGATTTAATGTGTCTGGTTTTATGTTGAGATCTTTGATCCACTTCGACTTTGTGCAGGGTGATAAGTATGGATCTATTTTCATTTTTCTACATGTAGACATCCAGTTGGACCAGCACCATTTGTTGAAGATGCTATCTTTTCCATTGAATGGTTTTGGCGTCTTTGTCAAATATCAGGTGTCCATAAGTGTGTGGGTTTATTTCTGGGTCCTCTGTTCAGTTCCATTGATCCACCATTCTGTTTCTATGCCAGTACCATGCAGTTTTTAAAACTGTTGCTCTATAGTACAACTTAAGATCAGGGATGGAGATACCTCCAGAAGATCTTTTATTGTAGAGGATTGTTTTAGCAATTCTGGGATTCTTGTTATTCCATATGAAGTTGAGAATTTTTCTTTCCAGGTCTGTAAAGAATTGTGTTGGTAATTTGATGGGCATTGCATTGAATCTGTAGATTGCTTTTGGTAAGATGGCCATTTTTACTATGTTAATCCTGCCAAGCCATGAGCATGGGAGATCTTTCTATCTTCTCATATCTTCTTCTAGTTCTTTCTTCAGAGATTTGAAATTTTTTTCATACAAGTCTTTGACTTCCTTGGTTAGGGTTACTCCGAGGTGCCTTATGTCATTTGTGGCTATTGTGAAGGGTGTTGTTTCCTTAATTTTTTCTCAGCCCTTTTGTCTTTTGTATACAGGAGGACTACTGACTTTTTTTGTGTTAATTTTGTATCCGGCCACTATGCCGAAGGTGTTTATCAGCTGTAGGAGTTCCCTGGTAGAGTTTTTGGGGTCACTCACGTATAGTATCATATCATCCGCAAATAGTGATAATTTGACTTCTTCCTTTCCAATTTGTATCCCCTTGATCTCCTTCAACTGTCTTATTGCTCTAGCAAGGACTTCCAGTACTATGTTGAAGAGCTATGGAGAGAGTGGGCAGCCTTGTCTTGTCCCTGATTTCAGTGGGATTGCTTTAAGTTTCTCTCCGTTCAGTTTAATGTTGGCTGTAGGCTTGCTGTATATCGCCTTTACTGTGTTTAGATATATGCCTTGTATCTCTCCAATACTTTAAACATGAATGGATGTTGGATTTTGTCAAATGCTTTTTCAGCATCTAAGGAGATTATCATGTGGTTTTTTTCTTTCAGTTTGTAAATATGGTGGATCACATTGATGGATTTCCGTATATTGCACCACCCCTGCATACCTGGCATGAAGTCTACTTGGTCATGGTGGATAATATCTTTGATGTGTTCTTGTATTCGGTTTGCGAGTATTTTGTTGAGTATTTTTGCATCAATTTTCATAAGGGAGATTGGCCTGAAGTTCTCTTTTTTGGTTGGGTCTTTGTGAGGTTTAGGTACCAAGGTGACTGTAGCTTCATAGAATGAGTTTGGTAATGTTGCTTCTGTTTCGATTTTGTGGAATAGTTTGAAGAGAACTGGAGTTAGCTCTTTTTTGAATGTTTGGTAGAATTCTGCACTGAAACCATCAGGTCCTGGGCTTTTTTTGGATGGGAGACTTTCGATGACTGCTTCTATTTCCTTGGGGGATATAGGACTATTTAATTGATTTACCTGGTCCTGATTTAGCTTTGGTAAGTGGAATCGATCAAGAAAATTGTGCATTTCATTTAAATTTTCAAATTTTGTTCCGTTAGACTTTCGAGGTAAATCCTAATGATTGTTTGGATTTCTTCAGTGTCTGTAGTTATGTCCCCCTTTTCGTTTCTAATTTTGTTGATTTGGATGGTGTCTCGCTGCCTTTTAGTTAGCTTGGCTAAGGATTTGTTTATCTTGTTGATTTTCTCAAAGAACCAGCTCTTGGTTTCATTGATTCTTTGAATTGTTTTATTTGTTTCTAATTGATTTCAGCCCTGAGTTTGATTATTTCCAGCCGTCTGCTCCTTCTTGGTGTGTCTGCTTCTTCTTTTTGTAGAGTTTTTAAGTGAGCCATTAAGTTGCTTGAATGCGCTGTCTCAAATTTCTTCTTGAAGGCACTTAGTGCTATGAACTTTCCTCTTAGCACTGCTTTCATTGTGTCCCACAAGTTTGGGTATGTTGTGTCTTCATTTTCATTGAGTTCGAGTAAGATTTTAATTTCTTTCTTTATTTCTTCCCTGACCCAGCTGTCTTTTAGTAGCAAGTTGTTCAGTTTCCATGTATGTGTAGGCTTTTTGCTATTTCTGTTGTTACTGAGGTCCAGCTTTATTCCATGGTGATCAGACAGGATACAAGGGATTATTTCAATCTTCCTGTATTTGTTGAGGCTTGCTTTGTGACCAACTATGTGGTCTATTTTGGAGAAGGTTCCATGAGGTGCTGAGAAGAAGGTAAATTCTTTTGTGTTTGGGTGTAAGGTTCTGTAAATGTCTGTTAGGTCCATTTGATTCATGACCTCTGTTAGAGATATTGTTTCTTTGTTTAATTTCTGTTTTGTTGACCTGTCCTTTGTTGAGAGTGGGGTGTTGAAGTCTCCCACTATTAGTGTGTGGGGATCTATATGTGGTTTAAGTTTTATCAATGTTTCTTTCACAAATGTGGGTGCCCTTGTATTTGGGGCATAGATTTTCAGGATTGTGATGTCTTCTTGGTGGAATTTTCCCTTGATGAGTATGAAGTGTCCTTCCCCATCTCTTTTGATTAATTTTGGTTGAAAAACTATTTTATCAGATATTAGAATGGCTACTCCTGCTTGCTTCTTGCGTCTATTTGCTTGAAAAGCCGTCTTCCATCCCTTTACCGTCAGGTAATGTCTATCTTTGTGACTTAGGTGTGTTTCTTGTATACAACTTATTGCTGGATTTTGTTTACGCATCCATTCTGTTAGTCTGGAGAATTAATTGGAGAATTGAGTCCATTGGACTTAATTGGAGAATTAAGTCCATTGATATTGAGAGAGATTAATGACCAGTGGCTGTTAGATCCTTTGAATTTGATGTTGGCTATGGTCATACGGTTGTGTGCTTGGTTGCTTTTTGTATTACTGTAGTGGGGTTATTTATTTCCTGTGTTTTCTTGAATGTAGCTAGCTTTCTTGGGTTATATTTTCCCTTCCAGTGTCTTCTGTAATGCTGGATTTGTTTGTAGGTATTGTTGAAATTTGTTTTTGTCATTGAATATCTTGTTTTCTCTATCTATGAAGACTGAGAGTTTTGCAGGGTATAGTAGCCTGGGCTGACATCTGTGTTCTCTTAGGGTCTGCATGATATCTGTCCAGGCCCTTCTGGCTTTCAAAGTCTCTGTTGAAAAGTCAGGTGTGATTCTAATGGGTTTGCCATTATATGTTACTTGGCCTTTTTCTCTTGCAGCTTTTAGTATTTTTTCTTTGTTCTATATACTTACAGTTTTGATTATTATGTGGAGGGAGGATTTTCTTTTCTGGTCTAATTTATTGGGTGTTCTATAGGCCTCTTGTATTCTTATTGGCCTCTCCTTTAAGTTGGGGAAATTTTCTTCAATGATTTTATTGAAAATATTTTCTGGGCCTTGGTGCAAGGAATCTTCTTTTTCCTCTATTCCTATTATTCTTAGGTTTTGTCTTTTTATGTTGTCTTGAATTTCTTGGATGGTCTGTGTCAGGAATTTTTTTAGATTTAACATTTTCTTTGACAGATACATCTATTTCTTCCATTGTATCTTCCACACCTGAGATTCTTTCTTCCATTTCTTGTAGCCTATTGGTTATGCTAACCTCTGTAGTTCCTGCTTTCTTCCCTAAGTTCTTTCTCTCCACAATTTCTTCCATTTGTGATTTTTTTTTTTTAAATTTTTCCAATTCTATCTTCAGGTCTTGAGCTATTTTGTTGGTTTCCTTCCCCTGTCTGACTGTATTTTCATGTTTTTCCGTCAATTCCTTCAGCTTTTTGTTTGAACAATCTACTGTTTCTTTTATTTCATTCATTGATTTTAAGTATTTCCTCTTTAAAGGCCACATACTGTTTGGCTGCAGCTTCTTCTATTTCTTTTCGTCTTTTATTTGTTTCCTCTGTTACCATCTTCTTGAGCATAGATGTTAGGACGTCTCCTTGAATTTCATATATGCTGGGGTGTCTAGGGATATTTGCCCCTGGATAACTGGGTTCTGGAGATGCCATATTGCTCTGGCTTTTGTTGGTTGAACTTTTACGCTGTCCTCTACCCATTGGGCTATCTTAGTTGTTTGATTTTAGTTTCTGGTTGTTCCTGGACTGTTGTAGTGGAGAAAATCCCTTTAGCAGGAACATGGTTTTTCCTCAAGGAAGCCTTCCCAGATTTTTGGGTATAGTCCCTGGATGTCTGGTGTTTTTCAGGAGTTGCTACAGCTCACCTCAGGCATAGAGACCTGGGTGGTAACTGTGGTCCTGATTAGTCGAGAGGGCTCTCCTCTCACTGGGAGAAGTCCTGGAGACAGCTGCCCTCCTTCTGGGTTTCTTGCTGTAAATTTAGTGATCAGCTGCTGTAACCTGTGTGTCCCGTGGTTTGGTCAGTTTTGTTAGGGATAACTGGTTGCCCCTTGGAGCAGTATCTGGGGGTTGATCTCAGGGTTCCTGGTCTTTTGTAGGTCTGAGGTTGGGGCTCTGTGCCCCAGAACCCAAGAGGTAATCTGTGGCAGGTGAGTACTGCTCTGGTGTCTTGGGGCACTCAGTTCTGCCTATAAGGTGTAGTTGATATAAAGCAGGCCTCTGAGCTGACAGAGCGTGCGCCCACCTGCTAGTCTGCGGGAGCTGAGTTTCCAATCACTCTGTGCTCCCTGTTTGGGCCCAGATCTGTGATGGCTGGCCATACTCACCTGTTTGCAATCTGCAGTCTGCTAGACTTTCCCTAGGTGACCCCAG
This sequence comes from Meriones unguiculatus, assembly GCF_030254825.1. Lineage (NCBI taxonomy): Eukaryota > Metazoa > Chordata > Mammalia > Rodentia > Muridae > Meriones > Meriones unguiculatus. The sequence continues at coordinate 33,988,317 of NC_083351.1, forward strand.
CAGCACGGTTTCTTCCTTCTCTGTGGGGTCCTCTATGGACAGGGGTTCCCAGTCCCTTTTGTACTGGGGCGCGCAGCTTGTCTGTACCGCTGAGCTGAGAGCAAAGCTCTCCGTGCGCGGCAGGAGCTCGGCTGTGATGGCGGCACCATTTCCTGTCTGCGCTGGAGGAAGCCTCGCTGATGATGACTGAACAAGGCAGTTGTGTTTGGCTCTACTCAAGATCTGTGGGTTATGCAGTTACTTGTTCCTGGCCATGCAGGCAGTATGAGGGCATGGGCTCCCTCTCGGGATATGGGTCTCAAGTTACACCCAGTATTGGTTGGTCACTCCCAAAAACTCTGGGTCACCATTGTCCACCATATCTTGCAGAAGGACAGGTTGTAGGTGGAGGGTTCTGTGGCTGGGTTGGTGTCCAGGTCTCTTTCCATAGCCTGCAGAATACTTTCCTGTGCCAAGGAAACCAGAGTGTAAGAGTTAAGATTACAACCCAGCACCAGTTTCACCTGTCTGTTTAATGACATGTGTGGAAGTTGTCCTTGGCAATGGGGCTCCACTGTCAGTTTTCAGAGACTATTTGTTGTAATTTAAAAATAAACATAAAATAAGCATGCATCAATCAACCATAAACATCTTGCAAAGAGGGAAATCCTAAGAATAAAAATATTTCCACTGAAAGGTTAAGCTGAAAAATGCAAAGTTAAGCAGTATAGGTCATGACTGATAAGTACTAAAATGTCCCCCAAATACTCTCCCATGTAGCAGTGGGAGTATTTGTCCATTTTAGCACATTGACCATTCCTTTAGCACTCATGTCTGTACCATAAAACCTTTAAAGGCTTCCACATGTCCTTCTTACATTCATAACTCTTGGGTAGGGAAAGTATGGGTGGTGAGGGCAGTAGAGCATCATCTTAGAACTCATTTTCCCTTCCAGGGGGCTGCTCCGGGTCTGCCACCCATGAACAGAGTTCAGAGGGTGCAGTTCATCTCAGTAAGAAACAAAATCACAACTGCAGGAAGCTGCTGCTTCATGGTCTAGGTGGCCAATCCAAGGCTCATCAAGAACCCATGGCCTTGGAAAGCATGTGTTGAAATGCTAACCCTTAATACCTCAGAACATGACACTACCAGGGTATAGAGTCTTCACAGTGGACTGTTATTCACCATGATGGTGCCCACATGTAAAGGAGAATTTTGGACAAAGTATCATTCATAGAAGTTGTATGGTAAAAAGACTGGTTACAAGCAAGGAGACAAACCTTCCAAAGAAACCTTTTTCAGAGTCCTAGGAAAAAACATCTTCGTAATTTCTGTGACTGGAGAGTCTAGTCTCCACATTAAGAGACCAGACATTGCTGTTGGTTTATCAGCCCAGTTTGAGGATGTTTTGTGCTGTAAGCCTAACCAGTGTAAGTCCATAATGTTCCTGGAAATGCTGTGATCAAGAAAGAATAGTTAGTTTAGCTTGTTTTCCTGAAGAATGATGAATTCAATGTTAAATCATTTGCCTGTGTTACTGCCTTGAATCCAAGCCCATTGATGACAGAGTGTCCTGCTCTGTTCCTAGAGTTCCTGGGTATCCTTAGCTCTGTGGAAAAACTTAGCTTCAAACTTGGTATCTCTTTGCTCTTAGTCAAATGTATAACATGGTCCACAGCGATTATGCCTTTATTATAAAAACAAGTAAGTCAAAGAAGGAATCAGTATTATTAGGGAGTAAAAGAGTGAATATTTACTAAAATTGTGGCAAGAGAGACATAATCTTGGGGTAAGATGATCAATCCTCATTTAGAAAGACAAATGGGATGGACATTGCAAGAAGGAGAAAACAAGAAGCAGGACAGGAACTTACCATAGAGGTCCTCTGAAAGACTCTACCTAGCAGTGTATCAAAGCAGATGCTGAGACTCATAACCAAACCTTGGGCAGAGTGCAGGGACTCACATGAAAGAAAGGGAGTTAGTAAGGCCTGGGGAGAACAGGAGCTCCAAAAGGACCAAATATATCTGGGCACAGGGGTCTTTTCTGAGCATAATTCTCCAATCAAGGACCATACATAGATATAACCTAGAACCCCTGCTCAGATGTAGCCCGTGGCAGTTCAGATTCCATGTGGGTTTCCCTAGTAAGGAGAACAGGGACTGTCTCTGACATGAACTCAGTGGCTGGCTCTTTGACTCACCCTCCCCCACCCCCATGAGGGAGGAGCAGCCTTACTAGAACACAGAGAAGGACAATGCAGCTAGTCCTGATGAGACCTGATAATCTAGGGTTAGATGGAAGGGAAGGAGGACCTCCCCTATCAGTGGATTTAGAGAGGGGCAGGAAGGAGATGAGGGAGGGAGGGTGGGATTGGGAGGGAATGAACGAGGGGCTACAGCTGGGATACAAAGTAAATAAACTGTAATTAATATAATAATACAATTTAATTTAAAAAAAGAAAAAAGAGAAACATAATCTTAAATTGGTACATGCCTTTAATCCTAGCACTTTGGAGGCAGAGGCAGGCAGATCTCTGAGTTTGAGGCCAGCCTGGTCTACAGAGCAATTTTCAGCCAAGATTATACAAAGAAGCCCTGTCTTGAGAAACCAAATAAAATAAAATAAAATAAATAAAAATGTAAAAATGAAAGAAGATAGAGTCTCAGAGGAATCAAGATACAAGAAAGAACAGAAAGCAGCCAGGCTGAGGAAGGGATAAAGTGGAAGCCATGGTCTCCTAGACTGCTGGATCTCTCCTTTCTTAATCACATCAATACACATGGTCATGTGCCAAGTATCCACTGGGGCCCTAGTGTGTAGGTGACATCACAGTTTTATAATCTGGTGACATTGAAGTAAACAAACAGAAAGTGAACAAACAGGAACACTCCTTTCCCTCGGGCAACTATGTTTACACAGTGGGCAGAACACTGATTTTCTTTTTGCAATGACATTTCACTGTGCTTTTTAGGTCAGGAACATATGACAGAGTCTAATTATGACAAGCTTGTCCCTGTTTCCTTTTAGTCCATTTGAGTGTGGTGAGGATCTCAGAGGGCTTTTAGGATTTACCTGTGGAGGGAATAGGAGAAGGAAAGGAAAGGAGACTGAGTTTTGTAGAGATATACAAAATGTTCCTGTTCAGTCAGTGAGTGAACACAGACCAGTGGAGAAGGGATTCCCTAGTAACTACTGAGGACTTACTTTAAATCATTTTCCTTTGAGGAACTAGTGACTGAAGAAGTGGAACTTGAGTTTGTCCTCCAGTGAGGTGGTAAAGGAGAAAAGGGAATCAGCATTAATATTAATTAAATATGATAAACAAGCTCACTTAGGAAATATTAGGTTACATAGCAACAAGAAGACAGAATAAAAAAGTGTCTCTGATTTAATGATGTTGGCTTTTGTAAACTTGCTTATCCCTTCCTCTATTTCTGAAAAGTATCATGCCTGCTCATCTCTCCTGAGAAGTGGCTACCACAGTTATTACCCACTTAGACAGCAAATTCTGAAGTAGCAAATGCCAGTTATAAGTGGCACCCAGTTGTGGTGCTAGGCAGAATGGACAATTGTTTTCAAATGCCATAGAGAAAATGGTAGAGGTTTAAGGGATGAATTTTTTTTTCAAGACACCAGCAAAATAATTTATTGTGGTTGCTATTGCTGGGATAGCTCCTGCTTTGAACCCCAAAGATTTTTTGATTTTTATTTTTCCTCTTTCTATTTTCATTTTTAAAAAGGTTGGGAGAATAGCTGAGCAGTTTGAAAACTTGCACGTGAAAATGGAGGGATCTGAGAAACAATAGTTGTCTGGAATGGAAAAATGAAAACTGCCACTCCTCTCTCATTTCTACAGGGTTGCAGAGTTGGCTGTGCAGCTGGAAAAAATGTGGGTGGAAGTGAAAGCACTTGGGAAGTGAAAAGCACCAGAAAAAAAAAAAGCTAATAAAAGGTCTTAGCCCTGCTGACTTAGCAAGAGAGCAGGAGTTACCTGCAGGAAGACGGGGAAATAAACCGTGCTAGAGGGTGGTGGGGTCAGAGAAAAAAAATGAAAAGGCAGGAGAACAGTCTGATGAAACAGCTTATTTCAAGAGAAATGGTTAATCTGCAACCAGCCATGGTGCCAGAGTGGAAGAAGAAATGGTCTGGGGTTAAGAGATCATCATCAGCTTTCCCAGTAGTAATACAGCAAAAGTCTGCTAACGGCGTGGAACAAGGTTATGACAAGGTAAGATGTCCTATAGCAATGATTGTTCTAAGGTGTTTTTAAAGGCTGTAATTTCATTTGGGATACACTTGCCTGATGTGAAACAAATTCTGAATAACTGGGCTACTCGAAATAGAACTATTCCCCAAGACTGGAAGGAATTGGTGCAGCTGTATTAGGGGTTGGTCTCCAAATGCATCTGTTAACATGGTGGAGGGAAGAAGCCACAAATATTGAACAGTAAAACAGAGGGAAGGGAGCACCAAAGCAAAAGGTACAAACCATTTCAGACAAGAGCAGCTGAGAGACCCTGGGTTATAGAAAAAAAAATTGTGGAATTAAATCAACCTATAAACAGTGCAAGTTTTGCATTGGGGACCCAGATTTGCTTATACATCCATATGAAATTAAAAGCTGTGACTACCATCAAAGCTTATAAAGATTAAAACTGAGAAGGAGAGGTCACCTGAAAACTTTGGCCACTGACTTGAAAAGTGTTTCATTCACTGGAAATGATTATAATTTTCTGCTACAACCAGCATAGTTAGTGGCTTAAAACAGAGAGGGGTGAATGTAGCGGCAATTCTGGAAATTGGATTTATTTTTAAAACACAGAAATGTTATAAGAATATGTTTTCATTCAAATTCCAGATGTGGGGATATGGGACACAGCTTTCAGGTGTGCTGTTAAGGTACTTAGTGCAATGATCTTTCCTTTTAGCACAGCATTCATTGTGTCACTTAAATTTGGGTATGTTGTGTATTCATTTTCATTAAATTTTATAAAATACTTAATTTTTTTTTTTCAGTTCTGTCTTGTGCTAGCAGTCATTATGGAGGGAATTGTTCAATTTCCATGAGTTTGTTGGCTTTCTTTTTGTGTTGTTCTAGATATCCAGCTTTAATCCAATGTGGTCTAATAAGATACGGGTAGTTATTTCTATTTTCTTGTATCATTTGAGACTTTGTTACCAAATATGAGTTCAGTTTTGAAAAAGGATCTGTGAGTGCTGACAAGAAGGTATATTCTTCTGTGTTTGGGTGAAATGTTAGTTCCATTCTTTCTCTAGTTTCTGTCTGGATAACCTGTCCATTGATCGGTGAGAGTGAGTTGTTGAAGTCTGCCAATATTAATATGATTTCAATGTGTGATTTAAGTAATGTTTCTTTTATAAATGTAGGTGCCCTTGCATTTGAAGCATAGATGTTCAGAATTGAGACTTCATCTTTGTGGATTTTTTTCCTTTGATGAATATGTAGTGAATATGTCTTATTTTGGTTGGAAGTTCATTTTGCTGATACTAGAATGGCTACACTAGTTTGCTTCTTGGGTACATTTCCTTGGAAAGTCTTTTTCTAACGCTTAATGCTGAGGTAATGTCTTTTTTTGCTGTTGAGGTGTGTTTTTTTATATGCAGCAGAAGGGTAGATACTGTTTTCAACATCCTTTATCTTATCTTGTATCTTTTTGTTGAGAGTAAGAAAAATGTTTGTTAATTCATGTTATATTAATGTTGGTGGTGGTGACAGTTTGTGTGTGTGTGTGTGTGTGCGTGCGCGCGCACACGCTTCCCTTCTTTTGATTTTGCTGGTGTGAAACTAATTTTCTGTGTTTTATTAGTTGTAGTTAACCTGCTTGGGTTTGAGTTTTTCTCCTAATACCTTCTGTATGGCTGCATTTGTGGACAGACACTATTTAAATTTGACATCGTGGAATATCTTGCTTTCTCTATCTCTAATAATTGAAAGTGTGATGGATATAGTAGCTAGCATCTGTCATCTCTTAGAGTTTTCACATCTGCCCAGGCCCTTCCGGCTTTTAGTTTCTCCATTGAGAAGTTGAGTTTAATTCTAATAGGTCTGTGTTTATATGTTACTTGACCTTTTATACTTGCAGCTTTTACTGTTCTTTCTGTTCTGTATGTTTATTGTTTTGATTATTATCTGCAGAGGTGTTTTACTTTCTGGTTCAATCTACTTGATGTTCTGTATGCTTCTTATACATTTATTTTATTTTATTATTATTATTTTTATCAGTTACATTTTATTAACTCTGTATCCCAGCCGTGTCCCGATCCATCATTCCCTCCCAGTCCCTCCCTCCCTCCCTCATCTCCACCGTGCCTCTTTCCAAGTCCACTGATAGGGGGGACCTCCTCCCCATTCATCTGATCCTGTTTTATCAGGTATCTTCAGGACTGGCTGCAAAGCCCTCCTCTGTGGCCTAACAGGACTGCTCCTCCCTTCGGGGGTGGGGAGACCAAAGAGCCAGTCATTGAGTTCCTGTTAGAAATAGTCCTTGTTCCCCTCATTTTGGGAAACCAATTGGTTACTGAACTACCACAGGCTACATCTGAGCGGAGGTTCTAGGTTATATCCATACATGGTCCTTGGTTGAATGTCAGTCTCAGAAAAGACCCTGTGCACAGATATATTTGGTCCTTGTGGAGCTCCTATCCTTTCCCCATCAGACTAACTCCCCTTCTTTCTTATGATTCCCTGTACTCTGCCAAAGGTTTGGTCATGAGTCTTTGCTTTGAAAACACTGCTAGTTAGAGTCTTTCAGATGCACTCAGTAGACTCCTGTCATACATTCAATGCACATCCCATCTGTCTTTCTAAATGAGGATTGATCATCTTACCCCATGTCCGCTCACTTGATTATCTTTTTTAGGTGTATAGATTTCATTATGTTTATCATATCTTATAGGTCTATATAAGTGAGTATATCCCATGTTTGTCTTTCTCCTTCTGGGATATTTCACTCAGAATGATCTTTTCTAGATCCCACCATTTGCCTGCAAATTTCATGATTTACTCCTTTTTGATTGCTGAGTAGTATTCCATTGTGTAAAAATACCACAATTTCTGTACCCATTCCTCCATTGATGGACATCTGGGTTGTTTCCAGGTTCTGGCTATTACAAATAAAGCTGCTATAAACATGGTTGAGCAAGTATCCCTTTTGTGTACTTGAACGAACTTTGGGTATATACCTAGCAGTGGTATAGCTGGGTCTTGGGGAAGCACTATTCCTAATTGTCTTAGAAAGCGCCAGATAGCTTTCCAGAGTGGTTGTACCAGTTTACATTCCCACCAGCAGTAGAGGAGGGTTCCCCTTTCTCCACAACCTCTCCAGCATGTGTTGTCGCTTGAGTTTTTTATCTTGGCCATTCTGATGGGTGTAAGGTGATATTTCAGGGTCGTTTTGATTTGCCTTTCTCTGATGGCTAATGAGGATGAGCATTTCTTTAAGTGTTTTTCTGCCATTTGATATTCCTCTGTCGAGAATTCTCTGTTTAGCTCGGTTCCCCATTTTTTAAGTGGATTACTTGGTTTGCTGCTTTTCAGCTTCTTTAGTTCTTTGTATATACTGGATATTAGTACTCTGTCAGATAAAGGGTTAGTGAAGATTCTTTCCCAATCTGTAGGCAGTCGTTTTGTTTTGATGATGGTGTCCTTTGCTTTACAGAAACTTTTCAGTTTCATGAGGTCCCATTTATTGATTGTTGCTCTTAGAGCCTGTGCTGTTGGTGTTCTGTTCAGGAAGTTGTCTCCTGTGCCAATGAGTTCTAGGCTGTTCCCCACTTTTTTTTCCAATTGATTTAGGGTATCTGGTTTTATGTTGAGGTCCTTGATCCACTTTGACTTTAGTTTTGTGCAGGGTGATAAATATGGATCTATTTTCATTTTTCTGCATGTAGACATCCAGTTGATCCAGCACCATTTGTTGAAGATGCTGTCTTTTTTCCGTTGAATGGATTTGGCTTCTTTGTCAAATATCGAGTATTCATAGGTGTATGGGTTTATTTCTGGGTCTTCTATGCGGTTCCATTGATCATCCTTTCTGTTTCTACACCAATACCATGCAGTTTTTATTACTGTTGTCCTGTAGTACAGCTTGAGATCGGGGATGGAGATACCTCCAGACGATCTGTTGTTGTACAGGATCGTTTTGGAGATTCTGGGTTTTTTGTTTCTCCATATGAAGCTGAGAATCTTTTTTTCAAGGTCTGTAAAGAATTGAGTTGGTATTTTGATGGGAATTGCATTGAATCTGTAGATTGCTTTTGGCAGTATGGCCATTTTCACAATGTTAATCCTACCAATCCATGAGCACGAGAGATCTTTCGATCTTCTGATATCTTCTTCGATTTCTTTCTTCAGAGACTTGAAGTTTTTCTCAAACAGGTCTTTCACTTGCTTGGTTAGAGTCACACCAAGGTACTTTATGTTATTAGTGGCTATTGTGAAGGGTGTTGTTTCCCTAATTTCTTTCTCAGCCTTTTTGTCTTTGGTATATAGGAGGGCTTCTGATTTTTTTGAGTTGATTTTGTATCCTGCCACTTTGCTGAAGGTGTTTATCAGCTGAAGGAGTTCTCTGGTTGAATTTTTGGGGTCGCTCATGTATACTATCATATCATCTGCAAATAGTGACACTTTGACCTCTTCCTTTCCGATTTGTATCCCCTTGATCTCCTTTAGTTGTCTTATTGCTCTGGCTAGGACTTCAAGTACTATGTTGAAGAGATATGGAGACAATGGGCAGCCTTGTCTTGTCCCTGATTTCAGTGGGATTGCTTTAAGTTTCTCTCCATTGAGTTTGATGTTGGCTATAGGCTTGCTGTATATTGCCTTTACTATCTTTAGGTATGTGCCTTGTATCCCTGATCTCTCCAAGACTTTAAACATGAATGGGTGTTGGACTTTGTCAAATGCTTTTTCAGCATCTAAGGAGATGATCATGTGGTTTTTCTCCTTCAGTTTGTTTATGTAGTGGATTACATTGATGGATTTCCATATGCTGAACCATCCTTGCATGCCTGGGATGAAGCCTACTTGGTCATGGTGGATGATAACTTTGATATGTTCTTGTATTCAGTTTGCAAGTATTTTATTGAGTATTTTTTCGTCAATGTTCATAAGAGAGATAGGCCTGAAGTTCTCTTTTTTTGTTGGGTCTTTGTGTGGTTTAGGTATCAAGGTGACTGTGGCTTCATAGAATGAGTTTGGTAGTGTTCCCTTCTGTTTCTATTTTGTGGAATAGCTTGAGGAGAATTGGAGTTAGCACTTCTTTGAAGGTCTTGTAGAATTCTGCGCTGAAGCCATCTGGTCCAGGGCTTTTTTTGGAGGGGAGACTGTTAATGACTGCTTCGATTTCCTTGGGAGATATAGGGCTATTCAGTCTTTCTACCTGATCTTGACTTAGTTTTGGTAGATGGAATCTTTCAAGAAAATTATCCATTTCATTTAGATTTTCAAATTTTGTGGCATATAGGCTTTTGTAGTATGACCTAATAATTGTTTGGATTTCCTCAGTGTCTGTGGTTATGTCCCCATTTTCATTTCTGATTTTGCTGATCTGGATAGTTTCTCTCTGCTTTTTAGTTAGTTTGGCTAAGGGTTTGTCTATCTTGTTGATTTTCTCAAAGAACCAGCTTTTTGTTTCATTCATTCTTTGGATAGTTTTATTTGTTTCTAATTGGTTGATTTCAGCCCTTAGTTTGATTATTTCCAGCCGTCTGCTCCTCTTGGATGTATCTGCTTCTTTTTTTTTCTAGGTTTTTCAGGTGGGCCATTAAGTTGTTTGTATGTGATGTTACGAATTTCTTCTTGCAGGCACTTAGTGCTATAAATTTTCCTCTGAGCACTGCTTTCAATGTGTCCCATAAATTTGGGTATGTTGTGCCTTCCTTTTCATTGAATTCTAGGAAGTCTTTAATTTCTTTCTTTATTTCTTCCTTAACCCAGCTGTCATTGAGTAGTAAGTTGTTCAGTTTCCATGTGCGTGTCGGCTTTTTGTTGTTTCTGTTGTTGTTGACAATGTCTAGCTTTAGTCCATGGTGGTCGGATAGTATACAAGGGATTATTTCAATCCTTTTGTATCTGTTGAGGCTTGCTTTATGACCCACTATATGGTCTATTTTGGAGAAGGTTCCATGCGGTGCTGAAAAGAAGGTGTACTCTTTTGAGTTTGGGTGAAAGGATCTGTAGACGTCTATTAGGTCCATTTGATTTAGGGATTCTGTGAGAGCTTTTATTTCCCTATTTGGTGTCTGTCTAGTTGATCTGTCCCTTGGTGAGAGTGGAGTGTTGAAGTCTCCCACTATTAAGGTATTAGGATCAATGTATGATTTAAGCTTTAATAATGTTTCATTTACGAATGTCGGTGCTCTTGTATTTGGGGCATAGATATTCAAGATTGTGATGTCCTCTTGGTGGATTTTTCCTTTGATGAGAATATAGTGGCCCTCCTTATCTTTTTTGATTAACTTGGGTTGAAAGTCTACTTTATTAGATATTAGGATGGCTACTCCAGCTTGTTTTCTGGTACCATTTGCTTGAAAAACAGTTTTCCAGCTCTTTACTCTGAGGTAGTGTTTATCTTTGTTGCATAGGTGTGTTTCTTGGATGCAACAGAATGTTGGATCCTGTTTCCTTAACCATTCTGTTAGCCTGTGTCTTTTTATTGGTGAGTTGAGTCCATTGATATTGATAGATAATAGTGACCAATACATGTTTGTTCCTTTTGTAATGGAGTCGGTGATCTAACCCTGTTTCTTTGCTTGTTTTCTTTTCATTTTTGTTGGGATATTATCTGTATGCCCTGTTTTCTTGGGTGAATTTGTTTTCATTGGATTGGAGTTTTCCTTCTAATATCTTCTGTAGGGATGGTTTGCTGTGTAGATATTGTATAAATTTAGTTTTGTCATGGAATATTTTGTTTTCTCCATCTATGTTGATTGAAAGCTTTGCAGGGTATAGTAGTCTGGGTTGACATTTGTGATCTCTTAGAGTCTCCATGATACTTGTCCAGGCCCTTCTGGCTTTCATAGTTTCTGATGAGAAGTCCGGTGTGATTCTGATAGGTCTACCTTCATATGTTACTTGGCCTTTTTCCCTTGCTGCTTTTAATATCTTTTCTTTGTTCTGTAGATTTAGTGTTTTGACTATGATGTGGCGTGATGTGTTTCTTTTCTGGTCTAGTCTATTTGGAGTTCTGTAGGCCTCTTGTATATTTATGGACATCTCTTTCTTTAAGTTGGGAAAATTTTCTTCTATGATTTTCTTGAAAATATTTTCGGGACCTTGGAGTCTGGAGTCTTCTTTTTTTTTTTTTTTTTCAATGCAGTTTATTCAGGAACATTGAACAATCCTCGGACCCCGGGGAAAGCCAGCCCACAGCTTAAATAGCCTCTGGGTAGCCAACCCAGGCGTGCCACGGGGGCAATGCAGATAGGTCCACATACATAGAAGCAAGCCAGATCCTCGGCCTTAGCCAAATGTGGAGTTGTTCGTGACAGAGAGCACTCACCATCAGGAAGGTGGAAGGTGGAAACCAGCTCCATCTTTAAGGCATAGCATTCCGCAGCTCTCTACAGTTCCCCCTTTTTGTTTTAGACGCATCAGGCAAGAGTAGAGGTCTGATCTCTGATATTAGAAATAAATTGGGACTTTGTACAGATGTTCATTTAGGTGTCATCCACCCAAAGAGCATCAGACCCGTCCAATACCTTTTTCTCAGAGGCGGGACCTGGGGCATCAACCCGCATGCAATCAGACATGCTCTTCTCTGGGTCCAAAGCGGCTGACCCTGAGTGCAGTGCTTAGCCTCGCATCCTGAGCGTATCATTTTAGCTTTTTATGGTATCCAACCATGCTTGGGGAGAATGTCCTGCTTCAATGGCTGTAAAGGCCTGAATGATCATGGCTGCATCACACTGTTGTGAGACTCTAATCTTTCATATATACCACAGGCAAACCAAGGAGACCAACACCAGAAGGCCTGCTAACACTCCCATGCCCACCCATTCCTTCAGATGATTCATGGCTGCAGCAATCCATGTTGATAATCCTGTGGCTAGTCCTGCGTCCACTCCGGTAGAATTTACTGTGACAATGGCCACTCTCAGCTGCTCCATCGTAGTATCGAATTCTCCAGTCCAATTACCTAAAATATAGCTCAACAATTGTTTAGACAGATTTGGAGTCTTCTTTTTCATGAATTCCTATTATTCTTAGATTTTGTCTTTTCATAGCATCCTTGATTTCTTGGATATTTTGTGATTGGAACTTTTCTGATTTTACTTTTTCTTTGAGAGAAGTATCCATTTCTGCAAGTGTGTCTTCAGCTCCAGAGATTCTCTCTTCCATCTCTTGTATTCTGTTGGTGATGCTTACTTTTGTGGTTCCTGATCTTTTCTCCAAGTTCTCCAGCTCAAGGGTTTTCTCATTTTGTGTTTTCTTTATTGATTCTAATTCTGTTTTCATGCCTTCCACCATTTCTTTCATGTGTTTGAATTTGGATTCCTGTCTCTCTACAATGGCCTCTATTTCTTTTTTCATTTCCTTTTTATATGCCACTAATTTTTCCTCTACTTGTGTCTCTATTTGTTTGTCTATGTTTGCCTGTGTTTCTTTAAGGATATTGTCTATTTCTTCTTTCTTTGCCTCCAATTGACTGGCCATCTCTTTGAAAGACTTGTTCATTTCCTCCTTATGAGCCTCAAATAATTGGGCAAGCATGGCTTTAAAATCATTTTCCTGTGCTTCTGCATTGGAGTATCCATCGATTTTGGAGTTTGCTGGTGAAGTCATGATGTCCTGATTTATGTTGAAAGTGTTCTTTCGCCTACCCCTGGCCATTGGCTTATCTGAAACCTTCCCTGTTTGTTTTTGGATTCTGCAGATCAGACTGGTGCTGTCTCTCTCTGGTGTCTGGAGAGTTCTTCAGGAAGCTGAGAATTCTCAGCGTATGCTGAGGACTAGCTGTACCTGTGGGAGGAAAGTACGCAGGCACAAACGGGGCAAATGCAAGTGTGTGTGTGTGTGTGTGTGTGTGTGTAAGTGTGCGTGGACGTGTGTCTCGAGGGAGAGTGATGGCTAATGTTGAACCCTTGAGTGTGTGGGAGGGGCTCTGCACTGTATATGTCACAGGCGCAAATGATGATCGCAGCGCAATTTCTGGCATTAACTGCCTTAACTCCTCAATTAGGCCCACGGGGCAGGAACTTCAATGTCCCTAGTGCCCCTCTGTTTCCCAAAGTGGGTATGTGGGTGGGAGGGGGGTTCGATGCCTGGCCTCTGATTTAGAAGGACCCAGGATCTGGGGAACTGCAGATTCTCAAGGGTGCACTCACTTACAGGCAGGTCTCTTGGCAGTGATTGTGGTATCCGGGGCTCTCTGCTCTCTGGTTTGGCCCTGCTTCTTTGATGTGCTCCTCCAGTTCTGTGCTGCTGTCACTGCCAGGTTCTGAGGTCTTGCTGCAGCTGGAGATTTCAGGGTGGTCACTTCAGCAGGGATGGGGTAACCATGCTCTCTGTTCTCTGGTTTGGCCCTGGTTAGTCTTAAACTGGAGGGCTGTGGTGCCCCACCAGTTCAGTGCTGCTCCGCCGCCAAGTCCCGCTGTAACTGGAGACTGGGTCACTAGTCCCGATGTTTTCTGGGAAGTCCTGGGGTCTCTTCACTGTGCTCTCCAAGCTTGGGAGGCCCAGCACCTGGTGTGTCCAGGTTGTATGACATTTCTGCCTGGTTTTGGTGAGTATATAGCGTATTCTCTGTCACTGTGGGATTGGGCGGGCCGTACCCTCAGTGATCGCGATCCTGTGGAGCTAGGATGGCGTCTAGCAGATTCGCGCCCTGGGAGGATGGTGCAGCCGCCGCGCGAATCTGGGACTCTGGGACACTTACTGCTGGCTTTTTCCTGCCTCTAAAGGGCTTGGGGCTCCGCCTCAGCGGCTGTTTACCCCAGGCAGTTAAGTCTGCGCTGAGAAAGATGAGTCCGCTGTGCCTCTGTGCCGAGGAGGAAGGAGGTCTGGGGGAAGGGAGTGCCGCAAGAACAAAGGATCTTTCTCTCCTTCCCCAAGCAAGTCCCCGGGTGACCCGAGACCAAAGTTTTCACCTCCTGTGATGTTCCCTGTTATTTAGAAAGCCTCACCGTGGTTTTCCTGGGTTAGGGGTCCTTCCATTCACCAACTCAGAAGTTCAGGTATCCCACCGCTCAGAAACTGTGTGTGCTAGTCCGCTTCTTATACATTTATAGACATCTTTTACTTTAGGTTTGAAATTTTTTCTTCTATGATTTGGTTGAAAGTATTTTCTGGGCCCTTGAGTTGAGAATCTTCAACTCCTATTATTCTTAGGTTTGGTCTTTTCATGGTACTCCAGAATTTATGTGATATTTTGTATTAGGGACATTTTAGTTTTAACATTTTCTTTGATTGTTGTGTTAGTTTCTTTTATTGCGTCTTCTACTCCTGAGATTCCTTTTTCTGTGTCTTACATTCTGTTGGTGATACTTGTGTCTGTAGTTCCTGTTCTCTTACCTAGGTTTTACATATCTAAGGTTTCCTCGGTTTATGGGTTGTTTTTTTTTTTTTTGTTTGTTTGTTTCTATTTCCATTTTCAGGTATTGAACAGCTTTATTTATTTTCTTCACTCATTTGTGTGTTCCTGGATTATTTTAAGGGATTTACTTATTTCCTCTTCTATCATCTTCACAAGACTGAATTTAAAGTCCTTTTCTTGTGTTTTAACTGTGTTGAATTATTCAAGGTTTGTTGTAGCATGAGAGAGAGCTGGTCTCTGGTGGTACAACCTCGCCTGGGTGTTGCTGATTATGTTGTTATCCTGGTCTCTACCCATCTGGGTTTGCGGTTATTATTAGGTTTAGGTGCCTATTTCTTAGTTTCTTTATTGAGTGGATTTTTTGGGTAATTTCCCTTTGGTTTCTGTTTCCTCTCTGCTCTTCCGGCCTGAGTGGCCTGTGGTGCTAGTGACCACAGTCTTCAGGTACAGTATAGTGTCTCCACTAGGGCATTGGAGGCATGTGTGGTTTCTGGGGTTTCTGGGTTGGTTTCCAAGCAGTTTCTTACTGGAGTTCCTGGTACTGGTTTGGCCTCCTGTAGAATGGTCTTCTAAAAGGGGTTGTGGGCCAGGATATGGAGTCCAGGAAGAGTCTTTCTATTTCATTTAATGAAGTTATTTTACAAAGGAAAACAAAAACAATATTATAAGCTTTTTTCTGGCAAAAACAATGAGCTCAGATGATTACCATATGGGTTTTAATATCACATACATAGTAGAGAAGTGATGTCACAGAAACTCTGTAGAGAAATGGAGTGTGCAGAAGCAGTTACTTAGATGGAGACTGAGCAGATAGCTGAGCTTCCAGATCCCAGATCCTGGCAAAAACCTTCAAAACATATCATTAGTGATCTGCTTCTGCCATCACCTGTTGAAACATAGAATGGCATCTCCAGTTTGGGAACAAAACCATAATGAGGATGAGGAAGAGACTTCTGTATGAAAAGAAAACAGTGCACCCCCGTACAAGAGGGCCAGAACTGAAAGGAAAGAATGGACAGGGTACCAGAAGTTATTCTCATGCTGGACAGTTATAATATTGTAGATACAACCTAAGTACGGAGCGGCTTTTTAAGATTTTTATATCGTCATTGTATGTCTGTGGTTTTTCTATATGCTTAGCTGTGCACCATGTGCGTGCAATGCTCGAGGAGGACAGAGGAGAGTGACAAATCCTTTGCAACTGAGGTTGTAGACAAGTGTGAGCAGCCATGTGGGACTGGAAATTCAACCTACGTCCTCTACAAGAACAACACGTTGTCTTAACCACTGAGCCATCTTTCCAGGCCCTGAGTCACTCTCAACCATTACTCTTCATCATTTTTTCTCTCTATAGTGCACAAATGTGAATTTTAGAAGAACAGCTAGATAGCAAATAAATTTAATTTTTAGGTTTATGCAACCACAATGGAGTAACTTTGCTGGGGGAAACTTAAAGTGGAAGGTGTGTTTAACATTAAATACATGATTAAAGCAAGAAAACACAACTATTTTTTTTAATTAGCAAAAATTAGTATGTATGCAAGCAGGTTTTTCTAGACAAGTGTAAAAGGTTCCTTGAAGTGTACTTAATTTTAATATTACAAGTGCACAACAAATTGTTCTGTGCAATGGTTCAATGAAACTGTTACCATTATTTCTTCTCATCCCATTCATTTTAGCATTACACTGAAATATCAGGTATCAGAGATCCTAGATGGTGGCGATGAGCGTGCACCATATCTGAGGGACACAGGATCTGAAATTCCAAAATTGGTGAGGGGGGGACAGCTGAAGCCAGAACATCGACACTGAGGCTTCCTGGGCATGAGGGGACAACCTGTGAGCTGAGACCATTTGGATCCAGGTCACCCACGGACTTCTCTGGGGACTGAGAGTGGCAAATGTTCAAACCCCCTGCACTTCCCCTTGACAGGCCTCCCTCCTCAGCAGAAGCAGCCAGAAGTGCCTCGACCTCCTTGCTCAGTAACTGAGACAGCAGAGGCAGGCTTCCCAACTTTGTGACTGCAGTGGGCAGCGGTACAGGCTTCCTAGGACTTGCCAGTGGGCGACTGTACCAGCCTCTCAGTCCTGTGGCTGCAGCAGGTGGCTGTACAGGCCTCCCAGCAGGCTGCTGTATGGGCCTCCCAGGTCTGCAGCAGTGGCAGGAAGTGTACAGGCCTCCCAGGACCTCCCAGGTCTGCGGGCCACTGTACAGGCTTCCCAGGGTCTCCCAGGGGGTGGCTATACTGGCCTCCCAGGTCTGCAGCAGTGGTGGGCAGCTGCGTGGGCCTCAGAGGGCCTCCCAGCGGGTGGCTGTACCGGCCTCCTAGGTCTGCAGCAGCGACAGCAGGGAGGCAGCTAACCCTAACAAGAGCCTCCATCCTCCCTGACTGGGACAACAGAAGTGGCTACCCCAAATAGGGTCTCCCTGCCAAGCAAACAGTGGACACCACTGAGCTGACAACTCTCCCACAATCTCATTTGCCCTTGAAGGCCAATATCTGAGGGTAGAGAACAGAAGGCCAATATCTGAGGGTAGAGAACAGAGGGACCCTCTGTGCTTTCAGATTAGACCTGCTAGTGAGTGAGTGCACCTTCAAGTGAGCTCTTGCGGAACCCCAGTTCCAGGGTCCCTCTACACTAGCAGCCAGGCATCGGATCCCTCTGCCCTACTGTGGGACAACGTTCTCAACATTGAAGGCCTTGTTCTGTGGGTCTGAAAGGGGAGTCCAGGCAAACAATTCCTGGAGCCCAGACAGATTTGAATACCAGGAAGAAAGACCTCAGGCCTGTAGGCCACTGAAGTAGTCAGGGCACCTGCACCTGCACATTGAGCCCACGGACAGTACCAGCACCCACACCCACTCCTGTGTTCAAGCACCACACTGCAGGCATCTACATGCCCTAACACCCTGTCCTTCAAGGCACACTTCCATTCACACACCCATACTTGCTCAACAGCACTTGTGCACCTGCACCTGCAACCTTCCTCCCTTAGCTACAGCTGAAACACTAACATCCACTCTCAAAACAGTGGACCTCTCTCATCTTCCTGAAGAATACCCCCAACTCCAGAGAAAGACAGACACAGTCTGAAGTACAGACTCCAGGAACAAACAGCAAAGGTTACAGATAAGCAGATGGCTAGAGGTCTGCATAAGAACACATCCAACAAAAAACAGGATATCATGGCTTCACCAGCAAATGCAAAAATCAATGGATACGCTAATTCATCAGAAACACAGGAAAATGATCTCAGTTCTAGGGTTATCCAGATATGAGAGGCACATAAAGAGGAACCAAACCAAGCTCTCAAAGAAATATAGGTTAATACAACCAAACAAATAGAGGCACAATTAATGGCATATAGAGAGGAAATGAACAAAAAGATAGAGGCCATCATGGAAAGACAGGAACCCACATTCAAACAGATAAAGGAATTGGTGCAAGATGAAAACAGAATTAAAATCAATAAAGAAAACACAAACAGAGAAAACCCTGGAGCTGGAGAATTTAGAGAAAAGATCAGGAACCACAAAGGTAAGCATCACCAACAGAACACAAGAGATGGAAGGGAGAATCCCAGGCGCTGAAGATACACTTGCAGAAATTGATACATTTCTCAAAGAAAAAGTAAAATTGGAAAAGTTCCAAACATAAAACATCCAAGAAATCAAGGATACTATGAAAAGATGAAGGAATAATAGCAATAGGCAAAAAAGAAGATTCCAGGCTCCAAGGTCAAGAAAATATTTTCAAAAATATCATAGAAGAAAATTTTCTCAATTTAAAGAAAGAGATGTTCATAAATATACAAGAGGCCTACAGAACACCAAATAGCCTAGGCCAGAAGAGAAACTCCACACATCATATCATAGTCAAAACACTAAATCTACAGAACAAGGAAAAAATATTCAAAGCTGCCACGGACCTGCCAAGTCGGGCTCCCATCGTCCATGGGAGAACAAGGCTTTGGACGGGAAGACATGGTTTTGGCAAAGAATTGACAGACAGAAACACCTTGATGGTTTTGACTCTGCTGCAACTTTACTGAAATCAAGGTAGTATTTTTATACAAAAGGCACCTTAAAATTGGCATACTTTCCAGAACATTTAGACTTTTTACCAAGAATACAAAGTTTACATTTTAACTCAAAATGTAGTCAAACATAAAGCAGTACCCACAAGTAATCTTGGCCTAAAAACTTTTTGATCAACGCAAACAAGAAACAAAAACCTCAAACTATGGTTCCATTATCACTGACTAGTGAAGAGGAAAGTCAGGAGCTGTAATAGTCCTCCAAGCCAAGTCGAGAATACCTGCCAAAGTCTAAACACACCTTTGTCAACCATCCTCCCTTATGTCCTGCTAAAGATTTATGATCTTCCCTAGGAACAAGACGCTGAAGGGAGGGGTAAACTTGTGCCAGCTGTACTTCTCAGGTTATTTTTTCTTAAGAAGGAGCCTGTTATTTTTTTACTATTCTTAATGCCTATTAATACTAAATCTAATTCATTACTTTCCTTAAACTTGTTATTTTTATTAAAGCCTTTAACAATCTACTAATAATAAATTTCTTTATAAAATTAGTTGTGCTGTTTCAGGTGTCACAGAGAAAGATCAAAGAATTCATTATTCCAGCCCCAGAGCCACAACTGAAGAAGCGTAGAAATCTCAGAACACGTCTCTTTTCCAAGTTGGATGAGTTTGCCAGGGACCTTCCAGGGGGTGTATTTCCGGAGAAAGCATATCCCCCGCCCTGTAGCTTATGCTACTATGGCAACACTGGCATGGGTGTTGGCACAAAGCAGCAAGGGGAAAAGGCTAAGTAACATATAAAGGTTATATGTTACTTATAATCACATGTTTATATGTATATATGTATATAACATGTATATATGCTATATGTTACTTAGAATCACAACAGACTTTTCAACAGAAACTATGTCAGCCAGAAGGGCCTGGACAGATGTCATGCAGACCCTAAGGGAACACAGATGCCAACCCAGACTACTATACCTAGCAAAGCTTTCAATCAACACAGATGGAGGAAACAAAAAAATTCCATGACAAAACTAAACTTAAACAATATCTGTGCAGCAAACCAGCCCTACAAAAGATACTAGAAGGAAAATTCCAATCCAACAAAAACAACTACACACAAGAAAACATGGGATATAAATAGCTTCAGAACAAGAAATTAAAAGAAAACAAGCATTGAAACACAGTAACACCACCAACTCCACAACAAAAAGAGTTAACATTCATTGGTCACTATTTTCTATCAACGTCAACCAGAATCAACTCTCAAAAAAAAAAAAAAAAAAGACACAGACACACAGACAGACTAACAGAATGGTTGCGGAAACAGGATCCAACATTCTGCTGCATCCAAGAAACACACCTCAGCAACAAACATAAACACTACCTCAGAGTAAAAGGCTAGAAAATGTTTTTCAAGGAAACAGACCAAGAAAACAAGCTGGGGTAGCTATCCTAATAGCTAATAAAATTGACTTTCAACCAAAATTAATCAAAAAAGATGAGAAGGGGCCCTTCATTCTCATCAAAGGAAAAATCAACTAGGAGGATATCACAATCCTGAACATCTATGCCGCAAATACAAGAGCACCTACATTTAAGAATGAAACATTATTAACACCTAAATCACACATTGATCCCAACACCTTAATAGTGGGAAACCTCAACACTCCACTCTCACCAAGGGTCAGATAATCTTGACAGAAGCTAACTAGGGAAAGAATAACACTTACAGAGGTCGTAAATCAAATGGAACTAATAGATGTCTACAGAACTTTTCACCCAAATTCAAAAGAGTCTACCGTCTTTTCAGCACCTCATGGAACCTTCTCAAATATTGACTATATAGTCAGTCACAAAGCAAGTCTAAATAGATACAAGAAGATCAAAATAATCTCTTGCATCCTATCAGACCACAGTGGACTAAAACTAGACCTCAACAACAACAGAAATAATAAAAAGCCTACATACACATGGAAACTATACAACTCTCTACTCAATGACAGCTTGGTCAGGGAAGAAATGAAAAAAGAAATTAGAGACTTCCTAAAGTTCAACAAAAATGAAGGCAAAACTTACCCAAACTTATGAGACATAATGAAAGCAGTGCTAAGAGGAAAGTTCGTAGCAATAAGTGCATCCAGAAATAAGTTGGAGACATCTCATACAAGCAACTTAATGGCACACCTAAAAGCCCTAGGGAAAAAAGGGGGGCAGACATACTCAAGAGGAGTAGATGATTGGAAATAATTAAACTCAGAGCTGAAATCAATAAATTAAAAACAAAAAAAATTCAAATAATCAATGAGGCCAAGAGCTGGTTCTTTGAGAAAATCAACAAGATAGACAAACCCTTAGCCAAACTAGCTAAAAGGCAGAGAGAAACTATCCAAATTAGCAAAATCAGAAACAAAAAGGGGGAACATAACAACAAACACCGAGGAAATGCAAATATTCAGTAGGTCTTACTGCAAAAGCCTATATGCCACAAAATTTGAAAATCTAAATGAAATGGACAATTTTCTTGATAGATTCCATTTACCAAAATGAAATCAAGATTAGGTAGAAAGATTGGATAGTCCTACATCCCCCAAAGATATAGAAGCAGTCATCAAAAGTCTCCCTTCTACAAAAAGCCCAGGCCAGATGGTTTCAGCACAGAATTCTACCAAACCTTCAAGGAAGAGCTAACTCCAATTCTCTGCAAACTATTCCAAAAAATAGAAACAAAAGGAACATTACCAAACTCATTCCATGAAGCCACAATCATCTTGAAACCTAAACCACACAAAGACCCAACAAAAAAAGAGAACTTCAGACCTATCTCTCTCATGAACATTGACTGATGCAAAAATACTCAATAAAATAATGGCAAACCCAATCAAAGAACACATAAAAGATATCATCCACCATGACCGAGTAGGCTTCATCCCAGGTATACAGGGGTAGTTCAATATATAGAAATCCATCAATGTAATCCACCATATAAACAAACTGAAGGAGAAAAACCACATGATCATCTCCTTAGATGCTGAAAAAGCATTTGACAAAATCCAACATCCATTCATGTTTAAAGTCTTGGAGAGATCAGGGATACAAGGTACATACCTAAACATAGTAAAGACTATGTATAGCAAGCCTATAGCCAACATCAAACTAAACGGAAGGAAACTTAAAATCAATCCCACTGAAATCAGGGACAAGACAAGGCTGCCCACTCTCTCCATATCTCTTCAACATGGTACTTGAAGTCCTAGCTAGAGCAATAAGACAACTAAAGGAGATCAAGGGAAAACAAATCAGAAAAGAAGAAGACAAATTATCACTATTTGCAGATGATATCATAGTCTTCATGAGTAGTAGTGAAAAAATTCTGAGGTATAGTAATAATCTGTTTGATAAGGATCAAATAATATACAGTGTGTTATATATGTATGTAGTTATATAGCTATTATATATACTAGAAGAAACAAATATTTCTATAGCTATAGCATATATCATATTAATTTGAAATGGTAAAAGCAAGAAAGAACCAATGATAGAAACCAATATGTACAAAAGGAAGAAAGAAGAGAGGAAGAAATCTAAAGGGGATGGAAGGAAAGGAGAGGGATGGACAGAGGGATGAGTGCAGAAGGAGGGAGAGAAGAAGGACAACGGGGGGGGCATGTCTGGTTAAATTCAACTTCGATCCTATCAGATTAGCATTTACACCTGGATGAGAAAATGGCTTGTCAAGCGCCTGTTGCCCTTTATGTGGAGTTGAGTAGCTGCTCTCTGACTGTAATTGACTTTGTGTTTGTATGTTATCAGTTAATTTATTGCCTCTGCTTTTCTCTCTGCACCTTACATTTTATTCAGCCCATTTGCTGAGTTGTGCTTGTCACTTTCTATAAGTTAATTCACCTTCATTTAAAAAAAGTCAGTTTGGAGTGAATCATAGTGAAGATTCATAGACATTATGAGACACAGTTGTGGTTACAGAGTAATACTTGCCTTGCTTATTCCTGAATACAAATGAGTTACACATTAACATGTCTCAGTGTGAGATACTTAGTTATTACTCTATTTAAAATACAAAATAAACAATATATTGTATTCTACAAGTGTTAAGAAATGTTTTCCAGGTTTTTAGCACCTCAGAATTTTCATCACACAAGGTAATAAATACTAACTTTTGCTTGTTCCCTTTCCCAAGAGAGGAGATGTACTTATCTGTTCATTGAATTAATTGAAGACAATGTTGTGCAGAGTTCGCACTTACTGTTTGGATGAGCTATAGCCTTTGCCATCTCCCCATATTTCCAAGTAACAGCTTTAGAGTAGGAAGTAAAATAGAAAGAAGCCAGAGGAAAAACACAGAGAACTACCAAATGTACTATTTCAGTAGTGTAGAAGGTAGATGATCATAATTTTAGTCATATGTGCATTGTTTCAAAGTGTCGGCAATGATTGTTACTCAAGGAGTCTGATCTATGAATTTACATACATGTGGAAATTTATCACCCTCAAATCAACAAGTGTGTTATACTCACAGGCATGCAGAAAATTAGGAAAACCTGGAGGTGCTCAGCTTGTATGTTTGTATTTGAGGACAGAACAGTGATGTGAGACTTCCTTGTTTCAGGCATCAAATTGTGAGCAAATCTCCCTGTGATACTTTATTTTTCACCATAGCTTTCATATTTTACACTTTCCATTCATGAGCTTTTGTTGAAAATGTTGCAAAATCATTCTCAGGTTTTCCTTAGAATAACACCACTCACTCCGTGGATAGTTTCCATCGCCTTGTTCAAAAAAGCTCCATTGCTTGAAAACTGCTCAGACTATAGAGCTACATTGCTAATATCTGTGATATTAGCAATGTTAATGAATCAAGAAAACACGAGATTACGTGTTACAAACAATGGCTTCATAGAGAAATGCACGCAGAGAGGTTTATAAAATGATCAGGTGACAACAGTATTAGGATAAAATGTTTATGGAAAACTATGACTGTTTGGTTTTCAACCACATCAGAGACTTGAGAAAGAATGAAATTAATTACTTGAGTAAATAGGAAGGGCATGGTAACAGCTTCTTAAAAAAATAGAAAATTGACAGAGACAGTTTGCTGCCTGAAGAGCCATCCAAAACTCTTTATAATGTTGGAGCATCATCTTCAGCCTTCTGGCCCAGCATATTTGACATATATGTGAAGCTTACCCTGTCTTGGCAGAGTTTGGCAGTAGACTTGATGTGCATTTAAGCTTGCCCAGTTTAGGCAGAATTCTGTCTGTCATAGAAGCAAGGGAAGATGTTTAAGGTCTAGGTAGATGTATTTATGTTAATTGATACAAACTATAAAAATAACTTACAAAACCTTAGACCCTCATAGATAGGATATTTTCAAGATTACTGTATACATTTAGACTAGGCATTTCATATATATATATGTGTGTGTGTGTGTGTGTGTGTGTATTCTTACCTATTGATTTTTATAATTGTTTCATAATTATTCTTACTGTGTAAAAAATGACCTTTTTCTTTAGAAAGAAAAGGGGAATTGTTGGTGGTTGGTCTGATGCTTGTATATTGTTGCCTGGATACACCTATCCTTGTTGTGTAAACTCTATGTGATTGGCTGATTAAACAGCCTATTTCTGGGCAGGGCAGAATGTGCTAGGCATGGCTAAGGTTCCTGAGCTTTTGAAGACAGTAAAAACACAAGAAACAGGTGGACAAAAGAGAAGAGAAGAGGAAAGAGGACACCAAAATGCATTAGTGTGGAGAAGGAATCACGTGAGCCTGAAGGAAGGACTCCAATAATGGAGTGAAAGGCCCAGGTGAAGAATAAAAGCAAGTACTTACAGGGTTATGGAGGGAAGGTAGCTCAGATAAGGATGGTTAAGGAAGATGTCATTGGATGAGGGCTGGGAGGTGGATGGTGAGGTTACTGAGACAGCAAAGTGAAATATCTGCCCTCCCTAGATAAATTAAGCAATTACAAAATCTTTTTTTAAAGTTTATGGAAATCCAATAATATTTCCATGAGAAGCCATTCAGGGCTTACTAAGCCAGTAGTATGGGCTTGTGGTAAGGCCAATACCACAAAGTGTGGTGTTCAGGACAGCCCAGAGTAAGAGCAGGAAATCCTACCATCTTTGCAGGACTTCTGCTTTACTAAGCTTCTAAGGTTACTGGAAGAGTCCACAGTAGACTTGTACTCTGAACACTGAGCCATCTCTCCAGCCCCAAACTTGAACTTTAATAATAACAATCCTGGGGATTCAAACAGCCCCTAGTACAGTCTTCACCTTCCATTCATTGAAATATATACAACCATTAGATTTCATTTCTTCAAACAATTAACATATGGAAAGATTTTGGTTACAAGAACGGACAACTTGAAATGCCAAAGCAAATGCCAAGTTTGCAAAAAAAATATGCATTAACTTAAGCAATCTATTCTTAATAGAGCAATCAGTTTGTATAGCAGAATTGTAAGCTGAACCAGCCTTGACACAGATGAAATTTGCAGTTTTCAGTGGTATTTTACAATATTTAATTCAATTTATATCTTAATACTATGTACATTAATAACAATCTCATATATTCAAATAGAATCATACACACTGAAAAACAAAATCTGCCAAAAATATTTCACATACACATATATGTATGTTATATAATCTTTTAAAATCAGCATTTACAGAAGTAAAAATTAAAAAAAAGATACAATTTTAGCTTTTCTCCAAATATTCAAACAAAATAAATTTTAAGTTATCTCTAACTTGTTTTCAATTGGCCCAAATTTATAAGAGAATTTTGTACTGTGTATATAAATGTCAAATAGCTCAAGAGAAATTGGCTGCCTGTGCGATGTTTTCTACAAAGGTTACTCTTGAACTTTGGATTTAGAATGAGATTTCAAAATGCCGGAGTCTGTAATAATATCAGTATCGCTTTCAAAAAAAAGAAAAGAAAACAGGAAAGAAATAAAAGAAAACAATAATCTCTGAAATTTAATTCAAATGTTAAATGATTAACAGGAAGAAAACCAAGTATAACTGGCAGATATTTGAAAGAAAATTATTTCAAAAACGTTGGATTTGTGAGAGAAAAATATAGAGATAAACTGACCAAAGGACATGTAGTCAAATATACTGTGCATATATGTATGCGTATGTACATGCCTATCTATCCGTCATCTACTATCATCTACTTACCTGCCTATCTAACTAATAATAATAGAAGGTAAATGAAGAAATGAATCAGTGTGATTTGGAGTTGGGATCTCTATTTTCTAATTTTCTTCTTTGTTAGACCAGTGGCAAAGGTCTCCACGGCGAGTGTCTTTAACTATCACCCAACATGGCCAGTTAGCCTTGACGTGTTAGTAATGCTGCAGTATTTGGCATGCTCCCCCTGACATGATGCACCACAGATGGGTTTCTTTCCTCTGACATCTTTGAGATTTGATAAGTATTTTTATATATCTTGGGGATAGAAGTGATGGTAGCTAGTTAACTATCATTTGGTTGAATTTGGAACAATTGTTTTCTCTATGACTTCAAATAAAAGTAATGTTTCTAATATAGAACATTTTGAACATGAAAGCTTCTCTTAATAAGTGATAATTTCTTATATCAATCAATAGCAAACATGTCTAATCCAAAAAAGGCACACCCCAGAAAGAAGTTAAATAGTGATAAATGAAGCCCACACAATACATTTTTTAATTTTAATTTTTATTATTTTTTCTTATTCTTTATTATATTATCATTTATTATAATTTATTCAATTTGTGTCCTAGTTGTGGCCCTCTCCCTCATCTCTGCCCAATCTCACCTTCCCTCCCTCTTTTCCCCCTATGCCCCTGCCATGGTCCATGATAGGGGAGGTCCTCCTCCCCTTCTATCTGACCATAGCCCATCAGGTCTCATCAGGACTAGTTGCATTGTCTTCCTCTGTGGCCTGGCAAGGCTGTACCCTCCAGGGAAGGTGATCAGAGAGCCTGCCACTGAGTTCATACCAGAAACAGTCCCTGTTCCCCTTACTAGGAAACCCACTTGGAGATGCTCAATCCTCATTCAGAAGGACAAACATGATAGATATCAGAAGCAGGAGAAGACAGGGAACAGGACAGGAGCCTACCACAGAGGGCCTCTGAAAGACTCTACTGATCGAGGTATCAAAGCAGGGGCTGAGACTCACAGCCAAACTTTAGGCAGAGTGCAGGGAATCTTATGAAAGAAGGGGGAGATAGAAAGACCTGAAGGGGACAGGAGCTCCACAAAGAGAGCAAGTGAGCCAAAAAAACAAAACAAAACTGAGTCCTGGGGGCCCTGAAGAGAATGATACCCCAACCAAGGACAATGGATGGAGAGTACCTAAAATCCAAGCTCAGTCTACAATACATTATCTTTAGAGAACTAAAACTAAATATTTCCTTAAAATCAGCTGGACATTGGGGTACATACTTGATGTTCTAGCACTTTAAATGTTGAGGCCAGAAGATGGTGAGTTCGAAGTTGACTGAGACTTCAGCAGATTACTGTCTTCAAAATAAGTTAATAGAAAATAAATAAATAAAATGTAAATATCTGTGAATATGCAAATATTAATGACAAGAGAATGTTTTAATTCTGCATTAATATTTATTTCTTTATTGTAATTTCTTGTACACCAAATAGAAGCCATATTTATATACCTAACATTTATTACATAATTATTATAAGAATTCAAAACTAAATAAAAATTATGAATTATTTTATATACTCAAGTTAACTTACTAAATATTTATGTTCTTCATATATATTGATATATAAAACAGCTAATAAATAGATTTCTGTATTTGTTCAGAAAGTTACAGTATTGTTCATTTTGGGAATTGCATACTATATGTAAATTAAAGTTATTACTGGTGTTTATAAAAGTCTCTATATTAAAGTATCTAACTTACTTTGAGTTGTAATATAATCACTGGTGTGGCAAATATTGTCTAACTCCTACCCTAAGTAGCAAGCGCACTGTTTTTCCAATAACTCGAGTTTGAGCAGTGTTTTGTAATAACATAACATTGCTCTCTTATTATGCCTGCTTTAAGAAAAGATAGGATAAACATAATGAAATCTATACACCTAAAAAAGATAATCAAGAAAGTGGAGACAGGGTAAGATGATCAATCCTCATTTAGAAAGACAAATGGGATATGCATTGAACGTATGACAGGAGTCTACCACAGAAAGCATCTGAAAGACTCTACCTAGCAGTGCTCCAAAGTAGATACTAAGACTCATAACCAAACCTTCGGCAGAGTGCAGGGAATCATATGAAAGAAGGGGAGTTTGATGTGGAAAGGATAGGAGCTCCACAAGGACCAAACATATCTGGGCACAGGGTCTTTTCTGAGATGGACACTCAACCAAAGACCATGAGAGGATAAAACCTAGAACCTCTGCTCGGATGTGACCCGTGATAGCTCAGTAATCAATTGGTTTCCCATAGTAAGGGGAATAAGGACTATTTCTAACAGGAACTCAATGACTGGCTCTTTGACCTCCCCACCTCCCAAGGGAGAAGCAGTACTATTAGGCTACAGAGGAGGACTTTGCAGCCAGTCCTGAAAATACCTGACAAAAGGGAGTCATATGAAAGGGGAGGAGGTCCTCCCCTATCAGTGGACTTGGAAAGGTGCAGGGAGGAGATGAGGGAGGGAGGGTAGGATTGGGGAGGGAATGAGGGATACAGCTGGGATACAGAATTAACAAAATGTAACTAATGAGAAAAATAAAATTAAAAAAAAAGATATTGCCTTTGGTGGTTTATAGAAGAAGCTCTTAAGCACCTTCTGGTTCATCGTGTATTTCACTTATGCTTCAGAATTGAGAGACAGGAAAACCCCACTAAAATTAGAGACAAGCATTGGGACTGCACTGAATTTCTTTAAGAGCAAGAAAGAATTGGTAGCTCTTCAAGTTTGAGTCTTTGGATTCTGACACCTGCTTATCCATAGTTATCTTCCACGCATATTCATGTCCCGTGTGTTTTGTCAATTGACGTAGCTCTACATTATTGCCTGTGCCATCAAGCTTCCACACCCCAGTTTTGTTTTTCCAGTTATAAACAGAGAGTTTTCTGTACATATCCATATTCAGAGCTCTGCTACAGGCCACCTCGACTAACAACAAGCTTGTTTCAAATGTTAAGAACTTATCATTGGCTTCTGAAGTATCTAATATTGTGCCTCGTTACAGAAACTATACTGGGCGCTCAGAGAGCAGCTGGCCATAAACAAAATATAAACTGTGTTCATTCTCTTGTATGATTAGAGATGTAGATGTTACAGATCTTACTGTATGTTTCCATGCCTCTGTGAGTCTCTTTTCATAAATTGTGTCTTTTTTTTCCTTGTGGAACACTGCATCATCCTCTTTAGAAAGAATAACACTTAACAAATTAACATGAAAGAATTGTATATATTAGAAAAGAAAACAAATATTCAGCAACTTTTAAAATAATTATATTGATTTTTCAAAATTGCAAAATTTAATATTAAACTCCAGTTACCTTATCAACATTTAAAAGATCAATTTCATGTAGAGCAGGTGTTGTCAGAATGGATACCTAAATACAATTAAAGTACCAACAGTACAAAGTTAGAAATCTGCCTAGAAGGTCTTGGAAACAATTAATTAGGGAATCACTGACTTCATCAGGATAAGAGCAAAACAAAATATAAAACTGACACATTAATTTTGCAAGATTCCATATGCTTTGGACATTTTACATGTAACGAAGTAATGGTCAGAGATACACATTAAAAAAAAAAAACTTTTTCAATCCATACTTCACATTGCACTTTATTGTGTTAGTCATGAGAGAAAAATAGGGGTGAATTGTTGAAGAATATCCTGAGCGGCAACAATTGTAAGTGGTTAAGGGGGGTGAGTAAGAAGAGAATACCCTGGAGACACGGATCAGCGGCTGAGAGCAACAACTGCCCTTCTAGACATAGTGTGTTCACTTCCCGGCAAATACGTGGGGACTCACAACCATCAGTAACGGAATCTGATTCCGTCTTCTGGTGTGTACGAATCAGAGCACACATATACATAAAGTAAATAGATATACACATGCATACATAAGTCTTAAAAAATAAAATATCCATGTCACAGGTCATATTCCATTCACCCCTGTCCATACCATATGAGTGAGGAAAAATGACTATGGGAATCTTGTGGGTACACACTCTCCGGCACTTGCAGTTACTGATTTAAGACATTGGTTTTGCACTGAAATATTAAAAAAGTAATGTCCAAAAAGGGAGTCCACTGCTTGCCAAGCCTTTAATTCCTTCCCCATAGCTTCAGCATTGTGAGTTCCAGTTTAAAATACCCCTTAGGTAAAACTTGTGAGTCTAGGCCCTTCCTTTTAAACGTCTTTAACCAAGCAACTGACATTCATTGCTTAAGCACGACTATAAAGTCACTCTCCATTCTGAAGACATTTGTCTTTCCATCTGGCAAGCAAGAGTCTCTGAATTCCTGTCAGCAAACTGGGAGCACAGCTCCAAGAATGTTCTGATCCTGGCTGCCTGCCATGCTTTCCTGTACTTGTGGTGCATAGGGCAAGTCAAAATCGCATATGCCACCGGGACTGTCATTTCCCAAGAAAATACTCTGCAAGTAGACAAAGGAAAGAAAAATAACTCTCACAAATTGTTTGCTCTTTTTCCTATCCATAGCTGGAATTTTTGCTTACCGTTTCTGCCTTGGCAGCATGCCTCCACTTCTCCTGGGATCACAAAATTTCGGTTAAGGCAGAGGAGGCAAAATAAACGAAGTCTTTTCCTACTCTCATTCCACGTGATTAAAACCACACGGGGTCTCATGAGGAACACTGGACCAAGACAGAGTTAAACATCTGCTGGTTCAACTGATTCTCTTGTGTAATGTGAGACCTAAGATATTAGCATGTCACTGTCAACAACTACCTGGGTCTTATGATGCTGACATTTTAGAGTAGCTAGGCCACAAGAAGAAGAGATGGAGAAAGATGCTATGAGATTTAAATCCTACACAAAGCCAATTCTGTGTCTGTTTTTCACTTAAGGAGAACAAAATGTCTCCCCCCGTTTTGTGTTCCCCTCTGCTTTCCTATCTTTCGATGAGAAACCACTCTAAGTGATAGGACAATTTTCCCTTTATTGATTATCCATGAAAGATAAAATAAAAATAAAATAAAAGCATGGGCTTCACAGCCAGCTCACATTACAAAGTTCTTGAAAAGATGCACTTGAACGTCTTTTGCGTGTTCTGGTTAATTAATAAATCTGTCTTTTCTACCTAAGCCACTGTGGCTTTTTGACATCTATTATGATCCACAATTTACAACACGGGGCAAAAAAAAATGGAGCTGTAATCATCATTATACATAGAAGTGTGGATTATTAAAACTCAGTTCAGGCTTAGTGTGTCTCTGGCCCGTAATTATAAACAAACAATTAATGATGACTTCATACATAAAGTTTGGACTTTGAGAAACTCCAAACAGAGATGGTCAATAATGGCCAGACTCATCATTACAGGTCTGCTGTAATGAGGCAAGCTCTTTTATGTATGAAATAAATCTCAGCAAAATTAGAAAGATCAAGTGTTTCTGTTTCCTTTAGAAAAGAAAGGAAAGCATGATGTCAGTTATATAAAAATAAAGTGTCCTCACATGTATATTTTTCTCTCTCTTACCCCTTGAATGGCAACCAAGAGCTGCTTCCAATGAACCTAAATTTACGTGCTTTAACTTGCCTTACATGAGAAGCAGCCCAAGCTCCTCATCTGTAATTATAGAAAGAATGATAGTATTTAGGCAGCCTGCTTCTGGGTTGCCTAGCAACCTATGATGTCATCATGTGTTGCCTGGGTAAGTTGCTCCTTAGAAGAACCGACCCACCACTTTGTCACTCTCTTGCTCTCTTGCTCTCTTGCCCTCTTATCCTCTTACCTTCTCGCCCTCTTGCTCTCC
Source organism: Meriones unguiculatus (assembly GCF_030254825.1). Lineage (NCBI taxonomy): Eukaryota > Metazoa > Chordata > Mammalia > Rodentia > Muridae > Meriones > Meriones unguiculatus. The sequence continues at coordinate 34,019,901 of NC_083351.1, forward strand.
CCTCTCTCTGTCAGGGCACCCCCTTCCCCTTTCCCTATTATGTCCTGCTTTTTCTTTCTCTCTCTCCATCTCTATCCAGTAAACCTCTTTCATATAAAATCTGTATGCATCATCATTTCATTGGTCCTAACCCTTGGCTTCTCCTACCTTTCTGCATTCTCTTGCTCATTTTTACTTCTTAGGCCTTTGCCCCTCAGGACACTAAGTCTGTAGTTATTACTCCCTGGAGCTACTGACATTGCTCTTGAAAGTCAGTACTCTGGCCTGCTCCATGCCACTGAACAGGTCCCTTACAAATCCCATACACTAAGTATTCCTCAGTGCATCATCCTAGAAGCACCTTTGGGAACTCACTCACTGGAGATGGTTCCCTGGCTATGGCTTCATAAAGTACTTTTTGTGTATTTCCTGGTCTAAATACATAGAGACATATGAAATATGACACTAAGCAATGGTAGGTGCATAAGATATTTCCCTACAGCATAAAGAAAAAACATACATCAAACTCAATATAGTGAGATAGCAAGCTGGAGAGCCACAGACGATTAGAAACTGGAGCACAAATTTCAATATCACAACCAAGAGTCTATGATGGAATTCTAGTCTGAGCATCTACAGGGTCAAATCCAATAAGCATTAGGATTTCTTAGGAATTTGAGGTTAGTAAAACAGGAAGAATTATCTCTTATTTGATGGGGAAAGGTCAACCTTTTGTCTTTTTTGGGCTTTCCCATTGGCTGAGATCTATTTACATTGCTCTTTAGCTGCAAAGCTACCATAAGCTTAGGCTAGCCATAAATGTGATCAGAGACCTGAGAAGTATAAATTATGAGCTAAATAAATGTACCAATCAAAACAACAGAGATGACTAGTTAGTCCATCGTCTAGGCAGTGTCCCTGGCTCCTGTGGTCTCATGGCACCATGAGCAGAGGCAGTCCAGTGATCAGGCACAGAAGAGAGACTGCTACTGTGGAAAAAGGGACACAAGAGATTGACCTCACCTTGCCTCCTGCAATGTGAAACAGTGACTCTCGAGGTGTCCACAGCTTTGTCCACAGTTTAGGCTGGGCCCTAGTAGTGGGCCAGTTGGGGCAGTCTTGCCCACTGGTTAACATACCACAATCCAGACTCACAGTCATCTGTCGTTGTGCCGAAATTTTCTTGGAGACCTTGGGGGAGCTACTGCCAGGATTTTGGGACTCTCTGTCACAATAAGCTTACATATGTTAAAATGCCATATTTCATCAGATCTCCAACAAGCTTGACGGCCAGCATATGAGTTACTCTTTTTTTCTATCTTTATCATCTGCTCTAAACTGCATCCCATTAAACAGAATGCTATAATCTCTAATTCCAACATATTCCTTAGATTTGTGTTTTAGGACTATCTATTTTAAGCAGGTAAACTTTGTAGTTACCCATCCTAGACTTAATCTTAAAAACCTAAACAAAGAGACTAGGTAAAGCTCAATGTTGTGCTCAATTGCAGTCATTAGCATAACTTTAATATCTTTCTGAATTAAAATCAGTGCAAAACTTTCGACTGGATACAGTTCATACAAATCTTGATAATCCTTCTACATTGCATTAAAACTGAACAGCAAAAAGCTTAAAGGACAAAAGTTGTGCTTAGCACTAAACAGAGAACTGCACACAACTGGTAGGCCTAAACAAGATGTTGGCAAAACCATGGCTCCACCCTCTTTATCTCTGAACCAACACAGTGGCTAGCCAAGTGGTGCTACTGGCCATGGCCAGCAATATAAAACATAGCCATTAGGTGTCACTGATGGTTTAAAAACTCCCATCAAAATCCTCTCTGTCCTGATGTGATCCAGCCAGAGGCCAGCATGCATTTATTCCACCATTTATATTTTATAGGAAAAGCAATAAGAAGTCACATCAATACAAAAAGAAGTTCTGGAACTGCCAAACCCTTTTCCTAAAACTATTTCCCTATAGCAGACATGGTCCAAGGTCATACAAACAAGCTTTAAGGAACTTGGAACAAGTTTTAAGGAACTTGAAACAAGCTTTAAGGAACTTGAAACAAGTTTTAAGGAACTTGAAACAAGTTTTAAGGAACTTGGTGAAACTTCCTCTTTTCTCCGTCTCAAGGTGAAGCCCAGGGTGAAAACATGTTTGTTTGTTTTTTAAATAAATAACAAAGCATTTGACAAACAAATAGCTCTCCACATGATACACTGTAAGAACTGCAATTTTTTTAATTGGCTTAACCAGTATGGCTTGGTTTCATTTGGCAAAATTAATAAAATAAATACCAAAGTTTTTTGTCCTCCCCCAAAGAATTGAGAAACTATCCCAAGTTCTTTATTGGACTGCCCAAGGTCATTGTTTAAAATGCCCGATAAACTTTAACGCATTCCATAGCCTTAAACATTTAAACATTCTCCAAAACCTGTTTTTGCAATATCAAAATAAAGTACCTTTTTTAGGAGTGAAATCACAAAGCATAACCATAATTTTAAAAGTCAAAACTAAATTACCAATGCAAACAATCTAATCTCTAAAACCAATACAAATTTAAAATGAAACTTGCCTTCTTAGTCTAAAAAGAAACAAAATTAATTTCTACTAAGATATTTCCTTTCTCTGACCCACACCATGCGCACGTAGCAATCTCAAGATGTCGGAGTCACATCACATGACATGGCTGGCCACATAGTTGCTATTTAAACACCTCTATGCTTTTATAATCATAGGCACACACATATGTTCTAAACAAGAGTTTGAATTTAACCTTTAAACCTATCTAATAACTCTTAATCTATAATCAAGACATTTAGAGTGTATTAACCATTTAAGATCAGTCAAAAACAAAGATATAATGGCCATACATACATTTAAACAGACAAAACTGTTCTTACTCAATCCAGCTGTAATTTCAAGCACATTCTTCTCACTCAGCGGTGGCTCCTAGCTAGCCACTCTCGCGTTCTTTCCAACCCAGAGCACACGCCAGTCTGCTTCTGGCAGAAGTGGGACCCACAATTGGACTTCAGAGAAACGGAGAAGGGTTAGGGGAAGTCTGTCCCATAGTGTCAGTCAGTCCAAGTCCAGTAGAAAGAAATGAGAACAGTCACCACAGACAGCCAGGAACACAAAGACAAAACAACAGATTCTGCCAGCCGAGCGGGTAAGAATCCAAAACCTGTATGTTGGCAGCACTTTCTGTCTCTGTGGGAGTGACCCACTTTCTAGGCCTATCAAACAGATTTGGGACCTCACAGTGCTATTAGGGAGCACTGCCCCATCAGGATCTTGGACATCTCCCAAGATCCCCTGCCTCTGTCTGTCAGCACCTCAGCCAGTGTACTATGACATGACTGATCACTGGCCACTCATTGTGTACCATCTTGAGATCTCAAAAGTACGCAGAATGACAGAACAGAGACACAGAACTTGGCCAACACAAAAGCACTTACCCGGGGTTCTGATCCTCTGGCTCGGGAGTCCTGGGAGGTCTTGGGGATCCTGGACAAGACCCCAAGAATTTGTGTCTGATTCGAAAGACTCCAAAAGACCACCACCATGAGTCAAATCCGTTGCAAAACTCAAGGATCTTTGTATTACAAGCTGCAGCTTGGGCTTACATACCCTCACCACTGAAGCTGTGAGAGCTGAGAGCCTCATGCTCAGGTTAGTTGGGTGATTTAAAGATTCAGGTCCCTCCCAGTCCACCCAAAGCAAGGGGATTCCTTCCTGGCAAGCATCTATTGATCAAAACACAAAAGGGATGTTGCACTTTGAATTGACTGGCTATAGGAAGGCCCCCAACCATTAATGGTCTGGCTTTCCTTCCTAGGGGAGGGGCCAGTTTCCTAGCAACTGAATCTCTAGTGGGCAGGAAAGAATGCAATAAGGCTAGTTCTTCCCCTCAGGGCATTAAGGCTAGTTCTTTCCTGAAGGTAGCTGGATATATCTCCACTTGGCCAGCCTTAGTTCAGGCTTTAAACTTTAAAATAATAGCCACTGATTTTTAATCGTTTGGTCTCTCAGCCTTTTTTCCCTTTGAAAAGTCTGCCTCCCTGAGACTCGGGGCCTCACTGTCTCACCTTCTATGTCAGGGAAGATTGGCTGCCTGAGCTTAAGCTTGAATAAAGATTCTCCTGTGATTTGCAATGGACTCGCTCCTAGTGGTCATTTGGGGTCTCTCAAATCAGGCACAACACTTTCTTCCCTGTTGTGCCTAGATCACAAGACCCCAAAACACCACCAGGAGTGGAGTCTGTTGCAAAACACATGAGGATCTTTTTATTACAAGCTGGAGCTCGGGCTCATATCCTTACCACCAGAGCGGTTGAGAGCAAAGAGCCCTGTGCTCAGGTTAGGTGGTTGTTAGGTCCCCAACAGCACAGGCTCTAAAAGCACAATCGATAAATGGGATCTCATGATGCTGAAAAGCTTCTGTAAAGCAAAGGACATAGTCATCAAAACAAAACGACAGCCTACAGACTGGGAAAGGATCTTCACCAACCCTACATCTGACAGAGGGCTGATATCCAGAATATATAAAGAGCTAAAGAATTTAAAAAGCAGCAAATCAAGCAATCCAATTAAAAAATGGGGTACAGAGCTAAACAGAGAATTCTCAGTAGAGGAGTACAGAATGGCAGAGAAACACTTAAAAAAAAATGCTCATCATCCTTAGCCATCAGAGAGATGCAAAACAACCCTGAGATTTCACCTGACACCACCAGAATGGCTAAGATCAAAAACTCAAGTTACAACACATGCTGGAGAGGTTGTGGAGAAAGGGGAACCCTCCTCCATTACTGGTGGGAATGCAAACTTGTACAACCACTTTGGAAATCAATCTGGCCCTTTCTCAGACAACTAGAAATAGTGCTTCCTCAAGATCCAGTTATACCACTCCTAGGCATATCTCCAAAAGAGGCTCAAGTACACAAGGACATTTGCTCAACCATGTTTGTAGCAGCTTTATTGATAGTAGCCAGAACCTGGAAAAAACCCAGATGTCCCTCAGTTGAGGAATGGATACAGAAATTGTGGTACATTTACACAATAGAATGCTGCTCAGCAATTAAAAACAAGGAAATCATGAAATTTGCAGGAAAATGGTGGGATCTAGAAGCGATCATACTGAGTGAGGTATCCCAAAAGCAGAAAGACACACATGGTATATACTCACTTATATAGACCTATAAGATAGGATAAACATACTGAAATCTATACACCTAAAGAAGTTAAACAAGAAAGAGAACCCAGGCTACCATGATCAATCCTCACTTAGAAAGACAAATGGGACGGACATTGGATGTAGGAGAAAACAAGTAACAGGACAGGACCCTACCACAGAGGGCCTCTGAAAGACTCTACCTAGCAGTGCATCAAAGCAGATATTAAGACTCATAACCAAATCTTCGGCAGAGTGCAGGGAATCAAAAAAAAGGGGGGGGGGAGTTAATATGACCTGGAGAGGACAGGAGTTCCACAAGGACCAAATATATCTGGGCATAGGTGTCTTTTCTGAGACAGTTTCTCCAAACAAGGACCATACAACCTAGAGCCTCTGCTTAGATGTAGCCCTTGGTAGCTCAGTATCCAAGTGGGTACCCTAATAAGGGGAACAGGGACTGTTTCTGACATGAATTCGATGGCGGGCTCATTGACCTCCCCCCACCCCACCAGGGAGGAGCAGTCCTGCTAGGCCACAGAGGAGGACTTTGCAGCCAGTCCTGAGGACACTTGATAAACCAGTATCAGATGGAAGGGGAGAAGGTACTACCCTATCAGTAGACTTGGATAGGGGCAGGGAGGAGATGAGGGTGGGAGGGTAGGATTGGAAGGGAAAGAGGGAGTGGGATACAGCAGGGATACAAAGTTAACAAACTGTAACTAATATTAAAAAAATAAAAATTAAAAAAATAAAGAAAAGAAAAAAAAAATACCGGTCCTTCCCAGGGCACCCAAAGCAGGGGAATTCTTGCCTGGCAAGCATATATTGGTTGAAACACAAAAGGGGATGTTGCATTTTGAATTGAATGGCTATAGGAAAACTATTAATGGTCTGGCTTCCCTTGTTTGGCCATCCCAGGGGAGGGGGCGATCTGGGCTGGTTTCCTAGCAAGAATGCATTAAGGCTGGTTCCTCCCCGCACGTGGCTGGACATGTCTCCACCTGTCTGGCCTTTGTTCAGGCTTGCACTTTAAACTTTGAACCAATACCTCAAAAAACTGATCTTTAATTCTTTGGTCTCTCATCCCCAGATGTTTCAAAGGGAACAGTACTGTTTTTGCAAAGAAATACATGGAATTTAGAAATAATAGCAAAGAAATTCAATAGTAAATTTCACTTGGGACACTCATTTCTGTGAATTATGTTTGAGAATGCAGAAACCAAAATAAGCAATCTGTCCTAAGATTACTACAAACACAAAGACAAAATCATTTTCACTAAATTTTTCATTATGGTAAATATGTCCACAAAGCCACAGATTTACATTGAAATGTAAACTGCATGTTAAGACACAGGGCTACAGGAAAGACTAAATATTTAAAAATATTGATTTCTTGTTGTTACTGTACTTTGGCTCAACTTACTTTTCTATTCTACTTAAATTTGTGTTATAATTAACAAATACTAATTATGTATATTAATTTTAATTTGTTGCTTGATTTCTTTGGCTGTTAGCCATTTATTATCAACAAAGGGCCAAAATGGTGTGCTTCAGGCCTAGGACCAACAGTTCCAGGTTCTAGCAGCATTCCTCAGTCCCTATCTGCTGCTGGGAATGGCTGGCAACCCCACCATCTACCCTGTCCTTTCTAGAACAGGGGCTACCCCTTCTCCTCACCATTTAACCTGTTCATTTTGGTGATTTTACTTTTTTTATCTCTCTCTCTCTCTCTCCCTTTTATCCCCTTGCATAATGACTGAGAGCTGCTTCCAATGAGCCTGCATTTATACACTTTAACTTGCCTTACATGAGAAGCAGTCCAATGTCCTCATTTATATATAATATATATTAATATATGTATATATTACTATATTAATGTGTATATATTAATATATGTATGTAATAATATATTAATATATACTGTATATGTATATTTTGTATATGTATATTATATATATAATTATAGAAAAGGAAGAAATGTTAAAGTATAAGCAGCCTGCTTCTGGGTTGCCTAGTAACCTTTGATGTTATCCTGTGTCTCCAGCCAGAGGTGTACCTTGCAGGCTAGGTGAGGTTCTGCTGTGCAGGAGCTCTCCTCTTTTGCTCTCTCTGCTTTTGTTTCTCTGTCAGGGCACCCCCTGCCCCCTTCTCTGTCTCTCTCTCTCTGTCTCTCTGCCTTCTCTTCTGCTTCCCATTCCACAAATAAACTCTTTTATATCACATCTGTTTTATACATGACATCATTTTTAAATAAATACTAACACCTGAAAATAGCACATATATAATATTTAATTGAAAGTGAAATGTAGGCATATAATTCAAATGCTGATTTCTGCAGTACCTCCCCCATATCTGGTTGCAATTCTTGTTCTGAGAATCTCCTGTCTTGATGTTTATAAACACTGCTCCCCAATTGTCCTCTGGTATGCCAACAAACAGCATACAGCTAATCACTGAGTGGAGGAGAAAATAGGGATGGAATTCCTGCTAGTCAGGGGAGGACAAGTTAGAGGAGGAAGTAGGGGATTGAGACAGGGGATTCAGCCATGGGCAGAGATCTAGAAGATATCAGGAGAGAGAGTGCTGGATCAGAGAAAGCTACAAAGTACAAGTATCTCTGCGATGTATGTTGGGAGGAAGCCAAATTAGCTTAGAGGGGTAAGATTAGAGTAATGACTGCTCAGTTATTGTGTTGTAAAGCTTATTAGTAAACAAAAAAATACTAACACCTTTTCCTACACTTTATGGTTTCTTAGTATGTATAAGATATTAAAGTATTTTATTTATTTGAAATGAAATACTGTAGTCATAAGAAGTGTCCTCCAAGCAAAACAAAAGGAAACAGATTTCTCATCTATGTAATAATTAAGTACTTCAGTTTTTTTTTAAATGTCAATGCATTGTAGTATATATAGGGAGGTCCAGCACTCAGAAAACAGACATAGGCCAATAGTGAATTGATGAATTCTATTCAGTTAGATAGTCTCTCAAAATAAAAACAGTCAAATAAACAAAACCCAAGAATTCTGGATTTATCTCAAGAGAACACTTACTTTTCATGATTGTGCATTTATATAAAGAGGTATGTATGTGCTTTATTGCATTTTATACAACAGTATGATCAAACCAAGACACTAATTATCTATCTTTTAAAATATTTATTTATTTGTGATGCGAATATTTAAGTTTGAATAATATGGTATAGAAAGGTAGTTCAGTCATACAAACCTCACCTTGTATATGCGACTATGTAGGTTTGGTCTCTGGGATCAAACAAACAAAACAAAGGAGCAATAATAAATTAAACAATACATTAAATGAACCATCTGTTACCTACATGCAGTAAACACACTGGTTGTTATTGCAATATAATAAAAGTACTTTATCACCAAACTGAAAATGATTAAAATTAATTAATCATTCTGGATTAAAATTAATATTTTCTCATATGAAGAAAAAATGCTTTACAGTGCCTTCTTATTATTTACTATCAATTTATTGAGATCCCATTTTGTTCCTGCTAGTTAAAAACTTGTTTTAACCTCAGAATTATTTCTCTAATCATCTTGGTGAGACGTTTTGGATAATGCTTAATAAAATTTCATGCAGATAAAGCCTACATGGAGTCACTGATTTTTTTCAGGCAGTTACACACAGAGCAGATTGTTTCTAATCTAAAAGTTCTTATTTTTATATATTTCTTGAAAATTTTTTAATTTCTGTTAATTTTTTTCTTATTTCTCTATTCATTCCATTCTCACTCCAGAAATCTCATTATATATAACTTCCCTTTGGTTTTATGCTCCCCTAAGAAGCTATAGTACAGTGCAACAGGAATTTTGAGGAGTACACAACAAATTGATGTGTTATTTGACCGTGGGGGGATAAATAAAATTGACAGAATAAAGATTAATGTTACAGTTTAAAAAAGAAAACATCCTGTTATGTGGAATCCAGAATCTTTGGAAATAATGAAGGCAAAGGCATTGGCTTGAAGTTGTTGCATCATTATGCCTTGATACATTGTTACAGAACTGGTATGCATAAAAAAATATTGCACACACTTGTGTTTGCAAACTATACCAACATATGTTTTGTTTGTTTTTGAAACGGTTTCTCTGTGTAGCCTTGGCTGTCTTAGACTTGCTTTGTAGACCAGGCTGACCTCAAACTCAAAGAGAGCTGCTGGCCTCTGCCTCTCTGAGTGCTGTGATTACAGGCATAAGCCATGCTGCCTGCCTACAGCATATAATTTTATGTAATGTTTGTCTAATTTAAAAATGTCCTGATTGTATACCAATTTAAAAATTATGGCAATTATTTTGAAAGATAATCATTCTTTCTAAGTTAGAATGTTAAAGTTTGAAAGGATTTTTTTGTTTCTTTTCATGCCTTTCTGTATTATATATATATATATGTAATTATACATATATATGTAATATATATGGGAGAGAAAGAGTGAAGTGATAGGGGGTGCTGGAGGACAGAAATGGGGACAGCCAGTGAATAGACAAATGAGAAGAGAAGCGAAAGGAGAAGAAGGGGAGAGAGGAGGAGGAGAGAAATGGAGAAGAGAGCTTTTACATTTCCCTTACCCCTGCCCTAATTATTTTAACCAATGGTACCTGCCTCTGCACTCTCTTCTGAAGCATTAGTGGCTTGGCTACAGCTAAAGATTGAGTGTGTATTTCAAAATGGGTAGAAGAAAGTATTTTAATTACATGCAATGCAAAAATTCTAATTATCAAAAGTTCTGTGTAGCTATTGTCTTGATGAGTTCATTGCAAACTGAATACATATACCACAGTATCCCACTGTATCAATTAATATGCATATTAATTGAATTAGTTAGAAATATGCATTTAAATAAATATTAATTGGATTTTTCTAAAGAGAAAATCTATCTTTTGCATATGAAGAACATTTTGATTTTTGAAAAAAAAATTTAAACCCTCTGGGTCTGAATGCCCTTAAGAAAGTTAAAAAGAACAACAACTTTGAATGTATATATACAATATTTACAATTATAGGCTAAAATGCATACACTTTACTTTCCAGAATTTAATCAAATATATAACCATGATAATACTCTTTCTATAGAGTAACATGTAAAAGACAAATAATTTTAAATATATAACCATGATAATACCCTTTCTATAGAGTAACATGTAAAAGACAAATAATTTTAGGGGATAACATTTTTAATTAATTTATTTATTACACTTTATTCATGTTGTATCCCCACTGCAGCCCTCTCCCTCATCTCCTCCCAGTCCCATCCACCCTCTCTTTTCTCCCCCTATGCCCTTTCCCTACTCCCCTGATAGGGGATCACCCCCCTCCTCCCCTTCTATCTGACCCTAGCCTATCAGGTCTCATCAAGGCTGGCTGCATCATCTTTCTCTGTGGCCTTGCAAGGCTACACCACCCAGGAGGAGGTGATCAAAGAGCCAGCCACTGAGTTCATGTGAGAGACAGCTCCTATACCCCTTACTAAGGGACCCACTTGGAAACTGAGCAGCCAATGGGCTTCCTCTGAACAGGGAATCTATGTTCTCTCTAGGCAAGGTCCTTGGTTAGAGTATCAGTCTCTGCAGAAATCCCTGGGCCCAGGTATTTTGGCTTTATTGTTCTCCTTATTGGTTTCCTGTCCCCTCCAGCTCTTCCTATATCCCTCTTCTTCCATAAGGTTCCTGGCACTCTGCCCAAAGTTTGATTATGAGTCTCAGCATCTCCTTCAATACCATGGTGGGTAGTCTTCAGAAGTCCTCTGTCCTGTCCTTTTCTTTGTCTTCTCCTACTTCCAACATCTATCTTGTTTGCCCTTCTGAATGTGATTTAAGCATCTTCCCGAGGGCCCTCATTGTTATATAGCTTCTTTAGGTGTGTAGATTTTACTGTTTATCCTATATTATATGGCTAATACCCACTTATAAGTGAGCAAATCCCATATGTGTCTTTCTACTTCTGGGTTACCTCACTTAGGATGATTTTTTTTTCTAGGTCCATCCATTTGCCAGAAATTGTCATGATTTCCTTTTTTGGAGAACTGAGTAGTATTCCATCGTATAAACATACCACAATTTCTGTATCCATTCTTTGGTTGAGGGACATCTAGTTTCCAGATTCTGGTTATTACAAATAAAGCTGCTATGACCATAGTTGAGCCAATGTCCTTACTGAATGATGAAGCAACATTTGGGTTTATGCTTAGGAGTGGTATAGCTGGAACTTGAGGTAGCACTATTCCTAATTTTTTGAGGAAGTGCCAAATTGATTTCTAAAGTGGTCGTATAAGGTTGCATTACCACCAACAATGGAGGAAGGTTCCCCTTTCTCTACAACCTCTCCAGCATGAATCAAGGGGATATTTTTTTTTTTAGTTGGTGATAACTTCTAGCTACAAGACATCTGAAGCATAGCACAATATAGATATAATTCATTCCTGAGATCCAAGATTACAGCGATGAGCATGCACCATATCTGAGGGGCACAGGATCTGACACCCCAAACTTGGTGACTGGAGGGCACCTGAAGCCAGAATATTGACATTGAGGCTTCCTGGGTGAGAGAGGATAACCCATGAGCTGAGACCATTTGGATCCTGGTCACCCACGGACTTCTCAAGGGACTGAGAGTGGTGAATGTTCAACCCCCCTGCATTTCCCCTTAACCCAAGCATCGGCCTCCCTCCTTGGAAGACTCGGCCAGCATTACCCGCTGCTCTAAGCATGGACCTCCCAGTAACTGAGACAGCAGAGGCGGGCCTCCCAGTTCTGCAGCAAGAGTGGCGGTATGTGCACCCTCACCTGTGACCTTCCTCCCTTAGCTACAGCTGAAACACCAACATTCACTCTCAAACAAGTGGACCTCTCTCATCTTCTTAAAGAATACCCCAGACACCAGAGAATGATGGACGCAAGTCAGAAGTACAGACTCCAAGAACAAATAGCGAAGGTTATGGAAAAGCAGATAGCTAGACGTTGGCATAAGAACACATCCAACAAAAATCAGGACATAATGGCTTCACCCGCAACCCCCAAAATCAATGGATATTTTAATTCATCGGAAACACAGGAATATTATTTTAAATCTATGTTTATCCAGTTATTAGAGGCACATAAAGAGTAAATGAAGAAATCTCACAAAGAAATAGCCACAAAAACGGAGGCAAATATAGAGGAAATGAACAAAGCTCTCAAATACAGGTTAATACAGCCAAACAAATAGAGGCACAAGTATTGGCACATAGAGAGGAAATGAACAACAAAAAAAAAAAAAAAAAAGCAGAAAAAACAGAGGCCCTCATGGAAAGACAGGAATCCACATTCAAACAGATGAAGGAAATGGTGCAAAACATGAAAACAGAATTAAAATCAATAAAGAGAACACAAACAGAGAAAACCCTGGAGCTGGAGAATTTAGAGAAAAGATCAGGAACCACAAAGGTAAGCATCATCAACAGAACACAAGAGATGGAAGGGAGAATCTCAGGCGCTGAAGATACACTTGCAGAAATTGATATATTTCTCAAAGAAAAAGTAAAATTGGAAAATTTCCAAACACAAACATCCAAGAAATCAAGGACACCATGACGAGACAAAAATCTAAGAATAATAGGAATAGACAAAAAAAGATTCGAGGCTCCAAGGTCAAGAAACTATTTTCAAAAATATCATAGAAGAAAATTTTCCCAATTTAAAGAAAGAGATGTTCATAAATATACAAGAGGCCTACAGAACACCAAATAGCCTAGACTAGAAGAGAAACTCCACATGTCACATCATAGTCAAAATACTAAATCTACAGAACAAGGAAAAAATATTCAAAGCAGCAAGGGGAAAAGGCCAAGTAACATATAAAGGTAGACCTATCAGTATCACACCAGACTTCTCAACAGAAACTAGAAAAGCCAGAAAGGCCTGGGCAGATGTCATGCAGACTCTAAAGGACCACAGATGCCAACCCAGACTACTATATGCTGCAAAGCTTTCAATCAACATAGATGGAGAAAACAGAATATTCCATGACAAAACTAAACTTAAACAATATCTACACAGCTTACCAGCTCTAAAGAAGATACTAGAAGGAAAACTCCAATCCAATGAAAACAACTTCACCCGAGAAAACACAGGATTTAGATTACTTCCCAACAAAATTAAAAGAAAACAAACATTAAAACACAGTAACACCACCAACTCCACAAAACAGGATTAACATTCATTGGTCACTATTATCTATCAATATCAATAGACTCAACTCTCCAATAAAAGGACACAGACTAACAGAATGGTTACAGAAACAGGATCCAACATTCTGCTGCCTCCAAGAAATATACCTCTGCAACAAACATAAACACTACCTCAAAGGAAAGGGCTGGAAAAAATGTTTTTCAAGCAAATGGACCCAGAAAAAAAGCTGAGGGAGCTTTCTGAATGTCTACTAAAAAACACTTTCAACCAAAATTAATCAAAAAAGATGAGGAGGGGCACTTCATTCCCATCAAAGGGAAAATCAACCAGGAGGACATCTCAATTCTGAACATCTATATCCCAAATACAAGAGCACCTACATTTGTAAATGAAACATTATTAAACCTTAAATCACACATTGATCCCAAAACCTTAATAGTGGGAGACTTCACCACTCCACTCTTACCAAGGGTCAGATCATCTAGACAGAAGCTAAATAGGGAAATAATAAAGGTACTAAATAATATTGATCAAATAGATGTCTACAGAACCCAAATCAGGAGTCTACCTTCTTTTCTGCACTTCACGAAATCTTCTCAAAAGTTGAACATATAGTCAGTCAGAAAGCAAGCCTCAACAGATACAATAAGATTGAAATAATCCATTGTATCCTTTCAGACCACTATTTTCTAAAACAAGACATCAAAAAACAACAGAAATAAGAAAAAGCCTACATACACATGGAAACTAAACAACTCTCTACTCAATGACAGCTTGGTCAGGGAAGAAATGAAAAAAAGAAAATAGATTTCCTAAAGTTCAGTGAAAATGAAAGCACAACTTACCCAAACGTATGGGACCCAATGAAAGCAGTGCTAAGAGGAAACTTCATAGCAAAAAGTACCTCCAGAAATAAGCTGAAGACATCTCATACAAGCAACTAATCGGCACACCTGAAAGCCCTAGAAAAAAAAGAAGCAGACACACCCAAGAAGAGTAGATGATTGGAAATAATCAAACTCAGATCTGAAATCAATGTATTAGAAACAAAGAAAACAATACAAAGAATCAATGAGGCCAAGAGCTGATTCTTTGAAAAAAATCAATAAGATAGACAAAACTGAAACACACAAAGACCCAACCAAAATAGAGAACTTCAGACCTAGCTCTCTTATGAACATTGATGCAAAAACACTCAATAAAATATTACAAACCAAATTCAAGAACACATAAAAGATATCATCCACCATGACCAAGTAGGGTTCATCCCAGGCATGCAGGGGTGGTTCAATATACAGAAATCCATCAGTGTAATCCACCATATAAACAAACTTGCCACACCTACTCCATTGTCGTCAGTGTAGCATATCAATAGATTGTGCTACTAGATGAGAGATGTTGTTCCCTCGGGAATAGACTCCCTGGAGGTCACTGTCAAAGTACCTCACCATGGCCACCTAAGCCAAAAAGATGTATTCTGAGAATCCCACGCTTCCTCAGTTGCAGGGTTGGATTGATGAGCTTTTTTGCTGTTTCTCTATGATTCTTGGAACAGCACAATTAACTACTCAAAGAAACACATTTCTGATAGATTACTAAAATCTTTAGCAAAAAAGAGTGGAAAGAAAATAAAATTTTAGGAGAGGTAATAAATCAGATTCAGCATCAGGAATTGCTTGTGGAAAAACCAAACATTGTAGGTAATAAAGGGGCAAGAGTTTTAGGTCTTTCTAAAGAAAATATTTAATCAGGATCTGTCAAGATGGATGCTCTGGATATTCCCACTGCAGTAAAACTACCACAAAACCATTACCAAACACAGGTGTTTATGATGAGGCAGAAAAAAGATAGGCAAACATAGGAGGTCAGAAGGTTTTATGTTATACTATGAGTTTTATGTACAAACTGGCTCAAGCGCGTCCCCCTTGGTGCCTTATCTCTAAGGAGGATAGTAAATCCTTAGCAAGACAAACAGGAGGAATTCCCCACAATGCTTATCTCTAAGGAGGATTGTAAATCTTTAGCTGATTTGGCTTGGAGGGCTATAACAGTCCCTGGCCTTCCCCTCACTAATTAGTAGCAATAAAACTGTATAAATAGCCAAGAGTTTAACGTTTTGTGTTTGCTTTGATTAAAAGCTCTTAGGCCAAGAGTTTTGTAGACACTGCTTTATATCAGCTTGCCCTTTCACTTAAAATGTAAACTTTGTATTGTTGGTAAAAGTCTGAATGTTCTGGAAAGTACTTCAAGGTGCTTCTTTATGTAATCACTATATAAGTGTTAGCTGGACTTCAGTAAATCACAGCAGATTCAAACGCTCTCTGGTATGTGCATCTGTTTGTCAACTCTGCCTAAACTGTGCCTTCCTGATATCTGAACCTCTGATTCCCCGCGGTTGTGGGACCCCAGCTGGGTCAGTCCGTGGAACAAACTGAAGGAGAAAAACCACATGATCATCTCCTTAGATGCTAAAAATCATTTGACAAAATCCAAAAACCATTCATGTTTAAAGTCTTGGAGAGATCAACAATACAAGGCAAATACCTAAACATAATAAAGGCAATTTAGAGCAAGCATATAGCCAACATCAAACTAAATGGAACAGAAACTTAAATGATTCTCACTGAACTCAGGGACAGGGCAAGGATGCCCACTCTGTCTGTATTCCTTCAACATAGTACTTGAAGTCCTAGTTAGCACAATAAGACAACTAAAAGAGATTGAGGGGATACGAATTGAAAAGGAGAAAATCAAAGTATCACTATTTGTAGATGATATGATAGTATATATGAGTGACCCCAAAAATTCAACCAGAGAACTCCTTCAGCTGATAAATACCTTCAGCAAAGTGGCTAGATACAAAATTAACTCAAATCAGTAGCCCTCCTGTATAGGAAAGACGAAAGGGCTGGGAAAGAAATTAGGGAAACTATATCCTTCCCAATAACCACTAATAACATAAAGTACCTTGGTGTGACTAGCAAGTCAAAGACCTGTTTAAAAAAACAAAACAAAACTTTAAGTCTCTGAAGAAAGAAATTGAAGAAGATATCAGAAGATAGAAAGATCTCCCATGTTCATGGATCAGTAGGATTAACAGTGAAAATGGCCATCCTGACAAAAGCAATCTACAGATTCAATGCAATTCCTATCAAAATACCAACACAATTTTTTACAGATCTTGAAAGAAAAATTCTCAACTTTATATGGAAAAACAGGAAACAAGTTAGGAGCTTCCCACAGAGAGCCTCTGAAAGGCTCTGCCCTGCAGACTATCAAAACAGAAGTTGAGACTTATGGCCAAATTTTGGGCAGAATGCAGGGAATCTTATGAAAGAAGTGGGAAATAATAGTAAGATCTGGAGAGGACAGGAGGTCCACAAGGAGAGCAACAGAACCAAAAAATTTGAGCACAGGGGTCTTTCCAGAGACTCATACTCTAACCAAGTACCATGCATGGAGATAACCTAGAACCCCTGCACAGATGTAGCCCATGGCAGTTCAGTGTCCAAGTAAGTTCCATAGTAATGGGAATAGGGACTGCTTCTGACATGAACTGATTGGCCTGCTCTTTGATCACCTCCCCCTGAGGGGGGAGCAGCCTTACCAGGCCACAGAGGAAGACAATGCAGCCACTCCTGATGAGATCTAACAGACTAGGATCAGAAGGAAGAAAAAGAAACCCTCCCCTACCAGTGAACTTGGGGAGAGGAGTGTGTGGAGAAGGGGGAGAAAGGGAGGGATTAGGAGGGGAGGAGGGAGGGAACTAGAGGGGGATACAAAGTAAATAAAGTATAATTTTAAAAAAAATTAAAAAACCCAAAATTGCCAAAACAATCCTGTACAACAACAGATTGTCTGGAGGTATCTCTATACCTGATCACAAGCTGTACTACAGAGGAATAGTAATAAAAACTTCATGGTACTGGCATAGAAACAGAATGGCAGATCAATGGAATCAAATAGAAGACCCAGAAATAAACCCACACACCTACAGATACTTGATTTTTGACAAAGAAACCAAAACCATACAATGGAAAAGACACAATCTTTAACAAATGGTGCTGGTCTAACCGGATGTCTACATGTAGAAAAATGAAAATAGATTCATATCTATCACCCTCCACTAAACTAAGGTCCAAGTGGATCAAAGACCTCAACATAAAACCAGACACACTTAATTTGTTAGAAGAAAAAGTGGGGAAGAGCCTTGACCTCATTGGCACAGGAGACAATATCCTGAACAGAATACCAACATCACAGGCTCAAAGATCAACAATCAATAAATGGGACCTCATGAAACTGAAAAGCTTCTGTAAACAAAGGACACTGTCAACAGAGCAAAGTGACAGCCTGCAAACTGGGAAAGGATCTTCACCAACCCTGTATCTGACAGAGGACTAATATCTAGAATATATAAAGAACTCACGAAGTTAAAAGGCAAAAAAAATCAAGCAATCCAATTAAAAATTGGGTACAGAGTTAAAAAGAGAGTTCTCCATAGAGGAATATCAAATGGCAGAGAAAGACTTAAATGCTCAAAGCCCTTAGTCTTCAGGGAAATGCCAATCAAAAGGACCCTGAGATTTCATTTTACACCCATCAGAATGGCTAAGATCAAAAACTCAATTGACAATACATGCTGAAGAGCATGTGGAGAAAGGAGAACCCACCTCCACTTCTGGTGGGAATGTAACTTATACAACCACTTTGGAAATCAATCTGGTGCTTTCTCAGACAATTAGGAATAGCGCTTCCTCAAGATCCAGCTATACCACTTCTAGACATATATCCAATATTTGCACAATTACACAACAAGGGCATTTGCTCAACCATGTTTTTAACAGCTTTATTTGTAATAGCCATAACCTGGAAACAACCCAGATGTCCCTCAACAGAAAAATGGATGCAGAATTGTGGTACATTTACACAATGGAATACTACTCAGCATTTAAAAACACGGAAATCAAGAAATTTGCAGGCAAATGGTGGGAACTAGAAAAGATCATCCTGAGTGAGGTACTCCAGAAGAAGTATATGGTATATACTCACTTATAAGTGGATTTTAGTATAACATAAGAATAATATGCTATAATATGTACACCTAGAGAAGCTAAGAAAAAAGGAGGATCAATCCTCACTCAGAAAGGCTCTGCCTTTGATTAAGAACAACACCGCTAACAAGATATAATTGAGAACATTTTATCTTTTGCAAACAGAACTTTGTAACTGGATTTTTACTACTTTGTGGGTTCTTCTTTCTTCAACCCCTCTCTACCCCTTTTCTTCCACCCTTTTAACACCCAACACTAGATAAGAGAAAAAAGGGAAAGAGAGGAAAAGAAAGAGATCCCTGAGTAAAGGTGTCAAAAGAGGGTGATATTTTTTGAGCACTTCCTGCTGATTAGGGACATCGAGTTCCTTGGGGCAGGTTTGATCTTCACTGTCAGGATATCTAATTTCTTCTTGTTCTTCTTCTTCTTCTTTGTGCATGACTACTTAACAAACAGCAATCAACAACAACCAACATCCAACCAGCAACTCTCTGAATGACCAAAATCTACCCGCCCTACCTATCAGGGCTCTAGTATTTATAAACCCTCTAAAAAGTCCCCAGAATTCCAAACATCACACAATCACATAAACTATCTGCAGCTAGCAAAACTCCTGCCTCTGCTAGAGCACAAGGCCAATCTTAGCCAGCTGCTGTGAAGTAGTCCCATATCCCCACACCTGGAATTTGAATGAAAACATATTCTTATAACATTTCCATGTTTTAAAAATAAATCCAATTTCCAGAATTGCCGCTGCATTCACCCCTCTGTTTTAAACCATTAACTATGCTGGTTGTAGCAGGAAATTATAAGCATTTTCAATGAACGACACGCTTTTCAAGTTAGTGGCCAAAGTTTTCAGGTGACCTCTCCTTCTCAATTTTAGTCTTTATAAGTTTTGATGGTAGCCACAGCTTTTAATTTCATATGGATGTATAAGCAAATCTGGGTCCCCAGTGTAAAACTTGCACTGTTCATAGGTTGATTTAATTCCACAATTTTTTCTATAACCCAGTGTCTCTCTGCTGCTCTTGTCTGAAATGGTTTGTACCTTTTGCTTTGGTGCTCCCTTCCCTCTGTTTTACTGTTCAATATTTGTGGCTTCTTCCCTCCACCATGTTAACAGCTGCCTTTGGAGACCAACCCTAATACAGTTGCACCAATTCCTTCCAGTCTTGGGGAATAGTTCTATTTCGAGTAGCCCAGTTATTCAGAATTTGTTTCACATCAGGCAAGTGTATCCCATATGAAATTACAGCCTTTAAAAACACCTTAGAGCAATCATTGCTATAGGACATCTTACCTTGTCATAAACTTGTTCCACGCCCTTAGCAGGCTTTTGCTGTATTACTACTGGGAAAGCTGATGGTGATCTCTTAACCCCAGACCATTTCTTCTTCCACTCTGGCACCATGGCTGGTTGCAGATTAACCATTTCTCTTGAAACAAGCTGTTTCATCAGACTGTCCTCCTGCCTTTTCATTTTTTTTCTCTGACCCCACCACCCTCTAGCACGGTTTATTTCCCCCATCTTCCTTCAGGGAACTCCTGCTCTCTTGCTCAGTCACCAGGGCTAAGACCCATTATCTGCTTTTTTCTGGTGGTCTCATTTCCCAAGTGCTTTCACTTCCACCCACATTTTTTCCAGCTGCACAGCCAACTCTGCAACCCTGTAGAAATGAGAGAGAAGAGTGGCAGTTTTCATTTTTCCATTCCAGACAACTTTTTGTTTCTCAGATCCCTCCATTTTCACATGCAAGTTTTCAAACTACTCAGCTATTCTCCCAACCTTTTTAAAAATGAATATAGAAAGAGGAAAAATAAAAATCAAAAAGTCTCTGGGGTTGGAAGCAGGAGATATTCCAGCGATAGCAGCCACAATAAATTATTTTGCTGGTGTCTTGAAAAAAAAATTCATCCCTTCAACCTCTACCATTTTCTCTATGGTATTTGAAAACAATTGTCCATTCTGCCTAGCACCACAACTGGGTGCCACTTATAGCTGGCATTTGCTACTTCAGAATTTGCTGTCTAAGTGGGTAATAACTGTGGTAGCCACTTCTCAGGAGAGATGAGCAGGCATGATACTTTTCAGAAATAGAGGAAGGGATAAGCAAGTTTACAAAAGCCAACATCATTGAATCAGAAACACTTTTTTATTTTGTCTTCTTATTGCTATGTAACCTAATATTTCCTAAGTGAGCTTGTTTATCATATCTAATTAATATTAATGCTGATTCCCTTTTCTCCTTTACCACCTCACTGGAGGACAAACTCAAGTTCCACTTCTTCAGTCACTAATTCCTCAAAGGAAAATGATTTAAAGTAAGTCCTCAGTAGTTACTAGGGAATCCCTTCTCCACTGGTCTGTGTTCACTCACTGACTGAACAGGAACATTTTGTATATCTCTACAAAACTCAGTCTCCTTTCCTTTCCTTCTCCTATTCCCTCCACAGGTAAATCCTAAAAGCCCTCTGAGATCCTCACCACACTCAAATGGACTAAAAGAAAACAGGGACAAGCTTGTCACAATTAGACTCTGTCATACGTTCCTGACCTAAAAAGCACAGTGAAATGTCATTGCAAAAAGAAAATCAGTGTTCTGCCCACTGTGTAAACATGGTTGCCTGAGGGAAAGGAGTGTTTTTGTTTGTTCACTTCAATGTCACCAGATTCTAAAACTATGATGTCACCTACACATTAGGACCCCAGTGGATACTTGGCACATGACCATGTGTATTGATGTGATTAAGAAAGGAGAGATCCAGCAGTCTAGGAGACCATGGCTTCCATTTTATCCCTTCCTCAGCCTGGCTGCTTTCTGTTCTTTCTTGTTTCTTGATTCCTCTGAGACTCGATCTTCTTTCATTTTTACATTTATTTTATTTTATTTTATTTTATTTTATTTTATTTTATGTGGTTTCTCAAGACAGGGCTTCTCTGTATAATCTTGGCTGAAAATTGCTCTGTAGACCAGGCTGGCCTCAAACTCAGAGATCTGCCTGCCTCTGCCTCCAAAGTGCTGGGATTAAAGGCATGTACCAATTTCAGATTATGTTTCTCTTTTTTCTTTTTTTTAATTAAAACATATTATTATATTAATTACAGTTTATTTACTTTGTATCCTAGCTGTAGCCCCCTCTTTCATTCCCTCCCAATCCCACCCTCCCTCCCTCATCTCCTTCCTGCCCCTCTCTAAATCCACTGATAGGGGAGGTCCTCCTTCCCTTCCATCTAACCCTAGATTATCAGGTCTCATCAGGACTAGCTGCATTGTCCTTCTCTGTGTTCTAGTAAGGCTGCTCCTCTCTCATGGGGGAGGGGGGTGAGTCAAAGAGCCAGCCACTGAGTTCATGTCAGAGACAGTCCCTGTTCCCCTTACTAGGAAACCCACATGGATTCTGAACTGCCACAAGCTAGGTCTGAGCAGGAGTTCTAGGTTATATCCATGTATGGTACTTGATTGAAGAATTAGTCTCAGAAAAGACCCCTGTGCCCAGATATATTTGGTCCTTTTGGAGCTCCTGTCCTCCCCAGGTCTTACTAACTCCTCTTTCTTTCATGTGAGTCCCTGCACTCTGCCCATGGTTTGGTTATGAGTCTCAGCATCTGCTTTGATACACTGCTAGGTAGAGTCTTTCAGAGGACCTCTATGGTAGGCTCCCGTCCTGTTTCTTGTTTTCTCCTTCTTCCAATGTCTATCCCATTTGTCTTTCTAACTGAGGATTGATCATCTTACCCCAAAATTATGTCTCTCTTGCCACAATTTTCCAATGTCCATCTCATTTGTCTTTCTAAGTGAGGATTGATCATCTTACCCCAAGATTATGTCTCTCTTGCCACAATTTTAGTAAATTATTAAATATTTAGTAAATATTTTAGTAAAATATTAGTAAATATTTAGTAAATATTACTCCCTAATAATACTGATTCCTTCTTTGACTTACTTGTTTTTATAATAAAGGCATAATCGCTGTGGACCATGCTGTACATTTGACTAAGAGCACAGAGATACCAAGTTTGAAGCTAAGTTTTTCCACAGAGCTAAGGATACCCAGGAACTCTAGGAACAGAGCAGGACACTCTGTCATCAATGGGCTTGGATTCAAGGCAGTAACACAGGCAAATGATTTAACATTGAATTCATCATTCTTCAGGAAAACAAGCTAAACTAACTATTCTTTCTTGATCACAGCATTTCCAGGAACATTATGGACTTACACTGGTTAGGCTTACAGCACAAAACATCCTCAAACTGGGCTGATAAACCAACAGCAATGTTTTGTCTCTTAATGTGGAGACTAGACTCTCCAGTCACAGAAATTATGAAGATGTTTTTTCCTAGGGCTCTGAAAAAGGTTTCTTTGGAAGGTTTGTCTCCTTGCTTGTAATCAGTCTTTTTACCATACAATTTCTATACATGATACTTTGTCCAAAATTCCCCTTTACATGTGGGCACCATCATGGTGAATAAGAGTCCACTGTGAAGACTCTATACCCTGGTAGTGTCATGTTCTGAGGTATTAAGGGTTAGCATTTCAACACATGCTTTCCAAGGCCATGGGTTCTTGATGAGCCTTGGATTGGCCACCTAGACCATGAAGAAGCAGCTTCCTGCGGTTGTGAATTTGTTTCTTACTGAGATGAACTGCACCCTCTGAACTCTGTTCATGCGTGGCAGACCTGGAGCAGCCCCCTGGAAGGGAAAATGAGTTCTAAGATGATGCTCTACTGCCCTCACCACCCATACTTTCCCTACCCAAGAGTTATGAATGTAAGAAGGACATGTGGAAGCCTTTAAAGGGTTTATGGTACAGACATGAGTGCTAAAGGAATGGTCAATGTGCTAAAATGGACAAATACTCCCACTGCTACATGGGAGAGTATTTGGGGGAAATTTTAGTACTTATCAGTCATGAACTATACTGCTTAATTTTGCATTTTTCAACTTAAACTTTCAATGGAAAAGATTTTTATTCTTAGGATTTCCCTCTTTGCAAGATATTTAGCTTCTATCATATTTTCATTCCATTTTATAAAATGCAACCCTGATGACTAATAGTTTACAATGAAATTTTTAACTTTTTTGTTGTATCTCAGGACAGAGTTTATTTGTGTAGCCTTGGCTGTCCTGGACTGGCTTTGTAGACCAGGCTGGCTTTGAACTCACAGAGAACTGCCTGCCTTCTCCTTCCTGCGTGCTGGGATTACAGGCATGCATTGTCATGTCCAGCTGTACACTGAAATTTTTAAATATGGTTGATTGATGCATGCTTATTTTATGTTTATTTTTAAATTACAACAAATAGTCTCTGAAAACTGACATTGGGGCCCCATTGCCAAGGACAACTTCCACACATCTCATTAAGTAGACAGGTGAAGCTGGTGCTAGGTTGTAATCTTCACTCCTACACTCTGGTTTCTTTGGCACAGGAAAGTATTCTGCAGGCTATGGAAAGAGAGACTTGGACACTAAGCCAGCCACAGAACCCTCCACCTACAACCTGTCCTTCTGCAAGATAGGGTGGACAATGGTGACCCAGAGTTTGTGGGAGTGACCAACCAATACTGGGTGTAACTTGAGACCCATACCCCAAGAGGGAGCCCATGCCCTTATACTGCCTGGATGGCCAGGAACAAGTAACTGCATAACCCACAGATATTGAGTAGAGCCAAACACAACTGCCTTGTTCAGTCATCATCAGCAAGGCTTCCTCCAGCGCAGACAGGAAATGGTGCAGAGACCCACAGCCATACAGTGTGCAGAGAGAGAGTCTAAATTGGAGGACTCCATTGGGCCCTTCCCCTCAGAGATCAGGGAACCCCATGAAAGAGAGGGAGAATAGAGTGTGGAGTTAGAGGGGATAGAGGACACCAGGAAAATATGGCCCACAGAATTAACTAAGTAGGGCACACATGGGCACACAGAGACTAAAATGGCACAGACAGGGCCTGCATGAGTCTACACCAGCTTCTCTGTGCATATGTTATGGGTGATACCTTGGTGTTTTTGTGAGATTCCTAACAGTGAGTGTAGGTGTACCTCTGACTCTTTTGTCTGCTCTTGAGACTCTTTTCCTCCTATTGAGTTTCCTTGGTTGCCTTGGACTTTCACCTTGCCTTATTGTATCTTGTTTTTGCCCTGTTTGTCTGTTGTCTCTTGGAGACCTGTTCCTTTCTAAAGAATAAAGGGAGGAGGAATGGATCTGGCAGAGAGGGGAGGAGAACAGGGAGAGCTGGGAGAAATGGAGGGAGGGAAAAATGGTTGGGACGTACTGTATGAGAGATGAATCTATTTTTCTTTCTTTTGGGGGTAGAAGGCCACATGCTTTATGGATGTTGGTGTTGTTTTTAATCTTTGATTTTATTTTATGTGCATGTATGTCTGTGTGAAGGTATGTGTCAGATCCTGGAGTTACAGACAGTTGTGAATTGCCAGATAGGTGCTGGGAATAGAACCCGAATCCTCTGGAAGAGCAATCAGTGCTCTTAACCACTGAGGCAGCTCTCCAGCTCATGAAGAATCTATTTTCAATCCTATCTACACATTTTCTAGATTTTGTGACGTGTTACACACAAGCTGTGACACTTTGGTTGTTAACCTACATAGATATTCACTCTTTCTACATTACATATTTGAAGATCATAATCCTAGGTGTCCTCACAAATCATGCAAACATCACATACAAAGTCTCGGTTACTAAAGTGTAAATAGCTCTTTTTAAATTTCTCTTTAAATTGTTTTAAACTTTACATTGCTCTTTTTAAGGTGGCATGTATAATCTGAAATAATTTAACACTGTGGGTTAAAACATAAAAACGTTGCAAGGCACGGTGGTGCAAGCCTGTATTCCCAGCACTCTAGGAGGCAGAGGCAGGCAGATCTCTATGAGTTTGAGGCCAGTGAGTCAAGGACAGCCAGGGCTACACAGAGGAAAGCCTGTCTCAAAAATAAATAAATAAATAATAAATAAATAAATAATAAACAAACAAACAAATAAATAAAATGATGCTTTATTTTAAAAAAATGCATTGCCTCAACTACAACTGCTGGTTTTTTGCAATCCTCCCTCCAGACCTTCAACATCTGTCTCTCTCATATTGTCCCTACTCTTCCGCTGCCTCACACTGAACCAGTGTCCCTGGACTCATGCATGTAACCAGTTCTTGCATGGGAGATGATTTGATACTACTGAGGGGGAAGAAGTGGTTCTGGCACCAGTAGACATTGACAGGAGTCTTCCACTATGACATCATGGCAGATTTTTCATATCTTTCTTCCACACACCCAGAGTGTAAACTCAAATTCTTATTTCTAGGTAGTCAACCAAAAGACATGACTACATGAGATAACACTCTGAAGCCATAACTGTGAAAGCAGATTCCTCAGAAAGAGAGGAAACAGACATTCCTCAGGGCCCAGGGTTGAGACACGCTTTGCTTTGCTCATTATCCAAAGAAGAGAATGTCATGTAAGGGTCAGGCCCTACTTTTCACTTCCAAGTATTTAGCCTAGTATGCAGAGTTATCAGATACCCTGGGCATCAGGGCTGTTTGCTCCTGACTGCTCAGTCAATGGTGGCTTCAGTTGCAGAATAGACATACAAGAAAGTCATGTAGTTCTGTTTGGTCTTATGGCTGAGGGCTTCTGTGCAGACTTAAGTGTGTACAGCAAGCCAATAGCAAACAAATTAGATGGAGAGACTCAAAGTAATTCCACTAAAATCAGGGACATGAAAGGCTGCCCACTCTCTAAATATCTATTCAGCATAATATTTAAAGTTAAAGCAATAAGAGAACTTAAGGAGATAAAGGGGATACATATTAGAAAGGAAAAAGTAAAAGTATCCCTATTCACAAATGATATGGTAGTATTCATAAATGACCCCCAAAATTTTGCCAAAGAACTTCTATAGCTGAAAACATCTTCAGCAAAGTGGCTGGGTAAAAAATTTACTCAAAAAAAAAAAAAAGCAAAAACACAATAGCCCTCAATAGTATACAATAGTATACAAATGATAAACAAACTAAGAAAGAAATTGGTGAAATAACACCCTTCACAATAGACACAACTAATATAAAATATCTTGCTGTGATGCTAACCAAGCAAGTGAAAGACCTGTATGATAAGAACATCAAGACTCTAAAGAAAGAAGCTGAAAAATACATTAAAAGATGAAAAGATCTTCCATTGTCATGGATTGGTAAAATTAACATAGTAAAAACAGCTATGTTACCAAAAGCAATCTACTGATTCAATGCAATAACCATCAAAATTCCAACTCACTTCTTTACAGACCTTGAAAGCGCAATTCTCAACTGCATATGGAAAAATAAAAGACCCAACATAGCTAAAACAATTCGGTACAATAAAAGAACTTCTGGAGGTACCACCATCCCTGAGTTCAAGCTGTACTTCAGAGCAATAGTAATAAAAACCACATGGTACTGTAATAAAAACAGACAGATTGATCAATGGACTTGAATTGAAGACCCAGAAATAAATCCACACACCTATGGACACCTGAATTTTTGACAAAGAAGCCAAAACAATACAATGGAAAAAAAAAAAAGGAAGCATCTTCAACAATTGGTGCTGGTCTAGTTGGATGTCTGCATGCAGAAGAATTCAAGTAGATTCATATTTATCACCTTGTACAAAAAAAAAAAAAAAAAAAAAAAAAAAAAAGCCCAACTTGATCAAAGACCTTAACCTAAAACTGCATATACTAAATCTATTACAAGAAAAAGTAGGGAAGATCCTTGAACTCATTGGCACAGGAGACAATTTTCTGAACAGAACAACATCTCAGGCACTAAGACTAACAATTAGTAAATGGGACATCCTGAAACTGAAAATCTTCTGTAAGGCAAAGGACACCATCAACAGGACAAAACAGCAGCCTACCAAAATGGAAAGGATCTTCACCAACCCAACATGCGACAGAGGGCTATTATCCAGAATGTATGAAGAACTCAAGAAATTAAACACCAAACTACCAAATAACCCAAATTAAAAGGGGGGAGGGTACAGAGCTAAACAGAATCTCTCAACAGAAGAAACTCTAATGGCTGAAGAGCAGTTAAAAAAAAATGTTCACCATACTTATTCATCAGGGAAATGCAAATCAAAATGACTCTGAGATTCCATCTTATACCTTATAGCTAAGATCAAAAAGTCGAATGACAGCACATGCTGGCAAGGATGTTCAGCAAGGGGAACACTCCTCCACTCCTCTGTTGCTGGTGGGAGGGTAAACTTATACAACCATTTTGGAAATCAATCTGGTGCTTTCTTGGGAAATTGGAAATCGATCTACCTCAAGACCTAGCTATGACACTCCTGGGTACCCAAAAGATGCTCCACCATTTCACAAGGACATTTGCTCAAATATATTCATAACAGCTTTATTCGTAATTGCCAGAAACTGGAAACAACCTAGATGTCTCTCAACTGAAGAATGGATAAAGAAAATGTGGGCACATTTACACAATGGAATACTACTCGGATATTAAAGCAAAAAATCATGGAAATTTGCAGGCAAAAGGATGGAACTAGAAAGGATCATCCTGAGTGAGGTAACCCAGACCCAGAGAAACACACCTGGTATGTACTCACTTATAAGTAGATATTACCATATTGTACAGGATAACCATACTACAATCCACAGACCAAAAGAAGTTAAGTAACAAGGAAGGCCCAAGGGAGTATGCTTGAATCCCACTCAGGGAATAGAATAGACATCAGAAAGGCATGAAGAGAGGAAAATGGGTAGGAGAGGGTGTAGGGAAGAGAAGAAGGGTGGGGATCAGATGTGGGGAGATCAGAGGTGAATGGCTAGAGGGCTGGGAAAGAGAAGGGAAACAAAGAGGGAGGGCATCTCTGAGATCAGCTGGAGACCTGCAACAGGGTAGGCTCCTGGGAGGATATGGGGGTGACTCTAGCTAAGACTCCTGGCTGCGAGGCACATAGACACCGAAGTGGCCTCCTCCTAGCCAGGCAGGACTTCTAGTAGAGAGAGGAGGACACCCACCTGAAATTTATCTTCTATCCAAAATCTACCCTTTCTAAAAGAAGTGTAGGAATAAAATGAGGAAAAAAGAGAGGTAATGGCCAACCAATGACTGGACCAACCTGAGACCCAGTACACTATTAATGATACTCTGCTGTGCTTGCAGAAAGAAGCCCAGCATAACTGTCCTCTGAGGGGTTCCACCCAGCAGCAGAATGAAATAGATGCTGGGACCCACAGCCAAACATTAGGCAGAGCTCAGGAAGTCTTAGGGAAGAGTGAGGGGGTGGATAAAAGGTCTGGAAGGAGCAAGATCTCCTCAAGAAGACCAACAGAGTCAACTAACCTAGACCCATAAGGGCTAACCAAAACTGAAGGCCCAACCAAAGAGCATGCATGGGCCGGTTTACGTGTAATTGGTATGTAACACATATAACTGATGGGTAACTTGGTCTACATGTGGGGTCCCTAGCAAGTGGAACAGAGTTATATCTGTTGCCTGCTTATGTATCACTTTCCCCTAGCTGGGCTGACTTGTCTGGCCTCAGTGGAAGAGGATGCACTTAGTCCTGATGACACTTGATGGCCTGAGGTAGGTCTGTAATTGGGGCATTGGGGGACTTCCCTTTTCTTTTCTTTTTTTTTTTTTCAATGCAGTTTATTCAGGAACCTTGAACAATCATCTGACCCTGGGGAAAGCCAGCCCACAGCTTAAATAGCCTCTGGGTAGCCAACCCCAGCATGCCATGTGGGCAATGCAGATAGGTCCACATACATGGAAGCAAGCCAGATCCTCAGCCTTAGCCAAATGTGGAGTTGTATGTGACAGAGAGCACTCACCATCGGGAAGGTGGAAGGTGGAAACCAGCTCCATCTTTAAGGCGCGGCATTACGCAGCTCTCTACAGTTCCCCCTTTTTGTTTTAGACGCATCAGGCAAGAGTAGAGGTCTGATCTCTGATATTAGAAATAAATTGGGACTTTATACCGATGTTCATTTAGGTGTCATCCACCCAAAGAGCATCAGACCCGTCCAATACCTTTTTCTCAGAGGCGGGACTTGGGGCATCAACCCGCATGCAATCAGACTTGCTTTTCTCTGGGTCGAAAGTGGCTGACCCTGAGTGCAGTGCTTAGCCTCGCATCCTGAGCGTAACATTTTAGCTTTTTATGGTAGCCAACCATGTTTGGGGAGACTGTCCTGCTTCAATGGCTGTAAAGGCCTGAATGATCATGGCTGCATTACGCTGTTGTGAGACTCTAATCTTGCATATACACCACAGGCAAACCAAGGAGACCAACACCAGAAGGCCTGCTAATGCTCCCATGCCCGCCCATTCCTTCAGATGATTCATGGCTGCAGCAATCCATGATGATAGTCCTGTGGCTAGTCCTGTATCCACTCTGGTAGAATTTACCGTGATAATGGCCACTCTCAGCTGCTCCATCGTAGTATCGAATTCTCCAGTCCAATTACCTAAAATATAGCTAGACAATTGTTTAGACAGATTTGCAGCACAGGGAAAATTCTCATGTTGTATGCTAGTGACACAAAGTCCAGCATACTTTCATTGACAGCCAAGTTGAGCGATTTGCCATAGGGTATCAATTTGCTCCTGCACGAGGTCAATCCTCTGACTGAACACCATCAAGCCTCCTTTTAGTTGACCATTAATTCCTTTTTGTACATCTAAGGCATGAGCTACATTGGCTAAAAGATTATTCAGGGTCTGAGCAGTCTGCACAGTATGACTCATGGCTAATGCCGCGATGGTAGCTCCAACAGCCGCCAATGAGATGGCAGTAACAATGGCGGCTGTAGTTCCAAGATTCTTTTTCTGTCTGAAGCAAGTCATAGCATGAGGGGCATCAGTGGGCACAGGCACCCAGCGAGGCATGTGAGTAACCAGGGCATACCTAAATTCACTAGCATTCCAGCATTGGGCAAGAAAGCAAGTATCATCACCACAATTACTTGGCTGTATCTGGCTAATAATGAATAAAAATGGGGGATATAAACAAACAGGTGTGGGCTTATAGGAAATATTATGAGAAGCTTTAACCCCCTCGTTGGAACATCTTGCATCAGTTCTAGAACTAGCAGTAGTGGTGTCCGACGTCTGAGTGGGTTCAGGAGACCATTGCCCCCAGGGGCGAGACGTGCTCCATGTAAATTGACTAACTCCATGTTTTCCTCCACTTTTGAAAGTCATTTAAGGTTCTTAAATTATTTTTTCCCTTCTTTTTAATTTTTCATCAATTACACTTTATTCATTATGCATCCCCCCATAAGCCCATCCCTCCTCCCCTCCCAATGCCACCCTCCCTCCTCCCTCTGCATGCATGCCACTCCCCAAGTCCACTGATAGGGGAGGTTCTCCTCTCTTTTCTGATCTTAGTCCATCAGTTCACATCAAAAGTGGCTGCACTGTCCTCTCCTATGGCCTGGTAAGACTGCTCCCCCCCCCCCAGGGGGAGGTGATCAAAGAGCAGGACAATCAGATTATGTCAGAGGCAGTCCCTCTTCACATTACTATGTAACCCAATTGGACTCTGAACTGCCCTGGGCTACATCTGTGCAGGGGTTCTGGGTTATCTCCAAGAATAGTCCTTGGTTGGAGTATGAGTCTCTGGGAAGTTCCCTGTGTTCAAATTTTCTTGTTCTGTTGCTCTCCTTGTGGAGACCCTGTCCACTCCAGCTCTTACTATTTCCCAGTTCTTACACAAAATTCCATTAACTCTGCCCAACAGTTGCCCATCAGGCTCAGCATCTGCTTTGATAGTCTGTAGGGCAGAGGCTTTCAGAGGCCCTCTGTGGTAGGTTCCTAGGTTGTTTCCTGTTTTCTTCTTCTTCTGATGTCCATCCTCTTTGCCTTTCCGGATGGGGATTGGACATTTTAGTTAGGGTCCTCTCTCTTGCTTAGTTTCTTTAGATGCACAGGTTTTAGTGGGTTTGTCCTATGTTGTATGTCTATATGAGTGAGTATATACCATGTGTGTATTTTTGCTTCTGGGACGACTCACTCAGGATGATCCTTTCCAGATCCCACCATTTACGTGCAAATTTCATGATTTCCTTATTTTTCATTGCTGAGTAATATTCCATTGTGTAGATGTACCACAATTTCTGCATCCATTCTTCAGTTGAGGGGCATCTGGGTTGTTTCCAGCTTCTGGCTATTATAAATAAAGCTGCTACAAACATGGTTGAGCAAATGTCCTATTTGTGTACTTGAGCCTCTTTTGGATATATGCCTAGGAGTGGTATGGCTGGATCTTGGGGAAGCACTATTCCTAGTTGTCTGAGAAAGTGCCAGATTGATTTCCAGAGTGGTTGTACAAGTTTACATTCCCACCAGCAGTGGAGAAGGGTTCCCCTTTCTCCACAACCTCTCCAGCATGTGTTGTCACTTGAGTTTTTGATCTTGGCCATTCTCATGGGTGTAAGGTGAAATCTCAGGGTTGTTTTGATTTGCTTTTCCCTAATGGTTAATGAGGTTGAGCATTTCTTTAAGTGCTTCTCTGCCATTCGGTATTCCTCTACAGAGAATTCTCTGTTTAGCTCTGTTCCCCATTTTTTAAGTGGATTACTTGGTTTACTGCTTTTCAGCTTCTTTAGTTCTTTATATATACTGGATATGAGTCCTCTGTCAGATAAAGGGTTGGTGAAGATTCTTTCCCAATCTGTAGGCAGTCGCTTTGTTTTGGTGATGGTCTCCTTTGCTTTGCAGAAGCTTTTCAGTTTCATGAGGTCCCATTCATTGATTGTTGCTCTTAGAGCCTGTGCTGTTGGTGTTCTGTTCAGGAAGTTTTCTCCTGTACCAATGAGTTCTAGGGTATTCCCCACTTTTTTTTCTAGCTGATTTAATGTGTCTGGTTTTATGTTGAGGTCTTTGATCGACTTGGACTTCAGTTTTATGCAGGGTGATAAGTATGGATCTATTTTCATTTTTCTACATGTAGACATCCAGTTAGACCAGCACCATTTGTTGAAGATGCTATCTTTTTTCCATTGGATGGTTTTGGCATCTTTGTCAAAGATCAGGTGTCCATAAGTGTGTGGGTTTATTTCTGGGTCCTCTTTTCGGTTCCATTGATCCACCATTCTGTTTCTGTACCAGTACCATGCAGTTTTTAAAACTGTTGCTCTATAGTACAACTTAAGATCAGGGATGGAGATACCTCCAGAAGATCTTTTATTGTAGAGGATTGTTTTAGCAATTCTGGGTTTCTTGTTATTCCATATCAAGTTGAGAATTTTTCTTTCCAGGTCTGTAAAGAATTGTGTTGGTAATTTGATGGGCATTGCATTGAATCTGTAGATTGCTTTTGGTAAAATGGCCATTTTTACTATGCTAATCCTGCCAAGCCATGAACATGGGAGATCTTTCCATCTTCTCATATCTTCTTCTAATTCTTTTTTCAGAGACTTGAAATTTTTTTCATACAAGTCTTTGACTTCCTTGGTTAGGGTTACTCCGGGGTACCTTATGTCATTTGTGGCTATTGTGAAGGGTGTTGTTTCCCTAATTTCTTTCTCAGCCCTTTTGTCTTTTGTATACAGGAGGGCTACTGATTTTTTTGAGTTAATTTTGTATCCGGCCACTATGCTGAAGGTGTTTATCAGCTGTAGGAGTTCCCTGGTATAGTTTTTGGGGTCACTCACGTATACTATCATATCATCTGCAAATAGTGATAATTTGACTTCTTCCTTTCCAATTTGTATCCCCTTGATCTCCTTCAACTGTCATATGGCTCTAGCAAGGACTTCCAGTACTATGTTGAAGAGATATGGAGAGAGTGGGCAGCCTTGTCTTGTCCCTGATTTTAGTGGGATTGCTTTAAGTTTCTCTCCATTGAGTTTGATGTTGGCTATGGGCTTGCTGTATATCACCTTTACTATGTTTAGATATGTGCCTTGTATCCCTGATCTCTCCAAAACTTTAAACATGAATGGATGTTGGATTTTGTCAAATGCTTTTTCAGCATCTAGGGAAATTATCACGTGTTTTTTTTCTTTCAGTTTGTTAATATGGTGGATCACATTGATGGATTTCCATATATTGAACCACCCCTGCATACCTGGCATGAAGCCTACTTGGTCATGGTGGATGATATCTTTGATGTGTTCTTGTATTCGGTTTGCGAGTATTTTGTTGAGTATTTTTGCATCAATGTTCATAAGGGAGATTGGCCTGAAGTTCTCTTTTTTGGTTGGGTCTTTGTGAGGTTTAGGTACCAAGGTGACTGTGGCTTCATAGAATGAGTTTGGTAATGTTGCTTCTGTTTCGATTTTGTGGAATAGTTTGAAGAGAACTGGAGTTAGCACTTTTTTGAATGTTTGGTAGAATTCTGCGCTGAAACCATCAGGTCCTGGGCTTTTTTTGGATGGGAGACTTTCGATGACTGCTTCTATTTCCTTGGGGGATATAGGAGTATTTAATTGATTTACCTGGTCCTGATTTAGCTTTGGTAAGTGGAATCAATCAAGAAAATTGTGCATTTCATTTAAATTTTCAAATTTTGTTGCATATACAGTTTTGAAGTAAGTCCTAATGATTGCTTGGATTTCCTCAGTGTCTGCAGTTATGTTCCCCTTTTCATTTCTGATTTTGTTGATTTGGATGGTGTCTGGCTGCCTTTAATTAGCTTGGCTAAGGGTTTGTTTATCTTGTTGATTTTCTCAAAGAACCAGCTCTTGGTTTCATTGATTCTTTGAATTGTTTTATTTGTTTCTAATTGATTGATTTCAGCCCTGAGTTTGATTATTTCCAGCCATCTGCTCCTTCTTGGTGTGTCTGCTTCTTCTTTTTGTAGGGTTTTTAAGTGAGCCATTAAGTTGCTTGAATGCGCTTTCTCAAATTTCTTCTTGAAGGCACTTAGTGCTATGAACTTTCCTCTTAGCACTGCTTTCATTGTGTCCCACAAGTTTGGGTATGTTGTATCTTCATTTTCATTGAGTTCGAGGAAGATTTTAATTTCTTTCTTTATTTCTTCCCTGACCCAGCTGTCTTTTAGTAGCAAGTTGTTCAGTTTCCATGTATGTGTAGGCTTTTTGCTATTTCTGCTGTTACTGAGGTCCAGCTTTATTCCATGGTAATCAGACAGGATACAAGGCATTATTTCAACCTTCTTGTATCTGTTGAGGCTTGCTTTGTGACCAACTATGTGGTCTATTTTGGAGAAGGTTCCATGAGGTGCTGAGAAGAAGGTAAATTCTTTTGTGTTTGGGTGTAAGGTTCTGTAAATGTCTGTTAGGTCCATTTGATTCATGACCTCTGTTAGAGATATTGTTTCTTTGTTTAATTTCTGATTTGTTGACCTGTCCTTTGTTGAGAGTGGGGTGTTGAAGTCTCCCACTATTAGTGTGTGGTGATCTATGTGTGGTTTAAGTTTTATCAATGTTTCTTTCACAAATGTGGGTGCCCTTGTATTTGGGGCATAGATGTTCAGGATTGTGATATCTTCTTGGTGAAATTTTCCCTTGATGAGTATGAAGTGTCCTTCCCCATCTCTTTTGATTAATTTTGGTTGAAAGACTATTTTATCAGATATTAGAATGGCTACTCCTGCTTGCTTCTTGAGTCCATTTGCTTGAAAAGCCGTCTTCCATCCCTTTACCCTCAGGTAATGTCTATTTTTGTGACTTAGGTGTGTTTCTTGTATACAACAGATTGCTGGGTTTTGTTTACACATCCATTCTGTTAGTCTGTGTCTTTTTATTAGAGAATTAAGTCCATTGATATTGAGAGAGATTAATGACCAGTGGCTGTTAGATCCTTTGAATTTGATGTTGGCTGTGGTCATAAGGTTGTGTGCTTGGTTGCTTTTTGTTTTACTGTAGTGGGGTTATTTATTTCCTGTGTTTTCTTGAATGTAGCTAGCTTTCTTGGGTTGTATTTTCCCTTCCAGTGTCTTCTGTAATGCTGGATTTGTTTGTAGGAATTGTTGAAATTTGTTTTTGTCATTGAATATTTTGTTTTCTCTATCTATGAGGACTGAGAGTTTTGCAGGGCATAGTAGCCTGGGCTGACATCTGTGTTCTCTTAGGGTCTGCATGATATCAGTCCAGGCCCTTCTGGCTTTCATAGTCTCTGTTGAAAAGTCAGGTGTGATTCTCATGGGTTTGCCATTATATGTTACTTGGCCTTTTTCTCTTGCAGCTTTTAGTATTTTTTCTTTGTTCTGTATACTTACGGTTTTGACTATTATGTGGCGGGAGGATTTTCTTTTCTGGTCTAATTTATTGGGTGTTCTATAGGCCTCTTGTATTCTTATTGGCCTCTCCTTTAAGTTGGGGAAATTTTCTTCAATAATTTTGTTGAAAATATTTTCTGGGCCTTGGTGCAGGGAATCTTCTTTTTCCTCTATTCCTATTATTCTTAGGTTTTGTCTTTTTATGTTGTCTTGAATTTCTTGGACGGTCTGTGTCAGGAATTTTTTAGATTTAACATTTTCTTTGACAGATGCATCTATTTCTTCCATTGTATCTTCCACACCTGAGATTCTTTCTTCCATTTCTTGTAGCCTATTGGTTATGCTAACCTCTGTAGTTCCTGCTTTCTTCCCTAAGTTCTTTCTCTCCACAATTTCTTCCATTTGTGTTTTTTTTTAATTTTTCCAATTCTATCTTCAGGTCTTGAGCTATTTTGTTGGTTTCCTTCCCCTGTCTGACTGTATTTTCATGTTTTTCCATCAATTCCTTCAGCTGTTTGTTTGAACATTCCACTGTTTCTTTTATTTCATTCAGTAATTTAAGAATTTCCTCTCTAAAGGCCACAGACTGTTTGGCTGCAGCTTCCGGTATTTCTTCACGGATGGCCATAATCTCCTTGTCTTTAATTTCCTCCATTTCTTTACGGATAGCCATGATCTGTTTGTTTTTATCTTCCTCTAATTCTTTTCGTATTTATTTGTTTCCTCTATTATTTTCTTCATGAGCATAGATGTTAGGTCATCTCCTTGAATTTCATTTATGCTGGGGTGTCTAGGGCTATTTGTCCCTGGATAACTGGGTTCTGGAGATGCCATATTGCTCTGGCTTTTGTTGGTTGAACTTTTACGCTGTCCTCTACCCATTGGGCTATCTTAGTTGTTTGAATTTAGTTTCTGGTTGTTCCTGGACTCTTGTAGTGGAGAGAATGCCTTTGGCAGGAAGATGGTTTTTCCTGAAGGAAGCCTTTCCAGCTTTTTGGATATAGTCACTGGATGTCCGTTGTTTTTCAGGAGTTGCTACAGCTCACCTCAGACATAGAGACCTGGGTAGTAACTGTGGTCCTGATTAGTCGAGAGGGCTCTCCTCTCACTGGGAGAAGTCCTGGAGACAGCTGCCTTCCTTCTGGGTTTCTTGCTGTAAATTTAGTGATCAACTGCTGTAACCTGTGTGTCCTGTGGTTTGGTCGGTTTTGTTAGGGATAACTGGTTGCCCCTTGGAGCAGTATCTGGGGGTTGATCTCAGGGTTCCCGGTCTTTTGTAGGTCTGAGGTTGGGGCTCTGTGCCCCAGAACCCAAGAGATAATCTGTGGAGGGTGAGTACTGCTCTGGTGTCTTGGGACGCACAGTTCTGCCTATAAGGTGTAGTTGATATAAAGCAGGCCTCTGGGCTGGTGGAGCGTGCGCCCGCCTGCTAGTCTGCGGGAGCTGAGTTTCCAATCACTCTGTGCTCCCTGTTTGGGCCCAGATCTGTGATGGCTGGGCGTACTCACCTGTTTGCGATCTGCAGGCTGCTAGACTTTCCCTAGGTGACCCCAGCAGCACGGTTTCTTTCTTCCCTGTGGGGTCCTCTCTGGACAGGGGTTCCCAGTCCCTGTTGTACTGGGGCGCGCAGCTTGTCTGTACCACTGAGCTGAGAGCAAAGCTCTCCGTGCGCAGCAGCAGCTCGGCTGTGATGGCGGCAGAGACCTTCTTGGGAAAGACTGGGTGACCTGCGATCAGACCCGCAACCCTGGGACTCCCAGTCTAGGTACCATTGTGCCCACGGATCAGCCTGGGAAAGTGACTGGGACACGCCTGCTTGCGGCTCCAGCCGGGAGACCCAAAGCCTGCGTTACCCGGGATTTCTTCCGGGTTCTGGCTGGGTAGCTGTGAGTGGACCCGACTGATTCCCACACCGTGGCAGCCTCCCCTCACCTGTGAAACACGATTGATGTAGTTTCAGGGCCCAGAGTTCAGTCTCCTGGTCTCTGCACGAAGAGTGCTGTCCTGCTTTTCAAACACGGTGCTCTCCCGGCGCTGCCATCTTGGCTCCTCGGGACTTCCCTTTTCTAAGGAGAAAGAAAGGAGGAAAGGGGGAAGAGACTAGAGAGGTGAGACTGGGAGGAGGGGAAGGAGGTGCTGAAATAAGAATGTAAAATGAATAAATAAATAAATTTAATAAAAAAGTAAAAAAAAAAATATGATAATTAAAATTTGCATGTATTTATTTTTTAAAGGAATTGGCACATACAACATGATTGAACTTTGTAAATGTTGTATATAAAGTGTTAAGCCATGCATCAAAGGATGGTTAGATTGTTCTACTTATGAGGTACGTAGAGTAGATAATTTATAAACCAAAGTAGAATGGAGACTTCAGTAACTTCAGGAAGTAGGGATGCAGAGATAATTTTAAGCATTGTGGGTACAATGCTTTTGTCTGTGATAATGAAAACTAATATTGTGGATGGTTATATGACTTTGTAAGTACACTTGCTGTTGCTGAATTATAAACTGAAACAGAAAATGATATATTTTCTTGTGCATGTGTATGTGTGTACACACATATTTGCAACAATAAACATTCTATTGCAAACAGTAAAAAAGAAATATTTATGCAGGCCCATTGCATTTCACTTCCTGAAAATATTTTATTCTCATGTTTGGGAAGCTACCAGTTTATCCATTTATTTTTTCTGAACCCTGAAGATGACCTCTAGGACTTTGTCAAAAACTCAAAGGTCATAATCAATTCCCCAAATAGCTAGAGATGTATTCAATTTAGTAATGGACTTTCTGAGAGATGGGCATCACAGTACAAATATTTTTTCATACTTATAATTTGATAGGAGGTGTCACCTGCTCGTACACAGAGCTGAGTGTCTGGAGATGGAGAGAAGGAAACTAGTGTTTAATTTGCACAGGACCTCTGAGGGGAGATGAGAAAAACATGTCACACTCCCAACACAGGACAGAGGGGAGCAGCTCGCCTGCCAAGACACCTCTCTAGAGATCTTTCACCACATCTCGTTGGTGATGCTGGATACCATCACAAAGTGTGCCTTCAGTTGCCGGGGCAGTGTGCAGCTGGAGAGGTCAGTGAGCACTCTGCAAGCTCAGGGACCTTATTTTCACCCACTGATGTGGCTTCACCTGAAAGACGGGGTGGGGGCATATAGGGTGTTCATCTCCATAAAAAGCAAGATTCTGACCGCACGCTCTGCAAGTCCTTATTCCAGACCAGACTAACACTGTCCTAACCATATACCTCAACCACTAGGAAAGAAGAAACTTGACTGAGTGTGTCATGCTGAAAGGGTCAGGAGGTCACAGAACTGTAACACAGAATAAGTGAGAGCTTCGGCCTTGCTTATCCCACCACAGAGGAAATCTTTAGAGTCAGTCTCTCCACCTCTGACTTCACAATCATCAGTCTGTTGTGTATCCTCTCCCTTAGGAATTTCCATTCTTACCTTGAGGCTGTTAGTGACCTGAACGATGTGGCAATGAGTTCCTCTATGATGAAATCTCTTTCAGCAAAACTCCTACAAGCTGACCTCTGATGGCCACAGGGCCAACTGTGCCTCCCAGACTGCTCATAAATACACAGATATTTTTCTCCTCTTTCTCCTTCTTCTCCTTCTCCTCTTCCTCTTCTTATTCTTCTAGAACATCTTTAAGAGGCTCAGCTCTGATGAAATGGCCAAGACTCTTTATGTAGAATCAGTCTCTCATTTCCCTGAAAGATTTAGGATACACTCACTCACTCTAAATATTTTCCTAGTACAAGTATTGGGGAATGATGCCAAGTAGTACTTGGAATTCTGGAGGTGGTTATCCCTGACATAAATTAAACCATGTTGTCTGAAACCCATTTCAATATCTCAAGCAAGGCCTACATAGGTCAGAGGGAAGAACTGGACCTTTTCCAGATAGTGTTAGACATTAATCCTGAATCACTCCCCCACCCACATGCTTCCTGAACTAAACAAAACATCCAGATTGGGATTAGGATCTCAGAGGGGTATTGGAGGTTATAATAACTATTATCCCTGTCTCTTAGCCACTTTCGTGGGTCAGACCTAGTGGTCAAACTGAGGAAGGCTTGGCTGCAGGATAAAGGAT
This sequence comes from Meriones unguiculatus, assembly GCF_030254825.1. Taxonomy (NCBI): domain Eukaryota; kingdom Metazoa; phylum Chordata; class Mammalia; order Rodentia; family Muridae; genus Meriones; species Meriones unguiculatus. The sequence continues at coordinate 34,059,641 of NC_083351.1, forward strand.
TGATGGAGAAACTCAAAGGAAGTCTGGATTTCCTGAACATCTTTCTATCTCCAGACTGAGTAGGTAGAGATGAGGCCTGAGACACTGCATAGGAGTAGAGGACACAGAGTGCTCACCCAATGAAGAATTGTGTGGTGAGGTGAACAGTTTCATACTGGGGGTTCTGATACCACAGCCAGTATCTCTTGGATCTTCTATGCTTTGGCCATATATCCTGAACACCATAGAGATACAGAGAGGAGGTCCAGAGCCTTCTGAAGGTAGAGCCCCGACCACCTAGTGAGTGAGAACTCAAGAGGAAGGGAATGCCTTACTTTGGGTAATCCCTGACTCTCTCAGGCTCAGCTTGCTTTTCAAGATGGCCTTCACTTGAAGGACCACTTGGGCCAGATGCCTTGTATCACCATGTGCATAGGGAGGCCCTGAGTATCTACCCATCTGCCACAGCTGTGGGAAGAGAATTCAGCACACCTGCCACCTCTTCTGATGGGCATTCCTTACCTAGGTAATGAACTTCCACCTTCAATGGCTTAAGCTTTCCTTAGGGACAAAAGAGAATAAGAAGTCCATTTAGATTCACAAGTACAGCCTGTGACTGCTTCTGCTCCTCTTACTAGAGAACCCCCTCCCAGGAGACTCAGTTGCCCATGGGCTACATCTGAGCAGGAGGTTTGGGTCTTCTCCATGCACAGCCCTTCATTGATTCATCAGTCTTTGCCACCCTGGGCCCAGATATTTTGTCTCTCCTCTTGGAGATCCTGTCCCTTCCAGGTCTTTCTATCTCCCCTTCTTCCATAAGATCCCCTGCACTCTGCCCAAAGTTTGGTTATGAGTCTCAGCATCTGCTTTGATACCCTGGTGGGTAGAGTCTTTCAGAAGCCCCCTGTGGAAGGCTCCTGTCCTGTTCCCTGTCTTCTCCTACTTCTGATGTCTATCCTGTTGTTTGCCCTTCTGAATGAGAATTAAGCATCTTCCCTAGGGTCCTCCTTGTTGTTTAGCTTCTTTAGGACTATAGATTTTAGTATGTGTATCCTCCCCCTGGTGAGGTGGCCTTATAAGCCACAGAGAAAGAGAATCCAGACAGTACAGATGAGACATGATAGGCTAGGATCAGATAGTAGGGGAGGAGGACCTCCTCTATCAGTGGACTAGGAGAAGGACATGGAGGGGAATAGTAAGGTGGGCTGGGACTGGGAGGAGATGATGGAGGGGGCTACAGCCAGGATAAAGAGTTAACAAATTGTAATCAATAATAATAATTTTAAAAAACCAAGTAGAGCCCTAAAATTCTGACTCCCTTAGAGTGAAGAGAAGATCCTTATTGAAGCTATGGAAAAGTGATATCCTTCTTAAAGACATGGCAACTGAAGGGGGTCCGGAAAGCCTGTGCCATAAATCAAATGTGCTTTGTTTGAGACATCTTCAGTCTGATGATAGAGATCAACTGGTGGCCAGAACTGAGTCCCTTTCTGGGACTGAATTATGAGATTAAAAGTGTTTCTCTTTGAGTTTTTTTCTGGGCACCTAGGGAACTAATTGATGTTCTCCAAGACCAGTAGAAGGCATTAGGTAAATTTAAGTAGTCACTTGAGTGCCTCTACAGTGGGTCTCCAGTAATTTCCTGCTTCTCCTTGCTAAATAATTATCTACTCTTTACCTAAAATACTCAGAAATTTTGACAAGCCCTTTCCAGCAAGATCACGTTGATGAAACTTGTAATTTATGAAACCAGATCTGTCATGTATAAGGAATCCTGATGTCTAGCAGACCAAGGATTCACTCCATGGAGGTAACCAGTATTTTCTTTATCTCCCAATCACACCACAGGTATTAAAGTTCTGGTTTCCTCTAATGCTCTTATCACAACCTGATATTGTGGCCATATCCAAAGGTCTGAGTCAAAAGAGGGTAGGGAGATCCACCTCCTGTGCCAACACATCCTCCCAGTCTAACTCCGGAGAATTCTATCCCTCTTTGGTTGGACGCAGAGGGTTGACCGCCATGTGTTCAGTCCTCTGCTGGTGTTTGAACCTCGTCAGTTTGCACCAGTTTGTGTCAGACAGCTGTGTTTCCCTTCCCTTCTCAGGAGAATCAAAGTGAGGAAAGAGGACTGAGCCATAGGATGGGGCAGGGTAGGACTCATGTGTCGCTTACCTTGATGTTTGTGAATTTATGTGCATTACAGTCACGTTTATAACATTCTCTTTGGAAAGACACTTGTAGGCGTGGGAATGTGAAAGATGCCATTACAGAGCATTCCACGATGGATCTACTGCCGCTCCCAACAGCCAGGAAAACTCATGCTGGTGGGTGCTCCTCACCTCAGTGTGCTGCGGCATCTCCCTCCTTTGGGAGTGAGGTTATGTTGAGATTTCTCGGGCATGTTTAAATTAATTAGGTGCTAGGCTTTTTCAGTTGCCAGGGCTCCTCTCTCCACACCTTCTGAATCCAGCCCAGCACCATTCCCAGACAGTTCTTTAATCCTGCAGAACTTTTTCGTTTTCCTGACCTCTACCATGTGCAGCATAGTCCAATGTTTCAAAGGTCAGAGGTCGCAGGAGCACATCCAGGAAAGTCTTACACCTGTGTTCCAGATGCCCACACATGCAGTCTCCAGCACAATCTTTCAGTGCACTTGCTTTTGATTTTCAAGACAGAGTTTCTGTATGTAGCCCTAGCTGTCCTGGAACTCCCTCTGTACACCAGGCTAGCCTTAAACTCAGAGATCCACCTGCCTCTGGCTCCCAAGTGCTGGGATTAAAATCATCCGCCACTGAAGTCCAGCTTGATTGAGTGTTAATGTCCACATTCTTCTTAAAAGTTTCCCAACTGGTGCTAGGCAGTGGTGGTGCACATCTTTAATCCCAGCTCTCAGGAGGCAGAGGCAGGTGGATTCTGAGTTTGAGGCCAGCCTGGTCTACAGAATGAATTCCAGGGTAGCCAAGGCTACACAGAGAAACCTTGTCTAGAAGACAAAAAAAAAAAAAAAAAAAAAAAAAGAGCCCTAACTGTCAAAATGTAGCCAGGTAGACTGCATTGAGCAAAAGCATCGATAGAGACGGGAACAGTAAACTGGGTGTGAGGGCAGGGAAACATGGTTTTGAATCAGAGCAGGACATTTGAAAAGTTTTGGGAAGGAGTAAAGTCTAAACTCATGTGAAAGAATTTAAGGAACTCCAAAAAGGGTCAACTAAATAATGATCCATTTGGCGTATATATCCTCGGGGAATTTATAAATACTAGAAGAAAGCAGGATTGTTAGAATAATGATGTGAGTCCTTAAAATGCTGGCCCAGCCTCCCCAGAACAAGCTTTAAACAAATTACCCCCTGTAGACTGTTCCCAGTATTGGGCTCATATCAGGGCCAGGTCCTCCTCTCCAGACATTAAGGCCGCTAAGAACAAGGGACAGTAAAGCTCAGGCAGGTCAATCATCATGGGAAAGTCATGTGCTCTCATTGTATTCCTGCATGCTTTTCTTTCCAGGCATAATGCAGACAGAAAAAGTTCTAAGCACTCAGGCTCTCTATGCCAGGTCCTGTGCTAAGAGTGGGACCCAGAGAAGTGGGTCCTCCCCAGACCCAGTAAGACCACAAATGTGTTATACAGAATTAGACACTGTCCTACTCAAAAGTTAGCATGGGAGAGTCATTAAGGAGGGAAGCGTTCTAAAAGGCACTTTCATGGGGCAGAATTAGAAAGTGATGGGTGCTGTTGGACTGGGGGAAAGAACTGAATCTGATCACTGAGTGGAGGCAGATAGAGAAGCAGCTTGAAGATCTCCAGACTAAAGTCTTGTCTGTTGACATCTGAGTCCCCTCTGTTGTCAATTCTTTACCTTCATACTGAGTTACTCCTTGGAGGTGTACTCTGCCTTTCTTTGTAGCTCTGAGCAATGGTATTTACTAGGGAACCTGAAACTCCAGTAGAAAAACGGAACTACCCAAACAACAAATGTTGTTAGATTATCCCCTAGAGTGCTCGCTCTGTCCTAACTGAAACATTACCCTCTGGAGTCATTTTGTAGGCACACCTTGGAATCTGGTAATGGTCATATCTTAAAGAATCTCTCATTGCTGGCTGAACTTCAGCGATATGTGGATTGTGTATGTGGGGCATACGTGCTTCAGATCAGAGGCATACCTGGTAGCATGGTTATCATGGGCAACCACAAGCTCTTCTCACTGAACCATCTTCAGCAACACATTGGCCACAGGTATGTTTAGTCCAGGGGACTCTAGTTTGTACAGGTGGTGGTGTGACAAAAGTAAAAGCTGTAGTATATTCCAGGAATGCCACAGAGTAGGAGAAAGCAAGCAAACTACCATGTTCTGTGTCGAAAGGGACAGGGACACCAAAACATTTGTCAGCCTCTGTCAGCACTCTCTTACCTGATTCTCATAAAATTATGTAAGACTGTTGTTTTTTCCATCATTATAAAGAGACGGAACACCCAGTCTAGCTATGGGTCTTGTGTATTACACTACTGACTAGCCAAGCAAGATGTGGTCTGATGCAATGGTGGCATGTTTCCAGGTTAATAATTCAAATTATGGTTAGATATAAGGCCTGATCCACCAAGAAAACGCATGCCTGGTTCCATAAACATGGGCAAAAGCTTGTAGCTGGGAAGGTCTCAAGACCTACAGGAAATTTACCACTAATGTTTGCTACCTGGATACATGATCAACCTTTATTCTGAATATGTACGTTTATATCCATAGACACAACTGACTGCACCCTCTAGACAGTTCCTTTATAAACCGCTAAAACTCCTGTCCCCTCCAAGTCATATTAAACCCCCCCCCCTTATTTTTGGTTCCCTGCATTCTGCCGGAGGTTTGGTTATGAGAGTCTTAATATCTGTTTTGATACATTGCTAGGTAGAGTCTTTCAGAGGCCCTCTGTGGTAGGCTCCTGTCCTGTTACTTGTTTGCTCCTACATCCAATGTCCATCCCATTTGTCTTTCTGAGGATTGATCATCATACCCTGGGTCCTCTTTCTTATTTATCTTCTTTGGGTGGATAGATTTCAGTATATTTATCCTATCTTATAGGTCTATATAAGAGGACAGGAGTTCCACAGGACCAAATATATCTGGGCACAGGGATCTTTTCTGAGACTGTTTCTCCAAACAAGGACCATGTATGGATGCAACCTAGAGGTCCTGCTCAGATGTAGCCCTTGGTAGCTCAGTATCCAAGTGGGTACCCTAATAAGGGGAACAGGGACTGTTTCTGACATGAACTCATTGGCAAGCTCTTTGACTCCCTCCCTCCCTCAGGGAGGAGCAGCCCTGCTAGGCCACAGAGGAGGACTTTGCAGCCAGTTCTGAAGACACCTGATAAACCAGTATCAGATGTAAGGGGAGGAGGTTCTCCCTTATCAGTGGACTTGGAAAGGGGCAGGGAGGAGATGGGGGGGGGAAAGAGGGAGTAGGATACAGCAGGGATACAAAGTTAACAAACTATAACTAATATTAAAAAAAAAATTAAAAATAAAAATAAACTACTAAAACAATAAAATGAACTGTTATTAATATTCCATTCTGTTTAAGCACATTCAAAGTTTTATATATCTTTTCATTGTTTGAAGTTTTCATTCATGCATGTAATGTGTTTTAATCAAATCTATTCCCCACTCCCTCCTCTCTAAGTCCTCCCATAATTCCTCCAGTTTCCCTTCCCAACTCCAATGAGACCACTTACTGCTACCTCTATGAGCATGAATGTAGAACCATCTGCTAGACCTAGACCATGGGCACTCTATCAGGTGCCACACCCCTGGGGAAAACTGACTCTCCCTCTCCCGGCCGCCATCAATTGACAATTACTCAGATAGGGGTGGGACTTTGTAACCTCCCTCCCCTTCATGCTGGGATTCTGCATGGCTTGATAGTGTGCGGGGCGTCTGCAAGCAGTCGGAGCCACTGTGAGTTCATGGGTACAATGGCCCTGCCATATGCAGAGAACACTCTTGCACATCATTGATACACTTCTGGTTCTCATAGGTTTTTTTTTTGTTTTGTTTTTCATTTTTTGATTTCTGTTTTTTGCCTCTCTTCCACAGTGATCCCTAAGCCTTGGAGAAAGGAGGTGTGTAATATCGGTGTCCCATTTAGGGCTAAGCATTCAATGGTATCATACTCTTTGCATATTGACCAGGTCTGAGTCTGTGTATTATTCATACTCTACTGCGAAAAGAAACTTCTCTGATGAGAGTTGAGAGCTCTGCTAATCTATAGGTATAAGAATAACTACTTCGAGGCAATACAACACTGTGTGCAATTAACTGAACAATAGAAGTAGGTTATTCCCTAGGACCTACTCAACAACAGGCTCTTGGCCCAGTCAATGTTAATAACTATCACCCACTATGAAAACCAGCAGGTAGGGATGCAACCTTAGGGTCAGTCCTAGCTTGGTTTTTCCATGTTTTGTGACTCAGTCATGAGTTTTGTATAAGGTAGCGGGACTTAAATCTAAACACAAAGTAGACGGTTACTCATATAACATTTGTGCCACTATTGCAGCAGTGGGTATACCTTGGTAGGCCAGCCATCTTTGTAGCCAGCTGTGTTTAAAGCTAGGTAGTATTGTTCATTACTATTCCACACAGCACTATGAAAGATACCCAGTAGGGATGAAGCTTTGGGGACAGCCCTAGCTTGATTTTTCCATGTTTGGTGATCCATGAATGCAGTCTCCTCTGCACTACAGTCTCAGCATCAAGTTATATCGGTGTGTGCATGAGTGTAGGGCTATCTACTGGAACTTGGGCACATCTATAAATAAACTGGCTTTACCACTCCCCATCCCCCAGAATCCATCAAGTTTAAGAAACAAACTTCTTGAGTATGATAATCATGAAAAATAGGTATAAGAAACTTGAAGATTGGTATCTCCCCATCTCTATGTCTCTTTGGTGCATGATCTCTGTGACTGTTTGTAACTCATCCACTTTCATGGCTACCTCTACATAGTGCATTCTAAAACAATTCTTTACAGTAAAAGACCTTCAGGAGGAGGTATCTCCATCCCTGGTCTCAAGCTGTACTATAGAGCGACAATACTAAAAGCTGCATGGTACTGGCATAGAAACAGACTGATGCATCAATGGACTCGAATAGAAGACGCTGACATAAATCCACACACTTATGGACACCTGATTTTTGACAAGGATGCCAAAACCATTCAATGGAAAATAAATAGCATCTTCAACAAATGGTGCTGGTCTAACTGGATGTCTACAAGTAGAAAAATGCAAATGGATCCTTTTCATCTTATCCTTTTCATCTTTTGACATCCATACCTTTAAAAATTAATATTCTCCTTAATTCCATGGATATTTCATTTTCTAGTACAGTCATATCTCACTTAATGTATTTCTGCCATTAACTACAAGATTATGAGGTCAAAAGTTTTGTTAAACAAAATTCTATTGAAGATATGGAAGAAATGGAACCCTTATTCACTTTTGGCAGTATTGCAAACTGGTGCAGGCACTCTGGAAATCAGTGTGGAGATTTCTTTAAAAAGCTAAGAGTAGAGTTATCATACAACCCAGCAATACTGTTCCTTTTCATATGTCTAAAGGTACTCCACAGGTACTTGCTCAGTAATGTGTGCTGTCACTCTATTTACAATAGCTACGAATTGGAAACACCCTAATATTCCTTCAACTGATAAGTGGATATGGAAAATGTAGTACATATACACAATGGGATATTCAACTCTAAAGACATTTATAGGTAAATTTATAGGTAAGTAGGGAGAACTAAAATATATATATATTATATATATAACATATATATATGTTATATACATATATATATTTATATATATATATATATATTTATATAATTATATATACATATATTGAATGAAGTAACCTAGACCCAGAGACATAAACACCTCATGTTCTTATTTGTGGATCTAGCTCTGTGTCTTTATGTGTGAGTATATAACCCAGCATAACTGAAGAAATAGGAAAGTAAAAAGAGCTCAAGGGGAAGGATGGAGCTCTAAAAAGGAGGAGAGTAGGACACAGGTGTTATGAAGGAAAAACTGTGAGTGATTAATGAGAAAGGTGGAGGAAGAGAAGGAAGGATGGATAAATAACACTAAAGATGTTTGAAAAGGCCACAAGAAACCATTATTGTATGTTCACATAAAGATAAATGTGTGTGTGTTGTAATTTATGACATTTGGAGTGACAATGCTCCTTTCAAAAACCATGGGCAATCTAAGAAACACCCTTGTACCAGGCCTGAGAAACCTCTTTTTAGATTGTTAGTTCAGAAGAAAGCCTTCCACAATAATAGAGGCTACTGTTGTTGTTCTTGGTTGACTCTCAAAACTTTAAGGAAGACCCAATTGCTGAAGACACCACATACTTCAGGCACAAGATTTAAAGGAAGTCAAGCAGAACTGACCAGGAAGCCTCCTCCTGGAGTACCAGCTTTCCTAGTACAAGAAAGTGCCAAGGGAGGAAAGTGAGCGATAGTCCTAACTGCTTGTGAATTTGGATGATGAGCATGGCAAAGTAGCCGCATGGCTGTGGTGGCAGCCCTTACTTCTTGAAGGTAATCAACAACCATCTCATTGAATCTGAAACCTAAACAAAAGGAGGGAAATGATGCGTGGCACTATAAACCTGACCAACTAGCCATGGCTGGTGAAGTCACGGGCTGCAGAGTATAACCCATTACTGCCATTTTCCTAAACCAGTTTAATTCCCATTTGCATTTTAAATACTTGTCTTTATACCCACAGATAGATGTGGTTCTCATCAAAGAAGCTTTTTGCTGCAGATGGAAACCTACAACTAGTCAAAGTACAGAAAACAGCCAGTATCCACCCCCAGTTCATACATCTACAGCACAATCTCCATATCTCAGGCTCAGGAAACATCATAGAAGAGAGGATGGAAAAATTATATGAGCCAGAAAACCATGACATCTGCTAGAGGCATATGACAAGGAAGCTGCACCCGAGAAATTGCCGCAATATGATCACCCAAACAAACTGCTCGATGGCAGCATCAAATGACATGCCAATGTGGAGAGGAAAACCTCACAGGACCCCAGCCCTAGGCAAAGAGCTGCATGTAGTTAATGGCTACTATGAGGGAGAATGACTTTTCTCCAAGGACAAGCCTCTGATAAGTTACCCAGTCTCAAGTAGTTACATATGAGTAAGACTAAATGAACTCAACAGGTTACACACATGCACGTGTGTGTGTGTGTGTGTGTGTGTGTGTGTGTGTGTGTGTGTGTGTGTTGTGGTTGTAAACATGTTGTTTTGGTCCCAGGTGTGGGATATGGGACGGATTCAGATGGTCCACAGCAGCAGACTGACTATTTGCCTCATGCGGGCTCTGAGAGGAGCTCTTTGCCAGCTGCAGATAGTTTAAATCTCAGGGCTCTGGAGAGAGAATAAATGCCAGAGCCCAGAGTATGGAATGAGGAGGGATAAGGCTGCTCCTGCTTCCTTCTGTGGCTCCAGTTGCTATTGATGGAGTAATACAAGAAGTTGGAGATCTTCTGAAATGAGGGTTGGACTGGCTTCAAGGAACCTGGTGACCCTAGCCAGCAGGAAGCAGCTAAGAGAACTGCACCCCTCTCTCCCACTAACCCTTTCTCTTACCTGTTGTCGAAGTGTTGGAAGGGATTGGGGTGGAATAGGGTGAAAAAGATAAAAGAAATGTAAATAAAAGCATTTTTTTTAAAGTACACCAAGCTATATGTGTGTGTGTGCAAAATTAATAATTAAAGAAGGGGTAGAATAATAATTAAGAGGCCATGAATTTGAGAGGAAATATTAAGGATGTAGAAATTAGAGAGGTGGGAGTGAAAAGTGAATGTTATAAATACAATATTCATGTGTTAAATTCTTTAAAAATCTTTTTTAAAAAAAGGTTTAGCTGGGTGGTGCATGCCTTTAATCCCAGCACTTGGGAGACAGGAGGCAGGCATATCTCTCTGAGTTCAAGGCTAGCTTGGTCTATATAGTGAGTTCCAGTATAGCCATGACTTTGTAGAGAGAACAAGTCTCAAACCCACCAAAAAAGGGGGTGGGGGTACATAGAGTCATTGTGGTGTGATTGGAAGAATGAGCTCTCCTCTAGAGAGAGCTTATGTGTCAACTTCACATAAGCTAGAGTCATTTGGAAGAGGGAACCTCAATTGAGAAAATTCTCACCCAAATTGGCCTGTGTAAAAACCTGTGGTGTATTTTCTTAATTAGTGGTTGATGTGGGGGGATCCTATTATGAGTGGTGCCTACTCTGGGCAGATTATCCTCACAAGACAGCAAGAATTAACAAAAGACAAGAGGCAGCATTTCTCCACAACCTCTGCATTAGTTCTAACCTCCAGGTTTCTTTCCTGCTTGAATTCCTAACTTAATTTCCTTGGATAATGGATTACAACCTACAAGATGAAATAAACGCAAAGACTCAACATAGAAAGAAAATTTCAAACCAATCTCCCTTATGAACACTGATGCAAAAATACTCATTAAGATACTTGCAAACCGAGTTCAAGAACACATCAAACACATCATCCACCATGATCAAGTAGGCTTCATCCCAGGGCTGCAGGGATGGTGTAACATATAAAAATCCATCAGTGTAATCTACCATATAAATAAACTGAAAGGAAGAAATCACATGATCATCTCATTAGATGCAAAAAAAGAGCCTTTGACCAAATCCAACACCCCTTCATGATAAAAGTCTTGGAGAGATCAGGGATACAAGGCCCATGCCTAAACATAATAAAGGCTATATACAGCAAGCCAATAGCCATCATCAAACTAAATGAAGAGAAACTCAAAGCAACCCTACTAAACTCAAGGAGAACACAGGCTGCCCACTCTCTCCATATCTCTTCAATAAAGTTCTAAAAGTTCTAGCTAGAGCAATAAGGGAACTAAAAGAGATCAGAGGGATACAAATCAGAAAGGAAGAAGTCAAAGTATCGCTATTCACAGGTGATATGATAGCATACATGAGCAACCCCAAAAATTCCACCAGGGAACTAACTCCTGCAGCTGATAAACTCCTTCAGCAAAGTGACTAGAAACAAGATTAATTAAAAAAAAAAATCAGTAGCCTTCCTGTACACAAATGACAAATGGGCTAAGAAAGAAATTAGGAAAACTACACCCTTCACAATAGCCACAGATAATATAAGTATCTAGGGGTAACTCTCACCAAAGAAGTCAAAGACCTGTATGACAAGAACTTCAAGTATCTGAAGAAAGAAATTGAAGACAGAAAGATCTTCCATGCTCATGGATCAGTGGGTTTAACATTGTAAAAACAAAAATTTCTTATGTCATCTTGAACTCTTAATAACTCTTTCCTTGAGGAAAAAAAATCCCTCTGGCAAGGATTTTTTTTTATCAATGAGAACATGGTAATACTAAAACTAGCTACATATGCTGAACTTATGGTAAACTGGACTATGAGTTACTTAAATCCAAGATCTGTGACTATTTTTGTCACAATGACCTTCTAGTTACCATCATTTTCAGCATACAGAAGGTGCTCATTAAATTTCTGGAAAAAAAGGGGGGGAAGAAAAACAACAGTCTTGAGGTCATTAGCACTGTCTCACTATTTGCCAGTTAATCAGCCCTGGACTATGATTCAGGCTCTGATTCAGGTTGCTCTCATTCTTCTCCCAACCCATACACAGGTGGAGCATCTTTTAAATATGCGGGCAACATAAATAGGAGGGTTCAGTGTCTGTGAAGGACAGTCTGCGATCTAGAAGCCACAGCATCATGAGTATCTCCTCACTGAGCCCCACCAGATTTCTGGAAAGCACCTCTGGGCTCCTCCAAGTGGCCTTTCTGACTGGCCTGCTTCTGCTGCTGTTCAAGATAGCACAACACCACCTGTGCAGACAATGGCTGTTCGAAATGCTTCATCAGTTCCCATCTCCGCCCTCCCACTGGCTCTTTGGCCATTATTTAAAGGTATGAAGAAGTGGAACTGGGAAGGGGGTGAGCTGGGGCTTATGGATTATCTCTTTGAAGGTATAATCATGGAAAAACTGAGGCTACAGAAACTGAAGATGAACATATTCTTCTCAGGGCGCACAGTATTGATTCTTTTGCATGTTTTGGGGGGGGTCTGATTCAAGGCCTCACATGTGCTAGTAAAGGCCTCTATCAGTGATACACATAGGAGACAAAGCCTATTGTCTAACAAGCCTGTGACCTCTGTAGAAACCTACCTTTACTATCGGCTTAAGCAAATCTCAGACAGTATGGAACCCTCTTCCTCACAGGAAGCCAGCTCTGCTGTTTCTAAGCTCTGCTCCACAGTCCTTCCTTGCATACATCTGTCTTATATCTTACTAGCCCTGCACTTCGAGGGCCGAGCTTCATCTTTTGTGAGTCTCCTCTTAGGTTGGATCACCTCCAGTATTTCAACTGTTCTGAAAGAGTCAGGCTTCTAGAGCTAGGCGTGGTGGCACAGGCCTGTAATCCCAGCTCTCAGGGAGGAAGAGGCTGGCAGATCTCTGTGAGTTTGAGACCACTCTGGACTACAGAGTGAGTTTAGGACAGCCAAGGCTACCCAGAAAAACCCTGTCTTGAAAAACCAAAAAAAAAAAAAAAAAAAAAAAAAAAAGAATCAGGCTTTTCTTCTAGACAGTACCATACTGAGTCACTCAATACTATCCTCTCTGCCTAGTCCAGAGTCTGCCTTGGAACAAAAAAAAACATTGTGATGAAATCCTTGCCCTGTCTGTGGTGAGAATAGACAAGAAGTTCAGGACATGTCAGAACACAAGAAAAGTATTCATTCTTCTGTGATGGCTGCACAATTTGTGGAGGAATGACGAACTCACTTGAAATTTCCCCCCAAAATGGTGACTTAGGGCTGAAACCCTAACAATGATGTTCTTCAGTTAAATGACATTGACATCTGAGGGTTTCCCCCATTAAATAGGGTCTGTTTATCTCCCAGTTCTCCTAGCAGGAACTCTGGATTATGAGCTCCTTGGAAGCACGCTATCCACACCACTGGGCCATGCATCCCAGTGCCCAGCAGAGCCTCACACAAGCATAACATAACACAGGAAAGAGGGAGAGGACCCAGATGAGGACTAAAGGGTCAGCTCAGAACCCCTGGCCTTCCATACCTCAAGGTGGGAATTCCAGAGCTAGACCACTGTTTTCTAGAAGGCCATGTTATGGTCAGCAGAGGGCAACCTACCCAATAAGTGAACTATAAACATTGGCCATAGGGAAATGGCCAAAACCTAAAGGCAAAGTTTAATTGTATAAAAATGTTTTATCAATAACTTACAGATTCGTTCTTGATTTGAGACATTATGACCTATTCATTGACAGAGTTGTTGCCAGCTAAATAATACTATTTCTCGAGCTAGCGGTTGACAGAAGTAACAGTTAAGACTTCACTAGTGACACTGCAGCTGTCCCGATGGTCATTGTAGAGAGACTCACTGGGGGCTAATTTCTATCTGTACGAAGAGTAATTTGGCAACACTGAATGACCTCACAACTTCTGGTGATTTATGGCAACTGCCGCCCTAAATTCTAACCCTTGTCATGCTGTCATTACCTCTATTATTGCATAAGTTAGGAAGAACGATGAGTGATGCATGTGACTAGGTAAAAGCAATGGCAGTAATCTGGAGCAGGAGTTGCAGGCAGCGGGCTGCCTCGCATGTTAAGATCAGAAAAGCAGCATGCTGCTGTGCTAAAAAGCAACCTCCCAGGTGTTAGCAGGATCGAGCTGAAGGGATCACAGAGAATCAAATCGTATACCTAAGTCAAGGGCACCCAGTGGACAGTCCCTACAGTGGACTAAAATACAGAGCAGTTTCAATGGTGAGTATGATGAGAGAATAAAAATCATGTAACTCAAGCAGGATGGCTCTCAGCTATTGTCAGGACAGACTAACCCACATTCAGCTCGCTGGAACACAAATTCAAGTTGCATTTGCTTCGTGGTGATCCCTTGTTCCTCAGAAGGAAAATGGCATAGGTAAGTGCACTGGTTATTAGTGAACCCATCTCTGCCATTCATTCATGTGTCCACTCATTCACTTCACAAGGAGCATTTCATATATCTCTGCCAAGCTCAGCTTTCTTTCAGTTTCTCATGCCCTCCAACAGGTGAACCTCTGCAATCCCTGTTACATTCAAATGGACCAGGAGGACACAGGGACTAGCCTGTCACAATCAGACTCTGACAAATTTCATTGTGCATGCCACACAGTCCTGACCTAAAAAAAAAAAAAAAGCACAGTAGTGAAGTGTCAGTACAACAAGAAAAGTAATGTTCTGGACATCGTGTGAACTTGGGCTGCCTTGGGGAAAGGAGTGTTGCTTGTGATTTGTGCCTTTGTTACTAATTTCTACAACAGGTTCTGCTGCACAATACAGCCTCAGTCAATACCCGATGAACAGTTAAGTGATGTGCAGAAATAAAGGGCCCAACAATCTAGGGCTCCGTGTCTCTTCTCCACCCCTTCTGCACTGTCTGCTCTCTGTCGCCAAGTTCTCCAAGACTCCTCTGACTCCAGTCTTCTTTTATTCTTTCACATTTCTTGCGGTAGACCAAGATTCTATCTCTCTTGCCTCAAACATAGTGAAAACTCATTTACCCACTGGTTCCTCCCTTTGTGTATTCATTTCTATAACAATAATGATTGCTGAGGACAATGCTGTATGTTTGGCTGACAACCCAAAGATGACAGATTTAGGGGCTACATTTGCCACCACAAAACTAAAGACACTCAAGAGCTGTGGAACAGAGGGGAGGAACACTGTGGGCTGCACAAGTTTGGATCTAATTCCATCACAGGGACATAACATTTAGTGTCAGTGTCCTCATTCTTCAGGAAAACTAGATATACTAACAGTCCCTCTTCTCACACAGCATTGCCTGGGCATCACAGAACAGTATCGGTTTGATTGGGTTGCAACACACGCACAGAAAAAGCCACTACCTGGGCTGATAAGACAACAGAAATGTGTTTCCTCTCATTGTGGAGTCTAGAAGCTCCTGGTTGTGGTTATGTTGGGGGTGGTTTTTTATCTGGGCTCTAAAGAGGTTTCTGTTGCAGACCTGTCTCTTTGGTTTATAAATGGTCACCTTCTTACATCACACCCATCCTCATATATATTGCCGTGTCCAAAATTCCTCTCTTCCTAAGGACAGCATCATGGTGGGTTAGATCCTTTATCATAACCTCATTTTGCTTTGGTTGTTTGTCTCTATGAAGACCCTGTATCCTGGTAGTGACACATTCTGAGGTATTAAGAGTTAACATTTCAATGTGTGACTTTGAGCAGAACACAACTAACACAAGAATCTTAACACAAGTAGGTCTAAGAATACATTTTGCCCTATGGAATCCAGCCCTGGAAAGTGGTCCAGCAAACCTGTAAGGGCACTTCAGAGAGAGATCTCTTACATGGCCCAACATGGAGTCATATTCTTACCTTCATGACATGTCCTGGACAGATGCCATTAAGGCTAGACCATGACACAGTTCTCCACAAGCAGCCAGATACTTGGCACTTTGTGGGTAGACCCAGCACCATGTCTCCATATCTGAAAACTTATCACTCGTCCTTCAAGCCTGGACCTCAAGACAGTAGTATTATTTGTCTTTTTTTTCCCCTGGTGACAGTTGAAAGAGGACCAGGAGCTGCAATGGCATTTAAGATATGCAAAGAAATTCCCAGGTGCCTATGTCTACTGGATATGGGGGAGCAAAGCCTTCATCCATATCTACGACCCTGACTACATGAAAGTGATTCTGGGAAGATCAGGTGAGAGTGGATCCCACAAGGTGAATTCACCTTGGGAAAAGAATCTCCTTTTCTCCTAAGTATGTGTTTAAAATCTGATAAACACCAAGATGTTAAAATACGCGAAGCATCTATCTTATTCTTTCCCAGTGCTCAAGCCACAGCTCAGCTCAAGATCAATAATACTCACTAAATACGGGACAATTCTAACAGTTGTCTGGCTTGAATTTTTACTTTTTTTCCTTAGTTACAGTTGCCTGTAATATAAATTGAGTTTGAAACTTCTAATTCATAAGACTATGCACAATACATAGTAGAAGCCACACAGTTTGGTACTTTCTCTGATACTGAGAACATGATTGATATGTTTAAGCACTTCTGAACAGTGCTGGATGTTCATCATCTGGGATATGATTGCCTTTCTGAATCCAATTGACTGTACCAAGAGAACTAAAGGGGTAGTTTGTAATGGGAGAGGACAAGGGACAGTCCAACAATAGAGATTCACCAAGAACCATGGCCTTAACCACAGATGCCTTATTTGGCCAATGCCAATTTCCCAAGTTCCTTTCTTTCAGACCCAAAGGCTGACGTCTACAGACTCTTGATCCCTTGGACTGGTATGTATCTTTAGCCAGGACTCTGGTCACTCCCAGTTAGGTTTTCTGGGTGCTAACATCTTCCTATTATATTCATTTCTTCTCCCTCCTAACCCTTACTTTTATTATTTTTATTTTATGAGTAAATGTACATTCCTGGTGCCTGTAGAGCATAGACAGGGTCATAGGATGCCCTGTAACTGGAGTTACAGAGAGTTATGAGCCACCATGTGGTGCTGGGAATTGAACCTGGGTTTTCTGGGAGAAGAGTCAGTGCTCTTAACCAGTCAGCCACCTTCTAGCCCTTCCTCTTAATGCTGTCTGGTGCTGATGCTGTGTTCCTTCTCTGCATCCTGTCTTCATTATCTCTGAACATTCTCAGCCCTGCTTTTATTTGTACTCCTTCTTACCCTGCCTTCAACTCCATTAAAAACATTTTTTAACTAGCATAAACAGTATTAGATTTGGTCATGGAGTTTTTAAACAAAATTACTTCTTGGTAATTCCACTCTCTCCCACTTCTCCCCATCCCCAGCCCTCCTTCAACCCTCCAGTCTCCCTGTAGCCTTTTTCCACTCCCTTGTCACATGGGCCATGTTGCCTTCTCCTCCTTTCCTTGATTTCTATTGTCCCCCTCCCATTGTTTCTCTTCTAGTTTCATAACCTGTGTGGACCGTTGCCCCCACCTACATATGCACATGCAAACACTATAAACTAGAATCTGCATCTGAGACCCTATCAGCTTTACGCACATCTGTCCTGATCTCATCAAATGTATTAGCCCAATCCTGAAAGCTGTTACTCTTTGCTGTTTCTGTCCAGGATTTTCTTCTTACTCCATTATCCTACCTCAGGACTGCTGCTATCTGTCTCTCCCAGATTGTCCTAATTCTTTCTTTTGGTCCCATTACCCCTGGGTTCACACACCCAACCAACTCTTATGCAGGACGTGGTTTATTCTTTTTGAACGGGCATAAGTGGTTCCAGCATCGTCAGATGTTGACCCCAGCTTTCCACTTTAACATCCTGAAGGCCTCTGTGGGGACCATGGCAGACTCTGTGCAAGTGATGCTGGTGAGTCTCTCTCTCTCTCTCTCTCTCTCTCTCTCTCTCTCTCTCTCTCTTTCTTTCCCTCTCTCTTTCACACATACACACATACATAAACACACACAGACCTACATACTCAGATTTTATTTTTTTATGTAAAGAGTCAAAAGACACAAATATGTGGAGCCACACTCTAAAACCATTACTGTGAAAATAAATTCTTCAAAACTGCGAGACAGAAATGACTCTGGCAAGTTTTCCCATATCTAAGAGACCATCATGGAAGATACAAACCCACTTCCCACATCTAAGCTTCAACACAGTGGACAACAACACTCAGTTCCCATAGATATCAGGGTGGCTTTCCCTTGCTGGCTAGTAAGTGGTGGCTTCAATGGCAGGATAGTCATTCAAGGCTGTCATTTAATCCTTCTCGGTCTTAGGATCTACTACTTCTTTTCTGACTAGAGTGACTAGACTGTGGAATAGAAGCCAGAACTTCATTCTCATGGGCAAAGCTGCTGCACTCTCCCTTCCCACATGAAACTTCATTTCTGAACCCCCAGTGCTTTATTCTCATCTGACTTTAATGAATGAAGAGGAAGTGACATCGGGGAAGGCCCCATTTAGAAATGCATATGCTTTTCCCTTTGTCTTTAATTTCCCAAACATATTTTATGTTCATATTTGAAAACTGGTAAGTTTTTCAAGTCTAATTTATCTTTATGAGCACTGAGGGGGAGCTGAGACGTAGTCAAAAGCTTAAAGGTTGTAACCAATTTCCAAAATTGAAATACTGTCAGATGATAGATATTTAGAGACATACTCAATTTAGTAATGGACTTTTGGAGAAATAGACTTCAAAGTACAATTTTTTTTTATTTTTAATTTGGTAGGAGATGTCACTTGCTCATACACAGAGCTGAGTAAATGAAGATGGAGAAAAGGAAACTAGAGTAATTTGCACAGGACCTTTGGGTTGGAGGGGGAATGAGAAAAACATGTCACACTCCCAACACAGGACAGATGGGAGCAGCTCGCCTGCCAAGACACCTCTCTAGAGATCTTTCACCACATCTCGTTGATGATGCTGGACACCATTATGAAGTGTGCCTTCAGTTACCAGGGCAGTGTGCAGCTGGAGAGGTCAGTGAGCACTCTGCAAGCGCAGGGACCTTATTCTCACCCACTGATGTGGCTTCACCTGAGAGACAGATGGGACATATAGGGTGTTCATCCCCATGAAAAGCAAGATTCTGACCCTGGGCCCTGGCAAGTTCTAACTAAAAACCAGATCCCAAACTGCCTTAGCCACGTACCCCATTCATAGGGCTGTAACGCAGAATGAATGTGCACTAGCACGGCAAACGCCTGCCTGTGTTTGTCACCATCAAAGGGCCCAGAATTCACAAGGCTACAGCACAGAATGAACAAGTACCTCGGTGCTGCTTATTCAGCTTTCCTAGATGGAATCCTTAATGAAACGCAGCTCTATTTCTGGGTCAGGTCTCTACATCACCAGCCTGTTGTATATCCTCCCCTTCAGGGATTCTCATGCGTACCTCCAGGCTGTTAGTGACCTGGGCACCCTAATACCTTCCCGTATGAGGAACGCCTTCCTCCAGAACGACATTATCTACAATCTGACTTCTGACGGCCAAAGGACCAAACGTGCCTATCAGATTGCCCATGAACACACAGGTTTTGTTTTCTCCTTTATATACCTTCTTTAACAGGTCAGCCTAAATGAACTGGTCGTGACTTCTCAGGTAGGCCCATTGCCTCTAGTGGACACACGCATCCTGGGTATTTCCCTAGTACAAGTGATGGTAGCAGAGATGGTAGGGTGTCTGGAGGCCTGGGAGTGATTTCCCTGCTACTGTTTAAGCAATGTTGTTTGATGCTCATTGTAGCAACTCAAGCAGAGGCTGCATGAGCCCTGGTCTTCCCCAGAGGGGAAGACTAAACATCCTTCAGATGGTGTTGCATGCTCAACACTCCTCTCTCCACTTGTTTCCTAGAGTCTACAGAGCACTCAGTTTGGGAGGGGATGATCATAGGGCTTCTGTGGGTTGCTGTAGTTCTCATTCCTGTCTCTTAACATTTTCATGGCACAGACCAAGTGATCAAGCTGAGAAAGGCTCAGCTGCATGGCGAGGAATCACTGGAGGAGCTCAAAGGAAAGAAACAATTGGATTTCCTGGACATCCTTCTGTTTTCCAGAGTGAGTGAGTAGGCCTGAGACATTTCCCAGGATTAGACTAAGTGACAAAGACTTCTCTCTCACCTGTGGACTCCCCAGACAGAGGATGGGAACAGCTTGTCTGACAAAGAGCTGCGTGCTGAGGTAGACTCACTCATGTTTGGGGGTCACGATACACCAGCCAGTGGTATCTCCTGGGTCTTCTATGCTTTGGCCATACATCCTGAGCACCAGCAGAGATGCAGAGAGGAGCTCCAGAGCCTCCTAGGGGATGGAGCACCCATCACATGGTGAGTGGGAGGGCAAGAGAAAGGGAAACACCACCATCTGCTAAAGGGAGTCCCTGGTTCTTTGCGGCTCAGCTTGCTCTTCATGTCGGGCCTCATTTCAGGGAGCACCTGGATAAGATGCCCTACACCACCATGTGCATCAAGGAGGCTCTGAGGCTCTACCCACCTGTACCAGCTGTGGGCAGAGAGCTCAGCACGCCTGTCACCTTTCCCGATGGACGCTCCTTACCCAAAGGTTTGAGCTCCTACCTTCAATGACTTAAGCTTTCTCTGGGGACAAGGGAAAATCAGGAGTTTATGTGTGCTTCAGTTCTGAATTCATTCCATTTTCTTCTCCTTGTAAGTAAATCTGTGCATATTTCATGGGAAAATAACGTGTAGATTTACTTATTTATTTTCTTAATGTGTCAAGGTATTTTTCCTGCATACTCCATATGTGTAGCACATGTTTGTAGTGCCATTGAAGGCCAGGACAGGGTGTTTGGTATTCCGGAACTGGAGATATAAGCTGCTCTCAGCCGCCATGTGGATGCAGAAAACTGAACTCAGGCCCTCTGAAAGAGTGTCCTTTTAACCACTGAGCCATCTTTTCATGTCCTTCATGATGTTTAGAGTCCAACCTCCTGCACTGGTCCCTGATGGCACAAAGCAGACACTTCTTTCTTAGCGACACACTCTTCAAGGCATTCTTCACAGTGGATAGAGTGTGTGGGGTGGTTGCAGGGCCCTGCATTCCTTAGAAAACATATTTGTTCACACAGTGATGACTCGAATCTCAGTGTCTTTCCTGTGTGGATTCGACACCTGTAACAGCTGGAAGTGAGTCCGTGACTAGAGTATAAAAGTCTCACTTCCTGAAAGCAAAAGTTGGAGAGATGATGAGATAGAGGTGAGGGTGATGTGGTTCTTTAAATGGGTTACTGCAAGGGAAGGGACGAGAAAGAAAGTTCTGTGCTGTGACTTATATATGGTCTGGTATCCTCAGACCGTTGGTAGAAACCAGAGCTGATGATGTGTTCTCCAACGCATGGAAGGCATTTGATAAATGTGAGTGGTCATTTACAGTGACTTCACAATGGGCCTTCAGAACTCTCCTACATTTCATTCTACAATCATCATCATTTTCTCTTCAATTTCCCAACAAGATCATGTTGATCAAAGCTATGATTTATGGAACCAGGTCTTTCATGTAGACAAGGACTCTGCTGTCCATCAGACCAGGCATTCATTCCATGCATTTTTTTTTTCTGCCCTACAGGTGTCACAGTTCTGCTCAACTTTTATGTCCTTCACCGCGACCCAAAAGTGTGGCCAAATCCAGAGGTAGGCATTGCTGGAGTAGAGGGAAACATACCCCAGGTCTAGAGCCTCTTCCCAGTTTCTCCTAAGAATTCTGCCCCCTCAGAGGTTAAGAGCCAGGGTGTGGCTATTGCCTGTTTTTTCCTTAGTATTCTCTCTGCAGGTGTTCGATCCTTCCCGGTTTGCAAGGGATTCTGTGAGACACAGCCATGCTTACCTGCCCTTCTCAGGAGGATCAAGGTGAGGCATTCAGTATAGGTAGTAGGATGGAGATGAATCATCAGTCACACAACTGATGAATGTGATTCCCATGTTTATGTGTGCCAGAGTCAGGTATGCTTTTGTTTGCTGGTATTGGCAAAGAAGCCTGTTGAGGATGTGAGTGTATGCAAAAGGAAGGTAGGATTTCAGAGCACTCTGGGGAATGTTAACAAAGTATCCTTCTTGAGAGCCAGTCAGCTTCAGGGTCAGCAGATTCCCTCACCTCAGTGTATTCTGGTATGTTCTTTCCCATTAAAAAGAGGGCTAATATGAGTTTAACTTAGGTACTGCGCCTTTTCAATTGCCAGGACTCAGTCTCCACACCTTCTTGACCCAGCCTAGCATCCTTCCTGAGTAGTTCTTTAATGCTAATACTGCAGCAAATAATTACTTTGCAAGGATTTGCTTTCCAGATGTTTGCTAGATGCAGCTGTTAAGCATAATGCTTGAAAAGCCACAGTGATGCTTCTAAAAAAGTCTTTCAACAATGTGCATCATGTCACATGCCAGCTCTCCCTTGAGCATAATCTTCAACTATATGTTAATATCCATATCCTGTTTACAAGTTTCCTGGCTATCAAAACTTGACAGGGAAAGTAAGATCAATATATATTGAAATTGCACTTAAAGATTATATGCTTTAAACACACACACACACACATCATGTGAAAGTAAACTGGGTATGAGGGAAAAACTATCTTGAAACAAAGCAAAACCTTTGAAAAGTTCTGGGGAAGTGGTAAGGTCTAAACTCAGCTGAAGGATTTGAAGCAACTACAGTATAATTCATCATAGAATGAAGAATTTCATGTGGCATACAAATCTCCAGAATCTTAAAAATATTAGTAGAAGGTAGTTTTGTTAGAATGATGATGTGCATCCTTAAAATGCTGGACCAACCTCCCCAGAACAAGCTTTAAACAAATTGCCACCTTTTGACTGCCCCCAGTATTGGGTTCAAGGCGGGACCAGGTCCTTTCTTCCAGCTAGCGGTGGAAATTAGGTTGCTAAGAATAAAGGTCAATAAAGTACAGAGAGGTCAGTGCCTAAGAAAAGTAAAATTCACTCTTACCGCATCTTGGATGCCTTACTTTCTCTGTTTAATGCAAACACAAAGGGACAATTTCCCTGCCCTCTATGCCAAGTTCTGTCCTAAGAGTGGGACCCAGAGAAATGGGTCCTCATCTGACTCAATGATACCACATTTGTGTTACTCAGAATCAGACTTGAAGCTCACGTAGAATTTCCTCATGTCTTCTCACCTCTGTAGCTCACTGGACAGTTTGTGGAATAGTGCTCATTCTTAACGCTCTCCTATGCCCTGACTTGTGTGCCCTTGAATAAAGGACTTGTAGGATGCCTGAGTTAAAAGAGAGACAGTTGACAGATCAGGAAGGCCATTGGCTAGCCTCTAGAACATGCAGGCAAAGGACTAGGGGAAGACGTGAGTCTCATCACTGAGGGGAGCTAGATGGGGAAGCAGCTTGAAGATGTCCTAGCTAAAGTCTCTGTCCAGTTCTGCACAGAGACATGAGACTGTCTTGTTGTTGCTGCTGTTGTGTTTGGTTTGGTTTTTATTAGCTCTTTCTTACCCAGGAACTGCATTGGGAAGCAATTTGCCATGAATGAGCTTAAGGTGGCTGTGGCCTTGACCCTGCTCCGCTTTGAACTACTGCCAGATCCCACCAGGATTCCCATCCCTGTTAACCAACTTGTACTGAAGAGCAAGAATGGGATCTACCTGCATCTTAGGAAGCTCCAGTAGTCCTCCTGGGGAAAATAGCAGGGTCTTGGTGCCAGCTGCACGCCATCCTGTCTTCTCTCCATACTCCTGGTCCCTGCCTGTCTTTCTCCTGCCTACTTCTACCAGCCCACCTGCCTTTCTCCCTACCTGTCTGCTGTAGACCCACCAGACGTCCTGTTCCTCTTCCCCTTTCTCTGCCACATCCCTCTAGGCTCCACATCAGTTCATCTGTCTGTGTCCCACCTTCCTGTATGTTTGACTGTCCTGATGATGGCCCACCTGTTCTCTACCTGACTTTCCCTTTCTGTTGGTATAATGTATTTTTTAATGTATACACCCTACCCTTGTTCATTCAAATACTGATTTCTCCCCCACACCCCAACTCTCTGGTTTTAATCCAGATATTGCATTGTGATACTCATTCTAAGCATCCTGTCTCAACTCTTGTGTAAACAGGACAAAATAAAGCAACTAGACACAGTGTTGAGCAAGGAGGAGCCAGAGTACAGGAAAGAGGGGAGGAGCCAGGAGGCAGGAAATGAGTGGGAGGAGAAGGGGTGAGAGGAGAGCTAGGAGAGCAGAGCTGGAGGAGAGATCTTGGAGGACATGGAGCATGAACCAGACCTAAGATTTCACAAAAAGCAAGTATAATGTGGGAAATCTAAATGTTAGGAAACTGAGGGCTTGGAGGTTTAGAAGGGAGTAAATATTGCCCAGCCTTGTGTTCTAGGTTAACTAAAAACCCAGTCTCTGTGTGGTGATTTGGTTATACAGCTGTTTAAGATTAACAGCAAGCTTTACTAGAAGATAAACCAGTAGTAAATATTAATTTTCATCTACAACACCTGTCTTCCTATTTTTCTCTGCCTGTGTGGACCTCCTACTTTGCTATCATGAACTAACACATTTGCATGGCTTGAACAACACAGATTCATAGTTACACTTATGTAGGGCAGGTGTGGCAGATGCTTTCCCCGAGGGAAAGCCAAGTCTCCCAGAAGCTCTCAGGGAGAATCCCTTTCTCTAAAATCTCAGCTTCTGGAAGCTGCCTCATGGTACCCAGTGAGTGGTAAATCCCACCATAGTTTCAAGAATCATCTCTTAGAAATAATATAAACTAATTATAGACACTATCCACAACATTGCTTGTTGTGGATATAAACAAGTTTTTGTTTTAATCCCAGGTGTGGGATATGTGACTGATTCAGATGGTCCACAGCAGGAAACTATTTGCCTCATTCGAGCTCTGAAAGGAGCTCTTTGCTGGCTGCAGAGAGATTAAACCTGAGGAGTCTGGAAAGAGAATAAATGCCAGATCCCAGAGAGTGTTGGAGAGTTCCAAGAAAGAACAAGACTGCTGCTGCTTCCTCCCTGCGGCTTCTGTTGCTGTGGATGCAGTGAGACTAAAAGTTGGGGATCTCCAGAATCGAGGACTCTAACAGAAATCAGAAATCAGCTAACAGAACGACACCTCTTCTCTCGCTAACCTTTTCTATCTCCTACCTGGTGTTGGGTGTTGGAAGAGATTGGGGTGGAGTAAGGAGAAAAAGATATTAAAAATGTAAAGGAAAGACTTTTTAAAAAGTATGCCAACAAAGCTGGACCATTTACATGAATAAACAGTTAAATCAGCCCGGACAGTCTGAACTTAAAAGTAAAAATGGCATCCTATGCTTCTCTAGCTGCTGTGGATCACCCCCTTGAATCTATTTAAATAAAATTAAGTAAAAAATAAACTATTTTAATGTTTTTAATTTGAAAGTAAAAAAAATAAAATAAAATAAGGCCTGCTGAAAATAAAATTAAGATCTGCTCTATATCCAAACCATCCAGAGATGACTGTCAACCTTCAGAAGAATAAGGAAGACACACCTCTTCCAACTGTTCTATGTAGTATTGAAAATACATGACTAGGGGCTAAAGAGATGGCTCAGAGGTTAAGAGCACTGGCTGCTCTCCCAAAGGTTCTGAGTTCAGTTTCCAGCAACCACATGGTGGCTCACAACCATCTACAATGAGGTTTAGTGCCCTTTTCTGGCCTGCAGACATACATGCAGGCAGAACATTGTATCCATAATAAACAAATAAATCTTTTCTTATTTTTATTAATTACAGTTTATTCACTTTGTAGCCCAGCTGTAGCCCCCTCCCTCATTCCCTTCCAATCCTACCCTTCCTCCCTCTTCTTCTCCTATGTCTCTCCCCCAGTCCACTGATAGGAGAGGTCCTCCTCCCCTTCCCTCTGACCCTAGCCTATCAGGTCTCATTGGGACTGGCTGCAATATCTTCCTCTGTGGACTGGTAAGGCTGTTCCCCCCTCAGGGGGAGGTGATCAAAGAGCCAGCCACTGAGCTCATGTCAGAGACAGTTGCTGTTCCCATTACTAGGGAACCCTCTTGGACACTGAGCTGCCATGGGCTACATCTGTGCAGGGGTTCTAGGTTATCTCCATGAATGGTCCTTGGTTGGAGTATTGGAGTATCAGTCTCACAAAAGACCCCTGTGACCAGATTTTTTGCTACTGTTGCTCTCCTTGTGGAGCTCCTATCCCCTCTAGGTCTTTCTATCTCCCCCTTCTTTCATAAGATTCCCGGCACGCTACCCAAAGTTTGGCTATGAGTCTCAGCATATGTTTTGATACACTGCAGGGTAGAGTCTTTCAGAGGTCCTCAGTGGTAGGCTCCTGTCCTGTTCCCTGTTTTCTCCCTCTTCTGATGTTCATTCTGTTTGCCTTTCTGAATGAAGATTGAGTATCTTACCCAGGGTTCTCCTTCTTGCTTAGCTTCTTTAGGTGTACAGATTTTAGTATGATTATCCTATATTATATGTCTAACATCCACTTATAAGTGAGTATATACCATGTGTGTCTTTCTGCTTCTGGAATACCTCACTCAGGATGATCTTTTCTAGATCCCACCATTTGCCTGCAAATTTCATGATTTTCTTGTTTTTGATTGCTGAGTAGTATTCCATTGTGTAAATGTACCACAATTTCTGTATCCATTCCTCAACTGAAGGACATCTGGGTTCTTTCCAGCTTCTGGCTATTGCAAACAAATCTATAAAATAAAAACAAAAGTCTAACATTTACACCAGAGAAGCACTAAAGACGACAGGTTCACTATGCCTCATAGTCTGTGACACTTACACTGTACTATAATCAAAGTGACTTGAAAGCAAATATGGATGTGCGCACATACACATAGCTCTGAATAAGATGTCTCCATCAAATGCCTCCCCTCAGAGCTCAGGGAACCCAGAAGAGGAGGAAGCAGAAGGAATGGGGGAGACAGAGGGGATGGAGGACACCAGAACAAG
Source organism: Meriones unguiculatus (assembly GCF_030254825.1). Lineage (NCBI taxonomy): Eukaryota > Metazoa > Chordata > Mammalia > Rodentia > Muridae > Meriones > Meriones unguiculatus. The sequence continues at coordinate 34,086,206 of NC_083351.1, forward strand.
GCCCTCTAAAGCAAATGAGCAAAGCTCATATCAACACACAGAGACTGAAGCAGCAATCACAGGGCTACGGCAGTCTGCACCAGGCTCTTTGCCTATGTACTATGGTTTCCAGTTTAGTACTGTATGGGACCCTCGAATGTAAACGAGTGGGTTGCTGATTCTCATGACTTCTCTTGAGGCTCTTATTTTTTCTGCTGGTGTGGCTTGTCCAACTTTGATTAGATGGTTTTCATTTTATCTTGTTATAATTTTATTGTGGAAAGGCAGGAAGAAAGAAAAAGGAAGGAAGGAAGGAAGGAAGGAAGGAAGGAAGGAAGGAAGGAAGGAAGGAAAGGGCCAGAAGAAGCACCACAGGTTGACCAGCTCTGTTGCCATCCCAGCCCAGATCCAACACTTTGAGTTGGTCCACCAACATCTACTCCATCTTCAAGCTGCTGGGGCACGTGGAGCAGAGGTCCTGCAGAACCATATGGCATCACTGAATAGGGCCAGTCCTAAGTCTGCTGACTGGAGCGAGCTACTGCTGCTGCTGCTTGCCCTGCTGGGAGACAGGGGTGGGAGGCAGAGTGTGGCTAGTGGTGCTGTCTGCCAGCTACAAGCACAAAGGTAAAGCCCAGTGAGCCTCAGGGAGGCTGACATCAAGGATAGGGAGGTGTGCAGCATCCTGGAACTTACACAGAACTGCCTCCAGGTGCCCTGCCTAGCTGCAAGATAACGCTGACTCTGGGCAACAGAATCCCAGTGATGGTCCAGTATTTGTGTTGCATCAGAAGCCAAAAAATCTGAGCCAGACCAACAACTCACTGCAATGAATATTTACATGTTTAGGTTTAGTCTCAGTGATCTGTCAATTCACCAATCCAGAGGTGTGTTGAAGTCTCCTGTTATTAACGTGTGGGGTTCGATGTGTGATTGAAGCTTTAGTAATGTTTCCTTTACAAATGTGGGTGCCCTTGCATTTGAAGCATGTATGTTCAGAACTGAGACATCATCTTGGTTGATTTTTCTTTTGATGAATTGCCCTTCCCCACCTTTTTTGATTAATTTTTATTGAAATTCTCTTTTATTAGACAGTAGAATAGCTACTCCTACTTGTTTCTTGTGTCCTTTTGCTTGGAAAACCTTTTTTCCAGCCCTTTATTCTGAGGTAATGTCTACCATTATTGCTGAGGTGTGTTTCTTGTATGCAACAGAATTATGGGTCCTGTTCATGCATCCATTCTGTTAGCCTGGGTCTTTTTATTGGGGAGTTGAGGTCATTGATGCTTAGAGATATTAGTGACCAGGTGTTGCTACTTCCTGGTGTTTTGATGTTGGTGGTGGTAGAGTTTGTGTTCACGATCCCTTTCTTTTGGTTTTGCAGCTGTGGGGTTATTTGTTTCCTGTGCTTTCCTGGGTGTAGTTACCCTCCTTGGGTTGGAGTTTTCCTTCTAGTGTCTTCTGCATGGCTGAGTTTGTGCCTAGGTACTGATTAAACTTGGTTTTGTCATGGAATACCTTGCTTTCTCCATCTACACTGATTAAAAATTTTGCTGGGTATAGTAGTCTGGATTGACATCTGTGCTCTCTTAGTGTCTGCATGACCTCTGACCAGGCTCTTCTGGCTTTCACAGTGTCTGTTGAGAAGTCAGGTGTAATTCTGATAGGTCTGCCTTTATATGTGACTTGGCCTTTTTCCTGTGCAGCTTTTAATACTCTTTTTGTTGTTGTTGTTGTTGTTGTTGTTCTATACATTTAGTGTTTGATTAATATGTGACAGGAGGATTTTCTTTTCTGGTCCAATCTATTTGGTGTTCTGTAGGCTTCTTGTATGTTTCTAGGCATTTCTTTCTTTAGGTTGGGGAAGCTTTCTTCTATGATTCTGTTGAAAATATTTTCTGAGCCTTGGAATTTAGGAGTCTTCTTCTTCTTCTTCTTCTTCTTCTTCTTCTTCTTCTTCTTCTTCTTCTTCTTTTCCTGTTATTTTTAGGTTTGGTCTTTTCATATTGTCCCAGATTTCTTGTATGTTTTGTGTCAGGAACTTCTTTATTTGACATTTTCTTGGACTGATGTATCAATTTCTTCAGTTGTATCTTCTACACCTGAGAGTCTCTCTTCCATCTCTTGTATTCTGTTATTTATGCTTATGTCTGTAGTTTTCTCTCCTAGGTTTTCCATTTCCAGGATTACCCTGGATTGTGTCTTCTTTGTTGCCTCTATTTCCAATTTTAGGTCCTATACAGTTTTATTCCTTTTTCGCCTGTTAGGTTGTATTTCTTTAAGCGATTTACTCAGTTCCTTCTCCTGTTCGATTGTATTTTCCTGTGTTTGTTTAAGGGATTTATTCAATTCCTTCTCCTGTTTAGTGGTTTGTTTGTTTTGTTGTTTTGTTTTAATTTTCAATGATAACACTTAACAGTAGGAAATAGTCAGCCACTAATCACAGAAGAATAGCAGGCTAAGGAGATAGCTTAAGTCAGTCAAGGCTTGCTTCATAATTATGAGGATGTGGGTTCCCTTCTCAGCAGCCCTATTAAAAAACAGATCCATGGCCATGCATGGTATTATCTGAAGGACCTCCTCCCAAAACAAGGAGGCAAGACTTTTGCTGAGTTTTATTTCATGAGATTTAAAAGGGCATATATTTAGCTGATCTGAGGGGGTTTTACATGTGATAAGATATTTCCCATGATAGAAAAAGAAAGGAAACACAGGTCAAGGAAAACTTTCCTGGAGTCTTTCAGATCTAGGAGATTCTGCAATGGCCCCAAATCTGTAGTTCAGCCATACTACAGATTTTAAGAGTTCCAGCAACCACCCTGGCTAATAGGAGCCATATTGCACCTCCTGGGAAAGATACATGAGTGTTTCTCAAGTGACCTCCTCAAGGCAAGGCCCCCAGAGCTTCTCTCCCACCTGGCAAGAACCAGTAGGAATGATAGCCCAAATGGCTGTGTCAATCCTTGTGAGCTGGGGCCATGATTTCTACTCATTTAAATGATAAGTAAAAAACATTTTCCAAGAATATGAATGCAAGGAGCAAGCTGGTGCAGCCATTCTAATATCTATCAAAATAGATATTCAACCAAAATTAATTAAAAAAGATAGGGAATGATACTTCATACTCATCAAAGGGAATATCCACCAAGATGAGGTCTCAGTTCCCTGGGAAGAGAAAATAGAATAGCTATATCATAGGTGGACTAGGAGTAGGTGGGGATAGGTATAGGAAGATTGAGGGGGAGAGTACTGAAAGAGACAACTGGGATTGGGGGCATTTCAGGGGTGATATAGAAACCTAGGGCCATGAAAACTCCCAGGAGTCTATAAGAGTGACCCTAGCTAAGTCTCTTAGTAATGGGATATGTGGAACCTGAACTGGCTATTTCTTGTAACCAGGCAAAACTCCAGTGGAGGGATTGGGACACCAACCCCAGGCTCGAAACCTTCCACCTACATTTGTCCTGCCCACAGGATATATTGTGGTAAAGGTGATGCAGAAGTTGTGGGAGTGGCTAACCAATGACTGGCTCAGCTTGAGACTCATGCCATGAGTGTGTGTTTACTCCTGACACTGCCTGGAGCTCCAGGAATCAGAGTCTGGATAGCCTAGACACCTGCAAAAAAATGTCAATAAAATTATTCTTACGATAGATATTCTGTTATACTTGTAGATAGGTCCCCACTTGAGCCTTCCTTGCTTCTCATCATTGTCATCAGAGAAGGTTCATCCATCAGCTGATGGAAACAGGTGCAGATTCCCACAGCCAAACATTAGGCAGAGCTCAGGGAATCCTGCAGAAGACAGGAGGAAGGATTGTAGGAGCCAGAGGCGACAAGGTTCACCACCAGAAAACCCTCAGAATCAACTAACTTGGGCTCATAGGAACTCACAGAGATGAAACTGACAATGGAGGAGCCTGCAAGGGTCTGATGTAAGTCCTCTACGTCCTTGTTATGGTTGTGTAATTCAGTCTTCTTGTAGAACTCCTGACAGAGGGAGTGTAGACTGTCTCTGACTCTTTTGCCTGCTTTTGGGAGCCTTTTTCTTGCCTGGGACTCCTCATACAGCCTTAACATGAGGGGAAGTGCCTAGTCTTACGGCAACTTGTTATACCATGTTTGATTGATATCCCTGGGAAACTTACTCTTTTCTGAAGGAAAATGAAAGGGAAGTGGATGGATGGGGAGGGAGCACTGAGAGGAGGAGAGATAGGGAAAGTTGTGATGTAAAATATGATAGGGGAAAAAAAAAACTTGGGTTCATAAACTTGTGTGCTAGTAATTTGAATCACAAAGGATGACCAAAGAAAAACACTTGAGGATGCAATGAAACTTTGAAGGAACAGGGGTATCAACCTCAAGGGAATGAGCCCCACCCAACCTTTCAGAAGCATACTTACTGACTGTTACACAAACGCTATTTTTAGAGTGAACCAAGTTCCTCATACGTAGCTGCTGATCTGACCTATGTTTCTTGGAAGGACATGTCACCTCTGCAATCTCCAGTCTTTACCGTGCACTCTTCACAGTACCCAATAGCGTAGGACTTCCTGATCTGCCAAGAGTGCTTTGTGACTAAGACCATGCAAAGGCCATAACACTCCTTCAGAAAAACAACTCTATAAACCACAAGCAACAATCACTATTTCTTACAACAATTTCTTCAAAGCCTAAGGACATTTAAAACCAGTCACTTCATTCTGATGTTTATATAAGATACAATGACTCTACTGAATTTCCCATTAAAGTGGTGCAACTGCTCAGGGTTCAACAGGATGCTCTAAACACTCCAAACCAGGTACAAATTTTTTGCCCCCCAAATTTGCACTGAAGGTAACAAGTACTCAACTAAGCAAAAAATTTATTCAATCCCAAAAATAAAAAGTATTTTTCAAGAGTTATCAGCAGCTCAATATATTTTTTCACAATGAACTGTTTCATTCAGCTTTTAATCTGTATCAAAATTTACCAGTTCCTAATTGGATCCCAGCATCGCCGTGGCTACAACTAATGCATCTGAAAGTGGTTTCCATTTCCCCAGTGTTCCTGGTACAACAATACTGGTCTGCTGCATCTTTCCAGATCTTTTCCCCAACTCCACTCTTGGCCTGATTGTTTGCGTTCGGGCCCTGTGGTTACAAGTGAATGTCAGCCCAGGAATTTAGCTTTCTTGTTTGTATGACCGACTGCACAAAACCTTCATGGAGCGAGTTTGGAATCTGTCATTGCCTCAACAGTTTGGTTACCAGGGGCAATAAATTTACAATTTGTCTGAGTTCAATTGCTGGAAATCCGTATAACTGAATAGAAAATATCATGACTGATACACTCTGGCCTGTCTGAATGAGTTGAATCTCATTCATACTTCCTGATATCTTCCAGGAAAATAAATCACTCTTTTAGTTGATGAATGTGTGGTTCATTCTATTAATTTTGCTACATTTATTTGCTCTAAATTTATTAGTTTCAGTGTTTTGTTGGTACTTTGAGTTTGACATTATTGCATTTTTAGTAAGTAATTTCCTTGAGGAAGCTCAGTTTTTAGCTTATATGATCAAATTGCGTTAGAGATAAAATCATGGATATCAGTGTACCTACTCAAGAGTGGGTCATAGAAGAAAATAATAAATATGAGAAACTATTTTGGTGTAGGAAGGAATGTCACAAGCTGGGAACTTGCAGAATTGGTGATGTAAAAAGATGCTTTAAAAACACAAATATTGGGCTAGGGAAATGGCTCAGTGGTTAAGAGCACTGCCTGCTCTTCCAAAGGACCCAGGTTCAATTCCTAGCACCCACATGGCAGCTCACAACTGTCTATAACTTCAGTTCCAGGGATTCTAATACCTTTGTACCAATGCACAGAAAATAAAATTAAATAAATTGTTTTTTTTAAAAAAACACAAATATTGAAGGTTTTACAATATCTGAAAAAAAATTCAATTTTCAAAAATCTGAATAATCCTGAGTGAATGGAAGAAGAGATTCCTGAGTAAACGATTTGATTGTATTTTTGTTATATTTTCAGTCTTCCAACCACCTCATTGTAGCAGGCCTTGAGAATTGACAGTGCCGTCACTATGATCTGGGTGCTGCTGGTAAAGCAAGGACCCGTGAAAGCTGTGGTTCCTGCTGTTCACATCCCACAGGGAAACACAGACGACCCTGATCGTGCTTACCTGTGAACACACTCCAGATGTTGAGGAGGGGTTCTCAAGTATCAGCTGAACCAAAGAGGCGTGCTGCGTGTTAAGCCGCGGAGGCCTCATAACACGCTGGGAAAGGGGCAGCCTTTTACGGTTCCCCTCTTTCACAGTCTCCGCAAAGGTGACTCTTACGCATAGGTGTTGCCGAGTCTCTGCTGATCGTTGTTCAATGCAGTAAAGTTATGCTGAAAGAGGCCTCTACAGCATACTACAACGTAAAGGGTTAAAAGCACTTCAGAATCACTTTGTAAAACCTGATATAGCATAAGCACCTCGCGCAAGAAATTCCTTCATGTACACTGCACATTTTAACAAATTTAAAAGGTTGAGCCAAAGCAACAACGTTAGGATCAAAAATTAATTTAAAACCCAAAAGAATAGAAAATTGTAAAATGACAGTCTCCTGCTTCACCTCTCTTCACTTAGCATCCCTTCCCCTACAAACACACACTTTTTGCCATTTCTACACTCAATTTTTTAAATACATGTTACTCTTGTTTGTGTGTGCATTCCTCCATGGATTTACGTGCATCTCTTTCATGCAAAGGTTTTATCCTATATCCTTACTCTCTTTCATCTCACCAGTCCAGGAAATGTGTGTATTGACAATGTTATGCTACAGATATAAACACAAGGAAGCTGATAAACATTTTAATCAGGTCCTCACACGCCTGTTCTCCTGCAAAGGCCCTACACGTGTGCTGTTTCCCACATATACAATTTGATAAGAAATGTCTATGTCGCTGAAAACTCTTGTTTACAAAGAGAATCTTTATTTTTAACCTTTGCTGACATGAATCCATAATCCAAATGAAATAAATTATTCATTGTTTCCCACAGATAATAGTTTAATTTGCCTTTTGCCTTTTTTTCTTTTTTCTTAGTAACATTGTTTGTTTGTTCGTTTGTTTACTTTGGTTTTCTGAGACAAGGTCTCTGCATAGCCGTGGCTGTACTGTCCTATGTCTCACTGCACAGAACAGTGTCTTAGTTAGGGTTGCTGCTACTGTGAAGAGACACCATGATCACAACAATTCTTACAAAGGAAAACGTTTCACTAGGACTGGCTTACAGTTCAGAGAGCACTATCAACACAGCAGGAAGCATGACAGTACACAGGCAGACACGGTTTGGAAAAGGAGCCAAGAGTGCTCCGCCGGCAACAGCAGGCAGCAGGAACAGAGAGAGGTGGGGCATTGGAAACCTCAAACTCCACACCCACTGACACACTTGCTCCAACAAAACTACACCTACTTTAATAGGCCATACTTCCTAATAGTGCCGCTCCCAATGGGCCTATGCGGGTGGGGACATTTTCTTTTTTATTTTTTTAATTTTTATTATTTTAATATTAGTTACAGTTTGTTAACTTTGTATCCCTGCTGTATCCCGCTCCCTCTTTCCCTCCCAACCCCACCCTCCATCCCTCATCTCCTCCCTGCCTCTTTCCAAGTCCACTGATAGGGGAGGACCTCCTCCCCTTCCATCTGATACTGGTTTATCAGGTGTCTTCAGGACTGGCTGCAAAGTCCTCCTCTGTGGCCTAGCAGGGCTGCTCCTCCCTGGGGAAGGAAGGGAGTCAAAGAGCCTGCCATCAAGTTCATGTCAGAAACAGTCCCTGTTCCCCTTATTAGGGTACCCACTTGGATACTGAGCTACAAAGGGCTACATCTGAGCAGGGCCTCTAGGTTGCATCCATACATGGTCCTTGTTTGGAGAAAGTCTCATAAAAGACCCCTGTGCCCAGATACATTTGGTCCTTGTGGAACTCCTGTCCTCTCCAGGTCATATTAACTCCCCCCCCCCTTTTTTTTCTTTTGATTCCCTGCACTCTGCCAAAGGTTTGGTTATGAGTCTTAATATCTGCTTTGATACACTGCTAGGTAGAGTCTTTCAGAGGCCCTCTGTGGTAGGCTCCTGTCCCGTTACTTGTTTCATTGAAACCACCACAACCAGGATGGCCTCAAACTCACAGAGATCTGCCTGCCTCTGCCTACTGATTGCTGGGCTTAAGGGTATGCATTGCCATCTCTGGTCTTCTGGTATTTCTTATTAACACCTCTCAGGACATTGAGCAGATTTCAAAATGAACTCTGTATCCACAAAGCTAGTTGTTTTGTTGTTGTTATTTTTTAAATTCTTTTCCATTTATTAGAGGATCTGAGAGTGGTGATTGATGCCTATGATCTTCAGCTAAGGCTGGAGAATCGCCCTCAGAGGAAGGCCAGCCTGGGCCTTCCTTGAAGGACTTGAAATCATTTAAAACAAGACATTATAATGACGTGATCTACCAAAAGAATTTATTTCTATCAATGGAATTAAAATAAAAATAATAAAACTGGTATTTAAAATTTTTAAGAAAACAAGACTTCCTGCAGAAATGCTGGGAGGCCAGGCTCTGCTTGAAGTCATATTTGCTGTAGGAATACTGTCCCATAATAGCCGTTAGGGTTGCTATACAGAATGTCGCCTCCGTCAGCTGTGTTTTGAATCTTGATCTCTGGCTCTCCTGGTGCTATTTTGAAGGCTGGCTGGTCTTTAGGAGGTGAGAGCTGGCTGTTGGAAGTATACCACTAGAAACAGGTCTTTCAAGATCACACATGCTCTGGTTCCTGTCTAGTTCTCTCTTCTTCCTGTTGCACAGCATGTGAACAAGCCTCCTCAGCCCACACCTACTACCATGAGCTCCATCTTCTCTGTTGCTATGCTGATGTGTGCCCTCTGAAACTATGAGAAAATCAAATCCTCCCTCCAGTCATTTCTGTCAGGTATTTTGTCACAATGAGAAAGAAATTATTAACATGCTAGATGCACGTAGCCTAGGGCACAGCCCCTGCGAACCTTAACAAGGGCTACATAACTCCACAGACAAGATTTAGTCCATTAGGAGAATCAGGGCCCTGCACAAAATGAAATGACAGTCCCTCCTTTCGTGACACTATCAACTGCCTTTGTATAAAGAATTCCTCAGAATACTTGGAAAGACCAAGAGCCAGAGTTCTTGAGGAGAGTAGAGCCCTGCTAAGCTGGAAAAGTAGAACAAAACAGTTTGCTCTGAATCTTTAACATGGTTTTTGTTTGGTTTTTTGAGACAGGGATTCTCTGTGTAACCCTGGTTTTCCTGGACTCACTTTGTAGAGCAAGCTGGCCTCTGCCTCCCCCGAGTTCTAGGAACATAAGCATGTGTCACCGCACCTAATAATCAAGAGACTCTTATGCGGAAGCTTTAAAGAAAAAAAAAACCTACAGATTTCTACACTGAAATAGAGCTATTTTAACCCTTTGTTTCCAGTACCACAGAACAGCCTAGATAGAGGATTGTTTCTTCTGTGCTGGACCTGAACCTTGCCATCTTAAAGAAAAAGCAGCTATGGGGACCTCATGAGAACTGAACAAGACTGAGACTGCTAACATTGCCTGGGAGGAGGTGGAACTGGACCAGGAGACACGGCTAGACCTTTATGATATCCTCACGAAAGCCCTCCCATCCCCAAGTTTCTATAAGAGGTGGACAACTGCCTGGAATGAGATGCTTTAGTTGTACACTTTACTCTGGGTGAGAATCTTCCACGGTATCACTGCTGGTGGGTTGCTTAAAAGACTTCCTGCTAGTATAGCTGCTTATGATTCCTGCAGGTTTCTATAATCAGCCCCAGTAAACTCACCGGTTCACTAAGCAGAAGGTGTACAGAATTCTTCCTTGGGTCTGCTGATGCCCTCTCAATCTGAGGTACATAGACTTTTTAAAAAAAATTTTATTTACTTATTTATTTTTATTTACTTTACATTCCAAGAGTGTCACTGCCTTCCTCTCCTTCTAGTCCCTCCCTTCCCCCTTCCCTCCTCTCCCCCCCCCCGAAAAGAGGAACCTTCTACCCCCATATCAACCTTCTCCAACACATCAAGTCACACCAGGACTGAGCCTATCTTCAACCCCTGAGGCCCTGCCACAGGGAAGTCATACAAAAGCAGTCAATAGAGTCCATGTTAGATACAGCCCTCCAGTCACTTGCAAAGAGCCCATATGAAGACCAAGCTGCCCAGAGGCTACATGCGTGTAGGGGACCTAAGTCAAGATCATGCATGCTCCTCAGTTGATGCCTCAGTCTCTGAAAAACCCCATGAGATGGGTTACTTGTCTCTGTTGGTCTTCTTGTGAGGTTCCTGTCCCCTCCAGATCCTTCCATCTTTTCCCCAATACTTTCACAGGACCCCCAGAGTTCTACCCCATGCTTGGCTGCAAGTCCTAGCATCTGTCTAGTTCCACTGCTGGCTGGAGCCTCCCAAAAGACGGTCAAATTAGGCTCCTATCTCAAGCATAACAGAGGATGATTATTAGTGTCAGGGGCTCTCTACCATGGGTAGGTCTCAGGTTAAGCCAATTATTGGTTGGACTTTCCCTCCATCTTTGTTCCCTCATTATCCCAGCACTTCTTGTAGGCAAGTGATTTTTAGATCACAGATTTTGTCAGTGGGTTGTTGTTCCCCCCCCCCTACTAATCCTGCCTGGCTAGGAGGTGGTTACTTCAGTCTTCATGTCCCCCCTGTTAGGAGTCTCAGCTAGAGTCACTCCCATGTCCTCCCAAGAGCCTACCCTGTGGCAGGCCTCCAGCTTGACAAAGAGATGCCTCCCGCTTCAGTTTCCCTTCTTGTTCCCAGCCCTCTCACCTCTCATGCCCATTCTTCCCACATCTGATCCCTTCCCTCCTCTCCCTCCCCATTCCATCACCTGCCCAGTTCCCTTCCTTCATCCACTTATGCTGTCTATTTTATTTTCCCTTCCGACATTCAGCACCCTCCTGTGGGCTCTCCTTCTTACCTAGCTTCTTTGGGTTTGTGGATTGTAGTACGGTTATCCTGTACTTATAGGTCTAGTATCCGCTCATATGTGAGTACACAGAATGTGCTTCTTTCTGGGCCTGGGTTTCCTCACTTAGGATGATCTTTTCTAGTTCTATCCATTTGTCTGTAAATTTCATGATTTCTTTGTGTTTAATAGCTGAGTAGCATTCCACTGTGTAAATATACCACAGTATCTGTATTCATTCTTCAGCTGAGGGACATCTAAGTTGTTTCCAGTTCCAGGCTCTTATGAATAAAACCACTATGAACATAGCTGAGCAAATGACCTTGCTGTATGGTGGAGCATCTTTTAGGCATATGCCCAGAAGTGGTATAGCTGGGTTTTGGGGTAGAACTATTCCCAATTTTCTGAGAAAGTGCCAAATTGATTTCCAGAGAGGTTGTACAAGTTTGCATTCCCACCAGCAATGAGGAGTGTTCCCCTTTCTCCAAGTCCTTGTCAGCATGTGTTGTGGATTGAGTTTTTTGATCTTAGCCATTCTGACTGATGTGAGACAGAATTTTAGAGTTGTTTTGATTTGCATTTCTCTAATGGCTAAGGACATTGAGCATTTCTTTAAGTGCTTCCCAGCCATACGATGTTGGGAGCCGCGTGAGCGTTACGCCGTCAGAAACGCACGCGACCACAGGAATTCTTCCGCAACAAAACCTTTATTAGTCACGTGATGAAAAGAGAGGAGAGAGAGAGCCCCCGATGCGGCGCTGTTTATATAAGCCGGGGTCGCACCTGAGTGACATGTGAATACCCTGACTGGCTGCTTACTTTTACCCCGCCTGATGACTTGGGCCCATTATGCTTAGCGGGCTTGTGACGTGTCAATACCCTGATTGGCTACTCACTCTTACCGGCGTGCCTACGCAATTCTTAGCGTGCTTACGCAATCTTTAGCGTGTTTACGCAATCTACGCATGCGCCCTGGAGGTTTACAGTTTTGAGGGCGAGATGTCAGCGCCACCTAGTGGCGTCTGAGTCTCGGCTCTCCACATCTCCCTTTTCGTTATAAATAAATGAAAACTGCCTAAAAGCCTATAAGCACGGCACAAGAGGGCCCTAAGCTCGATCAAGCGAACTCCTTCTTTGGGGAGTAAGCGATCAAAAGCTTTAGATTACTCCCTTACCCCACCAGGTGCAATGGAAACAAATCCTCTGGGTGCAGGGGCTAGGGGAGAAGATTTTTAAAAGGAGGTGACACTCATTCCCATGCAATGGAATAAAATTCCAGGGAGTGCAAGAGCTGTCACCCTCCTATCTAGGTACCATAACCGTTTAGGCAAAGGCAACATTAACCTGGATCACTCATCGACTCAATGCAATGGGTGAAACCCCTGAGGTGCATCGACTGAGTGTCACAGTCTGTTTTAATTTTTTAACATGGATAACCAAATTTTTGGGAGACGATCCTTGTTCCAAGGGTGCTAGTGCTTGCGCGATTGCGACCTAGTCACGTTTGTTTTGGGTATAGAGTTTGCAGAACAACCAGAGTAAAAAACACTAAGCCACAACACAATGCTACACCAAACATTCCGACCCCCACCCAATCTGAAGTAAGAAAAGGCAGAAGAGACCCAGGGTAAAGCCAGTCTGTGGGCAATGAATCCACTCGAGTAGAATTAGTGGTCCTCCTCGCTGTCCTTGATTCTTTAAGCAGTAGCAGGTATGTCTGTTGAAAGATCATCTTCAGCTGTCACAAGCTTTCGCGTGAGGCGCTCCGGTACCCAGAATGGATTGTTTTCTTCCTGTGGAAAAACACAGACAGCTCCCGTGGATCTTATTAAAATAGGATCCGGGCCTTTCCACTGTCCAGTTAAGACATCCTTCCATATAATCATCTCCTTGGGCCTGTTAGGCCCTGAACAGTGGCGATCAGCAGCCGAATGGCCTTGACTGTCCAAATTTAAAAAATTGAGAGTGAAGAGTGCCAGTGAAACCGTCACTCGTGGCACTGAGGGCAGAGCCTCCTGGACTCCTCCCCTTTGTTTTATTAAATAGGATTTTAGGGTACGGTGAGCACGTTCAATGATGCCCTGACTCTGGGGGTTATAGGGGAGACCTGTCAGATGGGTTATTTTTATCTGATGACAAAACTGTTTAAATTTTTGAGAAGTATAGGCTGGCCCATTGTCAGTTTTTAGAATTTTGGGCTTTCCCCAGGCACTCCATGCCTCTAGGCAATGTTGAATAACATGGGCTGCCTTTTCTCCAGTCAGGGGAAAAGCAAACATGACTCCAGAGCAAGTATCAACAGAAACATGCAAATATTGAAGTTTACCAAAAAATGAAATGTGGGTAACATCCATCTGCCACACTTGTAGTGGACAGATTCCTCTGGGATTAATCCCAACATGAGGCATAGGTAAGAACTGACAGCAATTTTGACATTGGGTAACAATATCTCTAGTTTTTTTTTTTAGTTATGTTAAATCGATTACACAATGTCTCAGCTGTAACATGAAACCTTTTATGACATTCCTTAGCCAATTCTAAATTTGAAAGGAGGGCAAATGCAATCATCTTTGTGGCTCGATCTGCCAGGTCGTTTCCACGGGACATGGGCCCCGGTAGACCGGAATGAGCCCTGATGTGTGTAATAAAAACAGGGGATCTTCTGGTAATTAAGGCAAACTGAATCTTTTGAAAAATTTTTGCAAGCTTGCTAGACGCTTTAATTAATCCAGCAGCCTCTAAGATTTTGGTTGCATGTACCACATAACTAGAATCAGAAACAATATTTAAGGGACCTGGAAATTTTTTCAAAACTTTTAACACTACTAAACATTCCACAATTTGAGGTGAGGTCTCATGATATTGCTTATAAATAACTTTATTATTAACCACATAAGCTCCTATTTTTGTTTTTGACCCATCTGTATAGACTACCAGTCCATCCCGAAGTGGCTTTTGGGACGTTACATGCGGGAAGACTACCTCCTGAGTTAAAGCAAATTGCAAAATAGGATGTTTTGGATAATGATTATCAATTGAACCACTAAAAGAGGTAACCAGCACCGCCCAAATATCAGAGGTAGCAGTTAATACCTGAACTTGGTGAGCCGTATAAGGCCCTATTAAAGACTTTGGCTCCTTCCCAAAATATGTAATGGCTGTTTTTAACCCACGAAGTGCGAGTTGAGCAACTGCATCCGGATACCATTCAATAATTTTTGTAGGAGAGGCATTGGGATGAACCCACACTAAGGGCCCATCTTGCCATAATACAGCAGTTGGTAAATGTTTAGTTTTAATGACACACAGGTCAAAGGCCTTAGTTTCATCTACACGTTTTAATTGGGCATCCTGTAAAGCGTTTTCTACCACTCGCAGGGCGTGGCTTGCAGCCCGTGTTAAGGCTCTGGGTGAAGAAATATGAACATCCCCTTTCAAAATATCAAATAGGGGCTTTAATTTAGCAGAAGGAATTTTTAAAAACGGCCTAAGCCAATTTATATCACCTAATAATTTTTGAAAATCATTTAAGGTATGTAAATGATCCCTGCGAATTTTTATTTTTTGAGGAACTATTTGTTCCGGATAAATAACAGTCCCTAGAAAGGAGCCCACTTCTGAAATTTGGACTTTTTTAGTGGCAATATGCAATCCCCATTGTTGCAGGGCTTTTTGCAACAAAGGATACGCATCTCGTAAGATGGCTAACTTCTCATGGCACAAGAGAATATCATCCATATAATGAATCAGCAACAAGGAAGGAAATTGCTGTCTAACTGGTTCAAGAGCCATCTGCACATACAATTGACACATGGTGGGGCTATTAGCCATGCCTTGAGGTAAGACTGTCCACTGATCTCTCTGGTCTGGCTCCTGGCGATTAACAGCAGGTAGGGTAAAGGCAAATCTCTGTCTGTCTCGTGGGCACAATGGAATGGAGAAAAAACAATCCCTGATGTCTATTATTATAATTCTCCATTGCTTAGGCAGGGCTGAAAGCAGAGGCAAGCCTCGTTGCACTGTTCCAAATAATCGCATCTGTGCATTAATAGCCCTCAGGTCATGGAGAAGCCTCCACTTTCCTGATTTCTTTTTTATAACAAAAATGGGTGTATTCCAGGGGGAAGTAGATGGTTCCAAATGACCAAGCTGTACCTGTTCTTTAACCAGCCTTGTAGCGGCTTCCAGCTTTTCAGAGGAAAGGGGCCATTGAGGAACCCATATGGCTTCCTCTGTGAGCCAAGATATAGGCATGGAACCCTCAATGGCAGTTAATGAAAACCCAGGCCTTGTTTCCCTGTATTATTTTCCTGTGAAATTGGGTGCAATCTCCCTTGTTCCTGTTTTCCAAGGCCTCTTCCTTCCTTATAACCCATCCTTTTTATTATATCAATTGCCTGTTGAGAGTATTCGTTGGTCAATGCTAATCCTAAATCCTGCAAAATATCTCTTTCCCAGAGATTGACAGGGAGAGGAAGAACATATGGCATGAAACTTTCTGTTTGACCTTTTGGTGCTTGCCACCTCAAGGAACGTGAACTAACTGTAGGGCTGGCCTCATATCCCAACCCTTGTAAGGAGTGGGATGATTGTGTAACAGGCCACGCCTTAGGCCACCAGGTGGAAGAAATAATGCTTTTATCAGCCCCGGTGTTCAAAATACCAGTAAAACCTTTTTCTTCTATCTGTAAATGTAAGGTAGGTCTGGTCTTAAGATCAACTACCAAATGAGCAAAATCTGTTCCTGTGGAACCGAGTCCTCTTGTGCCCCTTGGTGTTTCGGTAGATGGGAAACAGTCATGAAGACTTGGGAGGAAGACTAATTGAGCAATCCTATTTCCAGGGGAAATAGAAAATATACCTTGGGGGCAGGAACAAAGCACCTGGAGCTGTCCCGTAAAATCCTGATCTAAAATTCCAGGATGGACCATAAGTCCTTTTAAAGTGAGAGAGGAGCGACCCAGAATAAGACCGACACTTCTTTCAGGCAGGGGACCTTCAAACTCCACTGGGACAGGTTGCACCCCCATATGTGGCATTAATAAGAATTGGGAGGTGGAACGGAGGTCCAGGCCTGTTGATCCTCTGGTTGCTCTATAGCTGGATAAGCCCTCCTGTTGTCTGTTTGTGCCCCATTTTTTGGGGGGCCCTGGGACTTGGGGCCCTGAAATCTGTTTTTTGGAATATTTTTATTCCTCTCATCAGGGGGGTTCTCATGCTGGATAAGCTTTTTCTGAATATCTCTAATTGAACGGCATTCATTAGCCCAGTGATTGCCTTTTTTACACTTAGGGCAAAGCCCAGGAACTTTCTTTTGTACAGACACATGACAATCTCTCTTAAAATGACCCATTTTGCCACAATTAAAACAAACTTTATTGTTTTTAGAACTTGGGCGGTTATTGCTCTGTAATATAGCTGCTGCCAGCCCGGTGTTGGTAAGCGGGCCTCCTAGTCCTCGGCAAACCTTTATCCAATCTGTCAGTCCTTTGTTCCTTCTGGGGATAATGACTGCCTTGTATTTTGGTGAAGCATTTTTATACACCAGCTGTTCTATCATTGGCCGGACCCTTTCCGGGTCTCTAAATATCCTGCCTGTTGCATCCGTTATTTTGGCCACAAATTTTGGGATTGACTCCTGAGGACCCTGGATAATTTTTGTTAAATGGCCCTCGGTCCCACCCTTCTTTGAAAGGGCCTTCCATGCTTTAATGGCAGCAGCGGATATTTGGCCATACACTCCCCAATCATAATCTGTCTGTTGCTGGACATGTGGACCTTGTCCTGTTAGTAGCTCGAATGTCCAGCGTCGTTGTCTTTTGTATTGGCATTAGCCCTAGCTTGGGATTGGCAGGCATCATACCATAGGGCTTTCCATTCCAAATATACTCCCATATTAGGGAGGGCAGCTTTCACTACAGTCTGCCAATCATTTGGGGTCATTGCTGTAGAGCCTAACCTCTCAAGCTACATAATTGTGAAATTAGCATCCACCCCGTACTTATTAACTGACTCTGCCAGTTCCTTGACTAGAGGGTAATCTACAGGCACGTGGACACAGCCTCCCTCCACATCTTTAAATACTGGAAAAGTCTGAAAAATCTTGTGTCTATCTTCTGTTGAAAAGAAGGAATCAGGACAGTGCCTCCCGGTGTAGGATGGGGGAGCACTGGAGACAACCGGAGCGGCCGATTGAGAAAGTACGCCCTTTTTGTTCCTCATACTACCTTGCTTTTGATATAATAGTGAAGGCCGCTCATCCGGATGGTATCGTTTTTTCTCATAGTAGGCTGCTTCTTTCTCCAAATCCTCTCTGTCAGAGGGATATAGCTGCTCAAATCCCAGGGTGTTCTTTCCCTGACCTCTCTCTTTCGTGGCTTTAACGTCCACAGAAGGGTCTTTTTTTTAGAGACATCCCTATCTCTATCCATTGGGGCCCCTAACCTCGTCTCACGTCCTGATTTTGGCATGTTGTCTTGCATCCCCCCATCCTTAACCTTTTGCTACTCCTTTTTCTCCCGAGGCAGCCCTTGAGTTTGCACGAGACCAAAAAAAGGAAAGCTAGGGCGGCTATCACAGCAGAGAAGGCCATAAGGGCTTCTGCTAGCCGAAATGAGAAACGGGATAAGTCGAGATCGAACATGTCTTTCAGGACAAACCTTAATGTTGCGGTTCTGAATTCCTCCCCGCTAAAAGGGGGCCCTCCTTACCCAGCACTGTTCCCGGGTTTCGGCACCAGATGTTGGGAGCCGCGTGAGCGTTACGCCGGCAAAAACGCACGCGACCACAGGAATTCTTCCGCAACAAAACCTTTATTAGTCACGCGATAAAAAGAGAGGAGAGAGAGAGAGAGCCCCCAATGCGGCGCTGTTTATATAAGCCGGGGTCACACCTGCGTGACGTGTAAATACCCTGACTGGCTGCTTACTTTTACCCCGCCTGATGACTTGGGCCCATTATGCTTAGCGGGCTTGTGACATGTCAATACCCTGATTGGCTGCTCACTCTTACCGGCATGCCTACGCAATTCTTAGCGTGCTTACGCAATCTTTAGCGTGTTTACGCAATCTACGCATGCGCCCTGGAGGTTTACAGTTTTGAGGGCGAGATGTCAGCGCCACCTAGTGGCGTCTGAGTCTCGGCTCTCCACAATACAAGATTTCTCTGTTGTGAATTCTCAGTTTAGATCTCTACCCCATTTTTTTCTTTTTTTATTTTTAATTATTTAAAAATAAATTTAATTTAATTTAATTTAAAATAATTTAATTTACTTTGTATCACCCCTCTAGTTCCCTCCCTCCTCCCCTCCCAGCCTCTCCCTTCCTCTCCCTTCTCCACACACTCCCCTTCCCAAGTCCACTGGTAGGGGAGGGTTTCTTTTTCTTCCTTCTGATGCTAGTCTGTTAGGTCTCATCAGGAGTGGCTGCATTGTCTTCCTCTGTGGCCTGGTAAGGCTGCTCCCCCTCAGGGGGAGGTGATCAAAGAGCAGGCCAATCAGTTCATGTCAGAGACAGTCCCTGTTCCCATTACTATGGAACCCACTTGGACACTGAACTGCCATGGGCTACATCTGTGCAGGGGTTCTAGGTTATCTCCATGCATGGTACTTGGTTGGAATATGAGTCTCAGGAAAGGCCCCTGTGCTCAAATTTTTTGGTTCTGTTGCTCTCCTTGTGGACCTCCAGAGCTGGAGAGGACAGGAGCTCTGCCCATTTTTTATTGGATTATTTGATATGTTGATGTTTAATTTCTTAAGTTCTTTTTATATTTTAGATATTAGCCCTTTATCTGATATAGGGTTGGTGAAATTTTTTTCACAATCTGTAGACTACCATATTATTCTATTGATGGTGTTCTTTGACTTGAAGAAACTTCACAGTTTAATGAGATCCTGGTGTTTTGATGTTGGTGGTGGTAGACTTTGTACGAATGATTCCTTTCTTTTGGCTTTGCAGCTGTGGGGTTATTTGTTTCCTGTGCTTTCCTGGGTGTAGTTACCCTCCTTGGGTTGGAATTTTCCTTCTAGTGTCTTCTGCATGGCTGGGTTTGTGCCTAGGTACTGATTAAACTTGCTTTTGTCATGGAATACCTTGCTTTCTCCATCTACACTGATTAAAATTTTTGCTGGGTATAGTAGTCTGGATTGACATCTGTGCTCTCTTAGTGTCTGCATGACCTCTGACCAGGCTCTTCTGGCTTTCACAGTGTCTGTTGAGAAGTCAGGTGTAATTCTGATAGGTCTGCCTTTATATGTGACTTGGCCTTTTTCCTGTGCAGCTTTTAATACTCTTTTTTTGTTCTATACATTTAGTGTTTTGATTAATATGTGACAGGAGGATTTTCTTTTCTGGTCCAATCTATTTGGTGTTCTGTAGGCTTCTTGTATGTTTCTAGGCATTTCTTTCTTTAGGTTGGGGAAGTTTTCTTCTATGATTCTGTTGAAAATATTTTCTGAGCCTTGGAATTTGGGAGTCTTCTTCTTCTTCTTCTTCTTCTTCTTCTTCTTCTTCTTCTTCTTCTTCGATTTGGTCTTTTCATATTGTTCCAGATTTCTTGGATGTTTTGTGTCAGGAACTTCTTCATTTAACATTTTTTTTTTACTATTGTATCAATTTCTTCAGTTGTATCCTCTACACCTGAGAGTCTCTCTTCCAGCTCTTGTATTCTGTTATTGATGCTCATGTCTGTAGTTCCTGTTCTCTTCCCTATATTTTCCATCTTCAGGATTGCCTTGGATTATGTTTCTTAATTGCTTCTATTTCCAGTTTTGGGTCCTGGACAGTTTTATTTATTTCTCCTCCCATTAGGTTATATGTTCTTGTTTTTCTTTAAGGGATTTACTCAGTTCCTTCTCCTGTTTGATTGTATTTTCCTGCAGTTCTTTGAGGAATTTATTTTCTGCTTTTAAGGTCTTTATCATTTTCATAACCTCAGATTTAAGATCATTTTCTTGTGCTCCCAGTGTGATAGGATCCTCAGTGCTTGTTATAGAAGGGTAGCTGGGTTTGGGTGGTGTCATATGACCCTGCGTTTTGTTGCTGGTGTTCTTGCACTGACCCCTACCATTTGGTTGACTCTGTCATTAGCAGGCCTGGTGAACTCTGATGGTAATAGGTCTCTGGAGTTGTAGGTAGAGCTTGTGGTCCCAGATTGCCTCAGTTCTCTGGTTTTCCTGCTGCTCCCTGTTCTCTGCTGGTCTTGGGGGCCACAGATTGGCAGGGGTTCCCAAGAAATGTCTCAGGCCAGGGAAGGTATGTTCCCTGATCTGTGCTGGCCTCAGAGGTCACAGATCAAAGATTGGTGTGGGTCCTGGTAAATGGCACAGGACGGGGAACTGGGGTGCGGGTCTCGCAGCGGAAGTGAAGCACGGGGCCCTGGGCAGACCTAGCCACTGTTGCTGGCAGGCCAGGGGAGGCCAGTAAATGGAGGAGGTAGAGTGGGAGCTCCTACCTGCTGCTCCATGATCTGTGCTGGTCTCCTAGATAAGTTTTTAATGTCTCTCCAGGGTAAGTCATACAATAAAAACCAGTATAATCTAATGTGCTGACCACATATTTATATGTTGAAAGAAAAACATTAACACCTTGCCCCATCCCATCCTCAGAGTTTCCTGAACCACCGCCCCCCCCCCCCATGGCAAAATGACTTTTTACAATGATGATGAATTTGAGCTTTTCAGATTGCTTCATGGGGATTATTTGGACATATTACAAGGACAGTTTATAGAAAAAGGTGCCCCTAATTCGTCACAAATTTGAAGAGGAAAAGAAAACATGGTAGCCTCTTACCAAAATATTATATAACAATGAAGAAGAAAAGTTTAACATACAGGTCATCTGGCTCATCCAGCCAGTTGTGCAGATAGGTGACACACGGGATGATTCCTAAGTACATTTCTTTAATGAAGATATGAAGATGACTTCATGGTGAGTTTCTCTTAGTACCCACTCTATCACTGACATGTCCCTGAGCACCCCTGAATGCTCTAGCCAAAGGACTGTCACTATATATATCAGACCTTCTCTTCTATAGACAATGTACGGATTGGCAGTCACATCCCTAGTACAAGGATCATTAACACATTTTAATTAAGAGTCTAACTATATTAAACTATTACCCACTGTAGAGATCAAATCAAATGTTGTCAGTGTCTGTTCTTTAATAACAGACAAGTATTTTTTAAAAACTCAGAGTCCCTAAGCTAGAATTTCAATAAACACAGTCCTTAGCCTTTGACTATAAAGTCATCTCTGCAAGATTTTTCTTACTTCTTCATGAGCTGATTACAACCTTCCTAAAAGTGGTAGGCTCAAATGGACATAAATAGAACAAGACTATCAAGTACAATTAAAAAAGAGTTAGCCTGTGTAATATTAAAATGTATCCTAAAGCGGTTGCCCCAGCAACCTGAAAAAGGTGCAGTCTCAGGAATTCGTTACTCAGGGGTTCAGGAAGGCTTCAGGTAAGGGTATTCCTTCTCTGAATTGATTCATTCAGTGCATCCTGGGGAAAAGGACGCACAGGAAGAGGTTTAGCTTCAGATGGTGCAGCCTTGATGAGCAGAGGACTAAGCAGAGTGGCAACATAGAGGCACATCCACATTTACCCAAAATGCCTAGACTTTGGTGATTCCGGCTTTGGGCTGATGTGAGATGCATAAGAACAGTGGGGTTCAGAGCAAGCTCTGGGGCTGGCAGGATCACCATCACCTTTTCTCCTGTTAGTTCTAGAACATTCTGTAACTATGTGGCCTGGCCACTGCTCTGCATAGACATTGGTACCATCCCCTGAACCTGATTCTCGTAGGATAGCTTCTCTGACATCACTGAAGCACACAGCTACTTAGCCCTGCATTGGCTGGTGGCTGTCACCTGTCAGAGGGTTTCAGACAGCAAGAGATGCTGGCTGAGCAATTCACTGTCCAGAAGCAAAGTGCCTGATATAAGATGGATCTCAGGTTTACAGACACTGTGGCCCATTTCCATGTTCCATGTCACTGCAACTGGCTCCTATCTGTTCTACAGAGTGCCTCTGTCCTTACCCTTGGCTGCCTGGATGGCAAGAAATGCTTGCTGGAAGGTGGTTTCCAGGAGCTGCTGTCCTCAGCTCACCCCACAGCTCTGTCCTGCTTGGCTGATACAGGGAGCGTCCCAGCCTAGTAACTAGGCAACAAACACCAGGCTCACTCAGCAAACCTAGTCACTAACATATCAGATGACGTTTTAAAGTTCAGCCCTACCCAACTGGCCTGAGGTCACTGTACATAACCATCTCCCAGCTTCACCCCATTCTCAGAGCCTCTGCAGATGAAAGTTTTCTTTTATTTCATTGAATAAGACCTGAGGCTGCAATTGAAATCATCATATGCCTTCAAATTGATTATTCCAATAAGTGTCCAATATTCCTTGCAAACAGAAATTGTTTTCTATTTAGACCCTATGCTAGATCTATACATCTTTGTCAAATGCATGCTCATATGTGTGGGGGGTCACCTTTCCAGGTATATCTCAAGTACCCCATTTAAAATAATTTGTTCTCAGGAGACAAGCAGACATAATACTCTTCATTAAACTGGTAGCCCATTAATAGGAAAGCAATTCAAATTCAGATTTTCCTTAGTTGGAGTATCAGTCTCTGAAAAGACTCCTGTGCCCAGATTTTTTGGTTCTGTTGCTCTCCTTGTGGAGCTACTCCAATGAAGGACCATTCATGGAGATAACCTAGAACCCCTGCACAGATGTAGCCCATGGCAGTTCAGTGTCCAAGTGAATTCCATGGTAATGGGAACAGGGACTGTCTCTGACATGAACTAATTGGCCTACTCTTTGATCACCTCCCCCTGAGCGGGGAGCAGCCTTACCAGGCCACAGAGGAAGACAATGCAGCCACTCCTGATGAAATCTGATAGACTAGGATCAGAGGAAAGGAGAGGAAGACCTCCCCTATCAGTGGAGTGGGGGAGGGGCATGAGTGGAGAAGGGGAAGGAGGGTAAGATTGGGAGGGGAAGAGGGAAGGAGCTACAGGTAGGATACAAAGTAAATAAACACAGTCCAGACAGTCCTTGACATAAAGGCCTAATTCTTTAACTCTTTCCACACGGATTTTAATTATTTGAACATTATTCTATTCTCAAAGAGTCACATGAATTATTTTAAAAATATCTAGGCATATCCATGCTTATTAGCAGGGCCTTAAACTTTAAAACAAGCCATGCCTGTTTATTTGAGGCTAAGAACCCAAATCTTTTTATGTACTTCCAACCCAAAGTTCTTATAACTATATTCATATCTATGAAACAAAAACAAACAGCAATATTAGGATTTTTTTTTTCGAGTAGTCCTGGCTGTCCTGGGAGTTGTTTTGTAGACCAAGCTGGCCTCATCTCATAAAGATCCACCTGGCTCTGCCTACTGAGTGCTGGAATTAAAGGTGTGCATGACCACAGCCCAGTTTAACCTCAGGTATCTTTTATTCTTGCACTTTCCATCCATATATTTTATCTATGAGAGGAAAGTGTTCTTGCCCGGAACCTCAGACCCACACCCTTGGTTGATTCAGTAGTTACACTAGAAGTCCAAACTTGCAAGCAGTGACAACAGCCCGCCTCTACCCCGGCACTTGTGGGGACCACAGACATCCGGCCCTGACATACACCCTATATCTGCCTTTTCAAATTTATTTGCAAATTCCATCACAGTCAGTTTCCTGATTTCTAAAAATATACTTTCAAGCCTACATTTAAGAGGATTAACAACATGGATGGATGTGAGCTTCACACCTGTAGTCCTAGCACTTATGAGGCTGAGGTAAAAAGATCTCAAGTTTAAGGCCTCAAGTTTAAGCTACATTTTCAAAAGAAATGAAATTAATAATACTCAGAGGTATCATCATTGAAAATTACCATTTTGTAATGAGAATCTTGTTGGTATAATGTTCTTTTAAAATGTATATGCCTTACCCTTGTTAATTCAAATGCTGATTTCCCCACCCCCAACTCTCTGGTTTCAATCTGGATATTGCATTGTGATACTCACTATAAGCATCCTGTCTCAACTCTTGTGTAAACAGGACACAAATAAAGCAACTAGATACAATGTTGTGCAATGGGAGGAGCTAGAGAACAGGAAGGGGCGAGAAGGAGGAGGAGCTCGAGGAGAGCAGAGGGAGAGGAGAGAGCTTGGAGGACTTGGAGCATGAACCAGACCTAAGATTTCACAAAAAGCAAGTATAATGTGGGAAATCTAAATGTTAGGAAACTGAGGGCTTGGAGGTTTAGGAGGGAGTAAATATTGCCCAGCATTGTGTTCTAGGTTAACTAAAAACCCAGTCTCTGTGTGGTGATTTGGTTATACAGCTGCTGAGGATTAACAGCAGCGTTACAAGACAATAAAACAATAGCAGATATTAATAGTTGCCTACAACAAATGGTGCCCAACTAATCTAAGAATCCACACCTTTTAAATGATACTTAAATATAATTTGGAGGGGGGAATAAGCTCCCAGTGATAAAACCTAAACTTAAAATCTAAAAACTCCCAGGTCAGTTACAGTCTCTTTAAGAGAGGCTCTTTAACCGGCCCAGGAGCAAAAGACAGCCTCCTGTGGGCAGACCTGAGACTGGCTGCTGCTGCAGTCTGAGGGGTAAACAAGCATGACTCTTTTATACTGTGGCTGGCTCAACTGGTTCAGCTCCACAGCCATGGCAGGAAAGAAAGGAACTGGAGGCATTCAAACCTGTAGACAGAGTTTGGCCTAAACTGCATGTAAAATAAAGAACTGCCATGGCAGAGAGTGTTTTAATCCCTTTTGGCTTCATTTTGGCTGTCATATTCATGGATTTGGTTGCAATATGTTTAATGGTGTTGGTTCTTCTCCATGCCTTCTCCAAGAAAGTTTAAGGAGAAAATGGGGAAAAATCCAAGGATTGGGGTACTAAGTTACAGACAGTAGTACTCATCCAAATAATTAGGTTAATAACGGCTAAAATTCAAAGCTCTCTGGCTACAAGGTATTTGTCAGCTCTTTCTGGTAAGGGTCCGCCAATTTATTGAAACATCAACTAAAATAACCAACTGGGCTTTGTTTGTTTCAACATAAATTGGCACAACTGACCCCAAACTTAAAATTTTCTTTTCTCTTTGCTGGATTTTCATTTAAAGGCTTTGAGTTACAAATATACTGATTTGAAACTATATATATATCTAAATAAGTTGGTGAAGGCACATGCCTTTCTTCCCAACACAAAAACAAACAGGCAGATCTCTGAGTTCTGGATCAAGATTATTTACATAATAAAAGCCATGATGGCAACTCCTGCTGTTTAGCCACTTACACAGATAGTCTAAGATTCTAAATGACAAAATTTTCCTTAAGGTTACCATGTAAATTCTTTTTTCTTAATAATAGATGTTATATCCTTACTGGTCTAAAGGTTGGATCCACATCATTTTTAGGTTTAAAGTAACACTGCTCTGAAAACTACTTTATCCTTTTAAATGTGAGATATTTTCATGGGAGAAAAATGTTGGTCGTGCCTATGTAAAAAAGACACAAGAGGCTTAAAGATGGCAAAGTACATGCCAACCTAGTTTAGTCCTAAAAACTCAAAAATTATATTCATATGTTTAAAAAACAAAACTGTCCATCCCATATTAAAAAGAGGGCAAGCCAAAGAATAGCCACTATCATTGTAAAGTCCAGGTACAAGATGCCTAGGATATACTTAACGTTAAGGGTAAGAGAGTTTATATGCTAATACTAAGAGAGTTTATATATAAAGTTCGGCTATAAAGGCATAACTGTCCAGTCTGCATAAAAAAAGGGCAAGCCAAAAAATAGCCACTATCAATGTAAAGTCCAGGTACAAGATGCCTAGGGTATGCTTAAATGCTAGAGGTAAGAAGGAGTTTAAATAAAAAGTTTGGCTATAAAGGCATAACTGCCCATCCTGTATAAATAAGGGACAAGCCAAAAAATAGCCACAAACAATGTAAAACCCAGGTACAAGATGCCTAGGGTATGCTTATCACTGTAAAGCCCAGGTACAAGATGCCTAGGGTATGCTTAAATGCTAAAGGTAAGAGGGAGTTTAAATAAAGTTTGGCTATAAAGGCATAACTGCCCATTCTATATAAACAAGGGGATAGGACAAATAGCTACAACTTATATAAAAATCTACGGCTAAACCTCAAAACAGGTACAAGATACCTATGGTATGCTTATATTCTAAATTAAAAAGGAGTTTATATAAAGTTTCCTTAAAACATGTGTTTTTCTATTGCTTAAGGCAACCACCTTGTCTCTCTATTGGGAGGCTTCTCTAGGGAAATAGGTAGCAACGTGGCCTAATACAACAGGCACGCAAGAGCCCGAAAAGATATTTTAATCTATCTAACCTTTTTTTGATGATAATGATTGTATGTTCAATAAAAATGGTAACTTATATTGCTAATCCCTTTACATGGGAACAACTCTAAAACTGACTGAAACATAAAAATATGTTTTCAGCCAAAAACTTCAACAATACTTGGCCAGTAAATCCTTAGCTATAATATCCTCAAAATGTATTATGCTAACCTTTTAATGCTTACAGTTTAGTTTCATCCTGCACATCTCATACATTTATAATTTTAGAACTCTATAATGCTTGTGAGAAGTTATATGTTTGCAGAACAAAAGAACTGGACACCAGAGATGCTGGATCAAACCTAACAGAATCATTTCTTCAGCATGCTGAGACATTGACACATCAGTTCCAGCATCTTGCATGTTCCAGCATTCTGCTTGTACCTGCCTCAACTTCTTCAACTGCCGTTTCACATCAAAGCCTGCTCCCAAAAGAACTTTGAAGAAAGCTACTAATATTAACTGGTTCAGCATTTTGAACTGTTCCAAAAAGGACTTTCATTAAGCCTGAAATTTCTCAACATTCAAATGTTATTGGACCACAAATGTTATTGCTTGCTTAGTTAACCATTTTTATTTGGGCCCCCTACATGATTTCTACATGTCCACAATGTCAGCTAGAAGAAACTCATGAGAATGGTGTTCAATTTCCTTTAAAGGGGGTTGGGTATGTTTTTGGTTGTTTGCTATGGCTACGAAATTTTATTGTCATTGGGAGATGTTTATTATTAACGGTCTTATTCAAAGTAAAACAAGGAATATACAGGGATATTTTATAGAAATAGAAAAAGGGTAGATTATTGAATCTACTCAACTTAAGGTTTTTTTGTTATTCCCAAATAAGGTTAACTTTAACTCTGGTATAGGATTTTGCATATTGATGCAAAAATAAGTATTTTTAATACATTGGTATAAGCTTTAGTATATTGATAGAAAGTCAAGGTTACTTCCAATACTTTTAAACTATTATTAAAAGGTGGTTAGGATATGCAAGTTATTTGCAAGTTATATGCAAGGTATGCAAGTTATTTGCTTGTTATTCAACTCATAGTCATGTCAGACACTAGTCTAATTTATCACAGGAGTATATCTCATAGGTTTGACAGATAGATATGATTTTGTATACAAAGCGATTACATAAAGTTAGGTAGTCTTCAAAAACTTCAGAGACCTACAGAATGTGGCATTTAAAATGTTATTATTTTAAAGATTCTTTGACAATGAGACAAGTCATTTCCTGGCAGCACCCCGCCTACCTGAAAGAAGATAATGAGCATCAAAGAACCTCCATATGGAGATGGCTTCAAATGTGGCCAACAAGCCACTTGGGTAAAGAAAATATCCTCGCTTCACAACAGACAAATTCTGCCTAAAATGGGAGAGCTTAAATGCAGGACAAGTCGACTGCAGAACTCTGCCAAGACAGGGTAAGCAGTTCCTAAATAGTTCCTGCTTCACGTATATGTCTGTCAAGATATTCTGAGCCAGAAGGCTGAAGATGATGCTCCAACG
Source organism: Meriones unguiculatus (assembly GCF_030254825.1). NCBI lineage: Eukaryota > Metazoa > Chordata > Mammalia > Rodentia > Muridae > Meriones > Meriones unguiculatus. The sequence continues at coordinate 34,114,119 of NC_083351.1, forward strand.
TTATAGAGAGTTATGGGTGACTGTTCAGCAGCAAACTGTCTCTGTCAGTTTTTTTTATTTTTTGGAAGCTGCTAACATGCACTTCCTATTTTCTCTCATAACTGATGTTATTCCTTCTCAAGTCTCTGATGGGGTTGAAGACCAAGTAGTTACAGTATCACATTTAAGATTAAGTTGTTTAGAAATTAAGAAATCTTTTTATATAGGTAATACCAATAAGGATAAAAGTTAATTTAGGTATAGAACTTTAAACTTATCAAGATAGATAAGATAATCAGACACTTTCTCCTAAGATACCCTCTCCATGTGCTAAATACACATGGACTAGACATTGCACGTGTAGATCTTACCTAACAGTTTTCATAATTTCATAATTATTGTTGTATTGAAAGAAAAGGAGCCTTTTATTGGACTTAAAGGGGGAAATGTTGGTATAATGTTCTTTTAAAATGTATATGCCTTACCCTTGTTAATTCAAATGCTGATTTCCCCACCCCCAACTCTCTGGTTTCAATCTGGATATTGCATTGTGATACTCACTATAAGCATCCTGTCTCAACTCTTGTGTAAACAGGACACAAATAAAGCAACTAGATACAATGTTGTGCAATGGGAGGAGCCAGAGGACAGGAAAGAGGGGAGGAGCTAGAGAACAGGAAGGGGCAAGAAGGAGGAGGAGCTCGAGGAGGGGAGAGCATGAGGAGAGCAGAGCTGGAGGAGAGATCTTGGAGGATGTGGAGCATGAACCAGAACTAAGATTTCACAAAAAGCAAGTATAATGTAGGAAATCTAAATGTTAGGAAACTGAGGGCTTGGAGGTTTAGGAGGGAGTAAATATTGCCCAGCATTGTGTTCTAGGTTAACTAAAAACCCAGTCTCTGTGTGGTGGTTTGGTTATACAGCTGCTGAGGATTAACAGCAGCGTTACCAGAAGGTAAAACAATAGTAAATATCAATAACCACCTACAACAGAATCTAGTTGAATGTTGCTGAAAGTTTGTGTAATTACGGAATTAGAGTGCTGAGCAGACACACTTAGGAACAAATTATCCTACAGATGCACCTGCTGTGTGTGTGTGTGTGTGTGTGTGTGTGTGTGTAAAAATCTTTGCCTACAATAAGGCAAGTTTAGAGTTACTTTTTATTCTCACAGTGGTGTGTGTGTGTGTGTGTGTGTGTGTGTGTTTTCTTTAAAGCAATATCTACTAAAAAATACCTTGACATGCTTAGGTCCTAATTCACTATGCACTCCTCCGATTTTTCTTCATAGCTTTGTACAACTTAATATTCAGGCTAGGGAAACTAGAAATTTCCTCCAGGTCAAACAGTTCCTTAAATCTATCTACAAATTTATTTTCTTTCTCCAGCCTGAATCTCATAACCCAGAGGATAGTGGTAGTGTCTCTGCAGAGATGGTCAAAGGTCATGAGAAGCTCCTCCAGGAAGGGATGGGCATAGACAACATCAGCCGCCAGGATGTAGTCGAAGTTATTAGAAGACCTTGGGAAGTTCCTATCTAAGGCTACTCCCCAGGATAACTCTTTAACCTGAGGCAAATGCTTGCATTTCATCTTGGTGTTTCTGGAAATATTATATTGCAGGTTTCCAAGTAATTCGGGTAAGTCTGTAGCAGTCACACGAGCACCTGTTTAAAAAAAAAAAAAAGGTTCATAGGAAAAGTGACCCTCTTGCAATGTCAGTCAGGTTTCAAGCCAATATGCACTCTGAGATTCTTCACAACTAGGCCCAAAGAAAAGGCACATACAGGACAGTGCTTTTCAGAATGGACACTAAATCACTTCTCTGCCCCTCTTAAAGAAACAAAAAAACAAAACAAAAAAAAAAAACAAAACAAAAAAAACAAAACAGGATCTCATGATATGATACTTCTGTGTCCTGCTGACCCCCTGGGCTTTGTCTAGCTCAACACTGTTGTTCTCTATTTAGCTATTACAGGCTAGGAAAAAAAAGAGCACCTCATGGCAATAATCCAAGGTCACTGATGAAGGCAGTACTTTCCAAAGAGTTGCAAGCCTCTGAATGCTTTGAAACTTGGTGAATGATATAGAGAAGTAACAAACTACCAACAATACACTGGCTAGTTTTCTGTCCTGTGGGCAGGTCTCTGGGGACATTTTCTTGACTCATGATTAATGAGGGAAGGCCCAGCCCACTGCAGATGGAGTCACCCCTAAGCAAGCTGAAGTGTCATGGAGACTGAAGAGGTCACCCTCTAACTAGACACAGCTCCTAGTGTAGGGAAGGGAACACCAACCCACCCACAAAAACTTCCACCCAATATTTACTCTGCCTACAAGATGTGCAGAGTCAAAAACAGAGCAGAGATTGAGGGAATGTCTAACCAATGCCTGGCCCAACCTGAAACTCACTTCATGGGAGACAGCTAAACCCTGACACCATTAACGATACTCTGCTGTGCTTATAGATGGGAGCCTAGCACAGCTGTCCTCTGAGTGGCTCCACCCAGCACCTGACGGAAACAGATGCAGAGACCCACAACCAAACATTGGATGGAGCGCAGGGAGCCTTGTGGAAGAGTAGAGAGAAGGATAGAAGGACTCAGAGGGGATGAAGCTCCACAAGAACACCAACAGAGCCAACTAACCAGGACCCAGGGAGATACTGTGGAGACTGAAAAACCAGCCAAGGACCATGCATGGACTAGACATAGGCCACCTACACAGATGTAGCCAATGGGCAGCTTGGTCCTCATATAGTTCCCTAGTAAGTGGATTGGGGGCTGACTCTGACACGGACTCTGTTGGATGCTTTTCAATCACTTTACCCTGGCAGGGCTACGTTGCCAGGCCATAGGGGAAGAGGGTGCACTCAGTCCTGATGCAACTTGATATGCTGAGGTGAGGGAGGCTCCCCTTCTCTGAGGAGTAGGTAAGGGGGAAGGAGAAAACAAAGAGTGAGGGTGGGACCAGGAGGAGAGGAGGGAGAGGGCTACAGACCAGGAGGCAAAATACATAAATAAAAATTAAAACATTTATCAAGTGTGTTTCCTAGTAAGGGGAACAGGAACTATTTCTGACATGAACTCAATGACTGGTTCCTTTCCGTCCCCCGCTCTCAGGGAGGATCAGCCTTGCTAGGCCACAGAGGAGGACATGGCAGCTAGTCCTGAAGATACCTGATAAGCTAGGGCCAGATGGAAGGGGAGGAGGACCTCCCCTAGCAGTGGACTTGGAAAGGGACAGGGAGGAGATGAGGGAGGGAGGGTGGTATTGGGAGGGAATGAGGGAGGGGGCTATGGCTGGGATACAAAGTAAATAACCTGCGATTAATATTAAAAAATAAAAATTAAAAAAATTAAATCTATTCATCTCAGGTGAAAGAAAAAAAAAAGAGAGAAAGAAATAAAAGAAAACAGGCTGAGCAAGCTGTGCCAACCAAAGCCAATAAATAGCATTCCTCCATGGCCTCTGCCTCAGTTCTTGCCTCCAGTTTTTTGCCTTGGGTTCCTGGTCCTTGACTGACCTGAGGGTTGTAGATGAAATGAGCCCTTTTCTCCCTAAGTTGTTTTTGGTCCTGGTGTTTCTCATGGCAACAGAAACCTAACTGGTATAAGCACCACAAAGAAGTACCTAGATTTCATCAGTCTCATCCTAGGTGAGAAATGACCCAAGACTTATAGGCGGATCACCCACTAATAAACACCACTGAAATGTGATGCTGGGAGACTTGTAAAGAACTGTAGTTACATAGAAATAAATGCAAAACATATGAAGAGACATGTAAGTCAAAAAAATGAAATATTCCAATACTCTGTGGAAGTGGTATTCTATGAATCATCCTTCCACCAAGAGTTGGCTGAAGAAAATAGAAAACTTTGTACAATCACTGTTTTAAATGTGTAAGACATCTGAAAAGAGGAGCCTACATACATGTTGATATTAGGAAATGACCTGATTCTTCCAACCCTGACAAAAGTTGATTTAAATTTTTTATTTTTTCCAACCATCTAATAAACATGACTATCATGACCAACAAGAGTCAGAAAGAAAAATTCTAAGCCTTTCATGAATATAAGTAATACTGGGTATTCTAGGATTGAACAGGGAGTGCTCATATGAGTAGAGAAAGGGAAAAAAACTTTTTTAAAATTAATCACATGGAAAGTAGCATGACATGTATATTTATGGCCAGTTTCCCCTTGCCTCCATCCAAAGCATAAATCTTCCTACCAGGAGATATTTATGTATACAGCCCTAAGCCAAAGGTCCTGGGTGGAGGACAGAAAGCTTATGGGAAGAAAGCAGAAACAGTTTCTGAGTTGTGAGCGAAGAGTAGTGCCCTTTTCATGAAGGACCTTGGCAGCAGCTAATTTCTAAAATATTTGGTTCGCAAAATGACCAGTAACAGAATCTGAAAATAACCTATAAATAAAGCTCATATTAAGCAAAGCCATAGATAGCATCAGACAATACAAACTAGGATAAGAAATGGGAAGCCACAACAGAATAAGAAGTCTAGGTGAACTCAGAACAAACCAGAACCATTCACCAATCTCATGCCAGATATCTCTTCACATCAACTGCAATGATATGAAAATTAAAAATAAAAGGAAAGTATACATGCCGTTGGTAGAAATATCAACCTTCATATCTTTTTTATTAATTACACTTTATTCACTTTGTATCCCCCCATAAACCCCTCCCCTCCTAATCCCACCTTCCCTCTCCCTTCTTCACGAATGCCCCTCCCCAAATCCACTGATAGGGGAGGTCCTTCTCTCCTTCCTTCTGATCTTAGTCTATCAGATCTCATCAGGAGTGGCTGCATTGTCATCTTCTGTGGCCTGGTAAGGCTGCTCCCCCCTCAGGGGGAGGTGATTAAAGAGCAGGCCGATCAGTTTATGTCAGAGGCAGTCCCTCTTCCCATTACTATGGAACCCACTTGGACACTGAGCTGCCATGGGCTACATCTGTGCAGGAGTTCTAGGTTATCTCCATGCCTGGTACTTGGTTGGAGTATGAGTCACTGGAAAGACCCCTCTGTTCAAATTTTCTGGTTTTGTTGCTCTCCTTGTGGAGTTCCTGTCCTCTCCAGATCTTACTATTTCCCTCTTCTTTCATAAGATTCCATGCAACAATTGGCCATAAGTCTTAATGTAGATAAATCTAATTTTCAACAAATCTTTTTAAAATCCCAAGGTAAGGAATACCTCTTGCCCATACTGTGTTAAAAGTACCCAGATACTGTATTTGTATCTAAAGACACAATCATTACCACTTTCAGGATACTGAACAAATGACGTTCATCTTTTTTATGTTTGTCTCAAGTTAAACAAATACACCGAAGAGATCAATTCTTTTTAACAGACCAAAGAGCTTTCCAAAACATAGACTCTGTCTGATCCTGAACCAGGAGGATTCAACAGATTTTTTAATAGAGTCCCCGAGTCTAACCATTCCAGGTGAAACAGCCTCCAGGCAGAGAAAAGTTTTAATTTCAGTATTGGGAAGGACTTTCAGGGTCTTGTATTTCTTCAGTGATTAGAAAGTTTTAAGTTACTAAATCTTAAATTCCTCTCAAGATTTTAAAGCTATAGGTTTGTTCTTCTGATGATAAAAAAAAAAAAAGTAAGATAGACTGGGGTCGTAAACTTCAGAGGGTGAAGCCAAATGAAAACAATGAAATGTAGAACAAAAATATTGGGCTAAACCACGGCAGCCATGCAGAGAGACAGTTTTGCACATTCAGATGGAAAAGATGCTGGTGAGAGACCTAGAGGTCATAAAATGAAGAATGGAAATGAAGAATCAAATTCAAAGACAAACCCCTAAAAATCAAAGCAGAGATACGAGTTGTGTGTGATTCTTAATACTCCTCCCCTATTTTAATAGGAGCACGTTCATAAAAGCCTAGCATTCTAGAACCCCCAAAGGAATCTAGCAGGATGACGAAGTTCACCCCCCACCCCCCCAGGCTAGGCTCCTTAGTTCACATTCCACGGGAAGATTTAAAGCTGCTTACGCAGAAAATTCTGGGAAGAAACCAGGAAAGAAATGTTAACCTTGGTAGAGTTCCTTGATGAAGTCTGTTTTAAATAATTAAGGAGTTACACATGGGCGGGAGAAGCTCATCAATGTCGCGTGCTGAGCGCTCATCCCTTTCTTCGAAGGTCTGAGATGGGGCCTCCCCGCAGCCCTAACAGGGCTCTTCCCGAATGGGGAAGTGAGTTCCCAGGAAGCAGAGCTCCATGCATGGGCAACTGGGCAGGAGAGGCCCTGAGTGGGCAGATGCCTCACTCATCCAAGTTCAGGACCCACTCAGGGTCAGGTGTGGAGTCACACAATCCTAGATCATAATACACTGGAAAGCAGAAGTGACTACTGATGTTTGGTCATTAGTTTTCTGACCAGCTCCATTTGATAAAAAAAAAAAAAAAAAAAACATACCTACTTACCAAGCAAACTTGCCACAATGGAGACAAGCCCTGTCCCAGCTCCAATTTCAATCACATTTTTATCAACCATGTTATATTGCTTGGCATGTGTTTCCAGGAAATAGCATAGAACAAGGGCCTAGGAAAATTGAGAGGAAAGGATGTTTGAAGCAATAATAGTAAAATTAAACCCCATAGATATTCTGATCTGAGCATGTGCACCTCTGGGTATGAGTAAATTCGTGGATGTTCATACAAATCATTCTAGAAAATTACCATCAGAAGTACTTCCCCTGAGCCCAACATTTTGGCTGGGTAGAAAAAGTCCTCATTGAAAAGAAAGGCAAAAATGAGTGAAACTACAGAGTGTCGTCGTTTAAAATCGACCATCTTTACATTTCTCACAATACTGGATGATTCCGAGTAACTTGTGAGGTTGTGATGGGAGTAGCTGTGGTCTACCACCCTTCATGAAGTCGCTCGTGAAGGAGTGGGTGTCTTTAGAAGTATCCTACTTGTGAGCTGCATATAGACATCCTTTATGCTTGTTTAATTCAAACAGAGCCAATAAAAATAAGAAATGAAAACATTTACTCTTTTCCTATCTCATAGTTATAAAAGCTGAAGACACCTACATTTTTATTTAGCCTACGAATGTCAATAAAGTCAGAAACAAATTTAATTGTTGGAAGCAAACTCTCAACACTCAATTTTAGTGTTGTCTAAGATCACAAAATAGAATCTTGCTACCTATTTCCTTCTTCCAAGTCGAAAAGAACAATAAATAAAACTGGGAAATAATTGGGTGCAGCAATTTTGTAAAAAATTATACCGAGGGCCAGACAAATGCACCGTAACAATCCTTGGCTTCGGTAATTCGAATCTCATGCCCAGCAAAGTGAAAGCCTTCCCAAGAAATAGTCGTTATCACAGTTGGAATAAAACTTCTTGCCATGATCTCTGCGACCACCTGCTTGTCATCACCATCTTCTCTGTTTTCTGAAAGAAAGAAAAAAAGAAAAAAAAAAGGCATGGCTTTAATCATGCTAAATGAAATAAGCCAGGCCCACAAGGGAAATATCACATGTTTTTTTCTAACATGAGGAATCTAGATTCAAGGTTTAATCAAGATTTTTTAATTCTCAGAAAAGACCACTGTGCCCAGATATTTTGGTATTGTTGCTCTCCTTGTGGAGTTCCTGTCCTCTCTGGGTCTTACTATCTCCCCTTTCTTTCATAAGATTCCCTGCACTCTGCTCAAAGATAGGTTATGAGTCTCAGCATCTGCTTTGATACACTGCTGGGTAGAGTCTTTCAGAGGCCTGCACAGATGTAGCCCATGGCAGCTCAGTATCCAAGTGAGTTGCCTAGTAATGGGAACAGGGACTGTCTCTAACATGAACTCAGTGGCTGGCTCTTTGACCACCTCCCCCTGAGGGGGGAGCAGCCTTGCCAGGCCACAGAGGAGGACAATGCAGCCAGTCCTGATGAGACCTGATAAGCTAGGGTCAGATGGAAGGGGAGGAGGACCTCCCCTATTAGTGGACTTGGAAAGAGGCATGGGAGGAGATGAGGGAGGGAGAGTGGGATTGGGAGGGAATGAGGGAGGGGTCTAAGGTGGAATACAAAGGGAATAAACTGTAATTAATATAAAAAATAAGTTTAAAAATGTAAAAAAAACTTTTTAAATTCCTAGGTTTTTAGATATGAAAGCAGAAAGCAGACTGTGTGGAAGGAGGAGGGGATAATGGGAATGGAAAAGAAAAAGGAATGAAAAGAAAAACCAATATTATATGTTACTTTTTATTTGTGGGGCTAAGATTTTAAAGCGTAAATGTGAGGCTGCTTGCAGATATGACAGGAAAGAAGTGTGTAGGAGGGGGCCAAGGAAGGGTGATGTGGGTGAGTGTGAATGAGAAGAGTACTGTGTAAGCATGCAAATACTATAAAGGAACCTATTTTTTAAAGATGTATTTATTATGTATACAATAATTTGTCTGCATTATGACATCACACCAGAAGAGGGCACTAGATCTCACTATAGATGGTTGTGAGCCACCATGTGGTTGCTGGGAATTGAACTCAGGAACTCTGGAAGAGCAGACAATGCTCTTAACTTCTGAGCCATCTCTCCAGCTCTAAGAAACCTTTTTTTTTATGCTTACAAAAATCATAAAACTATTTCAAGTCCTATAAAAAGTAAAATCCAGTGAAATACAGATATCCTGTAAGAAAAACACAGCCCTTCTCAATTCAAGGTACTATTGAATACCCACTGACATTAGACAAAATAAACTAGCAAACTGTTGAAATATCCTTCATGGGGACAGCAAGATGGCTCAGGTGGTAAAGGAGCTCGCTGCCAAGCTGAAGACTTAAATTCAATCTCTAGAACCTACACGATGGAAAAAAGAACTTATTCCCCACCCTTACTCTGTGCCATGTCCCCATCACTCCTACCCTTAAAAAAAAAATCATCCCTGCAAACCCAGCAGCGGAGAGCCCTACCCCATCCTCTGGGCACCCCATTCCCACTCGAGATCTCCAATTCCTGGAGGGCCATGGGGGCCATCTGGGGCAGACAGGTGAGACCTCTACACACAACCCCTGCATGTGCCATGTAGCTGAGCAAACACAGCAGTGGTGGGTGATGCCCTGCCCCCTGCATTCTTCATCTACTGAACCTCACCCCTACAAGCATTCCAGGAGGATGGCAGCCCCCAGGGACCACCAGGTCAGAATCCTCAGACCACAATTCCCTTGCCTTGTCTTCTCAAAAAGCCTATCAGGAGAGAACCCCACCCTACCCCTGAAAACCCCATTCCTGGCCCAGTGTGCAGCCCCCATCCACAGAGGCCCATAGTGGTCACCCAGGACAAACAAGTGAGACCTCCACATGCCAGCCCGCTACCTTAACCGGACCCCTGGGCAAACACAACAGGAGTAAGCCACACCCTCCCTCAAGCCTGCTCTATCTCATGGGTCACAGCCATACCTGTATTTCCAGAGACCTTGGGCCATCAGGGACCACCAGGTAAGAGTCACATCCCCACCCCAGCCAGTCCATCCCCCTAAAACACTCCCAACAGAGGTAAAACTGCACTTTCTCCCCAATGCTCCATATTCTGACCCATAACTCGCCTTCTATTACCTGAGGCCAATACCAGAGACAAGTAGAGGGCTAAAGGTCAGCATAAGAACACAAATATCAAGAGCCTGGGAAATATGACAACACCAGAACCCAACTATCATACTATAGAAAGCCCAGGATATCTTAACACAGTGGAGGAACCAAAAAAGAAAAAAGAAAAATAATGACCTTAAATCCAGTCTCATGAAGATGATAAAGGCTTTTACAGAAGAAATGAATAAATCCCTTAAAGAACTAGAGGAAAACACAATTAAATGGGTGAAGGAAAGGAATAAAACTGTCTAAGACTTGAAAATGGAAATAGAAGCAATAAAGAAAGCACAATCTAACAGATTCCTGGAGATGAAAAACTTAGGGAAGAGAACAGGAACAACAGATGCAAACATCACCAACAGAATCAACAAGATAGAAGAGAGAATCTCAGGTGTAGAAGATATGACAGAAAAATTTGATACATCAATCAAAGAAAATGTTAAAGCTAAAAATCTCCTGAAAGAAAACACCCAGGAATTGTGGGGCACTATGAAAAGACCTAACCTATGAATAAAATGAATAGAAGAAGGTGAAGAGTTTGAGCTTCAAGGACCAAAAGATATTTTCAACAAAAATCATAGAAAAAAAATTTCCCCAACCTAAAGAAAGAGATGCCTATAAACATACAAGAAGCCCACAGAACACCAATTAGACTGGACCAGAAAAGAAATCTTCCTACCACATAATAATCAAAACACTAAATCTACAGGACAAAAAAATAATAATATTAAAAACTGCAAGGGAATAAGCTCAAGTAACATATGAAGACAGACCTACACCTGACAACAGAGACTAAAAGCCAGAAGGGCCTGGCAGATGTCTTTCAAATCCTAAGAGAGCACAGATGTCATCTCAGACCACTATACTCAGCAAAACTCTCAAACACCATAGATGGATAAAACAAAAAAATTCTAAGACAAAACCAAATTTAAACAAATCCAGCCCTACAGAAAATACTAGGAGGATAACTCCACCCCAAGGAGGGTAACTACATAAAAAAAAAAAAAAAACAGGAAATAAATTATTCCACATCAGCAAAAACAAAAGAAGGGACGCACACATAAACACACATATGTACTAACACCACAAACATAAAAATAAGAGGAATTAACAATCTTTGGTCATTAATATCTCTCAACATCAATAGTCTTAGTTCACCAATAAAAAGACACAGGCTAACATAATGATTGTTAAAACATTATTTTTCTGCATACAAGAAACAAAGATAAACATTACCTCAGAGTAAACAGCTGGGAAAAGGTTTTCCAAGCAAATGGACACAAGAAGCAAGCTAGAGTAGCTATTCTAATGTCCAATAAAATAGTCTTTCAACCAAAATTAATCAAAAGATATGGGGAAGGGCACTTCATATTCATCAAAGCAAAAATTCACCAAGATAACATCTCAATTCTGAACATATATGCCCCAAATGTAAGGGCACCCACATTTATAAAAGAAACTTTACTAACTTAAACCACACATCGAATGCCACACTTTAATAGTAGGAGATTTCAAAACCCCTCTCTCAGTAATGGACAAGTCACCAAGTCAGAAACTAAACAGAGATATAATGAAACTAATCAATGTTATGAGACAATTGGACCTAACAGATATCTACAGAACATTCCATCCAAACACAAAAGAAAATACCTTCTTCTCAGCACAGAACCTTCTGCAGATTTGACCACATACTTGGACACAAAGCAAGCCTCAACAGATACAAGAAAATTGAAATAACGCCTTGTGTTCTATAAAGACCACCATGGATTAAAGCTGTTCTTCAACAACAACAGAAACAATAGAATATCTAAAAACTCACGGAAATTAAACAACTCTCTAGTCAATGACCACTGGGTCATGGAGGAAAGAAAGAAAGAAATTAAAGATTTTAGAATTCAATGAAAATGAAGGTACAACATACCCCCAACTTATGGGAAACAATGAAATCAGTGCTAAGAGAAAAGTTCATAGTACTTAGATCATACACTAACTTTTTTTTGAGACAAGATTTCTCTGTGTAGCTTTGGCTGTCCTGGACTTGCGTTGTAGACCAGGCTGTCCTTGAAATCCCAGAGATTCACTTGCCTCTGCCTCCCCTAAGGCTGAGATTACAGATGTGCACCACCGCGGCCAGCTGCCATACTAACAATTTAAAAGCACACCTGAAAGCTTTAGAACAAAAAGAAGCAAGCACACCCAAGAAGAGTAGATGGTAGGAAATAATCAAACTCAGCGCAAAAGCAATAAAGTAGAAACAAAGAGTACAATACAAAGAATCAAAAAACCAAGAGCTGTTTGTTTGTTTTTGTTTGTTTGTTTGTTTGTTTTTGAGAAAAAAAACAAGATAGACAAACCCCTCCCTAGCTAAACTAACTAAAAGGCAAAAAGAAAGTATCCACATTAGCAAAAATCAGAAATGAAAAGGGGCACATAACAACAGATAAAGGAAATCTAAAGAATCATTAGATCTTACTTCAAAAACCTGTATGTCAAAATATCGGAAAATCTAAATGAAATGGATAATTTTCTTGAGAGATACCACTTACCAACATTAAGTCAAGATCAGGTAAACAATATAAATAGACCTATAACCTCTAAGAAAATAGAAGTAGTCATTAAAAGTCTCCCAACCAAAGAAAGCCCGGAGCCAGACAGTTTCAGTGCAGAATTCTACCAGGCTTTCAAAGAAGAGCTAATATAAAAATTTCTGAAACTATTCCACAAAATAGAAACAGAAAGAACATTGCCAAATTCACTCTGAGGCCACAGTCATCCTGATACCTACAAAAACCCAACAAAGAAAGAAAACTTCAGACCAATCTCCATTATGAACATTGATGCAAAATATTGAACAAAATACTCGCAAACCAAATCCAGGAACACATCGTCCATCATGATCAAGTAGGTTTCATCCCAGAGATGCAGGGATGGTTCAACATATGAAAATTCATCAATGTGATCCACCCTATAAACAATCTGAAAGAAAAAAAAAAAACACATGATCATCTCATTAGATGCTGAAAAGGCTTTTGACAAAATAAAACACCCCTTCACGTTTAAAGCTTGGAAAGATCAAGGACACAAGGTGCATACCTAAACATAATAAAGGCAATATACAGTAAGCCAAAAGCCAACATCAATTTAAATGCAATTGTACTAAAATCATGGACAAGACAAGGCTGCCCACTTTCTCTGTTTCTATTCAATATAGTACTTGAAGTTCTAGCTAGAGCAATAAGACAACTAAGGGAGATCATGGAAGATACAAATTGGAAAGAAAGAAATCAAAGTATCGCTATTCACAGATGATATGATAGTATACATAAGTGACCCCAAACATTCTACCAGAGAACTCTTACAGCTGATAAACACATTCAGCAAAGTGGCTAGATACTTAAAAAGAAAAAATCAGTAGCCCTCCTTTACACAAGAGTTAAACAGATTGAGAAAGAAATTAGGGGAAACACCCTTTATGATAGCCACAGATAATATAAAATATTTTGGTGTAACTCTAACCAAGCAAGTGAAAGACCTATATGACAAGAACTTCAAGTCTGTGGCAAAAGAAATAAAAAAAGATGCTAGAAAATAGAAAGATCTCTCATGCTCCTGGATCAGTAGGATTAACATAGTTTAAAGTTTCCATCTTACCAAAAGCAATCTACAGATGCAATGAAATTCCCAACATGATTCTTTACAGACATTGAAAGAGCAACAATCAACTTCACATGAAAAAAATAAAAGACCCAGGAGAGCTAAAATAATTCTGTACAATAAAAGAACTCCTGGAGGTAACACGATCCCTGATTTCAAGCTGTACTCCAGAGCAATAGTAATAAAGACTGCATGATATGGCACAGAAACAGAGAGGCTGACCAAAGGGATCAAACTGAAGATATACAAACAAACCCATATAGCTACAGGCACTTGGTTTTCGACAAACCATACAATGGAAAAAGCGGCAGTTTCAACAAATGGTGCTGCTCTAACTGGATGTCTACATGTTGAAAAAATGCAAATAGATCTATATCTAGCACCCTGCACAAAACTCAAGTCCAAGAAGATCAAAGACCCCAACATAAAACCAGATACACTCTATCTAATAGAAGAGAAAATGAGGAAAAGCCTGTGATTCATTGGCATAGGGACAACTTCCTGAACAAAACACCAACAGCTCAGGCTCTCTAAGATCAACAATTAACAAATAGGACCTCATGAAACTGAAAAGCTTCTGTAGAGCAAAGGACACTGTCAATAGAGCAAATGACAGGCTACTTATTGGAAAAAGATCTTCACCAATCCTACATCAGACAAAGGGCTAATATCCAAAGCATATTAAGAAATTATACAACAATAAACCAAATAATCCAATTAAAATATGGAGTATAGAGCTAAACAGAATTCTCAACAGAGGAATGAATCTTATAGGAGAAAACAAGTAACTGGACAGGAGCCTACCACTGAGGTCCTCTGAAAGTCTCTACCTAGCAGTATCAAAGCAGATACTGAGACTCATAACCAAACCTTCGGCAGAGTGCAGAGAATCATATGAAAGAAGGGGGAGTTAGTATGACCTGGAGAAGACAGGAGCTCCACATGGACCAAATATATCTGGGTACAGGGGTCTTTTGTGAGACTGATACTCCAACCAAGGACCATATATGGATATAACCTAGAACCTCTCCTTGGATGTAGCCCATGGTAGCTCAGGGAAACAGGGGCTATTTCTGACATGAACTCAATGGCTCGCTCTTTGACACACCACCCCCCCTACCGAGGGAGGAGCAGCCCTGCTGGACCACAGAGGAGGACTTTGCAGACAGGCCTGAAGATACCTGATAAGCTAGGGTCAGATGAAAGGGGAGAGGTCCTCCCCTATCAGTGGACTTTGAAAGGGGTAGGGAGAAGTTGAGAGAGGGAGAGTGGGATTGGGAGGGAAGAAGGGAGCTGGATAAGTTAATAAACTATAACTAATATTTAAAAAATAAAAATTTAATTCAAAAAAAGAAATGCTCAATGTCTTTGTCATCAGGGAAATGCAAATCAAAATGACTCTGAGATTCCCTCTTATACCTGGCAGAGTGGCTAAGACAAAAACTGAAGTGACAGTACATGGTGCCAAGAACGCAGAGAAAGGGTAATGCTCCTCCATGGCTGGTGGGAGTGCAAACTTAAACAACCACTTTGGAAATCAATCTGGAGGTTTCTCAGAAGATTGGGAATAGTTCTCATGATCCAGCTATAGCACTCCTGGGCATATACCCAAAGATGTTCCACCATACCATGACGTCTGCTCAACTATGTTCATAGCAGCTTTTTTCATAATAGCCAGAAACTTGAAACAACACAAATGTCCCTCAACTGAAGAATGGATAAGGAAACTGTGGTACATCTACACAATGGAATACTACTCAGCTATTAAAAACAAGGAAACCATGCAATTTGCAGGCAAATGGATGGGACTAGAAAAGATCATCCTGAGTGAGGTAACCAGAGCCAGAAAGACACACATGGTATGTACTCATTTATAAGTAGATATTAGCCATATAGTACAGGATAACCATGCTACAATCCACAGACCCAAAGAAGCTAAGAAACAAAAAGGGCTCAAAGGAGGTTGCTTGAATCTCATTCAGAAAGGAAAGCAGACATCCTAAGTGCATGAAAATAGGGAACTGGATAGGATATGCTGTGGGGAGGAAAAGGAAAGCGGGAATCAGACCTGGGGAGAGTGGGGACAAGAGATGAGAGGACCGGGAGAGAGAAGGAAGACGGAGGGGACAGCTCAGAGACAAGCTGTAGTCCTGGGACAGGGTAGGCTCCAGGAAAGCTCTGAGGGTGACTCTATCTGAGACCCCTAGCAGTGGGAGATAAGGAGACTGAAGTGGACACCTCCTAGCCAGGAAGGACTCCTAGTGGAGGGAAGGAACACCAACCCACCCACAAAACCTGCCTACAAGAAATGCAGGAATTAAGAGGGAGCAGAGACTGAGGAACTGTCCAAGTAATGACTGGCCTAACCTGAGACCCACCCACAGTAGAGAGCCAACCCCAACACTATTAATAATACTCTGCTATTCTTGCAGACAGGAGCCTAGCATAACTGTCCGCTAAGAGGCTCCACCCAGCAGCAGATCAAAACAGATGCTGAGACTAGCAGCCAAACATGGGGCGGAGCTTGGGAAAGTTTTGAGGAAGTGTTGGAGGATGGATAGAAGGACCCAGAGGGGATAAGAACTCCACAAGAAGACCAATAGAGTTAACTAGCCTAGGCCCACAGGGGCTTACAGAGACTGAAGCGCCAACAGAAGGGCATGCATGGGCTGGACCTAGGACCCCTACACGTGTATGGCCGATAGGCAGCTTGGTCTTCATGTGGGTCCCCGGCAAGTGGATCCAAAGTTGTTTCTAGTGTGGACTCTGTTGCCTGCTTTTGGATCATGTCCCCCTAGTGATGCTGTCTTGCCTGGCCTCGGTGGAGGAAGATGCGCTTGGTCTTGATGTAACTTGATATACTGGGGTAGGTTGATACTGGGTGGCTCCCCTTTTCTGAGAGGGCAGAGTGGGCAGGGAGAAGTGGGTGCAAGGGTGGTACTGGGAGGAGAGAAGGGAGAAGAAAAAGAAAAAATAAGGTATTTTTTAAAGGGGAAAAAGGTATAAAAGAAAAAGTATAAGAATAAAAATGTTTCATCCTTTAACCTAATTTTTCATATGTAAGGGCCTCGTCATCTCTTTGATGTTTACCGAAGTTCATATCACCACCACCTATCTATTTCCACAAACAAACTGATTCGCTTTAAAAAAAAAAAAAAAAAAAAACTTTGTAGGTTATCACTGGCTTCAATTGGATTAAAGGAAAGATTGGTGGTGGAGTATAAGATCTTGAGTTCTATCACAACTACACAGTACAACTCCAAATGTCTTGATAATACATAGTAATCTCTACTTTGTGACTCCTGGTTATTCAGAAAAACAAAGATACTTAATTCTACCCAAAAATATACCTTGTGCTGCATATTAGCATGAGTCATTAAGCTGTTATTGTGATCCTATGCATAGCATCATAACATCTAAGACTCCACTCTCCTTCTCCCACAAACACTGGCCCTCAAAGGCACAGAGAAAGCAGAAAGATAAGCAATGGGTATTCTGCAGCAGCAGTTCCGCCTTTCAATACATTTTCCTGAACTCTCCTTAAGCAACCATAAGCATTTACATTCAAGAACCAAATAATGCTGGCAATATATTTTACTTGAACTTTATTTTCATCTCACTACATACACTTGGTTTGCCGAGACTGACGTGGTGACGATGTCAACATTCACCGTAGAAATTCTTTAGGGAAAAGCAGAAAGCATTAATTGCTTTCTTGAACTTTAACTGAGTTTCTCCTCTTGAGCCTCCTTGCCTCCTCCTCGTAAGTGTCACACTCCTTTGAGAAGTCACCTAAGGTGCCAGAGATCGATAGATGCTAGAGCACACCAAACCCCAGGAAAGTCTTTAAGAGTTCCAGGCTTTGACATGAGAACTTGACTAGTGGAACTTTACGTGTAGAACCTGTTGTATCTGACTTTGCATATTATCATTACTTTAAAGGTTAGTTGGCCATATTAGCGCTGTTGTCTAACAAGTGGGTGTCAGCAAATGCGTCTTTGACTTCTTTTGTCTTTCTGGGGGGAAAAAAGCGAGTTATTTCTTTTTAATGTGATGACTTTACCTCCACAAGGAAATGAAGATTTAACCACATATATGAATGTTCTATTATAATTGAAAATTAAACTCCCAAAATTATAACCATTATTGATTGCTTGAAGACTCTAAAAGAGAACAACTCTACCCATCACATATGACAATTTAAAATAAGGGTTAGGGAGAGAAAACAGTGGCTAAAATGGTTACCATGCAAAGATGAGGACCAAAGTCTGGATCCCCAGCACCTATGGGCATGGTAGCTCACCTGCAATCCCAGTGCTCAAGAAGCAGAGACTGGGTCCTCAGGACACACTGGCTACCAATGTAGCAAAGTCATTTAAAAAAGACATAATCAAGAAATTCTTTAACAATTATGTTGTTATCCTGGGTTTATCTATTTTAAACCTAGGATCCAAAATAGTCAGTGTCATTTTGCAGCGATTAATCTCTGCTGATAGGGATTTAAAAATCTACCAGATGTGCTTGCTGTCCTGAGAACAAAAGGAATTACAAATGTGAAGTGAAAATCAGCAAAATTCTGCCACATTTCACTTATGATAGAGAAGGATTCAGCAGTGAATAGTCTCTGCTGCTGGACTGCAGCCTTTAGAAGCAAAGGTCTGTCTCTAGTCCCTTTTCTACCTGTATGGTCAATAGGAACAATAAATGTGGGAAGGTCAAAGCACAGAAACACACACACAAAAAAAGAGAAAAACAACATTTAGCTATGACAAGTGGATTCAAGTTTCCATTTGAGGGCTGTCATGAAAACCTGTCAGCAAAATTTAAAGTAAAAACCACCCCTACTAAGTAAAAGAGACTGTCATTCAATTGAATCTTCTATTCAAAGAAGAATGTCATGAGCTTTTGAAGAATGCCTGTAGATGTTTTAAAAGATGTTAAAGATATTTTCAGATTAGTAAATTGTCACAGGCTAGCACAAAAAAAAAAAAAACATGACTCTGAATACTTTGGCAGCATCAAAATCTTCATCGTCTTCTTCTTCTTCTTCTTCTTCTTCTTCTTCTTCTTTTTCTTTTCTAAAATGAAATGCTGAGAAGATTCCACAAACATTTCCAGTCAGTTGGTCTTCTTAGTTTCAATCAAATAGTTCAAACAATACTATATTTTGTGTCTTTACAGAAGACCAAAAAAAAAAAAAAAAAACTTATTTGGATTGTTCAAAGTGGAAAACAAAAAACAATGAAAATTGTTGCACTGAGATTGATACTTGGATCAAAAATGGAACCATACTAAATAATCAGGAATGGAGTTTGATAATTATTATAAAAGAGGCATCCCTGAGGTGTTATAGGAGTACCCAGGGTTGGCTGAATCAAGAGAAGCATCCTAAAGTGACATTTGCACTCAGTGAATCCTTGAACAAGACTGGCCTGCTCAGTCTTGGGTGCAGTGCTGCAGTCTGGGGCAATATATTTACTATACTAGCAGGAGATATAAAATAATGAGTCACTCACTAATACATAGTAAAGATTTAAAAAACAACTTGAATAAATATATGATAAACTAATTTCCTGCACATCAAACAAAAAGAAGTTAAATTTACCAATCCAATCTACCTCAGATGTCTCTAAAACTCAGGGCTGGATGTCACTATTCAATGCCAGTTACCACCGCCAAGGGGAGATGCACACTTCAAACATACATACATGCTTCCTGGTTGGCTTCTCTGCTATGGCTGCTGCTGTCAACCAGATTCTTACTGCCTTATCAAGCACTCAACCTTTGCTCAAGGAATCCTGTATCATCCCACATGAGGCTTTCTTTGATCTATATTGTGCTTGACACAGCCAACAGGTCTTCCTATGCTCTGCCCATCCCCCTCTGCTCTCCTATGTGAGCATTCGCGGTGTGAGCTGAATGCTTTCCCTATTTCTGTTCCTTCTTTCATCTCCGACCATAATCATTTATCCCTAGTAAATCCCTTGCATAACTAATCCCATTTTGGCATTACTTCTGGATAAGCCTAAACAGACACAGGCAGTGTGCACAATGCCAAGAAAGCAGCTGAAGCAACAGGTCTGGGAATTGCTGTGTCCTGGGACCAGGGAACACTGGATCCAGATGTGCAGTCTGCTCCACATCTGAAGACTCTCAGGAGCTGCCATCTTACAGCATTCTGCCACTTGTCCTGGCAGCTCCAGGGACTGGGATATGGGGCAGGCAACGAGGTGTATTTAGAATAATTAATATAAACGAAGCTTTAGAGAATTTAAGATTACAGGGTAGCACTAGACGTACACACAGAGGAGTTTTTAGCTCTCATCCTAGTTCTAGTGTCAATCTGCATATAAATTAGTGGCAGCTTACAATTCTCAAACCCTCCTGTGAGTACTGCAATATGAGGACTGACCTTTGGTCTTACTCCATCTTTTCCAAGCCCAAGATACTAAGTGTAAAAGGACAGGACAGATAAACATCCTTCAGCACTTGGGAACCCAGTGTTCCTTTACTTGGCAGAAGTCTTGCCAACAAAATGCCATCTGGCTTGGCTGCAGCAGCACACCCTTTATCCCCTCAGCAGTCTGCATCTGAACACATTCTTACATTTTTAAGTAGCCACATAGATGACTCTGAGGTTTGTTTGCTCTTGCTGTAAAATATTTTAAGACTTGTTCTGCTTCAAACTCATCTTGAACTACTTCCGCTTCCATTTTAATCTGCCAAATCATCATGTGAACATTTGAGACAAGAATTGTTTTTAATGGATATGAAAATAACATGATTCTAGTCACATGAACCACACAGAAATTCAAATTATCTGAAGGGCTGGGTTTTCCATGAGATTACAATTTACAAATTTGAGTTTGCAAGGCACTGGCTTTTAAGCCAGGTAGGCTGCCAGCATTAGGCTTATACCCAATTCTGTCTGCCTGCAGATAGGCTCACCCAGGGTAGAAGCCACTTGTTAAACCTGGTATAGCCCCCCAGAAAGAAACAGGTCTACGATTATTTGAAAATATCTACAGTGAGTATAAATAAAGAGAACATAAAGAAAATAGAAGATAATTTGATATATGTTAAAACTAATCCACAAATTTTATCACAATGAAGATCATTATACTTAGTAACCTAGGGAAAGCCATACTTCATATGCAAGACTGGAAAAAAAATGGTGGGCCAGTTCTAAATACACAAATTTGAATTCTTACATATAGAAGCCAAATTACATTATCTATTTTTGCCTTGAATCAACAGTCAAAAAGATGGTAAATATATGTTGGAGATATTTTGCAGCTTAAATTCATCTTTCATCCAAACATCATTAAAATATTTAGTTTTTATGTTGAACTATTTTGTGCTCTCTCTCTCTCTCTCTCTCTCTACTAAAATCCACAGACCTAAAGATGCTAAACACTAAGGAAGACCCTAGAGAGGATGCTTAATTGCAAACAGGATAGACTCCAGAAACAGTGAAAGAAAAGAAACAGAATGGGAGCCTACTATAGAAGATCCTCTGAAAGGCTCTACCAAACAAGGGATCTAAGCAGATGTTGAGACTCATAGCCAAACTTTGGGCAGAGCGTAGAGAGTCTTACAGAAGAAGAGGGAAGTGGGGATAAAAGGACATGGAGGTGACAAGAGCCCCGCAAGGAGACCAACAAAGGTAAAAAAATCTGAGCCCAGGGGGTCCTGCAGAGACTGATGCACCAATCAAGGACCATGCATGGGGAGGACCTAGATGCCCTGCTGAGAGGTAGCAGATTGGCAGCACAGTCTCCATGTGGGTTCCACAGTAAGGGGAGTAGGGTTGTCTCTGTCGTTAACTCAGTTGCCTACTCTTTGCTCACTTGACCCTGGCAATGCAGCCTTGCCAGGCCACAGAGGAAGAGGATCCAGGCAGTCTTGATGAGACTATGAGCAGATGGCAGAGGAGGAGAACTCCCCCTTTCAGTAGACTAAGGGAAGAGGATGGGAGGAAGAGGGAGGGAGGGTGGAACTGGAAGGAGTTGAGGGAGGGGACTTCAATTATTACATATGATGAATAAATTGTGAAAAAGTTTAAAAATAAAAATAATCACAATAATGTGTTTGGTTTACGGCATCTGTTTTAAAATGCCATTTTTGAAGATCAAAGAAAAACTCTAAAATCATGTATTTTCTACAGATTAATTTATTATTTTCAGTCAAAATTACACATAATGTATCATCAGGATCACTGATGTTCAATGTATTCTTTAAAATATTGGAGATATTTTCAAGTTAGTAAACACAAGCCAAAATATAATATGTAATTAATAAATTCTAGTTCCCTTTAAGGCATTAATGAAGACTAATATTATATGGTTTTTATATTATATTAATAGTTTTGTCTATCTAGGATTGGTCAAATTACAAGAAGAAACAAAATTATTTACCTTTCTGAGTTTCTGGGTCCATCAACTGATGAATTAATGAATAGCAATATGCTGATGTTTTCTTGATCATGTGCTGAACAATAAGCAAATACACTAAAATATCAAATGCCAATAATTAATTCAAAAATGTATAGTAAGTGTACTTATACCTACCTAATAGTTTAACTTCTGATGTAGCTGAGAAAATTATAGTAAATATCATTACCAAATTAGAATGTCAACTAACTGACCCACCAAGTGGTGTTTTGGGGCAGCATCTACCTCATGAGTCCATCCAGGCAAAGGTTTACAACAAGCTCAAGTACTGTCTGCCATTCAGTCAGAGCAGGTAATTGGAATCAGCTTAAATGAGCTGTTAGTTAGAAAACAATTAGATATTTCTACTTCTCAATTTGACTTTACATGACAAATAACCCCACAACTTCCATAAGAATATAACACTTTCTTCCAAAGATCCTGTGCATGTTTCCCAGCTACCATAGTTTCTTTGTGGCTTGCCTCTGTAAGTTAGAAGCCAAACTATTTCCCTACAGTTTACATACAATAAAAGCAAAAGCTAAATAAAATCGTCAAAATAATACATATAAAAGAATTAGCAAGACATTTTCCTCCTCTCATTTCTCATAAAGAAAGCAGTCTTTATTATACCTGTCCGCCTTGAGATGAGTATTTGGTCAATATTAAGACTGGACATACCTAAAAGTGTTAGCTGAGTTTACAGAAGGTGAAAGAGCACCATCCACAGCTAGTGATTCGCTGCTGAAGGCTCTGGTGGTGCCTGCAAGGCTGTCCCCAGGGCTTGTAGTTCACTCCTGCATACCCTGAACAAATCCAGGCAGAAGAGATTAGAGTCCGACAGCTGTAGCCTCTGTGCCTCTGACTGTACAACAGTGACGTTGCAAAGCTCAGAAAGCAAAGACTGAAGGACAGTAGGAATGTTCCATGACTGCCTGAGAAGACAGCTAGAGCTCATGAATGCACACTGCTCCTGCGGTGAGAACGCAGGCTCCCTAGAGGAAGCAAACCAAGTTTTCAATTCCAAGAGTTATTCTAAGACTCTGTGCCTATGACGTCCTATGAAATAGAGACCGTGTACTTTTTATGTTACCTATCTGGGTGTGAACACAGCTTTTCGAATCCAACAACTACACCAGCATGTGTGTAGCATTACTCTGTACCCAAAAATCACGTAACATCAATTCCTTCTCACTGGGGCCGAACAAGACGACTGGGATGTGGTTCTCTGAACATCTACACACCAGCATATAGGCCAACACCTCAGTGTACATGTAAATTCCCTTTCACTGCTAAACTAGCCTTCAAGTTGCAGGAGAAATCAAAGCCAAGCAAGACTGTGCACCCAGGGGTATGAGTACAGCTTCTAAGAAATACTTTTATACCATGATGTACAGAGAGCTGATGAGGTCTGGGAATCACAAGGGCCAGTTTTTAATGTTCATGTCAATAACTACTTATGACTTGGGGTCATTTGCTTACTGTATTTCTTAGCTTTCCTCATTTATAAAACAGGATTAAAAAAATCACATAATATATACTTGGGGAATAACTGTTTAGGTAAAACATTCCTGGGAATTCCAAAACCTTGAAGAATGGACACTACTTTGCACAGGCAATTTTTTTTTTCCAGAGGACACACTCCCTTTTTGACCATTGAAAACAAAAATGAATAATGACTTGATAAATAAAATTACTTACCTCTTTCAGGGAATTATTTGAAAGATCGTGAAATCCTCAGTGCCAGATTTACAAGATGCAGAACTCCCAAATCAATTATGTTAACCAACATGACAATAATCATTTGTTACACCCTGGAGTATCTGGATGTATTCCTCTGGCTGTGCCTTACAGAAGGCTTCTGACTCTATTTAGGAAAGGAAAAGTTAAACACATACACAGGTACATACACACACACACACGCACTTATTCACACACTTCTGTTTCATGATATCACAGAACAACCAAAGCAGCCAAAAATTCTAGTAGTTACCGATTACTGGTTGCTGGGGTTTGGATGTGTGATGCTCCCTCACAAGATAGTGTTTGAACACTTGGTTCCCAGCTGGTTATACTCTGTGAGGAAGTTGTGGAACATTGTGAGGTGGGTCTCTCCCTATTCCTCCTACTGGGTTGCCTCATCCAGTCTCCATGTGATGGCATGTGCCTGGTCTTGTTGTAGCTTGTTATGCCCTGTTTGGTAAATGTCCCTGCTCTTGTCTGAGTATGGGGGTGGATCTGGGGAAGGTGGGAGAGACTGGGGTGAGTGGGGTGAGGGGAGAGGGGAAACTGCATCAAGATTTAATATAAGAGAGAGAGAGAGAGAGAGAGAGAGAGAGAGAGAGAAAGAAAGAAAGAAAGAAAGAAAGAAAGAAAGAAAAAGAAAGAAGAGGTGGGTTCCCATTGAAGGAAATAGATTGCCGAGGTGGGACTTGAACAGCCCAGCCTGAATTCCAGCTTTCTCACTAGCCCTGATGTGAGCACACTCCTGCCACCAGGCCTAGCTCACCATGATAGACTCTATCTCCTCAAAATCTGAATTAAAGTAAATCCTTTCTGGAGCTGGAGAATGGCTCAGCAATTAAGAGCTGTTATTGGTCTTGCAGATGACCAGGGTTTGGTTCCCAGAACCCAATATGCTGGCTCATAACCAACTGTATCTCCAGTTCCTGTGCCCTCTTATGGCTCTTGGCTCCTGAATCACATGGTGCACATAAAGTCACCAAGTCAAGCATACATACTAATAAGTATTCTTCATGTTTCCATTAGGCTTTTACCATAGCAATAAGAAACATTAACTCCCACTCTGGTGAAATATCTTAGGAAATACTTTGTACTTAGCAGAGCATTATCTGTTGCTTGCAGTCAAGAAAAGTAAAATTCTCACACATAGGAAGACAGTTGCCTTTTTCCTCACCAAAGCCATCATTTGGCTCCCTGAGTACATGAGCATATTTCTGTATTCATAACAAGTTTGTGAATCCTGTGGGTAATTTCATCTACTTAGCCTTATCCAAGAGGCTTGTCATCCCTATTTTTGAGCAGCTTCCTATGCCTTTATTAAACACTTCACAGTCTGCACAAATCTGCACAGTAGAGAAAAACATTTCCTCAAGGCAATTGATTTCCTGACTCATACTGTTTAAAGGGAGAAAATGTTAATGTTTGATAGGAGGATCAGTGCTAATTCTACTTGTTCGTGGGTGACTCAGTCACTGACTTGGTGTTAAAATAGTAGAAGCTTGACTGTTTAGATTACCAATGTGGATCGCATCATCATGGCAGGCCAGCCAGGCTAAGTGCAATAACCATCTTGTGGTAGGTGGGAGACGTGAAGACATAGGACTAATGTCAGAGTGAAAATTTTGCCCATCAGACCCCCAGCAGGGCAAGCAGGGAGGAGCAAGTCAATATTTCTAATATTTTAATTGTATAAGACGAAGAATCCAATAAGGTGAATCCACACCTTAGCTCCTCAATTAATTCAATAAAGAATATCTCTCAAAGTTCAAAAAATAAAAAAATAAAATAAAATAAAAAGGCTAAGAAGCCAGAGAAAGGACAACAGACAAGTATCCCAGATCACTTTGGGCAACCTCACAGGACTGGGGAGACAAAAGAATGATATTTGGGACAGATACAGTAGCTAGGAACCGCAAGCCCAGGATTCTGGAAAGAATAGGTAGCCACAGAAGCCTTCAGTATTGAGTTTATACTCAAGAGTTTGCTAACTAAACTGTTTAAGGGAATGAAGCGTATTACAAAAGCAAAGGGAGACAAAGAGCAAAAATGAGAAGAAAGAAACACCCAGGCTTCTAGCAGGTTCTTCTGGAAGCCATTTCCTAGGCATGAGGAGAAAACAGAAGTAGAAGCCTTAGCAAGAATGCAAACCAGCCCTGAACCATAGAAGAGGTGACCTCAAGCACTACTGCCTCTCAACAGACTTTCTGGACAGCTAGCCAGAAAAACTTCTCCGGCTTTTAACACAGAAAGTCCAGCCACCAAAGTTCACCAGCAAACTAAGAAATAGTATGAACTTACAGGTGACCCAGACACAGACTTTAAAAGAACTGTGTTCAGGATGATAAAAATAAAGAACTGAACGATTTATTTTAACAGTAAAATACAGATAAAGCTGAAGAAAAGATTAATGAGCTGAAAGGTTACTTTATGAAGTATACCATGGTCATGATTCTAACAAAACTATAGATAGACCAGTATGTTCTAAATAACAACGTGCTTTTGCTATTGTCTCAAGAACATTAATTTATTTTATAAGTAAAAAAAAAAAAAAAAAAAAAAAAAAAAAACACCCTTGAGATTTTTTTTAGCATTAACCTGTTGATTCAAAACAATGTCCTTCCATGATCCAGGCATGAGGCCCTCTTCTGCTATCTGCTTGGGACAATAGTGGATGGCAGGGACTGAGTTGCTGGAGCTGCCAGACTGGACTGAGAAGTAAGGATATTTTTCTTCTTGTCTAGGTCTGACTGGGACCTAGACGAACACATATAGAGAGAGCACTCACCAACAGAAATCCCTTCCTTTTCCTTAATGTGGGTTCAAACCTTCAGACATGCTAAGATAATAGAAATGATGATAAAGTAGAAAACACCAGAAAAAGTGTAGCACACTGAAACTCTGTCCAGTTTAGCATCCATGTTTTAAAAACCACAGTCTGCCCCTCTGTTGTCAGGCCTTGCGAAGCTGTTGACTCTGTGAGGCATTCTAGGGTAGAGTAGCACCCCGGGTCTGCAGTTCATGAGGTTTGGCATTATCCAAAATATTTAAAACTATTTCAATTGTGGACCTGTTACTAAAGAATATTTATGAAATAAAAATAAGTTAAAAAATAAGAACTATTTATGAACAGTGATCCATAGGCCTGTACTAGTCGCTACACATTAGCAATACTGACAGTGTTTACAGTAAGGAACATTCTGGGACTGTTCCCAGTGACCCACAGATGTGCATTTAAAATTCAGTCCTCAGCTGTAAGTATGTGCCTACCCCTGTAATGATAACCCAGATGAATTGGCCTGGCTACCATGGATATGTGCACTACAGTTTGACCAAAACATATGTGTTTCAATTCTGTGTGTGGACAACAATATGAACACTAAAACATATTGTTTTTATGTAAAGTTTTTCTATACTTTGATTTTTAATAACCTTTACAAATCAAAAAATAAAATAAAATAAACCACACATTCAAAACCGATTGTACAAATAAATTTAATCTTATGCTCTCAATACATAACCATTGCAAGCACTATTTTTCAAATCACTGGCTTTTTAAATTTTAGGCTTTTCTTTTTCTTCTCCTCATACTCTTTAGCGTCCTCCTTTTCTTCTCAAATACGGGTCTAGCAGTCACGAGGACAGCCTTAGCTTTGTCCCCGTCGTCCTCACTGGAGCTGCTGGTGGACATATAGCCATCCTTCCCACGAGGCTTTAAGTCTGGCAAATCTGAGCAACTGACTGTTGACGACTCAGCTGATCGTCTCTGCTGTGCACTCATCACAGACGAACCTTCTGCGTCCTCACTGGAAGACTCCCCGGCTGATTCTGAGAGGCAGGGGGCCCCCAAAAACCCACCATTTCCAGAAGGCCTCCTTCTTTTGGGGACTGATGTTTCTCCTGGGTTTGACAGGCTTCTTTTCTGGGTTTCTCCTTTTGCTTCATCAATCTCTTTCTCCAGCTCACTGGCTGCCTCTTCCCTTTCTTTCCTTAGCATACATGTCACTGCTCTGCTCAGCCTCTGGCTCTTTATGTGTTTGGCATCTTGTTTTTCCTGTTGAGCTAATCTGAAAAAGGAATCAATTCGTAGCTGGGTCTAAAATAAAAAGAAACAGTAAGTCAGGTAAGTGAGTAGTTTCTAGGCCAAATCAACAAGTTCAAGTGTGATCACATTGGATTACTAGTTCCAAGAATTTAGATTCATGGCCTCCCAGAAGGCAGTTCTAGCAGTAAATTTTTTTTGTTTGCTTTGTTTTGTTTTTGTAACAACTGTATCCTTTCCTTTGACAGCAACATTTTCAGAGTCTGTGCCTAAGTCATTAATGCCTTTTAAAAGCCTTAGCATTATACAGAGTCTTCAAGAGAAAACCTTGCTGATGCACTAGGAACCATTAAAAGCCACACAGGAAACAGAAGTCAAGCCTTTAGTGCAACAAATCCACTGCTGAGAAGACACCTTAAACCTAGTGTATGTCACAGCATTATTCGTAACCGCTTGAGAACTAAAAGCCCAACAACACAGAAACAGTCAATGTGAACTGTCCTGGAAGGTAAGCTGGTCCTCTGAACTATAAAAAGCGATGCAGTTCACAGAAGCTGGGATACGCTGAGGAGCCGAGCAGAAGAGGAGGCCCGCACCATCAACAAGTATTTACGCAGAGGAGCAAGTCAGCGTGGTAAACAGAGACAACTAACCCATGTCAACAACCATTAGGAGGGAGACAGCAGTTTTAATCTACATCTTTGCTGTCTATATTATCTGTACTCTTTAAAGGAAAAAAAAATGCATAACGGAAAGGGAAAATATATTACAATGGCATTTTTCTGAAATTAAGGTCACTAGAAAATATTTTTATTCTTAGTTAGCTTCTATTTCTGGTGGCTAAATGTCACCAGGCAAACAAAAGGAAAGCCCTGGGAATATGTCTTAAGTCACTTACTTGTATTGGATTTTTTTCCTAAATTACCCAAATTTATTAGATACTGATTTCATTGTCTTAAATAGTGTAGTTTCATTTGTAGTTCTATGCATGTTTCATGACTGTCTTCTGAGATGGAGGAAGGCTTATCCGATGTGAGCAGAACACATGAATACGACAAGCAGATACCCATTTAGAAGAAAGCCATATAAAAGGGAATTTTCCTCCTCAAAAAACCCTCTTGCAGAAATGTTACTACAAAGACCAGATCCTAAGTTGTAAATTAAAATGTTAACATCTGAAGAAGCTTGAATGATTAGAATTGTTTTAGAGTGAATATTTCCTGGGCTTTTAAAAATTAAAGATATCTCCAGGGTAAAATATTTCATCTCAAACATCTTACTATGAAATCATTTATTAGGCTAGAATTTTTTTCAACATCAGCATAAATAAGGACACTGCAGCACTAACAGTGACATTAAAAAAAAAATGGATTTCGGGCCCAATCTCCCCTGTGGTTTCACTCTGCTCTTTAAGGTGTCATGGTTTCAAGACTTCAGTCACCTGCCCTGAAACAAGACTGTTAACTGGACCTTAGCAGCTCCTACCCTACTAACTGCGACATAAAGAAAATGCACAATTACCTGCTGGACGTTCAGCTGCTTTAGTACTGGGCCCAGGGATTCATCTGTCTTTGTGTTGTTCCAGCCAAAATACCTCTGACAAAATGTGCTCACAGTTAAGAATTACAGAAGTTTTTTTAAAGAGACTTAACAAGTAATTTTAAAAAAGTTTAAGAGCCAACCATTAATGCCATTCCCTGTCTCCCAGAATAATTGCATTCATAGAGTGAAGTGGTCAGATAAAAGGCTTGTTTCAAATAAAGATCCTTACTGAAGGATACTTGCCTCATATACATGAAGCCCTGAATTCATTTCCCAGCACTGGGAGATTAAAAAAAAAAAAGTCCTCAGTAAAACTGAAGAGGGAAAACAACTATGAGGGCCTCAGATAAATAGAACATTGGAGAAGAAGAAGAGGAAGAAGAGGAGGAGGAGGAGGAGCCAGGTTCCCTAAGTTTTAAACCCAACAAGTCTGCAGCTTAATATTATCATAAATTTTAAAAAAGGAAGGATATTCTCTAATCCTGTCGACATCAGGTTTGCCCCACAGAAACGATCTCCTGGAGTCGTCGACTACAGGCCTGAGATAAGCATCTGCAACTGCGGGGTTGGGGAAGCCTGGCATCAGCTGCAACTTCCGTAATTTCTTCTTCACTTTGGTGTCATGGGGATTGGCAGCGACCTTCTTGCTGTTTTGAGCTTCCTGCCACCACTCTCTGCAAGGTAACAGGAGCAATTACTTATAAGGCAGGGAGACATTACAGTTGTCACCCTGGAGGGAAAGAGCTAAATAGAAAGTTCAGAAATGCAATTTCAAGTCCTAATTCCAGCACAAATGTATGTGATGTAGAATACAAAGCAACAAAGGACAGATCTTACACCAGGTTAAATATTTCACGTATATCGTTACTCTCAGCTCTCAGAAGAAGAAATAAACTCACAAAGCGGTACTTTGCTCAAGACTTCACTGTCAGCGTCAGATGACAAACCCCCCCCAGGGCTTCTGTTCAAACCACAGTAGCACAAAGCAGCAACTTCTCTAGGCCTCTGGTCAGTGAAGTGAAAGGTACAGCGGATCCAAAATGTCAGGCACATAATCGTTGTTTTAGTGCAGATGTCATCCAACACAAAGTAGGCTATGAAAGACAGGGGGCGTATGTGCAGAAAGAGATGGTAGGGCCTTTTAATTTATAAATAGTAGCAAGAATTATTGTTCTCTGGTGGGTTGGGCAATGATCTACGCAAAAGCAGGCTGTTAATTTTGATTTTTTTATATTAAGTCCACTTTAAAATTTTTCCATCTTAATGATAATTACAGCAAATTCAAGAAAGACACACTTTTTTTTTTCTTTTAACACTACTCCTCTGATGACGAAATCATCAGAGGTGATAACTATGGGGTGTTTAATAAGCCTGTCTACTTCCTGTGTCTGGAAAACGCTGCCATTGGAAGCAGCCACCAGGCCTTGAGGAACCTGTGCTCACACAGAGGTCTAGACAGAGAAGACCCAAGGCCTGCCAGTCTGTCGGCCTCCTAACTGATATTGCCTGCCATGTAAAACATTCAGCAGGCCCTTGAACTTTGAGCTGTTCCAAGCCAGAGAACAGGAACAAAAGACTTCTAAGCAAGCCTCAGAGTCAGGAGCAGAACCACCACGTAATACTAGTGGAGGCTTTGGAGTTTCAAGGTAGGTAACTGCAACATGCCGACAGGAGACTGATAGAAAACACCATCAAAGTTCAAACACGCTCCTCACCTACCCGATCATTCACTGGATCCTGAACGCCTACCCCCCTGTTCTAGTTCTTCAGGTATTATTAGTAACAGGAACTGGGTTTCAGCCTGTAGAACCTCACTGAGTGACTTAGGAGTGCCACCTAGAGTTCAGAAGTCTAACACTGGTCTTCAGCAATACCAAAATCAAGGGAAAATAATGCTTTCTTTTCTTTTTAAGATTTTTGTTTGTTTTGTTTTGTTGAGTGTGTGTGTGACATATGTGCAGGTATCATGACCTGAAGTAGCTGTGGAGACCTGAACTTGAGTCCTCTAGGAAAGTGACAAATGAGTAAGTATACAGACCATAGAAAAAAATGTTTTCTTAACCAGTTTTACAACATAATATACACACCTTAATGTAAAAGAGACAGGCACTGCAAAGGAAGATGGGAAAACAGGGCTGAGTCTCTCAACCAGGCTGGGAGGACACAGTAAGAAGTGGCAGCCACTGTGATGATCCTGAAGAACACGTGCTTGGAGGAGGAGCTGTCACTTCACCTCAGCTATCTTGAGCTTACTTAGGAACAACAGGGGCACAGGATCTTGAGCTCCTTTTTTCCTTGAACCAATCAAAACATTTGGGGGAGACCACCCCCGATTTAAATGCTAGTGGCAAAAAACAAAAAAATCCAAAGTGCTGTGCTCTGCTAGATTCCTACCTGTCTTCCTAAATATTAGCTCTGCTTTATACTACACTCCAGACTCAAACAGGAAGGAGACTGTTCAGCCAGTCCAAGAAGCTTTGACACCAAAGCCAGAGAAGTCCCTGAAGCTGACTCTACAACATACAACAACATTCCATTGCTTTTTCAAACAAAAACAAACAAACAAACAGCCTATCAGGGAAGCAGGTAGACTAACAGAACCTCTTCACCTCTCACTCCATTCCTTCATTCCTCCAAATCCAATCCCCCAGTCTCACCGCAGCTCTGCAGCAGAATACCTGCTTCATTCAGCCTTTCTTAACCCCCCCCCCGCCTCCATCTGCAATAAATCATACAAATTCCTCCACAATCTCCCTCCCCCTACTCATTACTTTATCCCAGCACCCAAATCCAGGAAGCAGTACCTGGGAAACCATACAAGCCACTCCAGCTGGGAAAGCAAGTAGGCTAACTGCAGAACTTCACCTCTCTCTGCTCCTCCAAATCCAATCCTCAGCTCTGTAGCAGATTACCTACTGAGGCCTCCCTTCCTCCCTGGGCCCCATCTCCAATGAATCTCACAGATCTTACCTTCTAAATTCGCTTTTTCCTGCTCATTGCTTTATCCCAGCCCCCATCTCCAGTAGGCCTTGCTTGAGAACCCACAGGTCATTATAGCCAAGGAACAAGGTAGCCTAACTGGGGACCTTCACTAATCCCTCCTTTCCTCTTATCTCTGAGCAGCTCCCTGATATACGCCTCCATCATGTAGATCTTTTCCAACCTTCTTTCCACTCATCCTGCCATCACAGCTCCCAATCCCAGCAGACTTCTCTGAAAACCATTCAGCCAAGCCTGTCAGAGAAGCCAGTAGCCAGTGAGGTAGGTAAGCAAGCCTCAGGTCTTCACTACTCCTCCTTTCCTCCGTATCCAATGCCCCAGTCTCACTCCTAGTTTTGGAGCATGTTATCTGTTATGGCTTCTTCTCACTCTCTGCCCCATTCTCAGGGGACTAAGCAGATTCTGCTTTGCTCCCTCCTGTGGACCTTCCGCACCCCCACCTACACCCACAAGTCCACTCCCACTCCTAAGTGTCAGCTTCCAATACTCAGAAACACATCCTGCCTTCTGACTCCTCCCCTCTTTCCTGTCCTCTGGCTCCTCCCAGCTCAACATTGTGTCTAGTTGCAGGAGATGAGTGGGAGAAGAAGGGGAGAGAGGAGAGCAGGAGAGCAGAGCTGGAGGAGAGATCTTGGAGGACGTGGAGCATGAATCAGACCTAAGATTTCACAAAAAGCAAGTATAATGTGGGAAATCTAAATGTTAGGAAACTGAGGGTTTGGAGGCTTAGGAGGGAGTAAATATTGCCCAGCATTGTGTTCTAGGATAACTAAAATCCCAGTCTCTGTGTAGTGATTTGGTTATACAGCTGTTTAAGATTAACAGCAAGCTTTACTAGAAGATAAACCTATAATAAATATTAATCGTCACCTACAACACCCAGGGAAAAGAGGGTGAGAGGAGTGTCCTTTTCTTATATACTATACCTTCCAGTTTAGTGTGTTTATGGATTCCTGAGTGTGTAAACAAAGGGTCTCTGTTTTCCTGTGCCTGCTCTTAGGCTCTTTTCCTTCTGTTTGTTTGTTTTGTATAATTCCAATGTGTTAGCTTTGTTTTAATTTATTTTATTATTATCCCATAGAAGCCTATTTGTTTTCTAATGAGAGACAGAAGGGAGGGGGGGAAGATCTGGATGGAAACAGCTAGGAACAAAGGGAAGAGAAACAAATTCAGAATATATTATGTAAGGGGAAAAAAACCCATTTTCAATGAAAGGAAAAACAACATAAGAAAATAAAGCTATAGTACACAATACACCAGCTACCATGCATGTGTGAATGTTATGTGCATGTGTAATGGGTATAATGTGCATGTAATTGCAGCTTCTTCTAATTAATTGTTGAGTAAAATCATCTTAATGCATACTTTGCAATGTTGCTATGATATATTTCCTCATTTGTGGAAGAATGTTATTTGCAGCTATATAGTTCTTCACCAACCATGTTTGATGAGCTATTCCCCGAGTGTGTCAATAACTTAACCCCAGTATGTCAGCTTCTCAGCAAGAGAGGTGCAGTAAGAGACAGGAAGCATGAGGTGAGAGCACCAGCGTGTGCCCTGAGGCTGCCTGGAGCCGGTGATCGCTGCAGTCACACACTGCATCTTAGTACTGACTCTTCACAATACAAGAGAACACAACTGAATTAAACCCATTACCTGTGGCAATCTGGTGTTTGCAAGGGAACCTTGTAACCTTGCTAACAAACTAGACAACGATGAATTTTACCTTCTAAAGAGATGAATTCATGTTATATGAGTCATATTTCAAGTTTTTTTTAATGCCATTGAGAAAAAAAGCCAAAAAACAAAACAAAATAAAAACAAAATCCCTACTTTCTGAGTCAGTGGGATGAATGAACAGGTAAAGTTGTTTGCTGCCAAGCCAGATGACCTGAGTTCAATCCCTAGGACTGGCACGGTAGAAACAGAACTGACCCTCATAAATTGTCCTGACTCTCCACAATGAGATAACTCAAAGATTAAGAGCACTGGCTGCTCTTCCAAAGGACCCAGCAATTCTCAGGACCACATGGTGGCTTACAACTATCTGTAACTCCAGCTTCAGAGGATCTGGCACTGCATGCTTGTGATAGACATACATCCAGGTAAAAAAATATATATACATAAAAATAAATAAATCATTAAAAGTAAATACATAAACATAATTTTCAAAACTACTTTCAGAGACACAGCTCCTACCAATTCTGAGACTGGGAGTCTCTGACAATTAATATTGATTATAAAATTGACAGGCTCTAGATTCCCTATGGACAGAAAACTCTGACTATGTCTGTGACAGAGCTTTTAGGCTGAACTAACTTGGGTGTGAAGATCATCCCTGTAAATATGGCCAGCAGCATCTGGTGTTCTGGGGTCTAGACTGAAGGAAAAGGAGAAAATGAGCTGCACACAGCATTCATTTCTCTCTGCTTCTGACCGCCATGCCCCTAGCCAAAGTAGACTAGACCACTGAATATCAGCCAAAATAAATAAATTTAATGCTTCCTTAAGCTCCTCTGTCAAATACTTGTCACAGCCCATGGTGAAGAAATAAATACTTGGTCTCCAAAGCTCAGAAAGCTACACCTCAAGTACAGCACACCTCTGGGTCAGCACATGTGTTTTCAGGACAATGACGTTACCATGTTAGTTCCTGGCCCTGGCCCTCCAAGCATGTTTCTGGTTGACTTCTTTCATAACACTGAACGAGTGGTGAACAATTTAACTGGCAACACTGAATGATTTCATTTGCTTTTCCAAAACCCATTATCCGATTCCATAAGGAAACCTGAGTGTATAGGCTGTAACTTCTCACCTTTCCCATCCCTAAGGCCTGTATATATGACTCATTTTAGCCATTCTACAACGATCTGAATGAACTCAGAGGCAGCTCACACACTAACAAGCAATGCAGAACTGGCTTTGTGTCCCTGGACTCGGAGAAGCCAGGCATGACTAAAATGAAACCAAAACGGACTGAAAACAGACTCCCCAGGGCCCTAGAAGCCACAGCTACTGTCTCCCATTGCTCCCTCAACGTATGATGATGGGATACCTCATGATCTTAGAAACAGATCCCAGTTGTGGTAGCACACACCTATAGTAGCAGCTACATAGGAAGCTGAGGCTAGAGGATTGCAAGTTTGAGCTCAGCCTAGGCAACACAGTAAGAGCTCAGCTTAAAAAAAAAAAAGAATCCATTTGTTAGTCTGAGTATTTATATATATACCTGAATTAGAAACATGAAGAAAAGCCTTACGAGAATTTTAGGAGTGGGTCCAGGCCTCGCCCAGGGAACTCATTGAGAATCTCCATGGCTGTCACATTGCCGACTGTCGGGATCCCTTCAGTATAATCACTGCCCAGTAGATAAGCCAAGTTGATTAATTTGTTTCGGTCCAATCCTGCATAAATAGCAACAGTTATATTTAGTATTTTTATAAACTGCACATGCTAAGCCAACATCCAAAGACACGTTTTATTTAAAAATAGGCTCATTCAGTAGCTATCACTCAGCTGAGCTTTTAAGTTTTAAACATTCTTATTTCTCTACATTTAGTGATCCTGCCTGCTTCCTCCACCCACAAGCATAAGCATTCCATTACCCACTGAGCGCCCCTGCCGACCTATGCAGTGACCCTCTCAGACTGAACTCATCTCAATGCTCCCTTCTTCTCTTCCGCTGTATGACTGGCCTAGAACCGGGAAGCTAGAACCCCTCCTCCCACGCTCCTCCCACACCAGGACATGCACACTGCTTTCCCTGCTGCACCAGACACTACAAGGCTTCAGTTTCCTCTCTCCAAGGTTAACGATTGATATCACTCCCCTCCCCCATTTCCATTGGCCCTCTTGGCTCCCTAGAGCATGTGTACAAGCAAGCTTCTGTCGCAAGGTCTTGAAATCTTTAAGTTTCTCTGACACGACCTTTGTCAAATGTGTATTTATATTTTCTTGCTATTTCCTTAAGGAGCCTGCCCTAGGCTGCCTCAAACAAAGCCTTCCCTAATGACACCTCTGTCGGGAGCAGCATGTGCTCTCCTGCAGCTGCATCTCATTCTGGCTCTGCGTTGGTTTTTTCTATGGCACACATCAGCTGTCAGATTATGATTTGTTAACATGGCCAGCATATTCCTCTTCCACTAGGTTGTTTCATTTTTAGCTACTATGCCACTGTCAAGAATGACTGGCACATGAGTGTCAGTGTGCATTTCCCAACTGATTGGATGAATGGTGTGCTAAATGTCAGGCACACTCATAGCGGCAGAAGCAGCAATGGCTCCGCTCTATGAGAACATCTCTGGCTCCCTGTCAAGTAAGAATTCAAATAATTCTGTCAGATGATTTAACTGCAAGAAAGACGCAAGGATTTTAACTTCCTAAATCCGACTTTTAATATCCTAGGACATCCCATTTTATTCATGCATCAATTAGTTCCTTGAAAAGAAAAGCCATATGAGTCAAATCTTGAGGATCAACTGTGGGCAGTGATCAATCACACTGTGAGTCCTACCTAATTGGTTGTGGAAGTCTACGTATTGGTAGTACTCTACAAACTTGTTTTTGTTAAAAAAATTCTTATAGACATGCCGAGCTCCAAAGAGCCATATATCGCTATCATCAGTGATGGTTCCAGAAGTCTGATCGGTGAGGTCCAGGATGGCACACTGTGCCTCTGCCTCCATGGGAGCCTGGATGTAGGGAATGCCGAATAGGCGCAGGAGTT
The DNA here is from genome assembly GCF_030254825.1 of Meriones unguiculatus. Taxonomy (NCBI): domain Eukaryota; kingdom Metazoa; phylum Chordata; class Mammalia; order Rodentia; family Muridae; genus Meriones; species Meriones unguiculatus. The sequence goes on from NC_083351.1 coordinate 34,150,854, forward strand.
CCTGTAGTAAGAGAAAACACATGCAGGGAAATTCACTGTGGACCCTGACCACGGGGGGTGTGACATTGTCACACAGCTTCTCCGGGGACAACTCTAAGGAAGACCAAGCTAAAGTCAGACTCACCTGGCTTTCCAGAAACATCTGGCCTGTTACAGAGGCGGCGATCCGCTCTTGCTGCTGTTTTTGAGCGTTCAGTGAATTCTGTTCCGCTAAGAGGTTACTCTCCAGGGCATCTAGTTCCTCCTATAAAACAGGTTCCATCCGCAGATAATTATAGTTGAGATCCAATTATGTCCATTTGTTGCAGAGAAGCCTGCTTTCCTCTGGCTGAAATGACCAATAAGCTGCTTCTCCTTACAGTGTTTCCACTTGGGATTTCCAGGCAACACTGCCCTCACTAGATCACATTCGCCTACCTAAACCTCAGGTGTAACTTACATTTTAATAGGAAGCTATGAGTAACAAGATGGATTATAAAACATCTAGTAATTAGTTATCTAGCAACTCTCAAAGTCTCACAAGTCACAGGCTTGGCTTCCTTGGCACAAAGTTAAAATGTGGTGTTATACTATTACCAAATTAACATCCTGCCATTCATCGGGTGAGTCCTCAGCATCTCTCTCAGCTTTCCTGGGTTCTTCCATGGCCACGTCCTCACCGTGAGTGCTGTCCCCCAGGAGGCACTCTGTGTCAATGGCGGTTTCTTCCTCCTGAGTTCCCCTTGGTTCCTCTGTACCTTGTTCAGAGGGATGTTCAGAAGCCTCCGATGACTCTGTTTGAAGTTCATCATCACTGACTATACTCTGCACTTCAACAAAACTCCCTGTTCAAAAAATAATGATGTCACTTCATCTACAATGAGAACATTAGAGTCACTCTGAAGTCATCAAAGCTTTCTGAACAGTCCTGAAAAATTTCAGACCCCAATGCAAAGGATTTAAGTATAACCACAAACATGCCACTAGCTTGCTATTCTTAAATACAATCATCACAAATGTCTACCCACCACTTCTAAACAACTTTTTCAGTTAAACAAATTGATCTATTAGGCTTTTGGTCACTAAAAGTATGGAAGGAAATTATCAAAGACTTGCATGTTAACTTTAAAAAACTATGCTCCATTGACTAAGGCTGTTTTTAAAACTCAAAGAGGAGGCCAGGGAGGCAGATAGGCTGAGAACAGAGCTTCTCCCCTTTCTCTTCTTCTCCTCTAGTCCCAATCCTCCAGTCTCATCACCAGCTCTGTAGATCACTTGCTATAGTCTCCTCTTCCTCTTTGACCCCATCCCACACAGATCACAAAGGTCTTCTCCAGCCTCCCTTTCCCCAAATCATCTCAGTCTGCAACAGACAAACTGACAAAATAAGCAGATCCTGGCTGAACACTGTGCTCTGCTCTCCTCCCTCCTGTGAACCCCTTCAGACCCCTGGCCTAGCCCCATTCCTAAGTGTCAACTAATATACAGAAACACATAACACTTGGAACCCCCAGTGGCTACAACTATTAGTTCAAAAGAAAATGTCCAACTAGGCAACACACAGCAATCACAGTCCCAGAAAACCCTGACAGGAAACAGAAACCAAGAAACAAAATGCCCAAACAACAAAGACAAATCCAGATATCAGTACCTAGACCTATATATTCATATCAGTGGCACATTCCTAGATGTCAGCATAACAACACAATCAGTAATAGCCAAGGCACAGAAGACCAAGCAACCTGGATGCAGAGCTTTTCTGCCCTCTGTTCTCCCAGAGCCTCTTTCCCCTGCCCACATCTCCTATGGAACCCACAGACCATCTCCTCACAGCTTTCCTCCCCCAACTCGTAGCTGTATTTCAGTCCAACTCAGCTGGACTCTCCCCCGCCATCCCTCACCTCCCTGCTCAAGCACAGTCCATGCCTGCCAGGAAACCAGGTAACCTGCCAACAGACATTTTCAGCTCTCCCTGACATTCAATCCCTTAGGTTGATCCCTCCTAGGACTGTAAGAGAACACCAGCTGCAGCCTCCCTCCTCCACCAACACCCCCGCCCACAAGTCCTGTGGATCTCACAGACCACCCCCTCCTAAACTCATTCCCCCCACCACTTTTTCCTATATCCCAGGCCCCAACTCAAGCTGGCCACTGCCCAGGCATTCCCTGTGTGCACACTACACAAGCAGGCCAGTAAAACATGCAAAGCACAGCCATCACACTCTCTTAAAATACAGAGAGGGGCCTGAAGAGATGGCTCAGCTGTTACGAGCACCAGTTGCTCTTGCAGAGGACCGGGTTCAATTCCCAGCAACCACATGGCAACTTACACCTGTCTGTAATCCTAGTTCCAGGGGATATCTGAAAGTCTCACACAGACATACATGCAGGCAGAATACCAATGAACATGAAACAAAAAATTTAAATAGATAGATAGAATACAGAGAGGAACAGAAACCAAGGAACAAAACACCCACCCAACAAATCCAGAAGTTAGCACCTAGATCTATAATCACTCCAAACCCAATGCCTAGATGCCAGCATGAGAACAAATCAATAACATGTAGGACAATTATGTCTCCACCAGGGCACAGCCATTTACTGCATCAGGTCCTGAATATTCATCCAACATAGCTAAGCACAAGAAGACCTTAAAACCAACTTAGGAAGATGAAAAAGGTCCTTAAAGAGGGAATGAAGAAATCCAGGAAAACACAAACAAGCAATTGGAAGAAATTAATAAATCTCTGAAAGAAACCCAGGAAAACACAGAGTACGAGGAATTAACAAATCTCTTAAAGAAAGCCAAGAAAGAAAAAAAAAAAAAAACACAATTGACAATTGAAGGAAAAAAAAATTGTTCAAGACCTGAAAATGGAAATAGAAGCAATAAAGACAACCCAAACTGATGGAATTCTGGAAATGAAAACTTTAGGAATATAAACAGGTACTACAGAGGCAAGCTTCAGGCAATGAATACAATACCAAATGTGTGTGTATGTATATATATATATATATATATATATATATATACATACACACACAGTAGGTTAAATCTAAAAAACTACTGATACAAAACATCCAAGAAATCAAGGACACTATGAAAAGACCAAGCCTAAGAATATTAGGAATAGAAGATGGAGAAGAATCCTGACTCAAAGACCCAAAAAATATTTTTAACAAAATCATAGAAGAAAATTTTCCTACCCCAAAGAAAGAAATGTTTATAAAAGCACAAGAAGCATACAGAAAACCAAATAGATTGGAACAGGCTACATAATTATCAAAACACTAAACATAAAGAACAAAGACAGAATATTAAAAGATGTAAGGGAAAATGAGCAAGTAGCATATAAAGGCACACTTGTTAGAATTACCTAACTTCTCAATGGAGATTCTAAAAGCCAGAAGGACCTGAACAGATGTGATGCAGATGCTACGAGGCCACGGATGACAGCTCAGACTACTCAGACAACTCTTATCCTGCAAAACCAATCACCATAGTTGGAGAAAATAAGATACACCATGACAAAGTCAAACTTAAATAGTACCCAGCCCTAATGGGATTGCTAGATAAAAACCCCAACTTAGGGAGGTTAATTACACCTCAGTTACATCTCAAACCAGCAAAATCAAAAGCACACACATACACATTCTCTCTCTCTCTCTCTCTCTCTCTCTCTCTCTCTCTCATACACAAATCACCACTACCAGTACAACCATAAACAAGAAAAATAACAAAAACCATCATTTGTCATTGATTTCTTTCAACATCAATGGTCTCAATTCCCCAGTAAAAAGACATAGACTAACTGATTGGATGTGAAAACAGGATCTATTTGCTGCATCCAAGAAATACACCTCAACATCAAGGATACAGATTACCACAGGGTAAAAGTTGGAAAAAGATACACTCAGTAAACAGACCTATAAAGCAAGCTGGTGCAGCCACTTTAATATCTAACAGAGACTTCAAACTAATCAAAAGAGATAGGGAAAGGCACTAATACTCACTGAAGAAAAAAACCTGCCAAGATGACATTTCAATTCTTTACATCTGTGTCCCAAACAAAAGGGTACCCAAGTTTGTAAAAGAAACACTATGACAGCTTAAAGGACATTGATGCTCACACACCAATAGTGGGAAACTCCAATACCCTACCCCATTCTCACCAATGGACAGGTCATTGTCTTAGGGTTTCTATTGCTATAAAGAGATGCCATGGCCACGGCAACTCTTACAAAGGAAATATTTAATAGGGGCTGGATAACAGTTCAGAGGTTTAATCCATTGTCATCATGGCAGGAAGCATGATGGCATTCAGGCAGACATGGTTCTAGAGAAGAAGCCAAGAGAGGAAAGGGAGAGAGACACTGGGCCTGGTTAGAGCTTCCTAGTCCAAACACTTCCTCCAACAAAACCACACCTACTCTGACAAGGCCATAACTCTTAATAGTACCACGCCCTATAAGCCTATGGAAGCCATTATCATTCAAACCACCACAGTCTTCCAGACAAAAACTAAACATAGAAATGCTGGAGCTAACAGAGGGTATAAACCAAATGGACCCAAAGATATTTATAGAACACTTCCCCCAAAACAGAAAAGAATATACCTTCTGCTCTACACCTCAGGGAACTCTCTCCAAAATACTTGGACACAAAGCACATATCAATAGACACAAGAAAACAGAAGTGACTCCCTGCATCCAAGCAGACTACCGTATATTAAAGCAGATATCAACAACTACAAAAACAACACAAAGCTTACAAACTCATGAAAACTGAACAACTCACGGCTGAATGAAGAATAGGTCAGGACATAATTAAAGACAGAAACTAAAGACTTTCTAGAATTCAATAAAAAAAAATAAGCAGCATACCCAAATTCATGGGACACAATGAAAGCTGCATTGTACTAAGTGTCTATATTAAAAAACAAAACAAAACTGATTTTCTACCAAAAAAAAAAAAAAAATCACTCCCATAGGCAAGACTAGACCTCTGGTATGTTAGAATAGAATCATAAGTGTGTGGATTTCAATAAAGATGGATGGATACAGAAATAAATAGAGCTGTGAGCATGCACATACACACAGTGTGTATATGTGTGTATGCGTGTGTTTGTTTCGTGGCTGTTACTGAGGGAACAGAAAGTGCACCCAGAAGCCAGTGTCTGACTTGTAAGCTCCACAGTTCCTTGATGAAATGCTAATCAAGGGTTCCAAAAAAAGTCAGTAGAAAAAAAAGCCAGTAAGTACAGAAATTATATAAATACAATTAGGAGTTGGCAAAAGCCATAAGAGCTTGCTTAACCCATCACCACCAAAGTGAGGACACTTTGAACAAATATATAGTGTTGGACTGTAACAGTACAGCAATCCATACAACAATAAAAACAACAAAGGAGGGAGAAGGGAAGGGTCTTTACAGTAGGATAAACCTAATCAATGCCCAGCACTACTTGGCAACCATCACAGTAGGCCTCTACCCAGACAGAGACCAACCAAGGATGCTGAAACAAGTGGCAGGAAGTTTGCTTGGGTGCAGCATATTCTGACAGGCCCCAAATTCCTTTCCATGAAACACTGACAAAGGGAGGAAGTAAAAATGTAAAAACCTAGCCAGGAATGGTAGTTCAGACCTGTAATCCCAGCACTCACATGGTAGAGACAAGAGGGTCAGGAGTTCAATACAAGCCTCAGCTGCATAGCAGGAATGAGGGCAGCCTAGGTTACATGAGTCTCAAATAAATAGACAGAGAGACAGACAGACAGATAACAAACTGATAACACAACACAAATTATGTATAAACATATATGCATACAGTTATCTTCATTACTTGAAGTGTGATCTATAAGTCATTTCAAATACTAAATTAGCAAATACATATACACATATATGTAATAAGCACAAGCGTGTGTGTGTGTGTGTGTGTGTACGTACGTGTGTACTTCTATGTACATTCTATCACTATGAAACGAGGTTTAGAGTATTATGTGACTTGCCTGAGGGTACCCACAGTAGGGTACCAGAATGGGGAGGCTCCCCAGCTGGAGATCCCTTCTCAAGACTCCACTGCCTTGTCAATGGTTCTTGGTTGTATCTGTGGGTGCAGTGAAACCAAGCAGAGCATCTCCTGACAAATGCCATAAAGAAACTAGAGTGCCTTTGATCCTGGAGTCAAATCTTAGCAAGCAGAACATAAATAACTAAACTATAAACAATGAAAGGATCACTGCATATGTATGCACAAAAAAATGCAGAGGTTTAGAAAGGAGAAATGTGCATGGAGAAAATGCATGGGAGAGAGAGAGAGAGAGAGATGGAGAAGTGATAGAAAGGAAGAGGGAATGGGGGGAGAGACAGAGACAGAAAATATAAAACAAATGGGACAAAATACCAGCCTTTAGCTTAGGTGTGAATCAGTCAGTATTCTACACTATTTTAATTTTTGTAATTATGTCAAAGTAAAAAGTAAACAAAAGCTAAAGGAAATTCAGCTTTCTTTTATCCAAACATGACACTCCCTACCTCTAAAAGTACCAAGGACAGAGGCTGGCAAGATGCCTCAGCAGTTAAAAACACTTGCTGCTCTTGCAGAGGTCCAGTATCAGGTTCCCAGTGCACAGCTTACAACCATGTGTACTCCAGCTCCACAAGATGTGATGCTCTCTTTTGGCCTCTGGGTACACACATACATATGTGCACAGACACAACCCCCACACATGTAAAATAAAATAAAATCTTCAAGAGTCTAAGGATAGCCCAGCAAAACATCCCCATCTTGGCTGTGTTCCCCTGGAAAGCTCACTTCTCTTTTCTTCCTGGTTCCTCAGCAAAACAGGGCTGCACTATAGGGTCTCTCAGTCTCTACAGACCTGAAGTCCTCCCATTCCATCCCCTTAAAAGAGTACCTACCATCAGACTCGCTTTCCTCAGACTCCACCTTCATTGGTTCCATGGGCTTTGGGATGGAAATCAACTCCCTGGAAGAAGCTTCAGTCATCTCCTGCTGCTGGATGGTTTTCAGGTTATCTCCATGTTCTTCAGTATTAGAAGACAAAGCATTTTCCAAGCTAGCTATTGCCTCTGAAGGGACATGAACTGTATCCCCTGCTTGGAAAGTAGGATTCTGTCCACCTTCTGTTTCATCATCACTTGAAAGACACTTACTCTCAGGTGGGTAAAGACCTTTCTGCAGCTCAGGCTCTTCAGGGTGTGTGTCCACCCTCTGATCAGTACGGGTTCTTATTGGAGGTACCAGGGTCGGTTCCCTTGCACTGAGTTGCCCAGAGGCAGAACTGCATGGAACGTCTGTGAATGCTGCTGGAAGGGGAGCTTGCCTACTCTCAACCTCACACTCACTACTTATCTGAGAGGCTTCATTCACCGCAGGAGTAAGTGGCATTTGTTGCTTTGGAGAATCACATGGATGATAAGCAGTACTAAGAGAATGTGCTGACGCTATCTGTTCTTTTTCACTGCTGGAGCTGGCGACGTACTCCTTTACCACAGTCACACTGGGTAAAGGAGGAACTGTGGCAAATGGTGCACCTCCACCTCTCACTGCAACTCCATCAACGTGCTCCTGGTCTGGATTACTTCCGGACAGTGTTCTCACTTCCAGTTCATCACTCCTGGCACACACTTTCCCATCATCCTCCAGAGCTCTCTGAATAGCTGCAAGGGTCTGCGGCGATATGGCGCCTGAATCTGCAGTGGCCCGCGAGCTCCTCTCCCGAGACTGCCTTGCCTCTCCACTCTCGGGCTCCTCTTCTGAGCTGCTTCCCAGCATGGCAGCCTGAATAGCCAGTAAAGTTCTTGGAGAAGGGGGTGTGGCCTCCGGCTCTTTCTCTGGCTTCACTTTCTCATGGGGTGATGTCTTCACGTCAAAAGACATGCTGTGTTCTTTGCTGGAAGAAGAAAGAGATTCTGAATCCACATCCGTGACTTTCTTAGCTTGAATACCTAAGAGAAATAAAAACATTTCTCACTATGCAATTCACAATGCATTTCTGGGAGGATAAACAAGAGAATCCTGGATCATAAACACAGTAAGACATTTTTATTGAATCCATTCACTAATTCTAAAGTGACTGGCTCTGTAGTAGCTAATCCATTAGAGGCTAAGTACAACTGTTACTACCTAAGCAAGAGTCCACCGGCTTTATCATGGATGTCTTCCCCAGAACTCAAGAGCCACAAAGTACCCTAAATTTAACGTTTGATTTGACAGTAGATAGTCAAAAGTAAAACAAGTGCTTTTATGTATTTCATAAAACATAATTTCATTGTAGATTGTTTCTTATTTGTGTTGTAAAAAAAAAAAGAAATCAAATCCTGGTGTTAGTGCTCACACATGTGAATTTATAAAATTAAATTTATAAAATGATCTTTCTACTATTTTAATGACCAGTAAAATTGAAAAATGTTGTTGAACCAAGTTCTTTATAATAAAAGCTGAAATGAAAAAAATTTAAAACACCCCCCTCCAAGAAAAAGCAACAATAAAGAAAATAGAAAAATATTTGATACAGTTGCTGAAACTAATGATGTAGAGTAATGAGGCAGTGTGAAAGGGCCTTCTAATTCAAATCTGGCCTTACAGGTTGCGACTTTATTATTTATGCATCTGTTTGTTTGTGTAGTGTGTGTGTGTATGTGTATGAATATCATGTGTTTGTGGGTACCCGAGGAAGCCAGAAGAGGATATTGCATCCCTTAGAGTTACAGTTACAGGCACTTGTGAGCTGCTCATGTGAGTGACCTGGAACCCAGGTCCTCTGAAAGAGCAGGATGAGAGCAAAACTTCTCAGCCATCTCTGAAGCTACTTGATGTATATTTTTAATGCTAACTTCATATTTTAAAAATTGCTTTGATGTAACATATTTTTGTGGTGAAAATTTTGGTTTCTTTTATGTTTTCTGTTTTGTTCCCAAATATGGGATATGAAATATTTTTAGTTCATCCTCAGTTCAACTAAATTGAACTCATAAACTCGTGAAGAGGGGACATGATTTTGCTCAGCTGAAAACAGACGTGAGAAGGCACAAGATGTTTTGCTGGAAGCTGTCTCGAGCAACAGACATGTTTTTTGCCAGCTGGAAAAACAGCCCTGTGTGGACTAGAGAAGGGAGAACTAGAAGCCCACAGAGACAACGCTTCATGGCTACACTTTGTAAGGTTCACATCGCTTTGCTGGTCTTTGTTTTTCTGCACTTCACTTCTCAGTGAGCAAGCTCCAGAGAACTTGTGGCACTCCAGCTGAGTCTTGATGCTTTCACTCTTGCCGATTCTGTGGAGTCTTCCTGTTTCTGCTGACGGTGCCCCTGCTGTTGATTCGTGTTGCTGTTTGGTGTTGGCTAGTTGACTGGACTGCTGGTGTCCAGACAACAAAGAGTGGAACTGCCCCAAGGAACGTCTAAAAAAGGTCCACAACCCCCTTTCCTAATAACCTTTTCTCACCTTCCTCTGGTCAGTGGGTTGGAAGGGAGTAAAAATGTTTAAGAACCCTAAATAAAGTTTGTTTTTGAAAAATCTAAGCCTACATATTCGCACATCTTCTTAAAATACGGTAGATATTAAATTTGAATCCATCACAAAGAAAAATGGTCAAAAATCTGAGGAAATGTTTGAAATGTTCTACTGTCAGTGGAGAGCAAAACTCTACCTTATGTAGTTAATGTATATAATAAATTGATAAATATTGGAAGCCACCCCTCACCGGACACTTTACAGACAAGATGTGACCCAGCCCACTGAACAAACCTGTATCAGAAATAATCATGTTCTCAACCTGCCTGGATGAAAGTAAAGAATCACAGAGGTTAGGCCTCTTGCTCACGAATTAAGTGGCAGAACTGGAACTCAAGCTCATGTTTGCTTCTAAAATCCCATGATTTCAACTTCTGTTTTCTCTATCATACGAAGACTCTCTGCGTTACTTCATTTTCTCTCATTTTTTAAAAGTAGGGTTTCTCTATATGATAGGAGGCATACTAGGGGGCATACTAGGGAAGGAACTGGAAGAATAGAAGAAAGGTAAAGGTTGAAGGTGGGAAGGGTCAATCAAAACCAAAGATATGTGCTAACATCACAGAAATGCACCACTCTATAAACTAAAAAGCACAATTAAAAAAACAACAAAAAAAGTGTGAATGGAAGTCCCCTCCATGAGTTGATAGCATTGCTCCCAGAAACCATGGGGTCTTGAACAAAAATCCTAGTGCCAAGTGCAAGACATTCCCCATGAGTCTCTGACCAGACAGCCCAAGAAGCCCCCAAAACAATACAGTCCATTGCTGTTGCTCTTGCTTAACCACAACTAGATGGTAAAATCCTATTGCAAAGGACACAACACACCATGGACACAGGACACAGAAAAGTGAACCTGGAAGTGAGCTGGACACCTCCTCTCTGCTACTCCTCCTCTGCAGGACTAAAAGGCACCAGACAGGCTGCTGAGGGTGAGAGATTACCAAGTCTTTCCCAGTAGGAATCCTGTGTGCTACAATCCTGACTTGACAAACAAGATACCCACATCAGTGCAGCAAGAATACCTTGCGGTCAAATCAGTGTCCCGCTCAGTGGATCTGGGGTCCACTCCACGGGAGGGAAGACATGCCTGAGACTGTAAATCCCACACGTGTGCCTAAAGCCTATTGTTGCCACTAGCCTGGGCCAGAGAAGCTCCTCCCTGAAGAGGGTGACAGTCAACGCAGAGTTCTGGAACAAGCAACTGCTGAGCGCTCAGCCCTAAATGAGACTTTTGTATGGCGCACACACGCACACACCAATATCGTAAAAGGGGAATGTCACAAGAGGGGAGGGGGTAGAAAGAATGAAGGAGGGTGAGGATGGAAAGAGACCCTACAAAATGCTGTGTTCTGGATATTGGATGGCCGTCATAATGATAAGCACAGAGTAGCTGTGGCCACCTGCATAAGACCTACAGGAGAGCACAGCTCCCTTGATTGACAGAAGTGTTCATAGGCTGTGTCTCTGCTTTGACTGGCACAGAAGAATGCAGCCCATCACTGCAGGCACGACAGCAGGAGAACACTGCTTCCCTATCATGATTTGTAGCTGTCAAATCAATGATGGTGCCTGGTACCTTTTATCAAGATGTAGTGTGAGGTGTCTTCAGAGACCACTCTTCTTGACTCTACCTCCTTCAGAAAGCCTCCCTCATCTTCATATTGCCTCTGGATTTGCCCTGAGTGCTGCTGGTTCATTTCCTTTTGAACATTTTCTATATGCTGGTTTAGGTAGTTTTTCTTAAGCAAGCCTTTCAGCTGGTACTGTGAAAAGTCATGAGACTCCTAGGGACAAAATAAAATTACTGGTTACATTAAGATGATAAAACCACCACTGTCCAACCCATTTCCAAAAGGTAGAGTTTCGTAGCATACCAATACAATTTGAAAACTAAGGGGGTTTCACTGTTAACTTCATTTTTTTTGTGTTGTGTTTTTGAGATAGTCTCTCCAAGTCAGCCTGGAACTCACTATATAGATATAAATCAAGCTAGCCTTGAAATTGTGAAAATCCTCCTGCCTCTGCCTCCAAACTACTGTGGTTAGCACAGATGGCATTATAACAGCCTTAAAAATATTTGAAAAACAAAGAATTAAGCAAAAAAAATACATAATAATAATAATAATAATAATGAAAGACCTTTTTATTATTTAATCATTCGTTTAAAAATCATTTTCTGAGCTAGACCACATAGCTATAGCATGACATGTGATGGTGGCTCAGTGAAACACAACCTTCTAAAATACAAGTGAAGTGCCTTGCAATGTCCTTGGTCCACAGGACACACAGAGTAAATAACCAGAGGTATTACTAATCGTAGTTTACATGAATAAAGCCTTTCCCATTGAAGGCATTCTGAGTCCTTTTATATTGCCCACCTTGACTTACCTTCACAGGCATCCAATGAGACATTTTCCTATCTCCAGTCTGCGAATGATGAGCTTGAGACTTTAACAGTAGACTCGCACGGGAGACCCCAGACAGACGGCTGACTAAAACTGAGTCTGTTAGTAGACTTACGACTGTCCCTGCTACACATGGATCTTCTCTCATCAACATCATGTGCACGATGGATAAGTCACACCACGGTCCATCCTGGACTACTCAGAACTCTCTCCTCATGGACCCACCCTAGCCTCCTAGCCTTAGTGACATCATGGTTGCACAGAGAAAAAGAGAAAACCACTAGACGCTACCTTTCTCCTCTCCTTCTCACTCCACTCAACCCTTTTTCTATCAGTAATACTCAGAGAATCTGCACACCTCTGAAAGAACAAGGCTAAAAGACAGATGGAGCATGAATTGTTTTCCCACCAAAATATAAATAATTTCTTGTACCCAAAAATTTTGATAAAATCATTTCCATGTACCTTTTTTTTTTTTTTAACCCTAGCTACATAGAAAACCAGAAATGACTGACTTATCTGGCTTTTTTCATCTTTCTGGTACCAAAGTAAAAAAGTATTCTAAAGTCTATGGCAAGTTAAAAAATGCAAAAACAAAAACCAAACAACTACATCAATTGCTGTCAATTTACATTCTACCTCAGCATGTGAGGAGAACTGCTGTCAACAGAGGCGGTGGCAGGAGGAAGGAGAACGGAACTCACGCGCCAGGAACTAAAGACAGCAAGTACTCAGTGGGGGCACAGATTACATAATCAACAGCAACATGATCAGGACATACTCAACAACACACGACCATGCACACCAGACCTGCTCCAGCTTCCTGTGACTCTGAAGTTACTATTCTCAGACCACCCTGTTCCCACTAGTCACAAAGAAGGAGAGGAACACACACAAGCCTATATCTGGAATTTCAAGTCAGAAATCTTTTCCATGTCACAGTTACTTTTTGTAAATAATGTATGTTGTGTGACATACATTTAAAGTGACTTCTGGGAACAGTCCAAGAACCACATGGTGCTGGGCACTTCCTGTGTGAGACACTTGAGTTACCCGCTATGGGTGTAGCCAGGATCAGGACAGGCATGTTCTATGCTGAATTGCAGTGAATGCATAAACAAACCATGCCTCCTGTGGCCTGAGATACACAGACTCTGTACCCTTGCAACCGGGATTCTCTCTAAAGTACCACCTGCCAATTTTCTCTTCTTTCTGTGAAGCTTTACTGAAGTTTAATTCTAAGCATTGGTGTGCTACTGTGCACTGCTGGCTGTTTTACCTCTGGCATTGCTTCAAACAGTGTTCGTCTTCGCTTGGTAAACTCTTTCATGTCAGTCAAGATCTCATGCTTTACTTCTGGTGGCAGGCTGCTGAAGTCCTCAGACTCAATATCTATGGCATGAGGATCATGAAAGAATTCTTCCTATAAGGAATAAAATGTTAGCATCACTGAATTCATATTTACCCATTTAGGTCTATTCGCTGTTACAAACACTCACTGTGTTAACATTATAAATATAGCTCTATGTAATCTACACATAGAAGTATACATTCTATAACAGGCATCATAGTGAACAAGCAGACAAGCAATCAATCCCTTCATTTGTTCCTTCAGTCCAAAGCAAACCACTTACCAGGCACTTATACACCACCCTGGCCCTGCTTTAAGAGTTTGGGTACTGTGCTAACTATGTACGTAAGTGCCTTAATCTTAGGAGTGCAGCAAGGCATATCAGCAAGTAAATAAATAAGCAAGATAATTGTTAGAACATCCAACAGGCTGATCTGATGAGAGTAATCAGGGAAACAAAAAGGATAAAATTCTTATGGGTTAGATGGAGAAAACCCTACCAGACAGATGTCCTGAGCAGGGATCTGAAAAATACCAAGACCCTGATGGGTATGGGGATCCTAAACTGAAGAAGACAAGTGTAAGCGCCATGAGATGAGAAGACTTGTGGAAATGAGCCATTTTTATACTTACATTAGTTGTATATTTTGAAATTTAAATAATGCCTTAAAAATTAATTTTCCTAAATCACATGGCCCGTGAACACTGAAGTCCTGACCACAGGATCCTCAGTAACACCACTTGCTAACACCTGATGCATGGATAATGCAGAGCCATAGGAAGTTGAAAGAAACCGAGGTTTTAGCAGAAAAGTCTTCTACCAGACATACCAAAACAATAAGACCTTAGGGAGTCAAAGAATGCTACCTACTACGATACTAAGCTTGAAAAAAAGTTCATTTAAAATAAAAAATTGCACAAAGGAGGCTAGAGAGGTGGCTCAATGACTAAGAGCACTAGCTGCTCTTCTAAAGCATCAAAGCTTTATTGCCAATATCACGCATGATGGTTCACAGAGTTCTGTCCCCAGCGATCTGACATCCTTTTCTGACCTCCACAGATTCTGCATGCTTGTGGTGCACAGATATACATGCAGGCAAAACACCCATACACCACATAAAAAAAAATAGTAAGTGAATAAATCCAAGGGGGGTAAAAAAAAAACCGTTCAAGAACCAGGAGTGGTAGTGCTTCGTATATAATTCCAGCATTTGAGAGACTAGGGTAGGAGGATTGCAAGTTCTAGGCCAGCCAAGGCTACTAACAGAAGTAAAATCTGTGTGACTTCAGTGATTAAAGGCAATACTCACTGACGTGCATGGCGATGCTCTACCACGTGAGCAGAGTCTTTGAGTCTCTTGTTGACATTTTCCCTTGTAGGTACTGCGCTGAAAACATGTAGCCAAGAATATGGTAGAAAGGAAACTATACAACATCCAAAGCAAGGCAACAGTTTTTGCCTAGGATCTCCTTTTGGATGTTTCCCCTTGGCAGAGCCCCGTGCTAGGAAATAGCACAGGCCATATACAGGCTACATGAAATTATAGCCATCAGCCTCACTGAGGTCAGCTGATGGCCACAGCCAACCATCGAGCATGCAGGTGAAGGAGCACATGAAGTAATTTCAGCCCCAGCTACATCCTGAAAGCATCTACATGGAAGACCCCGAGAGAGAAGCACCTCCCTGGGCTTATGGACTCCAAGCAGTGTGGCAGAGTGATAAAAATGGCCACTTTTATACCACTATGTTACATTGCAAAAAATAATTAGAACACATTCACTGGCATGAGTAAACAAATATAGGCACGCATATATATCTGCCCAAATCTTCCAAGTTACTTTAAATACAAAGACTGTTGTTTTTGCATTTAATTGTGGCACTGGGGAATGAATCTACAGTGTTATGCATACCAAGCAAGCACTCTAGCAACAAGTTATATTCCTGGCCCCAAGAAAGTATCCTTACATTCTGTCTAACCATGTATTACTACTTACTTTTTGAATAATCAGTTATCTTAAAAAAAAAAAAGCTTACTTTGAATATATAGGAATGCTCTTTCTGAGCCGATGCTCCATGAGGACAAAGCCATGTTCACCTCAAGCGCCAAGGTAGTGAAGGCCAAAGGCGGGCTCATAAAGGTTCATTTAGACAAAGCACAGCTGAACAACGTGGAGCACAAGATCAAAACTTTTTCTGGTGTGTTTAAGAAGCTCATGGGCAAGGATGTTGATTTTGAATTTCCAGAGCTTCAGTTGTAAAGATAATGACTAAATAAAGTATCATTCGCAGTATAAATAGTTAATTAACTAATTAATTAAAAAATATATAGGAATGCATAATGAAGCTGGATGTGGTACTGCACAACTTTAATCCTAGCCCGTGGGAGGCTGAAGGAAGACAGAACTCTTGAGTTCGAGGTAAGCCTGGTCTATACAGTAAGCTCCAGAACAGCTAGGACTACAAAGAAAAACAAAAACTCAATAATAATAATAATAATAATAATAATAATAAGGCCAAATTCAATATACAAGTGTATGAAAGGCATAGGTAAGTGTGGACTTGACATATACATATATGTACATGCAATCAGAAACACACACAGTAAAAGGGGCACCCAGCTTTACTTCTTATTGGGAACTTCCATAAAACGTCCTACCTCATAAGGATAACTCATTTTCACCATTTCGAATAGCAAAACCCATTCTGAATTCCCATGTTATATAAGTACCTGCAAAGCTTGCTTTTGTTCCATTCTTTCTTGCCATTGCTTTTCATCTTCCTCTTCTGAACTGTAAGTCAAGAAAACAATTTTAACATCTGTGATTTTTAACAAATACTTACACACATTTCTTGCGCTCAAGGTCTACAAGAGTGAGTGGGATGAGAAAACTGTAACTCCGGGGTCGCACCGTCTGGTGAGGGACAGGTGCAAGTAGCAGCTGCAGTAAGAACCCTAACCCCATCCACAAGGAAGAGAAGGTGGCTAAAGATGGGTTAAGGAGTAAATCATCTAAAAAGCTTCAGACATTGTGGTGGTTTAAACGGGATTAACCCCAACAGGCTCGTATGTCTGAACACTTGGTGCCTAACTGGTGGAACTATTTAGGAAGGATTAGGAGGCGTGGCCTTGTTGGAGGAGGCATGTTACAGGCGTCAGGGTGTGAGACCAAACCCTCCCACCATCCCAGTGCACTCTACACCTTCCACTTAAGGCTCCAGATGTGAGTTCGCAGCTGTTCCTACTGCCATGCCTTCACTCTGCCATAATAGACTCTAGCCCTCTGGAACCATATGCCCAATTAAACACTTTCTTTGACCAGCTGCCTTGGTCATGTGTTTGTTACAGAAATAAAAAAGTAACTAATACAGAGGGCCATGGAAGCTTTCCAGAATCTCCTACAATTACATTGGTGGATTTGCTAGGAATAAACAAAGGACCCAAATGTAAGATATAACAGAGGGTACATGCAAGGAAGTGTTCTAGACACGTGAACTGAGCTCTACAGTCATTTGGAAATAAGGAAAGGAAAATCTGCTCATGACAGTAAGGAGACCAAGCGAGGAGGTGATTAAACCAAGCGAGGAGTGATTAAACATCTGAAAGTTTATTCTGAAGAAATGACAAGCTAAGCCAGGCATGGTAATACAGGCCTGTAACCCCAACACTAACCAGGCTACAGCAGGAAGATTATAAGTTCATGGCCAGCCCGGATTACACAGCAATTCCAGGCCAGACTAGAGTAGGCACTGGAAATTTGTCATTTAAAAAAAAAGCATAAAAATACCATGAAGTTTAAAAGAAAGAAAACAACCATAATTGGGCTATAAATATATTGTAGAAGACAAAGCAGACTGCACTGGAAGGTGGGGAGTTGAGGCAAAGGCACGAGATCAAGGATGAAACAGAAATAAATTTCGGTGCTATTGAGATAGTCATGACAACAATGTGGAGAAAGAAATGGCTGATACAAAATCTGCTCTGTTGCCACGGAGCCCCTGGGAAGAGAACGAGAGGCCAAAACTGTCTACACTTCTGCTCCTCCACCAACACTTCAAACACAGACACCTTGAAGGCTAACCACCAGCAGAGCAAGACTCACGGAAAAACTGGAAAGGAGCAACTAGAAAGGTACCAGGAATGCAGGCCAGCAGGTCATGGCAGCCACATGGGCAGAGAAGTTAAGTACAGTGAGAAATGTGAAGTGTCCATGTGTCTATCAACAAGTCTATCGAATGTGGTAATTTATCCTGGTGGTGAGAGAGATGGAAGGAAGCTAGAAACAGGTAGGTCAGCATGAGTACAAAAGAGTGTAAATACATATGAAATGAAGCATGAGGGGTACTGAGAGTTAAAGGTTTAAGCAGGGGTAGGGGCAGAGTAAGGGGAGAGGTCAGGGTACAGGAGGATAATCAAAGGTATCTTAAAAAAAATCATATTGAATCCCAGTACTTTGTAAGTTAGTTTAAATATATAATTTTTTAAAAATGGAGGAGTTTGAACACAGATAGATGGACAGTCAACCTAGAAGACAGAGATATTAAATGAAAATCTCAGTGCAGGTAAGGGATACCTCCCTATAAGTCACTGGTCAAGGAACAGCTAGAGGTCTCCCCAATGCTGAGATTATAAGCATTTGGTGCCAGTATGCACAGCTTTTTACGTGGGTGTTAGGGATGGAATGTGGGTCCTCATACTTGTGTGGCAGCTCCTTTATTAACCGAGCCACCCGCCTGGTCCCTATAAAGTGATATTCTTTAGTAGTTAAACATTTACCTATGTTTTTCTTCCTCTGGTAAAGGCGGCAAAGCATAGATGTCATTCTCTCTTCGAACTTGAGTAAGACTGGGTAGCGCTTCATTTCTGGAAAGCACACATAACTTTCAACAATCATATGAAATGCATTTTGAGTCATTCCTCTCCTTCCACTGGTTATACAAACCCCACTCAAGGACAGTAGCTGACCCCCCTGGCCTGAGTCTCCCCTAAGCTTTTGATGTCACAACTAACGTCCCTGTGAAGGGAAAGGGGAAGTCCCTAGAGCTCCTTAGATACAGCCCCAACTATCATCAGGAAGGGCTCAAAGTAAAGTCGGGTTGCAGTGAACCCCATAGAAGAGCACCTGCCCAGCACATGTGAGGCCCTGCAACACTTAAAAAAAACATATAAATCAGCAAACTAGTTCATTAAAAGAGGAAGCAATATAACTTTTCTTTCTCATTAGCTACAATTCCACACTCCCAAGTCCAATGCTATCTGCACACTCCTCTCTTGACTTCCTATTAAACGAGACAAAGAGAGACACTATTGGAGCCCAGTGAGTGTCTGCAGCCACTGTGGTGCTCCTCTTGCCTTTTGCTTTTGAAGGCAGTTTTCAGAGCCTGTCTCTTTAGAAAGGTTTTCAGAAGCTTCTCTGTCGTTCTTCTTGAGTCAGTGGATGCAGAATCCTTCTTCTGCCTTCTCTTTGCCTGTGAAAATGAAGCGCGTGGCGTTTCAACTCTGATGATGCTCTACTAAAAACATTTCATCATCTGAAATTAAGGACAGCAGCTATTCCATCGTTTCCTTCTCACTGCTGCCAGTAACCACCTTCAGGTTCTGGGTTGCACGGGACACACAGAGCACTTGCCTAAAAATCTCCTATACGTAGCACACCTGGGAAGTTATCAGCTTAGTGTCAGTTTCTTGTAAATATACACTTCAGTACCACCAAGAACCTAAATTTTATACAAGTTATTCCAAAATCAATTTGAAATAATACAAAAAATATATTATTTTTATGTAATTCTGTCCCCCCCTAATTCAAGATGATATTAGAAGAAATTCTTAGCATGTATAAAAAGATCTTCTAATAAATATCTAGCTGAGCAGACACTTTCACTGAGACAGGGCTGCCCCACAGAAAACATTTCAGAGGATAGCCTGGTCAAGTTCAGTTTTGTTGTTGTTCTGAAAGTACTTTTGTTGTTGTTGTTGTTGTTCATTTTATTTCTCTGTCCCCAAGGACACTCAAACACACTCTCAGACATATCCTAAGTAGAGGCTCCTTAATGAGCAATAGGAGCCCAGCCTGACATAATGGAGACCATCTAAAATTAATTCTAGGGCTTTCAGTTAATAGATAAATTTAACCATTGACTCTCACTCTTGTGAAAGCTTTGAAAGATAAACTGCTATAAGCCTAGCATTGTGGTGTACTCCTTTAAATGCAGGTAAAGGCAGGCGGATCTCTGTGCGTTCAGGGCCAGTCTGATTATATAGAGGGAGTTCCAGGGCAGCCAGGCTACATAGAGACACCATGTCTCAAAAAAGAAAAAAAAAAATCCCCCAAAAAGCTGTTAAAGATAAATTTTTAAAGCCAACTGAAATTAGGTTGATTACACGTCAAAACTGCTCATTGAAAATATACATAAAAGCAGGGTGGTGGTGGCATACACCTTTAATCCCAGCAGGTGGATCCAGTTCAGGTGGATCTCTGAATTGGAGGCCAGCTGATCTACAGAGTTCCAGAACAACCAGGACTACACAGAGGAACCCTGTGTTGAACAACACCCCCCCCCGAAGAAAAATGGCATACATATACAGGCATACATATACATACAGGCATACATACACAGGCTGAACAGGTGTTACAGTTAGAAATATAGATGCATACATATTTATGCATGGAATAACAATTGGCAGAAAAAAGAGGCCATGAATTTAAAGTAGAGTTGGGAGGGATATATGAAAAGGTTTGGAGGAAGGAAAGGAAAGGGAAACCATTGTAACTGAATTTAATAATAATGAAAATAAAATCAGATATTTACCAAGGTCTGTTTCTTTAACAGTGGAGCATCGCCATCAAATACAAAAATAGGGCGAATACGGAAAAACAGGAGTTTGCAGAGCCGATGGAACAATGTGAGAAGATGAGCATTTTCTACCGCATTCCCGTGGCGATCTCGGACTCCTTTAAGTGCTTGGTTTAGCCAAATACTAATATCTGGGAGAACCAGTAAAGGAAAACTGTTCGGAATTTCCATCTTCATCCTCAAATTTTCAATTATCCAATAGACTGAACATTAAACACACACCATCATTCTTGTGAAGTTGAAACACACCTGGCCATGACAGAATCTACCCAAAGTCAGCTTACTCTTCTTTGGCTCCTTAATACTTTCTACTTTCTGAACCTTAAAATCACAGGCAGGCGCGCCCCTTGAAAAGTCTAATGGCAAAGACAGCTTCTTTTTATGCCCAATCTAAAGTTAACATCTACCCACATAGGTATGCACAACGACATGAAAGCAGAGGGCGCCGAGTATTTGGGAGGGAAGAAATGGGAAGGAACTTGGAAGAGGGACTGGGAAAAGTAGTGAGAGGAGAGAGAATGTGAACAAAAGTACAGTGATCTACATATATGAATATGACAAACCTACTATTTTGAATATAACAAACAAAAAATGTTTTAAAGCTTTTATAATAAAAATGCCTTCTTTGAAAAGAAAGCCCTCCCACCAAGCCTGGAGATGAAGCAGAGTCCTTCCCCAGTATGCACAAAGCCCTGGCCTCGGTTATCAGCATTGCAAGAACAAGCTAAGCAAGCAAGGTACCAGGCACCTGTGATCGTATGACTCAGGAAGATTATGTGTTAGAGGCCAGCCTGGACCACACAGCAATGAGATTCTGTCTCAAAGACAAACAAAAAAAGTCAATGTTCTACAGCAAATGTTAGGAAACTGTCACAAGTTTCTGAAAGACAACTTGAAAATTCATAGCAGAAAAGGTTAAAACTGTATTCCGTCTTACCTAAGAATTTCATTCCCATACTTTTAACCTCAAGAAATCATCGTGGATTTACCACAAAATTTATAATAACGCTTGAATATAACATTTAAAGTTTTTTTCATGATCTGTGCTTAAAACTCCAATACGCTGAGTTCCTAGGATAACATGTTCTTAGAAAGAGGTTCAGAAATAGGTCTAATGATTAAAAATAGTTACAAAACATTGCTAGAAGAAAGTTAATACATTATAAAAACTAGAGTGCAATTCTCTCTATAATCCAAGTAGTGTCAAATGCAGAAAAATTGACCGTACACCAGCCATATTACAAGTAGCAACCTCTACTAAAAGAGTCATTACGTTTTCTTGTAGTTTTCCCACTTTCTCAACCTTTTTCAAAGATGCCTTTTTGTTGTGGTGGTTGTTAATGTACTTTGCATTTGTTCCTAAGTATGAACTAGCACCCAGCTGGATTTCCTGCTCTTGGCCAGCGCCTTAGAGTTTTTCTACCACAATCTTTCCCAGGCCCACTTCCACCCTCCAGTCGATACCTCTTGCAGAGGCTGCCTCGAACCACCCACCACACTCTGCACATGTACCCTACGACTAGAGCAGTGCTGTGTCCTAGCTAACCTGGCAAGACTAGGGCAGTGCTGTGTCCTAGCTAACCTGGCAAGACTAGGGCAGTGCTGTGTCCTAGCTAACCCAGCTAATCCACCTGACCGCCTGAAGACATTTCAAAGTCCATGCCTTCTCCACTAAGCTGCTTATGCCCCAGCTCTGTGAATCACTGTTTCACGTGTGTGTGGCGGGGGCTGTAGGGGTAAGTTCTCATATCCTCCTCATCAAACCAGTGTGAGACCCTACCAGTTCTACCTTGCAGGCACATCAACCTTTAATATCGCAGCGCTGTTATTATCAATAAAGACCTGTGCAGTCAAGCTATCAAAAACAAAAAATACAAGAAAAATTTCAAAATGTTTTAGGTAATTTAATGATTTTGTGTTTGGCCACACTCATTAGCTATTATAGGTACAGAAGCCTCTTCTACATAAGGTGTGTGGTGGGGGAGTGATGATATATAATAAAACACATCTGAGCCGTTTCTAGAATGACTTAAGACCTTAGAAGACATGTGAAGAATCAACTGCAAGAAAAGTAGTTTTAAAGAATGTTACAACCTCCCACATGAAAGAAGATGACCATGACTGCGTGTCTCAGACATGAGTGATCAGGTCCACAGCATTTATCTTAGAGGAGGCGTTCCGAGCCTCTGTTCTGCATGGCCCTGACAACTGCTCCCGCTTGGCCCGTTTCTGCTTGTTACACTGCCATACAGGACTGAAGAAGTTTCTACGCAGCCCATCACTTTGACTTTAGAACTGAAAAAAACCCAGTGTCAGAGTCAAGACAGCTCTTAAAGCTGCTATCTGTGGGTCGAGGACCTGCAGCTCCTGAGAAAAGATTAAACTCCATATTCCTGAAACATTAAATCACACTGAAGTAATTCCCTTTCATTTTTCACATTTAAATTAACTAATTAACTCATGGAAGGTTGGGAGTTCTAACATGAAATTCTTAGTTAAAAAAAAAAACATAAAATCAGTTACACACTTTGATTCATCAAGCTTCAACACACAAGACAAAAAGAAATTCTCCACGGGCTAGAAAAATTAAAGTAAAAGTCAAAGCTTGCTTTAGAGTTGAACCTCAAAGGCTCAATAACATTTGAGAACAAAAGAGAACTTTTCTTAATCCAGGAGGCCACTGACTGAAGACTAGGTTAATCCATACTGGTATGTGTTCAGTGAGGGTATTATCTCCCTAATACTGGTAATACATTAACTTATGTTAAGGTCTGTAATGAAAAAAACCTAAACCGTTATTTCTTAATTTTTTGACACAAACAAACTGTTTAAATAAAACACTCAGCTATCCACATGGTCTAAAATCCAAAGTTTATTTGGAAAAGGATGTAAATTAAGAAACCTGAGATAATCGTAGATAAGTTCTTTATTAGCAAACAGAAAAATAACATCTACATTTCAGATCTCAGAGTTCTCATGATGAAATATAGAAAATTAAATTACAGAGATAATCGGATTATTACATTAGGCATATGTGATTGTATGCAGATTCCTTAGCAATTGTTTAGTTAAATGGTCCATTGCTTCAGAAAAGCTTAATAACCCCCTAAAAAGAACTTCATACCCTAAGTGACACTTCTATTCGACACGCAGATAATCTACATGGCTTACTCCCATCCCCTACTCTCCCGCTCAGATTCCTGAATGCAGAACTCCTAAGCCTTTCTAGGGGCTGAAAGAGAAAATAACTTAAATTCTTGATGGTGTCATCAGCACTACTTTTTCTCAAAGATGGGGCTGGAACTCCGGGCTCTCATACACCCTAAAAGAGAGCTCTGCCTGTACCATGCTGAAACCATTTGATAAGAATGCAAGAATTCCCTCACTCAAATGTACTTTCATTTACTAATAATTCAGAAATCCTTAAACTGCAATGACAAAGGAAAACCACTAGGGTGAGTTTACAAAGCTCTTCAGGTTACGTAACTTACTGAACCCAGTGTAAAAACTTGTTAGGACAAATTCTCAATTTTTGCCATCAGCGTATTTGGCATAAAACGTGATTTCTCCAAAAGAACAAGTTCTCCTTTAATTACAAGCTGGGCACAGTTAAAAATTGATTCATCAGTGGCCTCTTTACTGTACTTTACAGAAAACGCGCGCGCGCACCTTCAACAATTATTTACAAGTTTCTCTAGTTCTCACTAGGAAAACGGTGTAAAGGTACCTCCAGCTTCTGGGCTAAAAGAATCATTGTAAAAGGGGAAAAGCGGAGGGGAGGGAGTGGAAGTGGGGGTGTCGTGGAACAAATGAACATAACAAATTTCAAAATTACCGTCACATTTTTCAAAATTGAAAACCAAAGAAAACTCCGGAGGCAGAAAGTTAAGCACTCACACAACCATCACAGAAGCCGCAAAGGAACGAACCCACTCTACCACCACATGAACTGTTTATTCCAGCAAACCAGAGTTAACTATTCAAGAAGGACGGGGCGGGGCGGGGCGGGGCGGGGCGGGGCGGGGGGTCGGGAACTCTCTACCTTGTCCTCCCCACGCTGAGCCGCCCACACAGAATAACCTCCCAGATCCACAGTACTACAGAGCAAGGCGCTATTCCGCAGGTTATCACGTACGTCTCCTCACTGTCCTGCGGGGAGAACCAAAACCCGGGGGACGGAGGGTGGCCCCGGGGAGCGCCCGGCACGGCTCCCCCACGACGCCCAGTCACGCTCGTCCCGCGGCGCGGCGTGAAGGATACCCACAGCCAGAACCTTGCCCTCCAGCGCCTCCGGGCTGACCCGGCGGCCGGCGCACTCCAGCAGCCTCCACAGCCCGTGGACGCCCATGGCGCAGGCGCACCGCGCGGGCCCGGCACGGCAGCGGCTTCCACTCACGCAGAGCCCACCGCTCTCCACCCGGCACCCGGGTCCGCGGGGGCGTGAACAGAAAGCCGCAGGCGGAAGCACTTCCGGAGCGGGCCTGGCCTCCCGGAAGAAAGGCGCAACCTGGACGTGGCGGCGGTGGGAGGGGAGGTAGCCCTAAGCCTGCTGCGATTGATGCCTCCCGCGGACCAACCTCTCGGCCACCGTCCAAGTGCGAGGTTTGGGAGTCTCGCGTTGACGCTTGATGTATAAATCCCGCGCCGGAACACTCCGGAAGTCAGTGCGGGGTTGCGACCCAGTTTTCTTCTAGTGTTTCTCTCCGGCTGGCTGTTAGGCATGAAAGGTATTTGCACGTTGGCTTTCTTAGTGGAGTGAGGTCCCCGTTGTGTATTCAATATCAGCTTCCCCATTGTCCCTCCAGCTTTGTAGATTTGATGCCGGGTTTTGGGTGAGACGAGAAAAGAACAGGTGAATATTTGCAAGACACCGTTCAGTAACTAGGTGGCGGTACAACGCAGTGCTTAGTCGCGAATTTCCGCCAGCATCTGAAACTTGGAATTCCACAGCCGTGGTGAGAAAGGACTTTTTGGCAATGTAGGCCCAGAAAAGGCCCGGTACCCTCTTGCTAAATCAAAACCAACCCGAAACTTCACTATGGTGGTTAGTTAACTCTGCGGAGATCACGTGTCTTCAGAATTTCTGGTCCATCGTCTGTAAAATCTTGTACTGAGCAGAGTTTGTGTGCAAAGCACTTAGCATACAGTTGTTCCGATTTGATGTACAGTATTGGAATTACATTCAGACCCAGTAAAAAGGTACTAATAAGAAATAAGATATCCAGACTTATCATAAACATTGGGAGACAGAGATAGCACAAATTCAAGACCCACATGGCCTTGTCAGAGAAAAAAAAAAAGTGGGGGAGGACTAGAATTAGATAATTTTTTAAAAGAATCGTTTGCAGCAGAAGTCTTATCAGAAATCAAGTTTTAGCAAAAACGTATGTGTCCACACAGATGGCTTATAGTAGCCATGTTAACTTGTATTAATCTTGGCTTATTTTAAAGGCCATAAGTTTCACAAAGTGCTTTTAGCGTTTCCTCAAGGTGTAATATTACGAATTTTTCATTTTAGTACAGTTGTATTTTACCGAGGGCAATACAATTGCCTGTTTATTTTTTATCACTTCCAATAGTAGGCTATAAATTTGTTGAAATCAATATGTCTTGATGACTGTTACATCCTTACTTGTAACACACAGCAGAAGTTCATAAATGTTGCTTAAATGACCTCTCAAGTCTCCTGTTGGAAGCTCTCCAGGCCATTTTGCATCCTGTGGAAAATATTTGGATTACAGGTTAAGCAGATGTTAGTTCAGACCGTATCTGGCCAATGGAATTACTGTGTATTCAGGTGAGAATTCATGTTGAATTCAAAATTCACATGTTGAGTACATATTTCCAAGTATGTTAGAATGCCCCTGTATTCAAAGTGACTTTTAGAAAGTGATTCTCATAACAATAAGGCCAGTAGGGACCATTTAGCAAAACCATTTTTGTGTCTAACAGTCATGATCAGTGATAGATCACAAACATGCAGACATGTTTAAGTTTATGGATTTGATTCCTATCTCTTCGTAGATGTACACAAAGACTGTCGCCACTAACTAATATAAGTGCCATCCTTGTAAGAAGAGGGAGTTGGAACACAAACTCCAAGGGTGCCCACAAATAAGAGAAAGGCCATGGGAAGACAAAAGGGGTGATCACAAGTCTAAGAGATAAGAAACCAAACTTGCCAAGACCTTGTCTTGGTCTACAGAATTGTGAGGAAAAAGAAAACCCACTTGTTTTTAAGCAATCCAGTATTTTCTTACGAAAGTTCTAGCAAACCATTATTCTCTATAACCCTTGGCAAGAAGCTTCACCAGTGAAAGCCTTAGGTTTAGCTGGCACATGTTAGTACCACCAACTTCTGAGGGCTGCGCTGAGTTTTCACATGAAAACATCTATTAAGTGATGGGATTTAAGATTGGGGTTTTGTTTTGTTTTTATTCTTAAGTGAAAGATTGGCAGAGAAGAAATGCAAAGAGTGAAAGGGAGTTAAATAATGTCATAATCCTGGAGCAGTTAACTCTGTTAACTGAACAAAGCATGGCTGAAACAAAGCAACTTGGGAAACATGACAGTTACTATGCCAGTGTGACAAGATGGTTTCTTGCCTTGTAACTGGTATAATGGTGAGGAAAGGAAGTGTTACAGGATTTTTTAAAATTCCTGAGTGCTGGATAAAAACAAATAGTGTGCCTACTTAAGTATTAGGCATGCTTTTAAACCAGAGCAGTATGTTTTGAATATGAAATGCTCTTGAAAGAAAAGAAACCGAGGAGTGTATATTTGACATACATTTGCTCTTTTCAATTTAACAGTCTCTATAAACTAATCAATTAAAAGCACATTTTTTAAAAATAATTATTATAACAAGCATTTAAATTGCTTTCCTGCCCTCCAACCACTATTCTAAATACTATATTCATTAGTACATCTTTTTCTTCAAACCACATAATCTCACAGGTGAAACAACTAGTAATTTCAGAGCCAGTTATCATTCATTAGAAAAAGGGTTGACTAGCAAATAGGACAGGAATATTACTAGTTTTCAAAAATAAGTATTCAGATTCTCTTACCTACTTAACCCCCCAAAAAGATAAAAACCTCCCACTGAATTCAAACAGTAACTTAAATTTGTAAGTTGAAGTTTTAAGTGCTCACACATCAGTCTGCTTTTATAGAGCATATAACTAGTATGTAGGAAATAAACTCGTGTTTCCTCAGCTGTCATTTTGTTAAGGTTTCTATTTTATTTTGCATTTGTATTCTTTCCTCTTAGCTCTTCAAACTTATTTCATTGAAATATTCAATTGAACTATTAAAAAACAGCTTACATTGAAAACACACTTGATCCACAAAAATTACAACCTCATTTGGTTCAACCTAATATGAAAATTTTTCCGTATCATGTTATGAAGTACTAGAGAATCAGTATCCAAGTATTTGGAAAATAGCAAGCATGAAGTATAAGTCATCAGCCTATCACATTGTTTCATTGATTATAAAAATTGCAACATGTTTCTTGTAACACTAATTACATGGAAATGCCAAATTATCATATGCTTCACACAGTTCCAAGGATACACCCTAACTACAAAACAGACGTTAATATTCACGAGTAAAAAAAAAAAAACAACTTTATTTGATGAAAACATTTTAAAAGTTCCAGTATGAAATAACAAAATCAACAACCTACAAATCTTTCAGGCTTTTGCATTTCAAGCTAAATAATCTCTTCAGAAACAGGACCATTTTGTCATATAAAGCCCTTTCTGTACACTAAGCTGTATGAGTGGGTAAATATATATAAAATTCAAGAGACAAATGAAAATGTTTTAAAAATAAAAATCTGAAACCTCCCGATGAGGTGTATTGCAATATGGTTCTAACATACTCAGCACCCTGTAATCACCAAGTTACTGACTTGAATCTTGGAATGATCCTGTTACATGAAAGAACAATGGAAGTCACACATTGCAGCAAAAGAAAAACAGCAGCTAAAGAGGAGCTCAAGTATTGAGTTCACACATCTGAAATATTTAACACACACTTCAAACAACTGGATGTTTCACAAAAAGAAACAGCTCAGAATTGAGAATAGAGAGTTGTCCTCAGAGTGAGCTGAATATCGCCAACATGTCTTCAGCACTGTTTAACACGTGACTCCATTAAGAGACCAATAAAGTATCAGATCTCACTGCACATATTACCATGGATGTAGAAACTAGATTCCAAGTGCTCTGTAACTGCATGCCTAAAACAAGGTGTTCTAGACCTTCAGACATTGTTCAGGGCCTATTCTTCTTGTGCAAAGTCAAGAGTACCAGAATCAGTGCCCCACCTGCACCTATAGAAAAGGTCAGTTTCTTGAGTACTTTTCTGCTTCTCTGTCAAGAATCCTGAGATAGTTATTCAGGAAAGCACGGAGGTGAGGTGGATACTGCCACCACTGAAAGAACAACTAGCCTAGCAAGATACTTTTAAATGAACTTTAACCATGAGTAAAAACTACAACTTGACAGCCCCCATTTTGTTAAGGGCAGGTGATGGTGCCTTGCAAATTGGTCTTAGGAATCAAAGTATCTGTAATTAATAGCTAGGGATCAAGTTTTAATAAATCACTTCATGCTTAAATAGTTCAAGTTTTAATTCTGTTAAGTGCATTTGTGGTTTTGCTTTGAAGCAGTTATGATTTTATCGGATTTTTAAAAACCCTTTGTCCAGATTGCTTATCTGCTTTCAATTTTAAAAGAGCAGTAATCTTTTTTTTTACCTGCCTGCCTATTTGAAGCCACCCATTGTAATCATATGTATGCTTATTTACTAGAGAACTACAGGTTATGTTTTGTACCACAAGATCTGTTCCTATTGCTAGACTTTAAGAAACCATCTGAAGTCTTAATGCGCTCCTGAACATAACAGCTGTGTGGGAGACACCGGTGCTTCGGTTTCCACACGCTCAGTCATTACCATTGTAATCACCGTAGCTGTGGTAGCCACTGTTCCTTCTCTCATGGATGCTAGACATCTTCTTCCATGCTGAGTCCTGCTGGAAACTAGCACTGAAGGACCTGCCCAGACGCCCGTGCTGCTTCTTAGAGATGTTGTCCTCGCTCTCAGATTTGGCAATTCCCTGGGGAGGTTGTGAATCTTGTGTAATGGTTCCAAATGGAAAGTTCCAAAAACCAAATCTTTGCCAACTGAGTCTCTGGAATGCTATGATGCAATGCAAATTTCCTCCAACCTGAGAAAGAAAAAAGATGAAGACAATAAAGAGAAAATAATTGTGTAAGTTTGTGGGGTCCTTATGACTCCCTCGGAGTGATGGTGTTACCCTTTCACGTGTCTGAAAACACTACTTAGAGCACACTAACATACTCACCGGTCCCCTCAGCAGCCTTTACAATATAACAAAGCCCCGAGGGACCGGAGCACTCCTGCCCTACATGCCTCTCCACAGCCTAGACTCAACATAGTCACAGCCTGACTCAAGGTCATGCTTCCTGTTCTGTGTGTGTGGTCTATCTCCTCCTCACCTTTCCTAAAATACTTACCTCATTCCCTCCCCCGTGTATAAGTGTGTGTGTTTGTGTGTGTACAAGATTTTTAAGACACAATCTCTGTAATTTAGGTTAGCATGAAAATCATTATCTTTTTGCCTAAGAGCTAAGATTACAAGCATGTGCCACCACACCCAGCTTCATTTATTCTTTTATCACTATGTTCATAGCAAAAAGAAAAAAAAAGGTTGCCTATTCAATCTAGATTGTTTCTGCTCCTGAGAGCTTCTTTCTGCAGTCATGCTTCAACACATGGCTCTGCCTTGTGAGCATAATTTACCAAAGTTGGGCCAAAGGAACTCAACCAAGGCAGGTAAGTCTCAATCTAGACCTAAAAATAAGTCACAAATTGAAGGCACAGCACAGCCTACCTAAGAGTGATTAGCATTCGGAGCACTTGGCTGCTACTGTTGCCGCAGTACTGGGTGTCATTTCCCGCAACTGTCCTCCTTGGCTAGGGGTTTAAAGTTAGCCTGCGTTCATAAAATACATCTTACTTTCCTGACTATGATAGTTTGAACTTGGTTTTGTTATTTACCACATCAAGAGTATTAATAAAATACTGCATATTGGTCGTTGGGAAGTGGCTTCCAACATGGTACTGTTCTTACCTTCTTTGTTTTCCGGAACTGCAGCCCCCTCTCTAGATGTCTGATATCTAAGAATTCTGGATTTTGTGTGTTTAGGTCAGTGACAATATCTGCCCATCTATAATAAGAAAAAGGATAGTTTTTTTTAGGTCCAAAGTACCACTGTAATAAAGCTTTTTCCAAGAGCAAGTTGTCACACTATATCACAGCAGGAAATGGTGATTATTCTCCTGTGTCAGCACTGTTCCATCGACTAGCCTTTAAAAGCTACTCAGAGCATCAGGCCTGCATGCAAGCACCTGCACCTGCTGAGCTACCTCACTAGTCCTAAAGATTTTATTTTGTTTTATTAGCTTTTTTTTCTGTGTAGCCTTGGCTGTCCTGTAACTCGCTCTGTAGTCCAGGCTGGACTCAAACTCATAGAGATCCCCCTGCCTCCCAAGTGCTGGGATTAAAGTCGTGTGCCATCACTGTGAAGCAAGATTTTATTTTAATCAAATATCAGGATTTAAAGCAAAAATGAAGCAATTCTAATTTTTTTTTTTAGAAAAAAAACTTAATATATTACTGAAATGGAAAAGCGGACCAAAAAAAAAAATTCATTTTCATAGAATTCCAGAAGAGGAAACTCAAATCTGTGGCAATGGGAAGCACACCGGCTATGGGCTGGAGAGAAACAGATCATAGCAGAACTTGCTGTGGCACACTGACTGGGTCATGACCGTACTGGTGTGCTCATTTATCTACATGCATTTAATTGCACAATTTTGATCTGTGCCCTCAGTGAAGGAAATATTACCCCAATTAAAGAAAAACAATAAAAGCTACTAAAAAAATACCTTTTACAATGAATGGCAGGATGTTTTCTACTTGACTCTCCAATTAAAATCCAATATTCTACTTCTTGTGGTGAGAGAGGGCCCCTGCTAAACAGAAAATATATTCACAGTCCACTTGATAAGTGGCATTCACTCCCCGCAGTATGCCGTTCCAACTAAAACTCAGAGACAGCTTTGTTGATCTAGAATAAATATCAGCAATTATTTGGGCCATTCAAGAAATCCCCAAATTAGGTTTGAGCCCTCGTCACTTTCATATTCAAAAATCTAAGATTACAAATGTTTTAATATATGACCTCCTCAGATCAGAGGGGAAGATGACAATTTTAAACATACAGTGTTCCAGTCCCATCCCTGGAAATTCTAATTCAAGTGTGGAAAGGAGCCTAGAGATTTGCATAATTTTAAGAATGATTCAGGCAGTTCATAAACACAAGGCACTCACTGGTGAAGTCCAACTATCAAAGGAACAGAGCAGTGGAAGTCAAAGTGTGTTTCACACTTTGTAGGTACCTGAAGGAAGGTCAAAGCACAGGCTGGAATCACAAAAGAACCGCAGCAGTGCCCCACACTTCAGGAAGTGATCAGAGCATGTCCGGAGTTGAGAGAAAGAGCAGTTTTATTCTTGCTCCTCATGCACAAGCAGTTTCAGCCTCCTGGCTCCTCCAGTTTCTGCACCTGATTCAGGTTGCCTGAGGCACCAAGGGCCTTTGAGTGGGACTGCAGGGACACACGGCCTCCAGGAAATAAAAACCCTCCTGTCCTAAAGGCCAAGCCATGCCCTCCAGGCAGACACTGGACCCTCACTCTAGAGAGCACTTCCAAGGGCCACCAATCTTTTCATCCTCCTCAGTCACCAACCCCACCAAGCCAAGTCTGAATCAACCAGAAAATCAGTGGGGTCAGATAGCCATGCATGGCTTTCATTTTCACCTGTTCTTAACAATAACCTCTGCTTTGGAAGAAATGTGGTAAAGAGAACGAGTAACATTCAACCTCAGTTCCCTTGTTTTGAACACATCTCCTTCACAGAGACAGATGTTCATATATGTGTGAAAATATGTTTTCAAGAAATAAAAACCAAAAGGAAGAGGCAAATAAAACCATGAGATAAAACTGGTCCTGAACTTCTTGTAGAAAAACCCTGACAAATACCTTCTTCATTATGAGTAGAGAAGGGGCTTTTAAAGTGCTCAGTGGTAGCAGTCTTGACCCACGGGCATGTAGGACAATGAAGAGGACACTGGGGCTAGCATGTGAAGGCCCCTGCATTCTGTGTATAACAGTTATAAAAGTGATGCTTCAGATGGCTTTCTCTTACAATGACTGAGCAACAGCTTTTAAGTGCATTCAGTCCTGCAATACATATGCACACTTGGTGTGAACAAAACATATTACCAAACTTCCCAATCTCTAAAAGACTAGAATCTGTTTAATTCCCAAAAACATTTCGTACAACACATTTTTCTGGTGAAGTACTCTTATTGAGTACGGAGCTGCTTACCTGAATGCTTTATTAGCTTTAACAGGGGTTGCTTCAAAGCCAATTGGACAAAAATAATGGTTTTGGCAATGGTAGATATAAGCCAGTGACTCGTCTTTCAATCCTCGGGTTAATTTTGACAAGGCCCCAGGAGCTACAAAGGCAAAATCAGACAAACTGAGGGCCACAAAGCAAAGTCTGATTTTACACAGAGAACCAGTTAAGGACTGGAAAACAGCAAAGATGCAATTTATAATACAGTGACATTCTGATTTTCTGTGAGGGGCTAAGAAGCTATCGATGTGAGCAAAAATATGAATGAATTTACTTTTAGTTTTAGATAAACTCAGTAGCAAAACAAATGAAACATGTCCTTGCTTACCAGAACTTTTTAAGAATACACCAAGATATTCAATGAGTGTGTAAAACCCGGTATACACAATCACAGTCTTAACTTTTCTGGTTGTGGACATCTGTCACTGCTAGCTCCTGAATGAGCATGCCCAAGTGAAGTGCATCTGTCTACAAACTCTATCTAAACTAAGTCCATAAAAGGAGTGAAATTATAGACATTCTAAAGTCCAGCTGTAGCCTGTACATCCTGCTTCAAGCTTACTAATGCATAGGATTAAACAAAGTAAAAACAAGCTACGATAATGGTGTGCAAGCACACGCACCTGCCACAAAATAACACGTTTTCATTGTGCTGGCTCATTTCACGTCAGACCTGACACAAGCTACAGTCATCTGAGCGCAGAGAACTTTGACTTAGAAGATGCCTCCATAAGATCTGGCCTGAAGAGCATTTTCTTAATTAGTGACTGATGTGGGATCAGCCAACTGTGGGTGGTGCCATCCCTGGGCTGGTGGTTCTGTGTTCTATTTAAAAAGCAGTTTGATGAGGCCATGGGGAACAGGTCAGTAGGCAGCATTCTTCTATGGCATCGACATCAGCTCCTTGCCTCCAGGTCCCTGCCCTTTTTGAATTCCTGCCTCAGATTCCATCAGTGGACTGTGATTGAGGACACATCAGCCAAATGCCTTCCTAGATTGCTCTGGTCATGGTTTTCATCACAGCAATAGAAACTGTAACTAAGACAAACGTCTTTCTACATTTGTCACACAGATGAAAGGCTTCAGCTTTTTTTCCCTTGTGTATGGTTTTTGTTGTTGTTGTCTGTTTGCTTTGGTTTTTCTGTGTTTTTTGTTTTGTTTTTCTCCGAGACAGGGTTTCTCTGTGTAGCTTTGGCTGTCCTGGACTCACTTTGTAGACCAGACTGGCCTCAAACTCACAGAGATCCACCTGCCTCTGCCTCCCTGAGTGCTGAAATTACAGGTGCCACCAAGCCCAGCAGCATCAGCTTTTCTACACACACCACACAGATCAAAGACAGCAGCTTTGCAGTCAGGCAGGAGCTCAACTGTTTCTCCTCATCTGCTGCCTATCACTCTAATAGTTGTCAAGTGATTTCCAAAGTATTAGCAAAAGAAACAAGTTTTTATCAGCACTCAAGGCCATTAACTGAGGTTTCATTGACCTGCATTCCTTGAAGAAATTAAATTATTCATTAACAAGTAGCCCATTAAAATTGGAAACCCTAAAAAGAGCTGAAAGCCTGCATCATACATTCACGGTGATGGACTTTCTGGCCACTCAAATAGCTGCTGACCACCAAGATCTGCCAGTCAGCGTCTGCAGCAGTTCCACAGAGGCAGACTGGCTGCTCCGCAACGGGTTGCCGGTGGGGGCTCTGCTCATGCTCGTTTCTGGCTTCTCCTCTGAAGTTCCATCAAGGCAGTCCACATATACTTTTTACTTTTGGGCAGATCAGCGCAGATACGGAGTTTCCTCTACTAAAATCTCTACTTGGAAAATACTAATAATGATCAGCCATTCCATATATTTGAGTTGTATTTCCCTCATACTTTCAAAACTGACCCCCTTGGCAGTTTAAATGAAGAATTTTTAGGACTAACTTCAGTACAATCTTTCATTTCCATAAGTGAACATGATCGTAAATAGCTTCCAGATGGTGAGTTAAGATGAAATGTGTAACTTTATTCTTTGTACACTTAAACATTGTAAAAATTGTTTATAACCACCATTGATTTTGAAAAACTCCTGAAATGTTTTTAAGCTTAAAGTTTGCATTGAGAAGATTTTTCAGATAACTGAAACTATTGTTTTACACTAAAACTTGAACTCAAAGCATTTAGTTATGGCACGTGCCTTTACTCCCAGCACTCAGGAGGCTAAGACAGGCAGATTTCTGTAAGTTCAAGGCCAGCCTGGTCTACAAAGAGAGTTCCAGAACAGCCAGAAAAAAAAAACACAGAAAAACCCTGTAAAAAAGGGGGGGGGAGGAGAAAGAAGAAAAAAAAAGAAAAAGAAAGGGAGAAAAAAGTGCTTCCATTAAAATGTAACACAAAACTTTGCTAGTGGTCGTTATAACTGATGTTTCTAATCTATTCAGGATCCCAGGAGAAGATGATATGGATGACTATGTCTGCTCTCCGTGGCACTCACATAAATGTGTGGCTGAAAACACTCTTTTATCATGTCCTAGTTTTCCAGAAGCCATGATGTGGGTTTTCTTCTATAGAATAATGTTTCTATT
Organism: Meriones unguiculatus; assembly: GCF_030254825.1. Classification (NCBI taxonomy): domain Eukaryota; kingdom Metazoa; phylum Chordata; class Mammalia; order Rodentia; family Muridae; genus Meriones; species Meriones unguiculatus. The sequence continues at coordinate 34,186,068 of NC_083351.1, forward strand.
ATTAAATGTGATATATAGCATTTATATACAATTTCTTTTTTGCTTTGTTTTTGTTTGTTTGTTGTTGTTGTTGTTGTTGTTGTTGTTGTTGTTTTGAGACAGGATTTCCCTGGGTAGCCTTGGCTATCCTAAAACTCACTCTGTAGACCAGGCTGGCCTTGAATTAATAGGGATCCACCTGCCTTTGTCTACCAAGTGCTGAAATTAAAGGTGTGTACCACTATATGATTCCTAATAACAGGATGTTTTCTTGTTTCTCCAAAGTACATAACATTCTCCAGATGATTTCAATATCAGCAAACTTAAAGCAGAGCTGCTGTGGCCAAAAAAGTGTATAAGGAATTCTGTTTCATCCTCTCCCTTTCCTGACAAAGCCCTTAAACAGAATCCTCAGGTCTTAACTGAGCACAATTAGAAAACTACTGCATCTCCTTGTCAATGCAAAACCAAACTCTTAATAAAGAGTCTGCACACCATCTCTTTGTGAAGACTTCAATGAAGTCTTGCTGGAGCCCAGTATGAGTGGCTGGCTTTTTAGGTCTTGGTTGGGAACCAAGAATTTGCCTTTCCAGCAAGTTACCAGGTGATGCATCCAGAGACAGTATTTTGAAAGCAGCTAGTTTAGAGTAAGTGGAGATTTTAACTCCTGAGTACCTAGTAACTCTATCAGATACTATATGTAAAAAAAAAAAAAAAAAGTTCTAGCATGGAAGATGAAACAGCTAATGTTAAGGTGTGAAACTACAGTGCCACAAAAAGGTACAGAAGTCAGAGGAATCGAGAAGGGGCGGCACTCAAGATGGAACGCAGCGAAGAGGTGGGGCTTCAGCAATCTAGACAGAGGAAAGGGCATAAGGGGAGGCAGATCCACGCAACATACGTGGAGACATCAAAGCACTAGTTCAGAACATGGAGTGCAACAGAGAAAGCCTTCAGGAGCACACCCCACACACTTTCAGGACAAAATCGGAGAAAAGATTACCTTCTAAAATACAGTGCAATATTTAATCAATAAGAAATGATCTATGATGAGAAGACAAATGTGTTGTTAAGAGAAACTAGGTTCAGAGTATAGTTCACCCTATAGCAGAGGACACCTAAAAACTAAGTCACAAAACAGCCACTTCCATAGCTGTACAGTGGACAGACAGGATGCGAACAAAGCTGTAAGGATTAGGTTCTGAGCTGAGATGAGCGGACAACTTGAGCTGCCAATGGGATTCAGGCCCCTTTGGCACTATAGCTCTCACCCAACACACTGTCAGACCCTTACATTCTTTGAGTTGGTCTAGTATGAACTTGTCCTTCTGTGGAAGACTTAGAGAACTCTGGAAGATCAACTGAATATAAATCTTTATACACTGAAAGTCAGGAAAGATTCTGGAACCATGATGGGTATCAAGCGGCATATCCTGGCAGGGCCCTACCCATATGATACTTTTTAAATACAGCAGGCATGTGAGGGTAGTGGTGAAAATCCAGTTTACTTTGGCTTCACATGATATCAATACTATTTAGTTTGCTCTGTACTCAAGCCTAGAGAACTCCCAACGAGGAAAGGGGGTAACTACACTGCAAGTTAAAGACAATTATTTACTATGAACTGGAAGAATACTGGAGGTGAGAAAAACAGTACATCATATCTCAGATATACAGTACTTATACAGTACAAATAAGTACTGTATATCTGAGATATGATATAATTGAGGTTACAGAGAGCCGATAGCTATGGTCAAGGGCAGAGTATGTGTGATCCATACAGAGGCTGGTACTGTGTTAAACAAAGCAGTAAACTGTGGTGCCCACTGAAAGAAAAAGAAATAAATTCCTGAGCCTAAGTGTGATTTCAAAGTGAATCTTGACTTTGCAACCTGAGTCACGACTTTGAAGTTAACCGAATGAACAGCCACTGTTAACATTTAGTGCACGCGTTCAGTGTGAGCAATTATTTCTCTGGAAAATATGCTTCACTTTATATTAACTGTTTAGTTTTACCACATTCTCCAGGTTTTTAAAAATTCTCTAAGGAGCTCCATTTACAGTCACTATGGAGGGCACAGTGGCACCAGAGAGTTAATAAGTCCAGGACATGTAGTTCTCAAGAACACTGAAAGCCCACTGTGAAAAATCAGATCTGTCTAAATAGAGAAAAAAAAAAGATATGTTTCAGAGAATGTATTAAATAAACAATGCCATCGGGCATGGTTTCACTCCAGAAACCACTGAAGAAGAAAGCCCCTCTTAGCAGCTCTTCCTATCACAAGACAAAGTATGAAGAGGAGGGAGAGAAGCAGAATACCAGTGCTCCGCCCGCCTGAGTGTAACGGCTGGTGATGTGTAGCACAGATGAATCAAAGGGCTACTTGGAATGGTCTCTTTGGGCACCAAGCAAGACATTTACTTTAAAACGATGAAATATGTGGTATCACATACCAAATACCATATGACAGAGGCTAGCAGATAGTAATAGGATTCTGGGGCTAAGCTGTCCAGGGATACTTCAGAAATGAGACCAGGTTGCAGAGCAGGGAGGAGGTTGGGGAGAGCACTGATAAGAAGAGAAAGAAAGAAAATTGATAAACTATGTTGTTAAACTTTATTTGAAGAAATCTGAAGAAATCACCATCTTCCCTTTGCATAAAAAGAGAGAGGGTAAGAAGGATGGCCTAGGAGGTACCTCCTCCCAAGCCCTCGAACCAAGTTCGATCCCCAGAACCCAGGTGGTGAAAGGGGAGAACCAACTCCCTCAGGTTGTTCTGTGATCACACATGAAAATAAATACACAAATAAATGTAATTTTTAAAACTTGTAAAGGAAAACAGTTTATTCCACCCTACAAATAAACAGGGCATCTGCTTAAGGAAGTTTAGACAGAAGTAGAGGGAATCGGAGGGTCTCGGTGCCAAGCATCCTAACATATCCTAGTCCATCAGGAAACTGTGCAACAACATTCATATCCATGCACCCATTGTACAAATAAGTCATGAAGAGCTAGAGGAGCCAAGCCACTGGAAAGCAAGCCAAGTACTATTGTTCTAAAGATCTGCACACTCAAATCGCTAACAAAATTAGGCCCCAAAACATAATAACAGCATAGCTGATGAAAAAAATCTTAAAATCCAGAATATTGAACCTAAACCAATTCTATGGAGCCCTGTTAGTGCTTCATTGCATTTTGTTAATTAAATTTTTCATATTTTTATACTTTTTGAATGTTGTTAATTTACATGGCTAACCATAGTTTCTTGATGTCCTATAACCTTTCGTATCAATCATCCATCACTCCATCCATCTTTATCATCTTTGAAGTGGAGGCTAATCTTAATTCCTATCACAACACGCTATTGCAGCAATCTTGAATAAAATCTCCCATTTCAAGGAGAGTCGGAAAAGTTTCTTCTTTAACAGTACCTTATAGCTGTCCACTCCATAAAACTCAAAGTTTACTATGACAATTTAAAAGTTGAAATCATTAAACAAGCTGGAAAGTGGTGGCACACCCCTTTAATCCCAGCACTCGAGAGGCAGAGGCAGGCCTGCCTGGTCTACAGATGAAATCATTAAATAATACAAATAATTCAGCTAGTATATAACAAATAATCCCTAACTTCACTAATATGTCTGTTAAAAAAAGAGACTGCTTTACAACAGAGTGTTGCCACGTCACAGTTTACCATGTTGTTCTGTGTTACCTTTGATGTCAGTCCAGCATCACATAGCCTCAAATGCTCTCACTCTGTCTTAAAATGAACTCCAAGCTTTTTCTCTAAAAGTTTTACTATAATGCACACGCATACATAACAAGGTATTAAACAATAAAATCAATGTGTTAAGAGCAGTGTTTATAACATGCCTTAAAATTCCAACATCTATATAAAAGTATCAGGAGGGGTAAAAATACTGGACTTTATACTGAAAGTGCCCTACATATTACTATCATGATTTCCTTCTTAGGTAAAAAGGTATGAAAACATCAGACTATTGAGAGTTTACTTGATGTCCCAGGAAACAATATAGCCAATACTCAACCTGAAAACTTGTGAGTATGTGTGTGTGTGTGTGTGTGTGTGTGTGTGTGTGTTCATTTTCACCTACCAGTTTCTCCAGCTGTTTTGTTCTTCCCATGGGGCTTATATAGAACATAAGAGCATCCTTTCACATGGAAGTGGTCATTAATTTGTCTAAACCATCTGAAAATAAGAAGATTTGCTCATAGCAATAGTTTCATAACACAGATGGGCCACCGTTTTAATTGTACAGAAACCCAAGCACAGCCCACACATGGTATATCTAAAGGAGCCTGGGACCCAGCACCAAAGTCTCCACAACATGACAGCATTATCACTTCTCAGAATTAGAAATAAGGTGCTGTCTCTAAGCGGCAGCTTCATACCTCATGAGTGTTGTATTTCCAGTGAAAGGGCCAAACCTAATGTCTTCAAATGGGGGTTGGAAGCCCAAAATATGTAATGCGTCTTCTTGGGTAATAGGTGGGAGACTATAAAAGAAACATTTCCTTTCATTTCACAGTTCCAGTCATAACACGATCTGCTTCAATGTTAATAATACATAGGTTTAGCTTGCAAACAGCTTCAGCAATATACTTCATTTATTTTACTTAAAAAGAATACATGCAAATATTTTAACCTGAAAGGCTTATAACAGTATGCACAGTTTTTCTCATTTGTGAAAAATCTACACTCAGAGAGTTCCATTATAAAACAGGTACCTTCAAATTTCTTTTTTTATTTTTAATTTTTAGCTTTTTGGCTTCAGGGCCTCTCTATGGAGCTCTGGATGTTCTAGAACTCACTATGTAAACCACCCTGACTTCAGACTCAGAGATCTGCCTGCCTCTGCTTCCTGAGTGCTGGGATTACAGGTGTGCACCACCACACTAGGTTTTCTTCAAACTATTTTCAAAAGTGGAGTTTGGTGATAGCAGTATACTGGCATACTTACTTCCCAGCTCCCATTACGCTGTACAGGAAATTCCAACAAGAAATCAATGAGGAGATACCACATGAAGTCTTGTATTGTGGTCGGCTTATGCAGTACCTGAGAAATCAAAGTTTCCTTTACTTGAATGAATACAAAACATGCAGAACAGAAATACACATTTTATGAGTGATTTCAATGTGACCATAATGCAAATGTCAATGCAATGTAAAATCACTATTTTGTTTAAAAATATTTCCTACTTATTAAACACATAAAGAATGCATGAGAGTGAAAAATCATCTATTTTACCAAGAAGAGCTAGCGATCTACTAAAGTACATCTTATTCAAACCAAGAAGGGAATTATTGACATATAAATTCTGATACAAACTACTCAAATATCTATGTGAATGCCCATTTGAGTGGGCACAGGATCATTTGCAACTTCTGAAATACTGGGGAGACAAAGCAAATCCCTTTTCTCTCCTGTCTGAAGGTTCAGAGACTCCTCTACTCAGACCAAAACCGATCCTGATCCCTTTATCACCCACCACATCCACATGAACCCCTGGGCAGGGAACCCCAGAAAAGAATTGTCACTGATGATTTAAAAGGAAACCATGAAATCCCCCAGAGAGAGACAGAGACAAAAAGAGAAAGTTGGAGATTCTAAACTGAGACTCATGGGCCATGACAAACAGGCACATATAGGATGAATTTTTAGAACAATCTAGAAAGTGTTACTTTAGTCTGGAACTTATACACAAAAGAAAAATTGTTACTTTTATTAGGTATGGCAGTAATTGATCTAAGCTAAAAAGTCAGTTTTAGAAATGCATACTTAAATGATTTGGTGTAAAATATGGTATCAGTCACTTCCTGGAGAATTCTTCAACAGAGAACAACCAGGGGAACTTCTACACCAAACGTAAGTACCATCCAATGTAGCTTGCCATTAGGAGGGATCACAAAATGAGACTGATAGCCAGGTGAGTCTAGAAAATGCTGGCCGAGCCCAACTAGCATACTTCCAAAATCTGAGATATATCTCAAGTATTTAGACGCAACCTTGGAACTAAAGGTGTTCGTAACAAATATGATTTATTAACATATACTCAACAAAATTAACGTCAAATTACGTATTTTTAAGACTAGAAAATAAAAACTGACATGGTCACATACCATCGTCTGAGGTCTAACACTTTGCGCTGTTTAACATCTTCAAGAGGAAAATGGTGGGGACACTCTCTCTGATGCAGCCCTTTTTTATCTGAAGTTTTCTTCTTGGAAATTTGTTTCTTTGCATTGCCTACAGAACAACAGAATAAAAAAGGAAAATGCTCAAACAGAGTAATCCACTTTGCCAGTAACTACAACAGCGTCGGAGAGGAGCCGCCATGCACTCTGAAAATGGCATGTGCAGACGTCTGGAAGTAATGTCTATGCTTTCTAGAAGAGCACTCTTCCCTAGGCAGAAAGCAAGAAGAGAATTAAAAACAATCTGAGCTACCCAAAATGTTATTTCCTATCAAGATCCTATCCAAATCCAGAGCAAGTCTCTTAAAACTGGTTAAAATAACCAATTCAAAAACTTTAGCCGCATCTACAACTTCAAGTTACCAACAGGAAAGAATTAAACTGGACCACTTTCCTGAAAATGATTCCTTTATATAAAACAATAAAATCCACATTAACATAATTCTCTTACAACACTGGATCCAGTATGACAACATTCTGCACAATAATAACTCTAGGCCCCAGAGACCTCAAAAAAATGTAGGGTGAAGCCTGTGTAACATAATTAAACTATAACACTGCACTAGGAACTAGAATGCAAAACTTGATAACCTCTGTGTGTGCCCTACCTAGACACACACACACACACACACACACACACACACACACAATCTCCCCAAAGACAAGGAATGAATGCCTACTGGGGAAGGAGAGATATGGAAAGTGGACAAAAGAGGCTCAAGTGGAGGGAGAGTTTATGTTGTTTAATTTTGATAAATGTATTTATTTCTGAACCATGTTAATGTTCACCCACTCAACAGTATACATACTAAAATATTAGCCAGGGATGATTTGTTAAAATGCTAACATTCCTTTCAACTACACTAATACCTTCCAGGCATCACCTATTTTAAATTAAATAATCAAATCTCATATAAAAATGAATTGAGGCTAATATTTTATTTTTGAGTTATCAAACACAGATCATGTAGACTCCTGCTTTCAGACTCTGAAATCTAGTCCAGTACCATAAACAGTAACCATGTGCCTTCTCTAACCCGCCAGGACTCAGGAATTACTGCCACTCAAGGAACACCTGTAAAGCATCCTAACAGTGAACACTATACAATCAAGACACAATATCCCCTCCTGTTTAATTATTCTTGCCATGTCTATCTAGACACAGAGAACACAAAATGGTTCAGAGCTTAACAAACACTTGCAAATGTGAACTAGACCGCACTGGGCTAGATTCCCTCACTGGTGAAAACAAAGCTCAAGAGAAGACAGAAAACTGACTTTCCCTGGGACTCCCTCTTCTGCCTCTTGAATTAATTCCCTTGGTACTTTCTTAGCAACTGAAAGTTGTGAGGCTAATGAAACATCAAAAACTGTGGCTTCACTGGGCTGAGACTGCTCTGGTACTCTTTCCTCCCTGTGCTCTGTGACTCCTTCCCTGTGCGGCTTTTGGTGAGTATGTTGCTGTGATTCTCCCCGGGTTAAGAGAGCACACACACAGCACATAAGCGGAGAGCTCCACAATGCCACATGCAGATCTGGGTCGATAGCTGACATCTCACTGAACTTGCAGGAAGAAAGCATCGTCAAAGCAGAAGCTAGATCACAGCACACAAAAGAAGCCCCTTTCACTTCTGTCTCCTGGTCATTCAATCACAGTGACCTTTGTCCATTTTGTCCATTGCTCTGCGCCATCACCTTATCCTTCTTTCCCCCGACCCTACCCATAAAACATTCACATAGCCCTCCCCTACAAGACACACACACACACACACACACACACACACACACACACACTATAAATACCCTGGTATTCAGAGAAAAGTATAAGAAAAGAAAACCAAAAACTCAGAGCTGTGTGCACACACCTGTAATCCTAGAACTCAAAATCTTGAAGCAGGAAGATTAAGAATTATAGGCCAAGGGGCTGGAGAGATGGTTCAGCAGTTAAGAGCACTGGCTGCTCTTGCACTGGACCTGGATTGAGTTCCCAGCTCCCACATGGTGACTAATAACCATCTTTAACGCCAGTTCCAGGGGATCCATCATGTTCTTCTGGCCTCTAACAGTATCAGGCACACACATACACATCAAGTACAAATAAAATAAACAAATTTAAATAAAAAGAATTATAGGCAAGGCTGGAGTACATAGCCAGAGCGCTGTCTCCAAAAAAGGGGGGGGCAGGGAGGGGCAGAGGAAAAGAAGGAAACATGAGACAGAGTTCTGGGCACCAAGCACCACCAAAATGAGGTCAGAAGGAGCCTGAAAACAGAAAAGTTTTCAAAGAAAATGAGGCCCAAATCTCGTGCTAAGACCTGAACCACACTGGTTCATAGTAGACCCCAAGTGACACAGCCAGGGCTAATGGGCCCAACCCAAGAGCAAAACTGTCTTTAAAAGAGAGCTTGCAGTTTCTGTTCAATCATGTGGAGGGGCACAGAGAGAAAGACACACACACATACAAACACACACAGAGAGACAGAGAGAGAGTCATACAAAGAGAGAGGTAGGGAGAGAAGAAGGAAGGGGGGAGAGGTAGCTAGCTTGCCTCCCCGCCTGCTTGTTGGGGTGATATAACAGAGTTGATACAATAGTCCCAACATCCAGGACATATTCAAAAACAATATAGCATGTGAAAAAAAAAACAACTATGAAATGAGCCACCCTCAAGGAGAAGATAAGGCCAACTCTGACCTAATCCAGATTTTGAAATCTGCAAAGACTTTGAAGTAGATATTATAACTGTGCTAGATAATATAAAGTGCTCTAGTAATAAATGAAGATATCACATCTCTGCGAGTGAGAAACAGAAGCTGTAAAGCAATGTAATTTCTAGATCTAAAAGTAAAGAATGGGAAAGGACGTACAAACGGCAAAAGAAAGCTGGACAACCATGTCAGTATTAAAGCAGTTTTCATAACAAGAAGGTGCTGAAACATATGCCATATTAGTAAAAGGAACATTTTTTTTTTCCAACATAAGGTTTCACTGTGTGGCCTGGGTTAGCCTGGAACTCAGTACGTATCTCAGGCTATCTCCAAACTCATGATCCTTCCACATCACCCTCCAAAGTGTTGGGATTACAGACAAGCGCCATCATGCCTGGCTAATGGGGGCCAATTCTTCAAGGAACTATAAAGATTACACGTGTGAGTGTTCCTAGTAACAGCGCACTTTTAAAACCTCAACGGTGGAGAGAAGAGAGCACCTGAAGCTGTCTCCTACCTAAGCAACAACTGCAATGACAGGGTGCTACTCTGGAACTCTGGAAGACTTCTGCATGGGCAGCATGTTTTAAGGAAAGGCCAGAACGGAAACAACATTTAATTTTGGTCAGTTTCAACACACAGCAATGTAATTAATACTCATTCTTCAGTCCAGTGACCAGCAGCTGGAAGGGTTACTAAGTCACTCAGGGGCCAGGTTGGAGAAAAAGGACCAGGAGTGAAGAATGAGTCATCACTAATAACTCTATAGATAGATACTAAGGAAAAGCACACCTTCAGGCCCCCAAACGAGACAACAAAATTATCAGTGAAACAATCCCATAATTATATTTAGAAATTTTTATATCCTACTACAAACCCACAGGAAACAGGAGAAAGCACTTCTCAGCTTGTTTTATGAGACCTGCATAGCACTAATTCTCAACCCTAAAGCAAAATACTAAAATAAATAAATAAATAAATAAATAAATAAATGACATTGCACATAAATGCTGGCACAAACAAAGCATGCCAGTCCCCTGAGGATTATACATTTACACTGCAGTCTCTGGAACAACTAATTTCAAAATGCACAAACAGAAGTATGGAGGTTTTTATAAAACCATCAGAGTGAACAGAAAATAAAAATCCTAGTCTTATCTGGCTGGGCAAGTTTGGGCAGGAGATTCATCCCCTCTAAGCCTCACCACCTTCGGCTCTACGATTAGAATAGTGGCACCTACTTCCTATAATCCCTGCATTACTGTTAACGCAAGGAAAGTGAAAAAGCATTAGTATCTGAGGAGAGCTCCAGCGCAAGGGCGAACACGGCACATGCACCCTGAGCGGACAGAGGCCTTTCTGGGTGCTCAAATTTGGCTGTTGTCATTTTTTTTTTAAGTAGATCCTAGAAGATGTTGTTTGCTTTTTATTCCCAGTGATTTAGACTTTCCTTTCATGTGTCTGTAATAGTAATGAACATATATTTCCAAATCTATGTATAACCATTCTTATTTCTATTTCTGTCTGTATTACATAGAATATATAACTATATAATAGTATACATAATACATATGTATATAAATATATACTAAATCTTATATTCAGAATGTTTGATTATATATTTAAACCTTATGTAATACTGCTAAAATTTCGGTATGACAAAGAATTCTGTATTTATGGGTTCACTGTTATCTAAAATTGAAAGCAATTTGAATGCTTTATCATCTATCTCTTCTATCATTTATCTTCTATCATCCTGTTCATATCATCAACTAATTTAAGGTAAGTATTTCTTAAGTTTGGCTTCACAAAAAAAAATATATTGATTCAGTGTCTGACTGAAGAATAAACTTCCTTGCCATCTGGAAATTTTAGAGCTATCACTGAAAAGGAGAGAAGGAGATGTCAAACAGAATTTTCTTTTAAAATTTGGAACAGGTAGCAAATACCACATGGAAATAAATGTGAACAGGTCCTAACATACATACACACGTGTGAGAAATAAAATGGACTTTAAAATATGGTTTAGAAAAGAGATCTTTCCTCAACTAATTTTCTACATAAAACTATACCTACAAAAAATAGCAAGTCTTTGATCAAAACATGTTATTTTTGCATTTAAGTTTTTTCAAGACAAAAATGTCATAATATATCCCACATTAGAAAATATGACATATCCCTGCAAAACCACAAAATAACAGTATTAATCTACCTTTGCCTTTTCCAAGCTACTGAGTACTTAATCTAGCCTTTTCCAAGCTACTGTATACTTGTCTTTAATACTTACATTTCATTCTTTTGGAATTTCAAAGCTCCCCAAATGCACACATAAGGTCAGAAGTTTCCATAGGCAACAGAGTCCTGGACTATCTATACCCAGTATTAAAAAAACAAAACAAAACAACAACAACAACAAAAACCTACATTGACAGACAAGATGATAGTGATGTTCCTTGTTCAGCAACAGAAAACATTTCATTGTAAGATTTAGCAATAGGTGGCATTTGTTTTCTGATTGTTTTCACTTGTAAACTTCATAGCTCTTTCTTACCTGATCTATGTTTCAGATGTGTAGTCACCCCATCAAATTCAGATTTATCAATTTCCCATGCGAGAGGTAGCTTGCCCAAGCTGGTGGATAAGTTTTCCAAGCTATTTTCTTCTTTATAGGTTATTTCTGATGTACTGGCTGGGATACCAATATGTCTTGAGCTATTTCCAGCAGAATGAGAGGTATTACCGGGGAGGCAAGAAGAGAGGGCTGGGCTGGGAGTTTTGTAGATCGAGGTTGCCTGGTTGAGGAAGGCATAGTCTGAACAGATGGCATAAATTTTTTCCCGAGTATGAGTCACTGGACAGCTTGAAGGATAATGCCCATCTCCTCTGGGGCCCACAGGCACTCCCACAACACTTGTGCAGAAAGATTTTACAGCCCCTTGTAGGTCCTCTTCCGGGGACTTGTTCCCAGATGTGTGGTCACCATGCCCAGAGTCCGTGGATCTTCCAGTTTCAGCAACGTTAGGCATTGAAAGCCACCGTGGATGTCTCTATTCCTAGGAAGAATCCACAGCCCTTTCTCTTTTTTGAAAAACAGCGTTGGCAAATGTTCATAGCATTCTAGAAAAGCTTGAGAGTTGACAAAAGAGAGCCTAAGAAAAGACAGAGGAGAAAGGCTGACTGGCTAGCTATCCAGCAGGCATGAGGAATGGCAACAGACTTTATACTGAGTATGATTCATATACCGTCACTCAATATGCATTGATTTTATGACCATACATCCAGAGTTATGATCACTAACCATCTATTTTATATTAAAAATTAGCTTAGGTGATGTGGAATATGGCTTAGTTGGTTAAGTGTGTGCCATACAAATGTGAAGACCTGAGATGGATCTCCAGCACCCACATTAAAAATAAATAAATTGTTAAAAAGCTTGGTGTATCATAATGCCAGCGCTGTGTAAGAGGAGGCAAGAGTATCCCCAGGGTTTGCTGGCCAACAGTCTGGCCAAATCAGTGAGGTTCAGGGAGAGTGAGAGACCTCGCTTTAAAAAGTAAGATTGAATAATGAGGATCTCTGACCTCCACACGCATACATACACTCACGAACACATACACACAAAAATTAGTGTAAAACAAAATATGAGAATGAAATACAGATAACCCAGCTAAAAAGGACAAAGTTGTATCTGTAAAGGCATTGCAGAGATGAACAATGAGTCCCTGAAAAGAAGCTCAGCATCATTAGCTGCTGTGGAAACACAAGTCAAAACCACAACAGTTTACCAACTCATACCCACCAAGACGGCTATAATAACAAGACACAGGCAACAGCGTGTTGGGGACTGTGTGGAAAATCAGATCCTTCCTAAGCTGCTATTAGAGATACAAAATGATCTGGTGGGCTTACAGAACAGTTCTCATACATTTCAACACTTACCATGTAGTCTGGAAATTTCCCTTCTAGATACATATAGAAAACATTAAACCATGCCCACACATAGCAGTGTTAACTCATAATGGCAAAAAGTGAAAACAATCCAAAGACAAGCAACTGACTAATGAATAAAAGTGACCCATGCATTTGGTGAACTTCTGCTTTGGAACAAAAAGAACTATTGATCCTCATATCAGGAATAAACTTTGGAAACATGCTAATGAAAAAAAAAAAAAAAAAAAAGTCGCGCGCACGCACACACACACACACACACACACACAAAACAACTGATCCGTTAAGAGTCCAATTTTATACAAAATCTCCAAGAGAGATAAGTCTACAAAGCAGAGTATATCTTGCCTTGGGATGGAAGATTCAGCATGATAAACTTTTTCTTTAAAATAATGAATATATTCTATAACTAACACAGGAACATAGTAAAGATCCAACTTAGCCACTGAGTACATTCAAAGAAGCAAAAGCCTTACCAAGGAGCAAGTCCTCAGTGAAGCACAACCAAATGCAAGAAACCAAACGCAGCTGCCCAGCAGGTAAAAACAGGCCTTTCCAGGCTCCAGTGACCACGCAGTACATTAGAGACTAAACATGCCCATGGGGGTCATTTTGACTTTTAGATATTAACATATCTTCTCATTTGCTTACTTTGAATCATAATCATAGACTGATTTCTATCAGACACGCCTTCTCCTCACAACTTCAGGTAGGCTTTTTTCTCACCTGCAGTTAACAGTGGGTCACAGGACGGGCGGACATTATCAACAAAGGTGGCATCTGCAGTGGTTTCATTTAGTGGTTTTCTAAATGAAACCACAACAGACAGTGTGTCTACAGATAATGTCTGGGCTTTCTCCTTTTTCCTCATTCTGTGGTGTGACGGTGATAATGGAGAAAGACCCAAAAGGAAGTACAATTCATGAGGTTTGCAGACCACACTGGTCTTCTCTGAGGACTGTTTCTCTGATTCCCCATTTCCCATTTCCTGTCTGTGATCCTCGTGTCCTTTTTTAAAAGCTGTGCGGTGGAGGGGCACAGATGTGTCTGTGTTTGGGTGTGGAAGGATAACAGACAACAGATGGTCAGCTGGGCAGCAGACAAAGGTTGTTGAGTCAGTACATCACAGGCACTCTAAGCCCACCCCTCTGTGGATCACCATGTGCCAACACTATCTCTAAAATTTGGACTGTGGGACCTGCAATATGTATCACAGTTTGATAGTTTTATACTCATTTGGAACATACAGAAAGAAAAAAAAAGTGTGAGCAAAATAGAATGTAGTAGGCCATTTCTCTGATCCCAGGGCTCAAGAGGCAGAAACAAGAGGGCTGCTGCAAGATGGAGGCTAGACCAAACTGCACAACTAGTTCTAAGCCAGCCAGCAGTACACACTGGACAAAACCCTAGCTCAAATAATCAAAGGTACATAAATAAAACAGACAAGGGAAACAGCTTCTTTCAAGAATGAAAGATATGACTGAACTTGCTGGAAGATGAAGCTGCTTAGGAGTAAAGCGCTTGATTAATAAAACATGTAACCTATCTGTTTTTGGTTTGTTTGCTTTAAGCAATGGTCACTGAACAAGAATAATCTTTGTTCTCATCTTATCTTAAAAAAATTAACTGCCATCTACCTGAAGATACCTTTTATACCAATTTTCACTCAAAATGAAAAGCATCAATAGTTTCTCATTTGAACCGTTTTACATTAATATCTCTGAAAATACATACATTCATAGGTTTGATTACACAAGTAAAGTATATTGCAGAAAAATTATGAAGTATCAGAAGGTATTTCACAGAAAATGCAAACAAGTGACCCAGAATCCATGCTAGCATGTTTTTTTCTTTCTGCACCATGATTGAGCCACATCTACGGCCTTTTGCAATTAAAGTCAGAGGACATTCTGCTATGGTATCCTTGGGACTTCATTTAGAGCCTGTTTTCTTAAAATGAAGAAAGAATAATTACTGGAGACAAAACCATTACAGACATAGATTATTCTGGTAAGCTGCAATGGTAGTCTCAGGAAAAAGCAGAGGTATGAAGGGCTGACAGTCCACTACTAAGCCTGCAGTTGTCTGAGATTCGTATCTCTTTCCATCATTATGTTTATAACTTCATGCCACCCACACTTTCAGTTGTCCTTTCTAGTCTGATCCCTACATAGACAGCAGATAGTAAAGTCTGCTACACATGTATGCTTGTAGGAATTCCCTGCCTTAAAAAAAGACCTTGGCTCTTGGAGGAAAAGGCCAACTCCTTAACTAGTCTAAAATTTATCTCTTAAGGCCACCTTACCCTACATAGCCTCCCCTGGCCTTCCACATTATTTTTAGTTTTCTGAAAGCTGTCTTCAGGCCCTCAGCCCTTTACTAATCCATTCTCACCCACCTTTCAAAGGTATGCTCAAATCTCACTTTCTGGAGAAGTTTTCTTTGCTGTTCTAACTAGGCCCAGGCACCCTGTCCATATTTGAGAACCTTTCCAAACAAGGAGAACCTTTCTTGTGTGTGTGTGTGTGTGTGTGTGTGTGTGTGTGCGCGCGCAAATAGCTGCCTCCTGAAAATCTGGTTTTCCTGGCAATTGTATTCTAAGGCCTAGCCTTTGTAGAAGACAGGTCCAACAAATACTGCACCAGGCATTATTGTAATTGTCCACCCTCATTTTCATTAACATATTAAGACTTGGTAATGAGTGTGATTGCAGGAATTCAGTTCAATGCCAAAATTTATTTACAGTATCTCACAGGCAATATGAACCCCAGGCTTTCAAGACAGCACTAGAGAAATGACTTGTGAAAGTCATTGGAATGAACAGTTCTGTCAAATAAACATACCATTTGCAAAGTCGATACTAGTCGCCTGGGTTATATTCTTCTCAGGTTATGTGCTTTTCTCATATATCCAGATGGCAAGACCCCCAGAAGACCAGCAGGAACACGAGTCTGCTGCAAACACACAAGGGCCTTTATTGCAAGCTCGAGCTTGGGTCGCAAACTGTCCCTGACACAGCAGGTTTAGGAGAGTGGTCCCAAGCCTAGGGAAGTCAGGGTTTTTAAAGGGAAAAACCACAAGCAGGGAATTCCAGGCCTTGGCCTTACATGATTGGGTAGGAGTGTTGCAAGCAAGTTGATTTTTAAAATCATTGGGCAAGAAGGGACAGTTTGGGCCAAACCACAGGCAGAAGCTATGTATCTAAAAGAAACATCTGGAACTAGGTGTGAGCTTAGCCTCAGGACCTGATTGGCTGCCCCCAGGTGGATGAACTTCTGTTCTTACCAAGATACAGTCTGTGGTTGTTCCTGGAATTGGGTTGGAGGAAACCAGTTCACCCTAAGTAAGTTACAAGATAGAGTCTGGAAAGCAAAATGGTGTTTCTTTTGTTCTCACAATGTCCCTTCTTGGAGTAACTACAGATCAAATCCTGAAACCCTAAGGCTCATTTAGAATTTGATACTGGGAGTGCATAACCATCAGCTGGATGGTCACCAGCCTTTGCTTCATGTACTGAAGAAGTTTGTTGAAATGCATGGGCCAAAGGTAAGCAACAGCATAAAGATAAGTAAGGTTCCCAATAAAGTAGAGATCAGGGTTATTAGCCAGGGGGAATTATTAAACCATGATTCAAACTATCCTTGAGACTGTTGTCTTTCTTTGCAGTGTCTTTCTAAACTTTCTCTGACCTTGGCTGAGGATTCTCTTATAATTCCCGAGTGATTAACATAAAAGCAGCATTCTTCTCGAAGGGCCTCGCTTAGTCCCCCTTGTTGAAGAAAAAGTAAATAGAGTCCTCTCCAGTTCTAAACAGGACTCGGACTTTTCCAGTCTCTGAATGTCTTCATCTATATCTGCCTTTGGAGCATGATAGGTTTTGCTCTCCAAGCCTGGGACAGTTATGCCTGTACCTGCTCCTGCAAGGCCTGCTCCTAAGATGAGGGCTAGGGTCAGGGATATAGGTTCTCTTTTAAATCTGGTGAGTCCCCCCCTCAAGATTGTCAAAGAGTCTGGATCTCATCCTCAGGGTGATAGGTAATATGGGGTGGTAATCGAACCAGAACACAAAATTCTTGGTGGGTGTGGTTAAGAAGGACCCTATGGACCCATGGAGTGAGTCCTGATGAGCAGGCCCACCATGCATTGGTGGGAAGTATGATATACTCTTGAAGAGTGTGAAGGATGGTCAAATTGCAAAGATGAGAGTGGGACTGGGACTGTCCCTTGTCCTGAGACCAACTGGAGAGTAAGGGCTGGTTCCTCATGCACCCATCTGAAGTTGTTAAGGTCATCTAAACTGGTATAGTTGTCTATTAGTCCTATCCCTTCATAATAAGGGGGTCTGGGTTTGTAGCATAACCAGCAAGAGTCAGCCAAATCTAGTTGAGAGCTGCTAAGTACTGCAAAGGTGCTAAGCAACACAGCCCATAGGGGATCCCCCTGGATTCGATCCCCATGTGGATATAAGGTGGTAGTTTGGGGCTAGACGGAATGTGTTTGTTCAAGAGGAAAAAGATACGGTGGGAGATGTTGGCTGGGTTTTGGGTTGGGGTGCAAGAACCTGGTTAGGGCCTGTGCCTGCAGGGAGGGTGAGAGGTTCACTGACCAATCAGAGGGAAAATAGTAACCCTGAGTTAGATTCACCAGCAACATAAATTCTTAAACCCCATAATTTTCCGGCCTCCCAGCCTGTTTCCTGCTTTCCAGGATCAGTAAAGGTGATGCTTACTGAACCATTTCAGGACCTGTCTAACTTTATAAGGTCTGATTTTGAGACCCTCCATTTGTCTTCATTTAAATAGGCCCCAACCAATGTCTCACATCCCCACAATGCACAGAAATAGGCTTCTGTCCCTCTGCACCGAGTGGTTCTCTTACCTCCTGGACAGACATAAAAAGTACTATATCTGAAAAGCCTACCCCATGCGCCTGTTCTTCCCTTCCAGGGTTGTGTCCTGGGCCATGAATGGTCAGCTAGTTGGCACAGATCAAAAGACAGGGGTGAAACCATGAGATACCTAGAGGTCCCACCCTTTGGGCAAGCACAGCCCCATACCCCGCCTCAGGGTTTGTAATAACCCAGGAGTTACTAAAGGGCGTGTGGGGGCCACCTGAACCAGCGCTAGCACCTGCTATTAGGCACAGGGTAATTAATGTCTGGAATGGGTGATGCAAAGTCTGAGGGGATTGTCCTTGTTTCATTGAAGCTTCCATCTAGGAGTCTCAGTGTTGAGAGAGTCCATCTTGACAGCAAAGGGATCTGCGGGCTGGGCCTAAGAAGAGTGGACACAGGTCACAAGTCCATCTACCTTGAGTGCAGTTGGGGTGGCCAGCAGGACTATGTAAAGGCCTTTCTAGCGTGGTTCAGGGTCCCCTGGCTGTATCTCTTGATGTAGACCCAGTCAACAGGCTGGAACTGATGAGGCTCTGGTGGGGGACCTGATTCATAGAGTGCATGCAGTTTAGGCCAGACATGCTTATGTGCCCATTGGGTGGCCCTGACTCTGAACAGCAACTCATCATCTGACATTTCCATGACAGCAGAGGCTTGCAAATTGGGGGTAATGAGGCCAGGGACTCCATACATGATTTCAAAAGGAGTGAGCCTCATCTGGCATGGTGAATTTCGCACCGTATAAAGGGCAAAGGGGAGGAGTGCCACCCAGTCTGTGCCAGTCTCCAAGGTCAACTTAGTTAAGGTCTCTTTTAGGGTTCTATATATTCTCTCTACCTGTCCTGAGCTCTGGGGTCTGTAAGCACAATGTTTGCCCCAATGAATTTAGCTACATCCTGACCTACCTCGGAAATGAAAGCTGGTCTATTATCTGACCCTATCATCTGTGGGAAACCATACCTCGACAGAACGTCTTCAAGGAGCTTCTTTGCCACTATCTTGGCTGTCTCAGACTTGGGAGGGTAAGCCTCTATCCATCCACAGAAAGTGCTGACAAACACCAAAAGATACCCGTAGCCAAACTTTCCCAGTCTGATTTCTGTGAAGTTCACCAGCCAGTAGGCCCCCGGTCTCTGACCTCTCAACCGAGTCCCTGGATTTTTAGCATTAGGCTAAGACCATCACCTGGATGGATGGATGGATGGATGGATGGATGGATGGATGGATGGATGGTGAGCTGACAAGCTCTGCAACTCACTACCACTCATTCTATTTTGGCACGCATGTCTTTGAAGGTAACTTTAGATTGTCTCACTGCATCAGCCACTCTACAAGTTCCCATATGTGTGGTCTGATGGATTTTTCTAAGGATGACATCATCCCTGGCTAGGGAGCCAGGGAGTATGAGCTGACCTTCTGGAGACCTCCACCATCCCTCAAGAAGTTGGCTCATGTGAAAGTTCTTGGCCCATTTGACCTCCTCATGAGTATAATCGGGCTTTTCCAGTAGGCAGGGGTCTCCACAGTCAGGAAGGTTGATGGACAGGATGGTATCCAGGTCCTGTAAGGCAGCCTCTCAGGCAGCCTTATCAGCCAAGTTGTTTCCTTTGGCTATGGTGGTGTTCCCTTTTTGATGTCTGGACAATGAATGACAACAAGCCTCTTTGGTAATGAGAGTGCTTTCAGCAATTGCAAACATTCCTCCTTGTTCTTGATGGTCTTTCCTTCAGCTGTTAGTAGTCCCTCTCCTGATAGATGGCTCAGGCATATGAGCAGTAGCAAGAGCATATCTGCTATCCATAAAGATGTTAACCGATTGGTCCTCCTTGCCCGTGGGTTAAGGCCTTAGTTAAAGCAATTAATCCAGTCCTCTGGGCTGAAGTTGCCAGGGGCAGAGGCTGAGCCCAAATTACCTCCGTTTCCGTGGTCACTGCGGTATCCGTCCTCCTTTGGCCATGTTGGAGATAACTGCTCCCGTCAGGGATCCAAGAGTGATCTGTCCATCAGATCTACCCTAGTACTATGCACATGGGCCAGGACTTCGGAGCAGTCATGTAATGGTGGGCCCAAATCTGGATCGGGCAGGAAGGTGGCTGAAAAGTATTCCTCAGGATGTATTAGCAAAGTCTGACAATGTGTCATGCTGGCATTACTGAGCCATCTATCTGGGTTGTTTCAGGACTCCCTCTACAGCACAGGGAGCAGAAACAGTGAGGTTCTGTCCCAGAGTTAATTTATCAGCATCCTTCACCAACAAGGCAGTGGCAGCGATTATGCACCAGCATGGGGGCCATTCTGCTGCTTCTGGGTCAAGCTTTTTGGACAGATATGCCACAGGCCATTTCCATGGCCCTACAGTTTGATTTAGGACCCCTTCTGCAATGCCCTTATGTTCATCCACATAAAGGTGAAAGGGGTTGGCTATGTCCAGTAGCCCTAAGGCTGGAGCTGAGAGTAGGGCCCTTTTTAAGTTTTTAAAGGCTTGTTGGTGGCCTGGTGTCCACTTAAACTCCTTAGTTTCCTTTGTAGCCTCATAGAGGGGTCTGGCTAGCTCTGCAAAGCCTGGTATCCAAAGTCTACAGAACCCTGCAGATCCCAGAAACTCTCTGACCTGCCGGGGTGTCTGGGATGTTAAGCACAGTTTCTTTTTGTGCCTGAGACAGCCACCGTTGCCCTGCCTTCAGGATGTAGCCCAGGTAGATTACCTCTGTCCAGCAAGGCTCGGCTTCTATGGCCAAAACTTAGTACTCCAGATCTCCCAAAGTTCAGAAGAATTTTCGTGTCCCCCACAAGCAGCTTTCTTGGTCATCTGCTGCAATCAAGAGCTTATCTACATATTGGAGAATGGTGATATCTTGGGTGGGTATGGTACTCACTCAAGTCCTCATGCAGCACCTTGTCAAATATGGTGGGAGAGTTTTTGAAACCCTGGGGTAGTCGTGTCCAGATGAGCTGGCCATTGATCCCAATGTCTGGGTCATTCCATTCAAAGGCAAAGTATTCCTGGTTTTTGAGAGCAAAAGGAAGACTGAAGAAGACACATCTTTAAGATCCAGAAAGGTATACCAGCCTCGATCTGGAGGGAGGGAGCTTAATAGGGTGTATGGATTTAGGTTGGATGTATGTCCATCACTAGCCTATTGACATGCCACAAGGCTTTTTGACCAGCAACAGGAGGGTGTTCCATGCCAAATGGCAAGGTCTCAGACTGCCAAGGCTGAGGAGTTTGTGGATATGGTGCATAATGCCTTTCTTTGCCTCCAGGGGCATGAGGTACCGGCGAATGCAGATGGGGTCAGCCCCCATTTCAGTTCTACGAATACCGGTGGCTGGTGATTGCCAGTCCTGTGCCCTCAGTTTCAGCCCATGCCTAGGGAAATTTTTGGAACCAAAGATCTATCTCCTTTTCGGAGGAGAAGAGCACCTCAAACAATTTATATTCTTGTTCTAATTCTAAAGCCAATACATGTATAGGCTTTCCATATTCCTCCATCAAATGAACTCCATTAGGCCTGAAGTGTATCTGAGCCCTCATTTTGGACAAGAGGTCTCTTCCCAAGAGTAGACAAGGACATTCAGCGATGACCATGAATGAATGGGTTGCCCATCCAATTCCCAAGTCCATAGTTCTCTGGGTAGTTCTGGATATTGTTTAGTTCCTGTGGCCCCTTGGACCCAGGACTTTTTGGTAGAGGTCCTCTCGCTTCAAGGAGCATGGAGTATTGTGCTCCTGTCTCCACCAGAAAGTCCATGGGCTTCCCCTCTTATGAAAGAAGTGGGAAACAGTAAGATCTGGGGAGGACAGGAACTCCACAAGGAGAGCAACAGAACCAAAAAAATCTCAGCACAGGGGTCTTTCCTGAGACTGATACTCCAACCAAGGACCATGCATGGAGATGACCTAAGACCCCTGCACAGATGTAGCCCATGGCAGTTCAGTATCCAAGTGGGTTCCATTGTAATAAGAACAGGGACTGTCTCTGACATGAACTGACTGGCCTGCTCTTTAATTACCTCCCCCTGAGGGGGAAGCAGCATTACCAGGCCACAGAAGAAGACAATGCAGCCACTCCTGATGAGACCTAATTGACTAGGATCAGAAGGATGGAAAAGAAGACCTCCCCTATCAGTGGACTTGGAGAGGGGCATGCATGCAGAGGGTAGAGGAAGGGAGGGATTGGGACGGGAGGAGGGAGGGAACCACAGAGGGGGATACAAAGTGAATAAAGTTTACTTAATAAAGAATTTTTAAAAAAAAGTTACCCTGGACTTGGGGAGGGGTTTCGAACCCTGTCCCCTTCAGTCGCTATCTCTGTTGTTATAAACTCTCTCAGCTAAGGCCACCAGATCTCTGAATGATTTTTCGCCTAGTCTTTCCTGTTTCTGCAATTTCTTTCTGATGTCTAGGGCCGCCTGATTAATGAAAGCCAAAGCCACCATAGATTGGTGGTCTGCATGATAGGGATCAGATAGAGTTGACTGACAAAATGCCTCCGTGATCCTTTCTAAAAATGCTGCTGGGCTTTCATTAGGTTCCTGCCTGACATCATATACCTTGGTCAAATTGGTGGGCCATCTAACGGCCGCTTTGAGACCTGCCAACAGAGTCTAGCAGTAGACAAGGAGGTGCCCTTACCCTCACCCTTGTTATAGTCCCCAGTGGGCCTAGTGATGGGAAATCCAGCACCAATGTCAGCTGGATTCTGGGTGGGTGCTCCAGTTGTTTCAGGACCTGTTTCCAAGCTTCCAGGAGGATCCATACCTGTTCCTCAGTGGTAAAGAGGACCTGCAATAGCTGTTGGCGATCATCCCAAGTAGGCTGATGGGTAGAAAGAACAGTCTCTAAGAGACTGATTAGGTCCTTGGGATTCTCAGAAAAAGGGGCATTTTGGGACCTCCAATTGTATAAATCTGACGTGGTGAAGGGCCAATAGTGGTGGGGCTGATTCAAATCATTATCAACAGGACCATCAGCCCACAGGGGTAGGACAGTAGAGTCAGCTTCCTGGTCAGGAGCCTCCAGGTTTTCGACCCTCTGACTCTGAGTACCCTGGGAGGGGACCCCTGTCCCTGCTGGCGTTTGTGAAGGTGCCATTGGGGCCAGTGCTGGAGCTGGGGCCAGTTCTGTGGGCTCCCAGGGATTGGGGAGTGGCCTCTAAGGAGGGGGAGAAAAAATAATCTCTTCATCATAACCACCCTGGAGAATTGGGTAGAGGGGAGCTAAGGGTTTCTTGAGTCCCTCGTCCCTAGCCACCAAAGCCTATACCTCTCCTGTGGACAAGGATAGGTTAGTTAGGGGAAGAGGAAGGAAGGGTTTCACCCATGCTGGTGACTGAGGAGTAAGCAAGTTTTTCCAAACCACTACATAAGGGCCTTGGTCAAGACGACCATGTACCTTCTGGAAGACACATTCTTCTACAGCTAGGACTGTGGGCAAATGGAAAGTCCCTTCAGCTGGCCAGCCAACACCAAATGCTGGCCATTCCAAGCTGCAAAGGATTATCATTTTTCTTTTCTTCACATCTACTGAAAGATTATGTGCTCGGATCCTAACTTCTTTGAAATGAGCAATACCAAGTCAAGGGGGTTGGAAGGGATCTGTCCCATGTAATCCGTCAAAGTCAAATACAAGACAACAAAAAACGGACAGAAAGACAACAGACAGAAGCATTCGAACAAGCCACCCAAGCCTGTTCAGCAGTCCCCAGAACTGGGGAAAATATCCAGTCGTGGGTTTCAAAATCAACCTGATGCAGGGCTGTCAGGCCTCCACCAAGAGGCCCTCCAAGCTCCCCTCAGGGTCTGAACCATCTTCCAGACCTCTGTGACCCTCCAGTGGGTCCATGTGAGATCAGACTGAAAGTAGGACAGGGCACACAGGTAACAGAACTTACTCACCAGTTATGGACCGGGACCTGGGGCCTGGAGAGGGTCCCAGTCTAGCCCCCAAATGATATGCTCAGACCGTGAGACCCCCAGAAAACCACCAGGAACACGAGTCCGATGCAAACACACAGGGCCTTTATTGCAAGCTCGAGCTTGGGTCCCTGACACAGCAGGTTTAGGAGAGTGGTCCCAAGCCTAGGGAAGTCAGGGTTTTTAAAGGGAAAAACCACAAGCAGGGAATTCCAGGCCTTGGCCTCACATGATTGGGTAGGAGTGTTGCAAGCAAGTTGATTTTTAAAATCATTGGTTGGGACAAGAAGGGCCAAACCACAGGCGGAAGCTAGGTATCTAAAAGGTACACCTGGAACTAGGTGGGGGTTTAGCCTCAGGACCTGATTGACTGCCCCCAGGTGGATGAACTTCTGTTCTTAGCAAGATACAGTCTGGTTTATTACTGGAATTGGGTTGGGGGGAACCAGTTCACCCTGAGTAAGTTACAAGATGGAGTCTGGAAGGCAAAATGGTGTTTCTTTTGTTCTCACAGTTCAGTACAGAACTATAAATCTTATAAAATCTCAGTAAAACCTTCTACATGTCACAGTAGTATATTCAATATTCTGTAGAGAAAGCAACTGAGACACAGAAACCCTCAGGACTGATTAGAAACGCTAAGACTTCAGCCCCCACCCCCACTCTTTTCTACCAGTGCCCTAGTCTCAACCATCAGAGCAGACCCTCTAGGGAAGGCCTACCTGCTATTATGGGATCCCTGAAGCGCACGGTGCCCTCTTTGCGATCAGGCTCTGGGGAGCCAGGAGTCTTCCCACCGCTCGTCTTCTGAGGCTCCAAGGCCACCTGAAGGTAACAACGGTGCAGGCGGAGGAGACCTGGCAGCGTAGGGACGCTTTTGAGTGCAACTGCAGCAGCGCGGCTGTCCCCACTCCCGTCCCGTGGTGGATAACCCAGGGCCGGGAGGACCCAGTCCCCACTGGCCACGGCCAGCTAAAGCCTCCTAGGCTCCTCCTGGCCTGCTCTCTCACTCCCAGCCGGAAGAAAAGGTTTGCCACGAGGGGGAGCGCGCACACGCCTGCAGGGTGCCGCTTCCAACCCGTGGGGGCCCGGAGGGTAGAGTAGCGCAAGGGCAGTGACAGCCGCGGAGCTGGAAGGGGAGGCCGCGATGGCTGAGCCGATATCACCAATAAAAACAATGGCGAAAAAAGGAATCCCCACACCTCGGCTCACAACCAGGAGGACTTTAGCTCGCCGAGCTACCGAGGGTCTGTGTTTTCCACGCCCCTTACCCTGCGGTGGGAGGGCCGAGCCTGTGATTCCTCTTGACCTCCCTGGTGTGCAGAGAAAGACACCACGCAGGCCGGGTGTGTGGCAGGGCCCGCTAGCGCAGCGTGAAGACCCTCTCCTGGAGAGGGTAGAGGGATACCCACAGATGCACCCCAAAGTCGAGCTTTGTGCCGGCGACTTCTATCCCGTGCACCTCCTCCGAGACTCAGCTCGACCCAGATACTTCCCGGGAGGGCCGGCAAGGAGGCAGTGACCCCGCGCTATGAAGAGGCGGAGCACACCACTGCCCCTGGGCCGCCCCCTTCCCCTCCCGCTCCCGCTGGGGAACACCTCTGCTCCCGGCTGGGTGTCCGAACTCAGGCGCTGGAAGGCAACACCAGATGGGCATCCTGGCGCCTCCTACCCAAGGCCCCAGAGTCTTTTGTCCGATTGAGCGCACAGAGACTGCGCCAGGACACTGACGCCGGGTGTTTGGATGTCATCGACAACACCTGCCTTCCTTTCATCCTTTCCTATATACCTGCCACTTGCAGTTGCGGTGGATGCCGTTAACAAAATATATGTTGGGAAGCCTTAGCTGTGACTCCAGACATGCCAGTTGCGCAACTGCAGTATTTAAGGGTCGCCCGAAAGCAGTGATCCAAAGTTAAGGAAAATAAGGCAATGGGGGTGGACCCCTAGCAGGATTTCCGCTAATCCTACGGTGGACTACATATCCCAGAGAGCCGAGGGCCTAGGACGCGTGTCCACTCCACTCATCCACTAGCAGAAGACCTTACTAAGCCTGGTCACCGCTCAGGCCAATCCTTTGCCTCTCACCTTGCCTGGAACCTACTACGGATTCGTCCCCAAAGTGATGCTCAAGTGGCAAGTTTGTCATTGCCTGGAGAAAGAGGAGCGAGGCTGCGGTTCTTACCCGATTCACCAGAACCGGTGGCCTTCTTCTCCAGGATATGCCAGCGCTCGGGTTGTGACATTCTCGGGCACAGCGGAGACCCGCGCAACGGCCCCGCACTTCAAGCGACACTTTAGGGACCTTAGTTGCAGACAGGGCTGGTCACCGTGCCCCTGCGTACCCAGGCTAGCTGTGTCCACTTAGCACGATTGCATTTATCCGTGGATCTTCTAAGACTCGGTCTTGTAAATGTTCAGCATTTTGCTGCTTTCCCTCCTTTTTCTGGGGACTGCGCCAGCACTTGCCCAGACCAGCGGAGAGAGGAGGCTGAGCCCAGAGAAGAGTGAAATATGGGGACCCGGGCTAAAAGCAGACGTGGTCCTTCCTGCCCGCTATTTCTACATTCGGGCGGTGGATGCCTCAGGGGAACCGTAAGTGCAGAAATGACTCCTCTATTTGGGATCGTGCTTTAAAATTTCTTTTTTTTTCTTCTGTTGTTGTTATTTGTTTTATTGTTCTTCATCTTCATCTGCCCCCACTCGTCTTTTCTCCAGACAGTTTACATTCCAGAATTTTGGAGAGCTATCTACATCTGGTTATAACAGGCTTCCCCTTCCACAACTGTTTTTCTCTATAACTTTAGGAATAATTCCAAAATATGTATCCAGCGTAGTATAAATAATACTGCTGTAATGACAACTCTTTTCTTAGCTTTTCAGATGGGAATCGAGGCTAAACAAACCTCTGTTATTTTTGAATGCTTTCCCACAAGCTCTTTCAACTGAGAACACTAAGCACCTCTCAAATGCAGGAATACTCAATTCAAAATGATTGTGTTGTTAATATGATAGGCCAATCATTTTGATTTTTCTATAGCTGTAAACAGAATTTGGGGTACTGGTATATTTCATTTTAATTACATGAATGTGAATGGGGGTATATACTCCCACATGAGACCAGGTGCTTAGGAAGCCAGAAGAGGGCACTGGATCTCTTTGACCAGGAACTGCAGGTGGTTGTGAGCCTTGGGTACTAGGAACTGAACGAAGTCTTTCATATGACAGTAATTGCCCTTAACCACTGAGCTATCTCTCCAGCCCCAAGAACACTGAATTTTCTTTTGAGCCATTAAGAGCAAATTTTCAAGATAAGGTCATCCTTGAAGTAAACACTTAACAAATGACAAATTGCCAGAGGTTGAGCATGACTTAGTAGCAGGCTGAGAGGAATATTGTTCTGTATTTGTATGTTAAATGGATTGGTAGTCTTAATGTGTCTCCTGACAACTATTGAAAAAATACTTTATGTTACTATTATCATCTTTTTATTTTTGTTCCATCATTGGTGGTACAAAAAGCCTGAGAGAGATGCAAACAAGCGTACTTAAAAGAAGGGTGTAACAGAACACTCACCTTTTACAGACTGACAAGAATAAATATTTTGCATCTGCTCTTAAAATAATACTCTTATCTCATTGCTTCTCATAACAGGTTCACATCGTCTCCAGGTGAAAAGGCGTTCCAGGTTAAAATCTCAGCACCCGACGAGCAGTTCACGAGAGTTGGTGTCCAGGTTTTAGATCGAAAGGATGGCTCCTTCATAGTGAGATACAGAATGTATGCAAGCTACGGCAGCCTGAAGATAGAGGTCAAACACCTGGGTCAACATGTGGCCAAGTCTCCTTACCTTTTAAGAGGTATTTTGAAACAAAGTTTTACAGTAGGATTTGTATACAAAAGCACCTGTCATTCCACCAATAAGAACCTATCAAAACACTTAGCATACTTTTTCCACTAAAAGAAAAAAAAAACTAGATGTTTCTGTAATTAAAAGATAAATTAATAGACCTAGCAAAAGAGAGACATTGATTTACATGGTGATTATAACTCACGAAAGACCAAGAAACATTTCTAGAGAAGTTGCTCCCTGAAGACGCATCTGTGACAATAATCAAATTAAAAAGCTAAAGAGATGCTCAAAAGTGCAGAACACATGCTGCTCTTGCAAAGAACGGGAGCTTGGATCCCAGCACCCATGTCAAGTAGCTCACACAGCCACCTGGAACTCCCGTTCAGGGAAGAGGATGTCTGTATTCCACAGGCATCTGCATTCACATGTACACAAATACATGCACACACACATAGTTTACAATAATAAATGTTTTGCCGTTAGAGAGGTTTTTAATGCATAGCTTACAACAAGGTTTTAATAAACCTTTTGGAACACAGCTTACAATAAGAGATATAACATATGCTTTATATGTATAAATGATAGTTGATATGTGTGTATGCACATAAGAAATTAAAACAAAGTCTCAAAGAAATCATGGCTACCATTATAATCATTCTCTCCTCTATGCTCTACTACTTCAGACTTTTTATTCATTTTGTGTGGATGTGTGTGTAAGTCTTAGTTTTAAAAAAGACTTATCAGGACTGAAGGGATGGGTCAGTGGTTGAGAACACTGGCTGCTTTTCCAAAGGACATGAGTTTAATTCCCAGCACCCATCTGCCATTTCAAGCTATCTGTAACTCCATTCATAACACCTTCTTCTGGCATCCAAAGGCACTGCAGGGCATGCATGCAAATAATACACCTATATACAGAAAATAAAAATAACAAAAGAAAAAGAAATAAAAAAGAATAATCAAGTTAAATATGTAGTCGTAGATCTTGAATGAATGAACTAATTAACTTATAATTATCACTAAGATTGCAAGATGTGGTGACACACATCTTTAATCCCAGTGCTCTGAGGAAGGACAGAAGCAAGTGACCTCTATGTGTTTGAGGCCAGCCTAGTCTATGTTCTAAGTTCCAGGCCAACCAGGTGGCTTGAAGCAGTAAAAGGAATTGACCTTTGGCTTGGTTGTCATTTCTGTGCCACTGTTACAGAGGTTTCTCTCATCGGGGTGGGAAGAGAGAATTGTAATGCAAGGTCAACATTTTCCCCTTTGTATAAGAAGACAGGACCACAAGGAAATCACAGATTTTTAAAAATTTGTTTCTCATTTATTTATTTTACTCACTTTACATCCTCACAGCCCTTTCCCTCCTCCCCTCCCACCCTCTTTTCCTCCCTGTTTCCCACGGATTTTCTTTTTTTTTTTTTTCAACTGTCCAAATTCTTCTCTTACATTCTACTGGGACTCCATGGTACAATCCAACCTGCAAAGCATTAAAATATATATAAATTTCATTGTCATCTATTGACTGGATCAGATTCAGTTTGGAATCTGAGGATATCAGAAAGGAATAACACGGTGACAATTTAGATTCTTATGTTTGGCTAACATTTTTTTAATTGTATAATTAATTCATTGTGATATTAAAGAGATCACAAGTTTATAGGATTACCTTTGCTTTCCTTCTTTATTTCTTTTTCTTAAAAAAAAAATAAAACAAGGTTGGAGTCCTTTCTTTACCTCTGTTATTACTAGCATTGGTTTACCCATTGAAAAAAGTACTTTATAGTTTTGGTTGGAAGCCTAGCCTTTAAAAACTGAGCCATCTCTCTAGCCCATAGATACCCATAGAACTTGGATTATAATAAACCAGTAAAATGGTAGTTCATATCACTTTCATCCTACAAGCTATAGAGATTCCTCGCTTTTTTGCAAATACTTTGTCATTGTTTCTAAGGATTTTAAAAATATTATATGTGTGTGTGCCAGTAATGGAGAGTATGTTCACACATGTACAAGTATCCCAGAGGCCAGAATGGTGTTGGATCCCCTGTGCCTGCACTTGTAGGTGGTTGTAGGTCCTGGGTACCTAGTCAGCTCCTCTGCCAGAGCAGCAAGCACTCTTAACTGCTAAGCCATTTCTCCATCCCCATGAGTGTTCCTAGGTAAAGGAATTATAAAGAGTAATGAATTATATCCGTGTGCAGTATGTCTATACTACCCGTTGACTTGATCTGCGCCTGTGCAGAGTGGGCCAGACTAGAGAAGTATAGGAAGAAGAGCCGTGGAAAGCTGATACGACAGAAAGCTGCTTCAAGTTCACGGAGCATTTGTTTATTATGATTAGGTTATTAAGTGAAATGTTTACCACTGTGTCGAATTGCTGTTTACATGTGAATAGGACCGGTTTACCATGAGAACTGTGACTGCCCTTTGGAAGACAGTGCAGCCTGGCTACAGGAGATGAGCTGTCCAGAAACCATCAGTCAGATTCAGAAAGATCTGTCACATTTCCCTACTGTGGATCCTGAAAAGATTGCAGCAGAAATCCCAAGACGATTTGGACAGAGGCAGAGCCTGTGTCACTATACCTTAAAGGACAATAAGGTACAGTATGATTGAGGTTTGCTTGTTTTCAGGGCTCTGTAGTGTTTTGACCATTTGGTTACATCTGGCTACTTTTGTTAAACACCATTCTTGTGCATCTCTTGACAAGCCTATCTGAAGCAGCATCTGCCAGGGATTTTACACACACATATTAAATGTCAAATTCTCTTTTAGATTTATGTCAAGACTCATGGTGAGCATGTTGGGTTTAGGATTTTCATGGATGCCATACTACTTTCATTGACTAGAAAGGTTAGTAAATTTTTTCTGCGTTATGATAGACAATGTCAATCCAGGTTTTATAATTTAATTTTTCAAAACATCATTAACATCAATATTAAGTGTCCTGGTGCCTTCTGTAGTGCTGAAGTTTTTTTGTCTTGTTTTGTTTTGTGCCTGGTATATGCATTAGATGCTAAGGGCTGCCAGCATACCTTCAAATCGCAGAGGATGGTTTTGGAGGCCACCAAACTAAAATCAAAGTGTTGGGAGAGTCGCACACCTCAGATTCTGGCAGCATTGTTCCCTGCCTCTTCCTAGCTTCTGGTGGTCCTCTGTTCTTGGTGCTTCTTTGTTTACAACTTGTCACTCTAATCTCTGCCTCTTTTCACGCGATCTTTTGCCCTCAAGAATCCTTGTTCCCTACCCTCTTCCTCTCATAGAGATGCCAATCATATTGGATTAAAAACCCCATCCCACATTCTTTTGTGGCCTCATCTTAACTAATTACATCAGCAATGATTGATTTCCAAATAAGGTCACTGTAAGACATTGGGGTTTAGGACTTAAGCGTATATATCTCTTGAGGGAAAATTAGTCAGTCTTTAGCAATACCATACATGGAAAGTGCCTCTGGCTCATTCACAAGAGCACAGGGCGCTAAAGCCCCAACTATTGTATTTCCCAGCAATATTCCCACCCTCCCTTTCTCTACCTTTCTTTCTCTGATTCCTCTCTCTCTCCCTCTCCCTCTCTCCCTCTCTCTCTGTGATCTCATTAGAGTCTCTTGATAGTATTAGAACAATAGAAATTACCTTTGTTAGCTTCTTGATTTTATGGTAAATCTGATGGCCAACTTGGACACCACAGAAATCAAACTGAGGGTACTTCTGCACATGATCATATTCTGAAAGGTTTCTGATTGTTTGACCTGAAGTGATTTTCATTGCCTAAAGTTGGAAAGATTGGCCTTTTATTTATGTAACGACTAATTTTGTCAAGTTAGCATACTGAATGATGGGTTTCATTGTGACATTTTCATAGATGTACATCATGTATTTATCTTCACACACAGATCTCTTTTCCATATTTTTCGGCAGTGTCTTGCCCACGCTGGCCATGAACTCACTGTGTAGCCCAGACTAGCTTTATATTCACTCTCCTACCCACGATCCTCCTGCCTCAGCCTCACAACTGTTAGGGCTTAAGATAAGCACCATCATACCTAGTTCCAACTGCTAAGGTTAACTGATAAATATATGATCATGTACAGTGCGTGACTGTGAATAAGCTCGTGTTATCCCCGCCCCTAGGTGAGGATGCCAGATGTGGAGTTTTTTGTTAATTTGGGAGACTGGCCTTTGGAAAAGAAGAAATCTAATTCCAACATCCAGCCGATCTTTTCCTGGTGTGGCTCCACAGATTCCAGGGATATTGTGATGCCCACGTACGACCTGACTGACTCTGTTCTAGAAACCATGGGCCGGTGAGAGATGGTCAGGGTTGACCCCGAGCCTTGGTTTGCTCTCTTTGGTGAGTTCTTTTCCATCTGCTTTCATGAATTGATGGTTTGGGAGGAAGACATGTTCCGTTTTCTGTCTTCTAGAGTAAGTCTGGATATGATGTCAGTGCAAGCTAACACAGGGCCTCCCTGGGAAAGTAAGAACTCCACAGCTGTCTGGAGGGGCCGTGACAGCCGCAAAGAGAGACTAGAGCTGGTGAAGCTTAGCAGAAAACATCCAGAGCTCATCGACGCTGCTTTCACCAACTTCTTCTTCTTTAAACACGATGAGAGCCTGTATGGGCCCATTGTGAAACACATTTCGTTTTTTGATTTCTTCAAGGTATGACATCACCTATGGCTATTCCTTTCTGCTTTCCAATTTATGTATACATAGCACTTTGGGGAAAGGAAACTGAAATCTACAAGTTACAGAGCATGGGAAGGTTCACAAAACACAATGAGTACTGCGTTTTGGTGAATCTGGATTCACCGCACAGCACTGATACTGACTAGGCATTATGGGAATTCAGAGCCAGGAAAAAAGTTATCTTTTTTTTTTCCAGATAACCCTTAAGATAAATGTGTGTTTGCTCAAATCCTTTTTTATTAGAAAGTATGTGTAAGTCATTTTATAAATACTTGATCGCAGGGGCTGGAGAGATGGCTCAGAGGTTAAGAGCACTGTCTGCTCTTCCGGAGGTCCTGAGTTCAATTCCCAGCAACCACATGGTGGCTTACAACCATCTATAATGAGATTCGGTGCCCTCTTCTGTCATGCAGATGTATATGCAAAATAGAGCACTCATATGTAAAATAAAGAAATAAAAAAAATTAAAAAAAAAATACTTGATCCCAAAAATCATAGCATTAATAGCAAGATTTAAAACAGGCATCTCTTACCAAGCATTCTGCTGAAGGATGACTTGAAACACATCCATTTATTCTGCTGAGCATTCTGGGCATGACACGTGGTTTTTCTGCACCTTGGTTGTAGATTCCTCATGTTTCCCAGGAAGTAATCCTCTTTCTGACAACTCATTTTCAAGCAGTGGCTGCCTCCCCACTCTCCAGCCCTGGAGGAGGTTTCTGCAGTTCTTTGGCTCAACAAAAAAGTGGGAGAAAACGAGAGATTAGTGACCTCTTCTGTGGATGATGCAGTTTTATTTGTAGTAGATAGACTGTAGTAGTAGATAGACCTTAGGGATGCCAATAATTCATATGTTGATGTTTTCACACACACACACACACACACACACACACACATATATATATAAACAAAATTTTTTTAATGTAACAAGAGATGATTAGCCATCCCTTCTCAGAAAGGGTGTATGTGTATGTGTGCGTGTGTGTGTGTGTGTGTGTGTGTATGTGTGCGCGCGCCTGTGTGTAGAAAGGCCAGAAGAGCCTTGAGTGTTGTTCCTTAGGAACCATACACCTTGATTTTTTATACAGAGTATCTCACTTGACCTGGAGCATGCTAGGTAAGCTATATTAACTGGCCTGCAAGCTCCAGGGATCCACCAGTCTCTTCCTCCCCAGCACCGGAATTACAAGCACATGCCACCACACCCAGCTTTTGTGAAAGGTTCTGGGCTTCCAAACTCAGGTCCTCATGTTTGCATGGCAAGCACTTTACTACCTGAGCCATCTCCCAGAGCCAAGCGCAGTATTTCATCACTTGACTTTATTCTTACATATTCTTGAATTTTCCACGTCTAGGGATCCTGAGTTCCACAGTATTATTCATAGATGTTCTTATGCCAGAGATTATTAATTTCTTAAGATGTGTGTCACCATGTAATATTTTAAAAATACTGTTGACATGGCATAGAATGTTGCTGCCATTAGCTGCACATGTAAATCAGTAAAGAAGCAGAGGACTTACCACGCTACAACTCTGCCTTCCCTTAGGACATCTGTCTTATTAATTTGCTAACTGCTTCAGTGTTAGATGTGTAGCTGTGTTTGGGAAGTTTGGAGCCATATCAAATTAACCTTTAACTCTAGATCAACACAGTGTATAATAAGAGCATTTATTCAATTTTAATGGAGAGGGGAAGTGTGTCTGAGGAGGGTAAAATTGTGCATACAAGGGGAAAGAAAAATGAGTAGAAAATGGGAATTCAGTGAGGGCTCTTACATGCTCCTGTTTTACAGCACAAGTATCAGATAAATATTGATGGCACTGTGGCAGCATACCGCCTGCCCTATCTGCTGGTGGGCGACAGTGTGGTCCTGAAGCAGGACTCCATCTACTATGAACATTTCTACAATGAGCTACAGCCCTGGAAACACTACATCCCAGTCAAAAGCAATCTGAGCGACCTGCTGGAAAAGCTCAAGTGGGCAAAAGATCACGATGCAGAGGTAAGGTCAGTCTCCTAGAAGGCTTCCTACTACTTGTACCACTGTGTCACAGGAGAGTTGGAAACATGCCAGGGCACTGGGATGTTCAGGTGCAGCTCTTACCCGCACATGGGATGCTACCTGAGCAAGGGTAGTGCACAGGTCTCCTCAAGGTCAACATAATAACATTTTAGGTTAGCTGAGCACGCTGCTAAACTCTGGCCTTGATTGTGTTTTTCTCTTTAGTTCAGGTCAGTTGTGAGCATAAGCAGTGCCTATCTGACAGTAGATGTCAGTGACTACTGTAGAATAAAACAAGGGGTTTTTAATACAAGCAAGCTTGGAGTTAAATGTCTACTGAAAACCGAACAGAGGGCATGCAAGGCTTCATACTGTTTACTTAATAAGTTGTTACTTTGCTTGGGTCTAACTCCTCTCTCCAAGGGAGGGCTTATCTCTAAGCATCCCACATGGTGACTTGTACTTTGAAATCTTGCAAACCTCTCTGAGCTGAACAAATGCACTCTGTGAAATGCACCGTTTGCCACTGAAGGCTGTTCCCAAGGATACGTTTTTCTGTTTCATCTTCACTGTGTAGTCGGAAGGTCTGCATATGTCTGAGAAAAAATAAAATGAGGAAAAAAAGTTCCATTAAAGGGTGTTATTTTGTTTTGTTTTAATTCCCGATAGGCAAAGAAGATAGCAAAAGCAGGGCAAGAATTTGCAAGAAATAATCTGATGGGTGATGATATATTCTGTTATTACTTCAAACTTTTCCAGGTTAGTATTTTCACACACAGATACACACACATGCACTTTATATTACTTTCTAGACATGTTACAGGCAAACAGTATTTCACATAAAACTTTCTAAAAGTATATTACTGTATGGACATATATGTACCACTTTGGTAAAAACTAGACACAGATACTAAATAGTAAGTATCTGGGGCTTGAAGTATAGCTTAGCTGTAGAGGACATAACCAGTATGCACGAGGCATTGGGTTCATTAGGGGAAGAGATGTTGAATGCCAAGAATGTGACAACATCGAGTGAAAATGTTGATACTAGGCCTCAGGGCCTGGGTTTGGAGGCTGGGCTGTATGTGTGGAAAGGAAGTCCAAACTTGGGTAGGCAAAGGGTCATGTCCTGTCTGGTTGAGCATTCAAAGGGGTCTACGGTCATATTTTCCTCAAACAAGGCCAGCCTCATTTAATCGGGAAGCTAAACAGGATCGGACCTGTTTCGTACTTGCATGGGAGCCTGCTTGGCAATACTGGGTACTGTAGGCAATCAATCAATAAAAATATGAAAAAAGCCTTAATTCAATGGAGTGCAAAGGATAATCAGCCTCTTGGCCCCAAATGACTCATGCCTTTTCTTGAAAATTATTTTCACGAACCAAGAATTTATAAATTATAATCCCAATGTATCTGATTATTTAAAAGGCTTATCTTTTTAAAAAGTGCATAAGTAAATTTATTTGCTAATAATAATAGAGCTAAATTAAGATTCTTGTCTCAGACTTACAGATATCAAATACCATATATTGGGCTCTGCTACAGAACAAAGTTGGTCTGTCTCTGATTTGTACTAGTCTGATTTATAATCTTTCCTAGAAGGTGGTGAAAGGATACAGAGAGCGAGCTGTGTAAAATGAATGAACTAGAACAAGGGGATTACTGTCTGAACATCCAAAGACCCACTGTGTTTTACCACTTACTTAGCTAATGTGCAGCTTCTATGCCTCGTATGGTGCCCATTGCAGAATAAGAAGATAATCAAAAAAGGTGGTGATTCAGAGTCATGCAGCCTTAGTGGGGAAGAAAGGAGTGGGCTCTATTCTCCTTCTAGTGGGGATTTTGTGCAGCATTATTTACACTTAAAGAAATATTTAGTTGTATAAATTTGGGCTATGAGGCTGGAGAGAGAGCGCTCCACTTAAGAGCACGTACTGCTCTCACAAAGAACCTGAATTCGGTGCCTATCATCCATGTCAGGCAGTGCGCAATTGTCTGTGACTCCAGCTTCAGGGCATCCGATACCTTTGGCCTCTGTTGATATCCATATGTGTGTATGTGTGTATAAAACATAAATGTTGATGTGTGGAGGCCAGAGGTGGACATCATATGTTGATATGTACTCGTGTACATACCCACACTCAGACACATAATGTAAAGGAAAACTGTTTTTGAAATGTAAATATGCTAATGTAGTGGCACACACCTATAATCTTGTCACTCAAGACGTAAAGACAAGAGGATTGCTGCAAATTTGATAACAGTGTGGTATACCTATCACTAGGCCAGCTACAGTGACGCTCTTTCTCAAAAATATGTATCAAAATAGGGCTAAGCAGAGAGCTGGAGGGGTAGAGTGCTTGCCGCGCAGTGTAAGGGGACAAGGTAGCATCCCCAGTGCCCCCGTGAAGGCCCATTTGTGGCAGAACTTGTCTGTAATCCCAGCACTGGGAGCAGAGCTGGGAGAATCCCTGGGCTCATGTCCAGCCAATGTAGTCATTTAGTGAGGGACCCTGCCTCTAAAATAATGTGGAGGGTAACTAAGAAGGACATATGACGTCCATCTCTGGCCTCCTCACATCATCATACATGTTTCACACACACATAGATTAATAAGGGGTCTATTAGAAATCAGTAGCCAGTGTTCGGAGCGCAATCAGGAACTCTGTATTGGACATTTAAAATGGATATGGAGGACACTAAGGTACATATGCATTAAAAGATTGCTTTTTTTTTTTTGTGAGTTCCATCATGTCTCATTTGGTATTTTTTAAAAGCTCTGCTTAAGGAATGCCTTTGTGTTGCTGTTTAACAGGGTTATGCCAATTTACAAGTGAGTGAGCCTCAAATTCGAGAGGGTATGAAGAAGGTAGAGCCACAATCTGAGGATGACCTCTTTCCTTGCACATGCCACAGGAGAAAGGTAACAAGACTAACCTTCTGACCCCAAATATGTGACAGAACCAGTGCATATGCCTGCACACTGTCTGAAATATGCAGGAATTCTGAGTACTGATTAAAAATTTGGTACCTGATTGTCAGCCTGGTGGGATTCTGTGCGCCATGACAGTCTGTAAGTACAAATTTTTGGTTGTTTGCAGATTTGTCTTTTATGAAAAATGATTTGCCACTAACTCACTATCTGCAAAGGGTACATCATCTATGCTAATCCATTTCTGTGCTGCAAGAGCTGTAAAGCCACTACGGCCAAGAATGGAAAGGATTAATTATCACATTTGTTTTGGCTCTGAATGATATGGGGCAGTTTCATTTCCCATTTCTCTCTTTAGGTTTAGAGAGAGTAGGTAGCAAATCAGTGTCTCTCACTCACTAGTGGAGGTCTGGGTGAGAGTGGTATATCTTGCAGTCTACCCCACCCCTTCACACATACGGGGTGTAGTGGTGACACAGACCCCTAAGATCCGAGTGTAATTTTACACTGGGTATCCTGGTCCTACAGAAATAGTCCCGAACCCTTAAAACACCTAGAAGAAACTTGGATTTTTTTTTCCTCCTCTCTCTTTAGGAAAAACTAATTATCTGGTATGAGCATTCTTGGTTCCTAAGATTTCTTAGTGGCTCTTAACGTTTTTCTTCTTAATTACAGACCAAAGATGAACTCTGATACGCAAAATATCCCTATTCAAATGATGGTGCTCTGAAGATACTTCATAACTGTAAAGATTATTTTTAAGTATTAGTTTTACAATGTAAAATCTACTGGTGAGTGTTCGCTTTCTCAGAGTATTTCTTCTTATGCAGTATTCCATGACTGTCTTTTACGGCACATTTTTAAATTTTTTTTAATAAAACCGCCTTTATTTTAAAGGTCTATTTTGTACCAATTATTTTCTATGTACGAGTAGAAAAAGGAGAGTCTGAGTCCTTGATTCTGGCATTCTGCCGACTCCTTGCTCTGACTCAAACAGACCTCCAAAAACGAAACCCAGCCGGCTGTGGTGGTTCTTGCCTGTAATTCAGCCCTCCGGAGGTTGAGACAAGAAGATTGCCATGAGTTCAAGGCCAGTCTGAGTTACACAGTAAGCTGGAAGACAGCAAGACTCTGTCTTAAAATAGAGATAACTTTCTCTCCTTTGAGCTGTTTTTTATTTGAGAATGACTCTTCACTCAGTCACAGCCAAGCCTCACTCTGATAAAACATTGCAAGAGCTGCCTTTATCTGGCTTCTGCCTCCGTTGTTAGGCAAATCTGTTACCGTTTGTTATCGTGAACCCTACCGCCGTCAGCCCCGTGCCTGTTTTCTTCCTGCCCTGGCGTTTGTTTCTCCCTTTCTGTGGGAGCCAGGATCCACACTCCTGTCCAGCCCGTACC
Source organism: Meriones unguiculatus (assembly GCF_030254825.1). Classification (NCBI taxonomy): domain Eukaryota; kingdom Metazoa; phylum Chordata; class Mammalia; order Rodentia; family Muridae; genus Meriones; species Meriones unguiculatus. The sequence continues at coordinate 34,224,613 of NC_083351.1, forward strand.
AGGAATGCGGGGCCTCTGACTGTTTATGTCGTGGAGTCAGCATACTTTGCGGTAGTTTGGGTAGACCCTCCCTTATTCCCCAGACCTTAAGCATCTTGCCTACAAAGACTTTTTATGGTCTAACAGGCTCGCCTGAACATGGAAGGGACCACAGATTGTAAATGGGTAAATAAATGACAACTACCTTGAAAATGCAATTAAGGAATTAGGTGGGGGGCCAGGCGTGCTGGTACGTGCCTTTAGTCCCACTACTCAAGTTTCTCCTCCAATTATATGTAAGTTCCACACACATTGTAACAGTCGATCTGCGTTTCTTCAAGTTCACTGATTTGAATGTTAATCTCATTGAAAAATATTCTGGCAGAAATATTCAAATTGTTTGACCTTATCTGGGGAATGGCCCAACCAAGTTAACCATCACTAATGGGAATTCATACAGTGAATATATATTGAGTACCTAATATGCATACATATATTATACGAAGTTCGAACAATAGGAATAGTTACTGTCTGTTCTGGAAAAAGAATAGACACTTGAAATCAAGAAAATAAAAGTATGGGTTGTGGCTAAAAATGTCATCATTGGGGTGGGAGATAGTGCCTACTTATCACTAATATGAGTGTGTAAATCAGAGGTTGACTGTTGGCATAGTTTATGATAAGCTACTGTTAAAATAGTAAAAACTTCTAAGCCATGCATGTTGGCCACACGCCTTACTCCCAGCACTCGGGGAAACAGAAGCAGGTAGATCTCTGTGGGTTCTAGGACAGCCTGATTTACAGAGCAAATTCCAAGACAGCCAAGGCTACACAAAGAAACCCTGTCTTGAAAAACCAACCAAACAAACAAAAAAACCAAAATATTAAAAACTTCTGATACTAATTTATAAAAGCAAATCGTTAAGAAGACCTTTAAATAGCTGTATTTTTTTGGATATCTATTGGAACTGTTCATATTTTATTTTTCTGGTTTTGTTGCATTCATTTATAGTGAATTACACTAACAGCATTTCATCTTAAAGTGAAAAGCCATGATCATTCTATATTATTTATTTGGTTATTGCTGAGTTGATTTAGACATTCTTTTTTTTAACTTCTTAAGAATTTTATACAATGTGGCCATTTGATAATTTATGTTTAATTTTCTTTCTTTTTTTGGTTTTTGTTTTGGGGTGTTTGTTTTGTTGTTGTTTAGTTTGGTTTGATTTTTCGAGACAGGGTTTCTCTGTATAGCCCTGGCTGACCTGGAACTCACTCTGGAGACCAGGCTGTCCTTGAACTCACAGAGACCCATCTGCCTTGCCTTCCCCTCCCACTCCTTCCCACCTCAGTGCTGAGATTAAAGGCATATTCCACCACTGCCATGCCATTTCTTTGTTTTTTTAAGACATGATCTTACTAGGTAATCATGCTTTGGTTGGCCTGGACCTCTCTATGTAGAGCAGGCTGGCTTGAAACTCATAGAGTTCCACCTGCCTCTGTCTCCTAAGTGCTGGGATTAAAGGAGTGGGCCACCATACCTGGTCTTGATTTAGGACTTTTTAAACTACAATCCACAGGCCGAATCTGACCTACCACCCATGTTTGTACAGCCTCTAAACTAAAAATAATTTTAACATCTTAAGTGGTTGAAATCATAAAAAGAAAAATTCCAGTGCATGTAGAACTCAAATTTTGGCTCGTAAATAAAGGTTTTATATTATTTTTCTCTTACATCTGTGGAAAAAAAACAACTATCACATATTTAGTCATCTAAAATAATATAGTTGTGTTGTTGCAATTCTGGAAGTCACAGTCTGAACTCAGTTTCCCTTGGTTGCTTAACTAATGTTAAGGACATTAAGCAGGGTTGACTCCTTCTGATGAAAAGGGGGGCCATATTCTTGCCTGTTTCTCTTTCTTCTTTCTTTCTTTTCTTTCTTTCCTTATGCTACATTCCTAACATTTCTTGCCTTGAGAACCCTCTCTCCATCTTCCTAGCCTACAGCCTAATGTCTGAAAGTCAGCCTTTGCTTCTCTCACCACAGCACCGCTGTTTCTTAACATTGCAATAATATGATTCACAATAAGCCAAGTGTCCATGCCCAGTAACAGATACAGAAATTGTTTACTAGGACTCAGTGATAGAGATGGGTTGATAAGAAGAGGCAGAATACGCTTGCACATAACAGAGTAGTGCAAGATAACAGATGAGAGATCTCATTCTACGACTCCATTTATATGAACTGTCCAGAAAAGGTAAATCTATAGACACAAACCAAGTTAGTGGTTATCTGGTATTAAAGGTAGGAAAGGGGAATGACAAGTTTCTTTTAGAAGTTATGAAATGTCCTTAGAATTTGATGGTTGTACAGTTACTGGAGATCACCAGAATGTGTACTTTAATTGAAACTTAAGTCATGCAAATAAAGTAAATAAAACATAGCTAGAAAATAGCAGACATGAGAAAGCAATATAGCTTAGTGATAGAATGTCTGCATGGACAAAAAGCCTTGGGTCCCAGACACCCGTTAAGGGACAACTGACTCCATTTTTTCTTTTTAGTTAAACAATGTTAGACTTTGATCATGTCCTTGGATAGAGGTCACCTTGGTTTCTTTTTTCTTTCTTTTCTTTTTTTAACTTGTTCTGCCTCAATAATCTCGTGAATTAAATGTTGTAAATTGTTATTGTTTCCGTTGTTCAAAGAGTTGACTGACCATAAAATGCTTCATGGTATGTTATCTGTCTACCTATAACATGATCATAAAAATAACTCCAAAATTCTGTTTGTTTGTTTGTTGTTTGATCATTTGCTCATTTAGCATAAAAAGGCTTTCCTGTTTATGGCCTGGGTTGCTTTCATTCTCCTACTCTTGAGGAGAGTGTTAAGTCTGGCCTGGCTATAAAATAAAAAATTTCCCTTGAAACATCTCAGTGTTAGCTCCATTAACATCAGCAGAGGCTGAGGAAGAAGAGGGTTATGGAAAGACTGAGGGAAGGAAGAAAGATTAGCAGACATTTAGAAAGTACTGTGATAAATGGCTTTCTCCTAATTGTTAGTATGTTTTATGTCAGAAAAAAAAGGTACCAAGTCCAGTGTTCCTGAGGGGGATTCATTCATTCAGCAAACATTTGTCAGGAGTTATCTTATATAGGAGATTCAAATACACACACACACACACACACACACACACACACAACTACCTTTTCTTCATTAAGGAAGTTTAAACTTCCGAAAGGCCTGAAAAAGAAAAACAATGACATGTAAATGAAGTCCTAAGTTAAAGATGCACTCTGAGGAAATACAACAGGATCAAACTTCTGCAGTGGGCCCTGCTTGGTCGGTTGGGAGTGAGGTGGCAGTCCACGGAAAGAACAAGAGGAAATTCTGGTTATTTGACTCTAAAGAGGGAAGCGTGGAGACTTCAGGAGGGACTGAGTGGATGGGTCCTGTTCCCTCTGGGACTGCCACATGAAGTGATGGGCACAGGCTTGCTAGCAATGGACCCTTCTGGTGGCCTGAGGCTAATACAGGTAATGCAGGTAGCCTGGTACAGGTGAGAAGCATTAAACCTTTTGACATTTTTCTGACCTGGCCATCTACAAAGCTCACACCGAATTACACAGCCAAGTCGCCAAAAAGGGAAAGTTTAAGTCGCAAAATAAATGAATAAGCAATAAAAATACGTAAATAAATAATGTTTTGAGTGCACTGTTTTGTTTTGGGCCGCACGCATAGCTATCCTGTGCGCATGCGGCACCGGGTTGGACGCGCCTCAAAGCCAAGGGTATAAGGAATCCATGTCGGGGAAGGGGCTAGCAAGGGTTTACTCCATGACTTAAGAAGGGACGATCGGACCGGAAGAGGCTAAGGTAGCGACAGGAGCGGCTTTCCCGCGCTTGGCTGCACCAACGTTCTAATCCCCGCTTCAGGATCGCAACCCCCAGGCGCCCGCGGGAGGCGGGGCCGCGCTCAGGCGAGCGGAAAACTCTCCTTCCCGGCGAGCCCCGCGGCGCGCCCCCACGAGACTCGGGGGCGGGGCCTGCGCGCGCGTGCGCAGTGGCGGGCCGCGCTGACGGGGGCGGCGAGGCGGTCGCTTCGAGCGTGTTAGTTTGCTCCCTGAAGAGAGTGAGGGCGGTTGGGCGCCGGCGGTCACTCGTGCGTTCGCTGGTAAGCGCGACGGCGGCGGCGGCGGGAAGCGGGGGCAGCGGGGCCGCTCCTCGGGGCTGTCGGCCGCCGCCCGAGGCGCGCGTGGAAGCTCGCCGCCGCCGGGCAGTAGCCCGTGGCCGGCTTGGCCGAGGAGGGCGGACGCGGGGTTGGCTCGGCGGGCAGGCGGAGCCGGGCCGCGGCGACTCCGGTGGGCTGTCGCGGGTGACGGGAGCGGAGCCTCCTCCCAGTCGTGAGGTCTGCCCGAGGGAGGGCGCCTGCCCGGCCCGGGACTCGAGCGGTCGTTGAGCGAACAAACGACGACTCCCGCCGACCCCCTAACCCCGGGTTTGGCTGTTTGGCTCCGTTGGTCGGTCGACCCCGGCAAGACTAGAACTCATTTTTGTCCGCCCGGTGACAGCCAGCATAACGGTGCAGACGTAAGAGACAAGGCGTAAATGTTTATTTTATTTTTATTTTTTAAGTGGAAGTCAGGTGACGGTGGCGTTTTGATGGCTTAGTGGGAAGATACGACCGTAAAACACCACCTCTGGGTGGAAGCAGCCCCTCCCCCCAAACTCCGCTCTACTCCTAACGTTTGGACCTGGTACCGAATCAGCTGCGTTTGTTTTGTGTGTGTGTGTGTGTGTCAGTCGCCACCTTGCCTCTAACCCGGTTGTTGAAGTTTTCTCCATTTGCTGTGGAAGACGTTGAGGCAGAGCCAGGCTTCAGCCCTCCCTTATCTAAAAAAAAAAAAAAAAAAAAAAAAAAAAAAAAAAGCTAGAGATAAAATCGACACTATCCGTTGCTTTGAGCTATTACCCTGTTATCCTGTGGGACGACGTTTTCAGGGTCACTGAAGCAGCGTAGAACAAATTCGGCGTGGAGTCTGGAAAGCAAAGTTTTTCTTAAAAATAAAACCCCAAGGTAATCTGAAAGAGCTTTCTAGTTTGGTGTTAATTTGAAAACATGGATCTAATTTTACTGCCTTCTGAAATGCCACTAAAATTACAGGGAAGGGGGTTGGGGGGGCTGTTTGTTTTGTTTTGTTTTCGTTTTGAGATAGGGTCTTGTTCATGCTACTCTCAAACTTGCAGTGATTCTCCTGTTTCTGCCTTTCAGTCCAGGCCCCACCCAACCTGGCCTTTTTTTTTTTTTTTTTTGGACAAAAAGTCACTGGGAGAGAGACCTGGGAAATATTAACAGTTGACTCTAAAAAGCAGTGGCTAACCCAGCAGTAGGGAACAGTAAAACTACCCTGAATAAATTATGACCTTCAAAACACACAGAAACTGGTAGTACTAGATAGAGTTGGAAGTGGAAGTGCATTGATGTGGATGATGTAAAAGTTAGGTTAGTTAGGTTAAATCTTTTTGAGGAGCAGTAGGATATTTCAATTACTTTCCCACATTTCACCCTCTGAAGTGATTGTGTTCCCCATGCTTAGAAGAGGAGGAGGCGTATTTTTGACAAAGGATTTTTTTTTTTAACTGGAGGACCCAAGGCAGTTAGTTAATTGTAAGGATATATTTATGAAAATAAAGGCCCTAAAGCCATAATTTCTTCATCCACTCCTCTTTCAACTTCCAAAACTTTAGTAGCTAGATTAATAACCTCCATGCTCAACAGGTGTGGGTGGGATGAAAAGGACAATGAGGAAGCATAAACACAAGTTAGCAGTGGTTGCTTTTGGCAGGGAGTAAGAAATCTAATACTAAAGTGTGAAGAGATCTCGCTGTTTACATTTTTTGTTTTCAATTTTGTACTGGGAGCTGGGGATACAGTTCAGCTGATGTAAAAGCTGAGAATCTTGTCTTTGGATCCCCAGCATTCATTTAAAAGCCAGGCCTAGATTCTGGCAACCCTAGTAGTTAGATACCTAAAGCTTATTGGCTGGTCAACCAGCTTACCCAGATTGATGAGATTCAAGTTCAGTGAGAGACTGTGTCTTAATAAGCAAGAGTAATATAGGAAGACACCTGATGTTCACTTCTGGCCTCCACATGCAGGCACACACACGTGCACTTGCACATATGTATATATAACAAAAGATAAATGTATGTATTGCCTATTTTTAAATAAAAAGTTTTTAAAATTATGAACAGATTATTTGATGTAGCATTTCCTCTCCCATGAATTTTTCTTACAAATATACTTACATGTGAGTATACATGTTTAATATACCTAGAAAGAGTCACAAGAAGCAAATAATGCCAGTTGCCTCGAGAGAGGTTTTGAGTGCAAGGCAAAAGTGAAATGAGACAATATATTCTTGATATGTTTTGAGCTTTGAACCTACTAAATACCAGTGAAGGCATATGGGTGATAATGGAAATTCTGATGCCGATGATATGCTGAAAATGAAAGCTCTCTTACAATAGAAAAGAATAGATAATAGTCACAAAGATTATAGTGTCTTATGCCCATTTATGCTGTGGTTCTTCAGATCGGTTGGATATAGACTGAGTTATAGGCTTTAATTTGGTTTCAGTTTTGCTGGAACTGTCTTCATTATGGGACTCTCACTGAAAATGAAAAGCTTCCTTGGATAGTTTTTCTCTATGGGTTCAGGGTGAAATTCAGTACCAAATTTCTAGGAATTCACCAAAGCTCAACTTAGAAGTAGCACTTGGAAATGTTCCAGTAGCCAAACCTAGTGTCAGTAGATTCACATGACAAGGATTGTGGATAGATACTTTTTTTGTTACACAGAAGGGGGGAAATGACATGATAGAAATGACTTAATAGCTGCGGGGAAATTAAATTGAAAATGGTTGAGATTGTATTAAAAAAGAAATGATAAAGAAAATTAGTAGATATATAGAAATTACATTAAGGTGAATAAGAATAAAGTTTGGTTTTTGTTTTGTTTTTGTTTTTCGATGCAGGGTTTCCCTGTGTATGTAGCCTTGGCTGTCCTGGAACTTACTCTGTAGACCAGGATGGCCTCATACTCATAGAGATCTCCCTGCTTGTGCCTTCCTGAGTGCTGGAGCTATAGGCATGCACCACTATGCCTAGCTAAGAATGAAAATTCCTATAAATAGATTACAAAAATATTTTTGTAAAGATACAGCATCCTATTTTTGGAATAAACTACTTTAAGACCTATGTCAGTGTATCCCATTTGCTTTATCTTATATACTATCTGCCAGCTCTTGTAATTAGTTTTGAGTGCCCATAAAAATCTTGAAAGTAATACATGATTAATTAATAAATATAGAGAGAGATATCAGCTTGTAGAGAACTAGTTTCTGATTGTGTTTATTTCAGCTTTTGGATCTGCTCATTAATTGTTCTGGTGTCATATATATGTCTGACAGCTAACCTTTCATAACAGAGTCTTCTTTTCAGGGAGATGCCCTTTGTTTCTTGGATGTAATGTGCTTTATGTTTACTATTCAGCAGTGAAAATGAGTCATACAGAGGTAAGATATTTTCATATGTTCAGCATCTTCAGATTAACTTTTGGGGGAGCTGGGGAAACGGACTAATTTTCATTGATTATCATATAATTCTATGTACTAGCCTTGTTTTCAGTTTGCAAGATAGAGACAATACAAAACTAGTATTGTAGAGTAAAGACTCCAGAACAAGACTACCTGACTTTGCTTCTTAGCTAATAGCTATGTAACTTTGAGCAAGTTACTTAATCTGCTATGCCTTATCTGTAAAGTAGGAATAATAGTACTTGCCTCATAGAATTATAAGGAATGCTTATATGAGTTAATACATTAGCGCTTTAAGTACCCGACAGTAAACACTTCTTAAATACTATAAATATCATGTTTGTTTGGAGGCCATGCATTTAGTCACGAGTCCTATAAAACAAATATGTTTATTTACTCAGTTGCTTAAATTCAGTCAAGAAAATAATATCTTTTTATTCTCTTGAATTTTAGGTTAAATTAAAAATACCTTTTGGAAATAAATTACTGGATGCCGTTTGTTTGGTACCTAACAAGAACATAGCATATGGAATAATTCTTACACATGGAGCATCAGGAGATATGAATCTTCCTCATTTGATGTCACTAGCATCCCATCTTGCATCTCATGGATTTTTTTGCCTGAGATTTACTTGCAAAGGCCTTAACATTGTACACAGAATTAAGGCATATAAAGCAGTTTTGGTAAGAAAAATGTATTTACTTATAAGGTTCTGTTTAAAATTCTTTATAAATTTAAGATATTTTGTCATCTTATTTGATTTTTAGATATAAATATTTTTCTGAGTATTCTTAGAAACTTGCCAGTACATGGAGATTATTTAATGGTTATATTTCTCTTGTCATCAGTTTGTTTTCATGGAGATGAATGTTGACCTCATAAGTGTTCTTTCATACTGCTGCCCAAGAAACTACTTAGAATTTTTTCACTGGAAACAATCTAACTTTAAAATATAGATTTGCCAATCCTAGAGAATAAAACCTACTATACTATTCATGTACAAATATACCACCTTTATATGTTGTTCATAAGCATGACTTAAAAGCCCTGGGTAAAGGTCAACACTGAAATTTTGTTTAAATTATTTACATTAGATGCTAGTATTTTCATCAAATTTACAGCTTCCAGCTTTAAAAAAAAATAATTTTTCCTTTATCAGGCTTACTGTTTATCTCTCTAGTAGGTGTCATGAGCCTGGAAGAGTGGGGCCTAAAAATGAGGTGGAATAACATCTTATGCAATAGTCAACTTTATTTAGAGCATCAGGCAAGTTATACTCTAAGGGTTAAAAAGAATCACATGAGTAAAATGTTCAGTAACAATGACAAGCACATGTGACAAAAATGTTTTTCCATAGAGACATATGAATAACAAAAACTGAAGTAACTCACTCCTATCTGCAAAACCTGGGAGGAACATAAAAACACATCCCCAGAGCAATTATGTGATTTGAAGAAACTGAGATAACAAGACTCTTACCCTGTTTTCTTGGAGTGTTCTCCAAGCACTCAGAGTTCTTGGACTGTGTTCTGACATCTCTCATCCTTTTTTATTTTTTAATAGCAGGATCTCCAGAATGGTTTTTATTTTAGATGTTTTATATTGTCCTTTGATTCATGAACATTTCTATAAGCAAGCAAATTATAATATTAGAACAGTGAAAGCATTGTGTATAATACTCTGCCACCTCGAACAGCAATCCAAACTATGTTCCGTACTATTAGTTACATTATTATATTGACCAAAAGATTCTAGAGTATAGCTTGAAAAGAGACCTATATGATAGTTACTAGCATCGGGTCTTCCTCTTACTAGTTGAACAAGAACAGAAAGGTGAAGCAGTCAAGTATTTTATGGCCCTTTTGGTATAAATAATTCCATTTTAAGGGTTTATTCTCTGTATGCTATAATACCTACAGGAAACAGTTTAGTGGGGAAAGTAAGGAAGTTTAAAGGCAGCAAAAGGTCCACTTAATACACAAATGCTTCTTTTAGTCTGGATTCAAAGAGATGTAGTTCTTCCTTTGCTCTTGATAACAATGTGCAAGGGCTGTCCAGCACAGTCTTTATTTTTTCTAGAGTTTTAAGTAGATTGGTTAGTGCATAATTAGGTAAACATTTTAATTTTGTTGAAATTACACTGGAAATACTAAGCACAGCTCATGAGGCTGGAGAGAGGTGGGTAGACAAAGTACTTTTTCCAGCCATGCCCTAGCTTGTCTAGGTTGTAAAGGTAGCTTTTTCATAGGTTCTCCAAAGTTCTCATCAAAAAGTGGAGAGAACTCAAGATTAGATTGATTACAAGGTTCTTCACTCGGGGTCATTTTCAGACAATGGAGGATATGTATTTTAAAGGAGGCTCCAGTAAGGGAGCTGAGGGAACTTGTCACTGTCATAGTTCATACTGTTTTTACTTTTGATTTTGCCTGCCCAGGAAGAAATCTTCTTTGCCTTTTTATCGGTTTTAAGATTTAATTGAGTTTTTGGCCATTCGAGGAATTAGCTATCTCTTTGTCATATTTAGTATCCTCCTTATCTTCCTTAAGTATTTTAATAACAAGTTGAATCAATGCTCAAGTGACCCAAAATTGAACAGGCATCTTTCCCCTTGTTTATTTTGCCTTTTCAATATTCTTTTAGAGTCTGCCCCGTACTTCTTCATCGAAAGTTCCTCCTTCTGGAACAGACATAATCATAAACAACTTGCAAGCAGTCAGTAGTTATAATTTTGATACCTGTCCTTCTCCTTTTTTTTTTTAATTTATCTATCATGTACACAATGCTCTGTCCACATGTATACCCGCACATGGGAAGAAGGCACCAGATCTCGTCATAGATGGTTGTGAGCCACCATGTGGTTGCTGGAAACCAAATTCAGGACCTCTGGAAGTGTAGCCAGTACTTCTAACCTCTAAGCCATCCCTCCAGCCCTTTTTTTCCCCCTTCTCCTTTCTTTAAGAAATGATGCACAAGCTCAACATAAGGCAAAGCCTTCCCGGGTTTCTGCCCTATAATGCTCGATTCACTTCCTTCTGTAAGAGTCCTTACTGTCTTATCTCATAGCTGACTTCAGGTTACTGGGTGCCACTTTGTTTACAGCTCTACAGGTGATGGGAACTGGGGGAATGGAGCCATTAAATGAGGCAGACTAAAATTTCATGCAATAACCAACTGTATTCAGAGCATCAGGCAAGTTAGACTCTGAGGGTTAAGAAAGCTCACATGAATAAAATGTTTAATAACAAAAACAAGCACACATGGCAAAAAAATGTTTCTCTGTAGAGGCATATGAATAACATCTGAAGTAAACTCACTTCTATGCACTACACCTAGGAAGACCATAAAAACAAGAACAATTCAGTATTTTGAAGAAACTGAAATCACAAGACTCTTGTTTTCTTGGAGTTTTCTCACAAGCACTCAGAATTCGAACACAACTCCATTTCCTGAAGTGTGTCCCAACAGTTTACTGCTTGAATATTATAAAGGCAAATTTATTTTTCCCTGACATATTAACCAACATAAGGATTAATAGTGAATACATGACCAGAAGAGGAAAAAAAACTGTATCTCCTGTAAGAATCTGTACATTTGTCTTTGCATAAATTTTTCTATACTTCATTAATGATAAGAATATCTAGTGGAATATGATATGAGAGGAATTGATAATTTTTTGGTTGATTTACCTAGAATTACCTAAAGACCTCAGGAGAATACAAACTTGCTGGTGTTTTTCTCGGAGGTAAGCTTCAGTGTTAATTGTATTATAATATTAAAATTGATAACAGGAAATAAGAGTTATTCTGTTTTGATACATAACCCTGATGCTTTATTTTGAAGTACTTTATATGCTTAAAGCAAATCTAAAGCATTTGTGTGTTAAAAGTTGCTCTCCCTTTATTCACAGCATTTTATCACTCTTCCAGTTGATTCATTGAAAAAGAATTTCTTCATCCTTTTAAGTATTGAGAAAAATAATTGATTCTTTTTAAAATTGGGCTCAAGCCAAATTAGCTTTTAGCTTTTCATAAATCTGTAGGTTTCCATTAAAACCATTGGAATTTGTTGGTTGCCACTTTCTTGAATTGTAATTTTTTTTCTCCATAAATGTGAAAAATAGAAATTCTAATTTTACCATACTATCACTACTATTGTATGTAAATATTTATATTTCTAATTGAGTTTAATTGGTTATAGGTCGTTCGATGGGTTCAAGAGCAGCTGCTTCTGTAATGTGTCATGCTGAGCCAGATGACGCTGATGATTTTGTTCGAGGTCTGATTTGTATTTCTTACCCACTGCACCATCCAAAGCAGCAGCATAAACTCAGAGATGAAGATCTCTTTCGTATAAAGGATCCTGTACTGTTTGTGTCAGGCTCAGCAGATGAAATGTGTGAAAAGGTGAATTGGAACTCTATATTTGTATTAATAAAAGAAACATATTGGGGGCAAGATTATTACCTGTCACACTCAGCATCTGAATCATGGGTTACCATAACCCACACCTTTAATCCCAACACTCATAAGACAGATAGCTATCAGAGAGTTGAAGACCAGCATGGTTATATGTCTAAGGAGTTCCAGGACAGCCAGTGCTACTTCCACCCTGTCTCAGAAACAAAACAAACAAATGCTTATTTGTCTAATGTTAGTTTGTGTCTTTGTTAACCCTCTATCTTTGGAAAACATAAAAACGTACAAACAAAACACATCTCTCCAAAGGGATTTGATGAATACATTTAATCCTTATTTGAAGAATATATAATTGTTATGATTTGGGAGATAGTCAAGTATACATTGGTTTATTGCCGTAACTTTTAGGTAGATTGTTATTATTAACCCCAAAGTGCGCTTTGGCGGCATTCATATCTTACTGAATATTAGCCTGTTTCCCAGAGCACACAATTTTTGGAGGGGAAAAAGAGTTTTGGAAAAACAATTTGAGTAATCTGCTTAACTTTTTCTTGTCAGCAAATGCTTGGTGTATTCTGTGATGTGATTGCTTGAGAAAAGTGGACTGCCTCTGCTGTAGATGTTTCCTTATAAACTTCATTGTCTATAAAGTTGTCTGTAAAGCAGGTATTTAATGGAAACTCTTGAATCAGTCCAGTATAGATGAGGGAAGGATAATCCTTTACTAAATGTCAATAGAGTCTAATATCCTCTTCGCTTTCCTCTTTAGAACTTGTTGGAGAAAGTAGCACAGAAAATGCAAGCTCCCAGTAAAATCCATTGGATTGAGAAGGCAAATCATTCCATGGCAGTGAAAGGGCGATCAACAAATGATGTTTTCAAAGAAATAAATACACAGATCTTATTTTGGATCCAAGAAATCACTGAAATGGACAAAAAATAATTGTCAGTAAAAGCCAGGTTATTTTGAATAAAAATACGGTTAATTTGTTAAAGTATACCTCTCAGCATTGTGAGATATATTTCAGACTAATGTTCTTTAATGTTGCCCTATTTTTGAAACATTGTATTGTGAAAATATACTTTACAAGATGTCTTTTGAAAGCACTGTTATAGTTATATGAAGATAATGTACAAATATTGAAGGTTGTCTATAATTTATTTTCATTAGTTAAGTTTTGAAAAATTAAACATTTGCATTTTGTTACAATGGTGCTTTTGTCTTAACTGTGAAATGCTTAATTTTGAGAAGCAGTATCACCTTTGAAAAAGGAAGTGCTGGGAAGATGGCTCAGTTATAAAGGGTTTGTTATGCAAGCATGAATAACTTAAATTTTATTAAGTTTTATTTATCTTGGGTTCGGGTTGTGCGGAGATCAAAAGACAACTTGGGGCAGTTGGTTCTTTAATTACAAGCTTGGTGGCAAGTGACCTTAGCATCTTGCCAATCCCTGAATTCAATCCCCGGTACCAATGGAAAGAAGTGGGTACAGCAGTATGTCCCTGTAAACCTAGTACTGGCACTTGCTGGCCAGCCAGTCTAGCCAAATCATTGTGCTTTAAATAATCAGGTGGAGCACAAATGTATTGATCTCTGGACTCCATGTTTATACACATGTGCACACACACACACAAAGTAAAAGGGATGGTGTTGTGTTGATTGTTCAGACTTGCCAGCTTGAAACCTTGAGCTCAACACTGTTAAAAGAAGCAGGTGGAAAGATCATGGAGGTGCTTTCAAACAACCTTGTATGTATTTAAAAAGTGCAGTAGCAGTTTTCCTTCATAAAATATGAACTTAAGGTCTGTTAGGTTAAAAAAAAAAAAAAAAAAAAAAACCTCAGCAGTAGGTTTGCAAAAATGAGTAACTGCTTAAGAGTTTCCATCATAGTGTATGAAGAAAATAGATGATTCATTCAAATAGAAAGTTAAAATTAGCTAAATAGTTGAACTAATATGTGCAGGCAGAATTAGGGGTTCTTAGAAAGTGCACAAAATGAGACTAAATTTGTAAGAAATTTTTAAATGGGTGGTTCTGTGCTAAATTCTATCACTAGTTAACCTACTGCTCTAGGCACTAAGCTTCAAGTTGTCCAGGCATCTTTGAGAACCCTCATTCCTCCTACCCTGCTAGGGTAGATCAGTTTTAGATACTACTTTTTCCACCTTAGATATGGTATGAATAAAAACCTGGGTAACTTCTAGTCATTTATATTATTGTAAAATATGTATAGCTATAATTTCAAATTTCTTTATCACTGTATATAATACTTTTTGGTTGACTCATTCTCTGAACAAGACAATTTTTAAATGTGTAAAGAGAATGAATATTGAACATTTTTAAATACTATGGGTGTCAAAACATTGTAAGCCAGAGAGAGAGAGGAAAAGTGCTCCGAGCTATCAGAAATACCATTGGTCCAATAACAACTATATGTCCGTGGACAAATGGACAAATGTAGCTCAGCAGTAGAACTCTAGCCCAGCATGAGGTCCTGGATTCAATCTACACCAAAAAAAAAAGGGGGGGGGAATAAAGGAAACTTGAAAACCACCAGAATATAGAAGTATAATGATAAAGTAGGTTTGAAAGATTAGTAGTGAAGCTATAAAAAATTTCAAACTTAACAAATTAAGGGAAATTAAGGTAAATCATAGGCAACTGAACTGGCTAGTTTTATATCAACTTGATACTAGCTAGAGTTATCTGAAAGGAGGGAAACAATTGAGAAAATGTCTTCATAAGATCTAGCCGTAAGGCATTTTCTTAGTGATTGATCTGGGAGGGCCCAGTCGATTATGGGTGGTGCCATCTCTGGTCTGGTGATCCTAGGTTGTATAAGAATAAGAAAGCAGGATGAGCAAGCCATGGGAATCACACCAGTAAGCAGCACTGTTCTGTGGCCTCTATCAGTTCCTACCTCCAGGTTCCTGCCATGTCTTCCCTCTGTGATGGGAGAAGTATACCTGAAGTGTGAACTGAAACCCTTTCCTCCCCAACTTCCTTTTGGTTATAGTGTTTCATCACAGTAGTAATAACCCTAAGTAATCAAAGACACTACTTTAAACAGGAATAGTAGCCATTCAAATATTTAACATCCCTCAGTGCTAGGTGAGAAATTACTGTGGTGTTTTATGTGATAATTTGCCATTTGAAAACCATGCACCTAATTATGTTTGGTAAGAATGTGTAACTCTTAGCAATGAGCCATAGGTCTGAGGCTGAAATGTATGCTTCTCTCCTTATTGCTGCATTTTTAGTAGGAAAATACAAAGCCCTTTTAGTTTGAATACTGTTAAAGAGCCATCCTGCTGCCTCTACTAATAAATGACACTGTCTTAGGGTTTTATTGCTGTGAAGAGACAGCATGACCACAGCAACTCTTACAAGGGAAAACATTTAATTGGGGTTGGCTTACAGTTTTGGAGGTTTAGTCCATTATTGCCATGGTGGGAAGCATGGCAGTATGTAAGGCAGACATGGTGTGGAGAAGGAGCTGAGAGTTCTACATCTGGATTGGGAGGAAGAGACTGTGTGCCACCCTGGGCATAACTTGAGCATATTAGACCTCAAAGGCTCCCTCCACAGTGACATACTTCCTCCAACAAAACCAGACATTTAGGCAATGGAATACTACTCAATTAAAAACAAGGAAATTTGCAGGCAAATGGTGGAAACTAGGAAAGATCATCATGAGTGAGGTACCCCAGAAGCAGAAAGACACACATGGTGTATACTCACTTATAAGTGGATATTGGACATATAGGATGATCATACTGAAATCTGTACACCTGAAAAAGCAAAACAAGGAGGAACCTAAGATGATCAATCCTCATTCAGAAAGGCAAACAGGATAGACATCGGAAGAGGGAGAAAACAGGACAGGAGCCTACCACAGAGGGCCTCTGAAAGACTACCCAGAAGGGTATCAAAGCAGATGCTGAGACTCATAGCCAAACTTTGGGCAGAGTGTAGGGAATCCTATGAAAGAAGGGGGAGATGAAAGACCTGGAGAGGACAGGAGCGCCACAAGGAGAACAACACAACCAAAAAAATCTGGGCACAGTGGTGTTTTCTGAGACTTAGGCCAACCAAGGACCATGCATGAGATAACCTAGAACCCCTGTCCAGATGTAGCCATTGACAGCTCACTGTCCAAGTGGGTTCCCTAGTAATGGCAGCAGGGGCTGTCTCTGGCATGAACTCAGTGGCTGGCTCTCTGATCACCTGCCCCTAAGTGGGGAGCAGCCTTACCAGGCCACAGAGGAAGACAATGCAGCCAGTCCTGCTGAGACCTGATAGGCTAGGATCAGATGGAAGGGGAGGAGGGACAACCCTCTCAGTGGACGGAGAGAGGAGCATAGGAGGAGAATGAGGGAGGGGGCTACCGCTGGGATACAAAATAAATAAGTTGTAATTAAAAAAAAAATTTTTTTAAAGCATGAGCCTCCAAAGGTGGCCCCATGAAAGGACCGTATCAACCCTCTGGTCCTGCCCTCTTCTAATTCTAAAACCTGTAACCCTACTGCAGCCAACATGAATTACAGTTTTGTGAAATGGAAAACCTTTTTGTCTTATCCGGTGATTTTTTACTATGTTGATCTTTATCTGTTTTCAAATTCTGTTCGTCCTGGTTGTAAAATAGTTTCCCCCACTCTTTGCATGTTTCCTTTATTTCCAGAGCATTTTTTGTTAACACTGATGACGTGTTCTTCCTTTGTTAGTCACACCATGAATCCATCCTATATCCATCACAAACTCCAGCCAAGGGATGATTTTCACTCATTTTTTTAAAGTACTTCTTAGTTGCAGTGACTTACCGTATACTGAATCAATATTTGTTGTGTTGAACTATTTGATTATTATAATTACAAGCACCCCCTGGCTTATTTTATACATTTATTATTGAGAGTTCTTGTTAAAATGAAAGTCTTGTCTTGCATTGTCCAAAAAGCTCAAAGAATATGAAATCATTAGACAAGGTTTTAAAACTTAAAGAGGATCTCTGAGTATCTTCTTGTGTCATTAAATACTGTTGGTAATGGGCTGTCTGTCTGATGGTCTCATTTTCACATTTGCCTTCATGATTATTAAGAATATATCTATTTTTGTGCTGCTCAGTATGACTGATCTAAGAAGAGGTTTCCAATGCAAGGAAGCATTTATGTGACAAATTAGTCTCTTCCCAGTAGGCATTTACATAAGGAGCGAATCACAAAGCTCCAGAGGCTGTCCCAAGACTGTTTGGTGTGTATAGGAGCTCATCAATAAGAGGGCTAGCCGGGGATCCAGGGCTTTAAAGCTTGGGAACATGAAGTACCGAGAACAATACTAAAATGAATCCCATTTTAGTTACTTAACATGAAGAGAACTTGATAAAAATGTGCCATCATGTAAGAAAAATCAAGATATACACTCAGCTGCTTTAAATTTTATCAGAAAATCCATCACCACCCAAAAAAAGCTAAAAGACTTAAAAATCTAGGGGAAAAAAAAATGAGTCTTCTAAAAAAAAAATCACTGCCACTGTGCATGTGTGGCAGGACAGAAGTAACGTTATACTTAAAGAACAAAGTGATTACAAAGGTTTCTTAGAGCTATAGAATCCTTGCCACACACTCTGAAGAACTGTCTTTGCAAAGTCAAAATCCAAGATCAGAATGAACCCAAGGTAAACACAAGTATCTTTAGTCTACTCTGGACAAGAGACTATCAATTCTTTTTAGAATGTGCCGTTTCTCTCATGAGCCCCAGTACTGGAGAAAGTAAGAGCTCAGTAATTTTGATGCAAATTACTAAATAAATTTGGAGGCCTGAGCAGTTTACTCCAGCAGAATAAATACCTCTATCCTCAACTCACTTTGAATAGATGAAGCCCAAGAAGTGTTAATTACATCATCAATGGTAAAGAATTTCCATGAGTTCCAGGCTACCATGTGTTACAGTAGAAGACTCAGCCTCAAGAAAAACAAAAACAAAAAGAAAAAAAACTATATAATGATGCCAACAGAGGTGGTGCACACACGTGCTGAAGCTGGAGGATCTCTAGATCAAAGGCAGCCTGGATTACATAGGGGCTCCAGGGAGTATAGTGCAAGGCCTTGCCAAATAAATTTTTTTAAAATGACCTACATACTTCCGACACTAGTACCAAGCATGGACTGTACATGTTTCACCTGCGGCCTTCTGTTACTGCAGGAGTTGCTGTGAGCTCAGTTAAACAGCCACTGTGACACGTACCTTACTTTACTCAGGCCTGGAGCAAGCACTACTCCACTGGACACAGGCACTGAATGACGCTAGGAGTGTTTTTTTTAATGGCAGAGCTTTGCATGTGCTTATGAGATAGATGGACAGAAAAGCTTTTTGTATTTGAGGGGCTTCTGAAGTTATTGCCTTCTGGATGAAATACCACCAACCCATTATGACAAAATCGTATCATTTCTTTAAAAACAGATTGAAGTCTGTATTAGATGAGAACACATTTTGCAAATTATGGGACTTTCTAGACTACTGGATTTTTAACAATGCTTGGATACCAATCCTATTTATAATTTTCCTAGGAGTTGCTTTTGAGATAATCCTTGTAAGAACTTGTGAATTCTTTAAGAAGAAGCTTGAGCTATGGAAAAATGGTAGTTTGGGTTCTCAGAAGGTAAGAAATGATTGACCACTATCTACTATTTTTCAAAAACACATAATAATTTACTTTAAAAAACACCTAACTTTGATAGTTGTGTTATTTCTCTAACATGTTTACCTTCTCCCTTTAAGCAGAATGAAGATGGTTTCCCAAAAGGCATGACATTTGGTAAATATCACACAATTTTATCTCTTTGTTTTGTTTTTCAAGACAAGGTTTCTCTATATTGCCTTGACTGTCTTGGAACTCCCTCTGTAAACCAGGCTGGCCTCCAATTCAGAAGCCTCTGCCTCCCTCACAAGTACTGGGATTAAAGGCATGAGCAAACAGCTCAGTCTACAGTTTCATCTTTTAATATTAAACTTATTTGACCTGATTGTCTTCCCCTGATACTGTAACTTTTTGTTCCCACGTAGCTACAGAAAGCTGGTCAATTACCCACTCATCTTCAGCAGAAAGGTAAGTGGAAAGAAACAACGTTAACTTCTTCATGTTCAGTTCAGACTTTATTTATTTCTGGGTCCAAGAGAAGGATCTTCCCAAAAGTACTGTAAACTACAATTCATTCCAATATTGTTTTTAACTAGTTGCCTTGTCCCAAGCTGTGTTGAGGGCTTTTCATACATTGGTAAAAATGTCCTTTAAAGTAGATAAAGCTTACAGAGGTTAACTGACTCAGATTCTTTTTTTTTTTAATTTATTTAATTTTATTTTATTTGCAACAGTGTGAAGGTTTCAAATTCCTTAGAATTGGCATTACAGACAGTTGTGAGCTGCCATGTGGGTGCTGGAAATTGAACCTGGATCCTTTGGAAGAGCAGCCAGTACTCTTAACCACTGAGCCATCTCTCCAGCCCCTGCCTCACATTCTTAAGATAAAAACGCTTTCACTACTCACATAGAAATCATAACCACAATTTCTTATAATTCAGTTGGAAAAAAATCATCCACTGTGGATGGAACCCACAGTGAACTAGGTGCAGTAAAACTGACAGGCTCTTTGAAGTTCAAAATTTAAGTGGGACTCTATCAACTCTCTACAAGTGCCTCAGAATGTAATTCAGAATCTGTCAGCTCACAAGTATGTCGTTGCTGTGGCTTAAACACAAATATTACCGTAACTCTTTTTTGCTCTCTTAGTCTCTCTTAATCGTCCCATGATTATTAAACATCTATGCAATGAATACAACTTGGTGCTGGGGTACAAACACTTAAGATACAAACACTTCTGATCTCAAAAAGACATGTAGCTATGCAGACTAGTTGCTGCCCGGTATGCAAACATTTAGAAGATGTCTAAACCAAACTAGGACTTTGAGAATAATTTCATGAAGGGAACATTAGAACTGGGTTATACTTTTTTTTTTTTGAGGCAGGATTTCTCTGTGTAGCCTTGGCTGTCCTGGACTTGCTTTGTAGAACAAGCCGGCCTTAACTCATAGACATCCACCTGCCTCTGCCTCCCTGAGTATTAGGATCACAGGCATTCACCACCACACCCAGCTTGGGGTTTCAATTTTCAAAATTATGTTTATGTATTGTTTGTTAGTTTGCTTGTTTGGTGGTGCCTGTGCTTCTTGGGTGCTGGGATTAAAGGTGTGTGCCACCATGCTCTGCTATGAGGGCTGTTCTGTTTTTCCATGAGATCACTCAGTTCTTTGTACAGAATGAACCTGGAGACTGATAGCCAATCAGAAAGAAATATCTTTCATATTTCAAATCTACTAAATTTTAAAGTCTAATTGCTTTGTTATTCCATTAGGTCCTAGGAACTTTAATCCTCAAGAAGCAGAAACATTGTGTGAAGATTACAGGTTCCTGTCAAGAGTGGCTGGCAGCAAGATTGCCATTGCATGTTGGGGAAATTCTGTAGTGCCATCAGACGTCCCTAGGACTGTCTGAGGTGCTGAGTTTGCAGTGTAAAGTGTACACTGTCTCCAAAGCTTACCAGAGTATTGACAGGAAAGAGGAGAGCTTAGAAAATGAGGACAGGGATGTTCAGCTGCCCCCTCTGTGTGCCATGCATTATTCACTCCTTCATGCTTAGGCAGAAGCTAAAGCTAAGCCTTAGGACTTTAAGGAAAAATGCAGCAGCCACTTTCAATCTAAAGTTTCAATTTCCATGGTTTCAGGTACTTGAGACCGAGTATAGGTGGAAATACTCAATTTTCTAAATTTTCTAAATTCTAGAAATAGACAGTCTATGACTTTTAAATCACATGCCATTCTGAGGAACATGACAAAATATGCTACGGTGGTTTGAATAAGAATGGCCCCCCATAGGCTCAGAGATTTGAATGTTTGGTTCCCGGTTCATAGAATGTCAGGAAGGATCAGGAGGTGTCCTTTTTGGAAGAGATGTGTTACTGGGGATGGTCTCTGAGGTTTAAAAAGCCCACACTAGCCCTAGTCACCATCTGTCTCTCTGCCAAGAACCTGTGGATCAGATATAAAAAAGCTCTCAGCGACTGCTGTTGTTTACGTGCCTGCCTGCCTTCTGCTGTGTCCCTAACCGTCATGGACTAAGCCTCTGAAACCTAAACAAGCCCCCAATTCAATGCCCTCTCTTAAGTTGCCTCCGTCAGGTTATCTCCCTTACAGCATTAGAACAGTAACTAAGGTGGATGCCATTCTTCTCTGTCTCTTCTTTCAGCATATCTATGCTGCATTATCCTACATAACTTAGTAACCACCTTTGTTTCAGATTGACTATTTCATATCGCTGTACTTATATTCACATAATCCTTATTTAACCGTGGCTCCAAAGCATTGCTAGTATTGTGGCTGGCAGTTCAGACATCAAAAGAGAAGCTGCAAAGTGCTCTATGTGAAAATAAGATAGGACCTTTTGAGACAGAGAAATGTTACATAACTTTCATTATGGAGTATTATATTATTCTATTATTTGTTGTTTTTAAATCTTTGCCTAACATAAATCAAACTTCGGGCCACTCAGTACTCGAGTGCTTGCCTTGTATGTTCTAGACCTTGGGTTTAACACCTAGCACTGCAAAAAATAGTTCATAATTTAACAATTAAACAATATTGTGAACAAGAAGAAAATGCAGAGCGTATTCAGAATTTGGGACTATCTACAGATTCAAGCTGGGAATGGACCCCTGAGAAGGAAAGCGCTGAAGCTGAGAAGGGTAGTAGGGTAGTGGTTTTGGAGGGGAAGGCTTATGAGGACATTCTCCAGTGAGCACATACTGGAATGAAAACCCACCATTTGTGGTTTACAAAGGTAGAGTTTTAGCTAATTAGCCCATCAATTATGTTTGCTTGTTTGAGACAGGGTCTTGCCATGTAGCCCAGTCTAGGCTTGAACTCAGTAATCTCCTGCCTCAACCTCCTGAGGTATAGGCTACCATACCTTGCTAAGGTCTTGCTTTGTGGTTTACCCTGGTGTTAGACAGTTTGCTTTAGGACATTGGTCTATGCAGTAATGCTTAATGACAAGGCTAAAATCTGTAGTCTAAGTCTCAGTATTACCTTGGCAAAATTTCTTCTTGCTATAGAGAAGTCACTCTTTTGCTCTGTTTATGCCTAAGGCTGTTTGGATGACTCCTCTCTCATTAGAGCAAACAGTCTCCTTTATAATTTACTAGTTCAAATGTTAATCTCATCCCTAAAATACCCTCACAGAAATATCCATTGTAATATTGTATCATGTATCTGGGCTCCACATCTCAGATAAGATGTCATATAAATTAACCACCATACAAAGGTAATGCTGATGTTGCAGGTGTGAGTACTTGTTAGACAGAGTAGTGTCCATAGTAGGAGAAAACTGCAACTTCTTTGCTGTTCGTTACTACAAATCATTACTCTGACCCAGAAATCCACTGAGAAGTATTTCTCCCAAATGTCATTCTTCTCTTCCTCACAAATAGCTGGTGAGATTAACTGTCTGTGGAAAACTACACTTGATATTATGGGATATTCCACCTTCTAAATTCCATAAGACTGTTACTTATAAAAATTTTTATGTAAAGAATAGAAACATTCTTTATAAAAATATATAGTCTTCATCCCTTGGCTCATTGCTATTAAAAACACTTTTAGAACAATTGAGGAAGAAATTCTCTTACTCTTAAATAAACGTTGTTCTTCATATTAGTAACTGATTGGTCTGCTTAAGGAAATAATGAAGTGATGAGTTTCTTGACAATGTGGATGGTAGCTTCACCTTTATCTTCATGCTTATAAACAGTCTTGTCTTCATCTATGATAGATTTTCCCTAAGTCTAGAGTAAGACCCTATAAAATGCTTATTTTAAGTTTCAACTCACATGTACTGTTTTCTTATCTCTAGAGTTGAAACCCTTTCAGGACAAGTAACAACCACTCATCCATCTGAGGAGAATGGAGATAACACTAGCGATAGAGTTTTTTCATCCGATGACTGTGAATTTCAAGGAAGCCATTTTTATGAAAGTTACTCATCTTCAGGTGGGACCAGTGCATCTTTGTCAATGTTTCACTCAGAAGTAAAGAAAATTTTTGTAAGCCACAGGAAAGAACCACAAAGAGAATATCAAGCAATACAAATTTCCTCTAATAATTTATTTTCAATAATGAAAACAAACAGTACAAAAAGCACATTTCCTGATGATCTTAGGTTTCAAAACCCTTTTAAAACTACAAGAGATAAGGATCTCAATGTGGCACCATGTCCTCCTGTCCATTTATTTCTTTCTAGCAATCAAATTAGACATGTGGAAGAAAACATAAGAAGAAGAATCCCTGTGAACCCCACGGCTACATTGGTGAGGGAAGTTGATTATCTGCACCGTACATCTCAGGAGCCATCGATTCATAATCAACATTCTAATGAGGTGGTTATTCCTGTGGAAGAACAAGATACTTTCCTGAACCAAAATGTCATACAGAATCAAATGATTCATGAAGCACAGTTTACTAGCCAAATCCAACAATTTATTCACAACCAAGAGTCATTCAGCAGCCAGCCTGGGTTTGCTCAGCCTCCAGATTTTATAAGAGTGCCATTTTCTAGCAGCACACAAGACCTCTTCCAGGCCCAAGATAGAGATCGTAAAGAAAAAAGCCAACATTTCATTCATATTCCATGTATTGTAGGAACACAAGACTCAACCCAGGGCATAGAGTCTGATGAAAATTTCAGTGAGACCCAATATTCTGTTTATTTTAGTGACCCAAAAGAGATTAACTATTTAGTCAAAGGGCAAAATAGTGTTTTCCAGAATGCTGAATTTCTATCTTTAAGTCCAAAGTCATCTGCTGAAGCTATTCCACAACAAAAGGGAATGCCAGAAAGCCATCAACCAATACCTTCATTAGATTCCAACCAGTATGATGCATGCAATTCAATGTCTCTTAAACCTACCATTAAAAGGCAAAGAAATAAGAAAAAGATACCAGACAATGAAAGAAAACTAAATCTTAAAGTTCCATCTCTGAAAGCAAAGAAAATGTCTTGTTCACAGTTATTTCCAAACATAGTATGTCACACTTTAGAAAAGAAGATTGAGTTAAGACCCAAGAAGAAAATAGTATACCAAAGGAAAATAATGGCAGTTATAGCTTTGCATCTTATTTCTGTCTCTAAGCTTATTACTTACCATGTTAAAAAGTATTTCTTGAAAAATCTAGAGATGGTCATTCCAGACATAATGAAACACGAACATTTTCTACAGGAGCAAAATGGGTCACCAGATACAGAGAAAATCAGTTTTACAAGTTCTACTGATAAAGGAAGCGTGGGTGTTATTGAAAACTTAGAACACGCATTCACAGCCAACACTGATGAACTGGCAGCTCCTTGTTCATTATTTGAAACAAATGGAGAGAAGAAGGAGTCTAGTGAGGACTCAGCTCAGCAGGCATTTGACTTGAACATTCCAAAGCATGAGGGGCATTTAGAAATGTTATCAGAGTCTTCACAGAAAGATGTTTTGTTTCCCAATACAGAATTAAACAGAAGAATGAAAGTGCAGAACGGACAAACTACAGAGAATGGAGATGAGTTAACAGTCAGTATACTAAACACACAAAGGTGCTTTCCAAAAGACAAAATACAGCAAGCTAAAAATTCAATGGAAATCACTCTGAACTTTTCAGGTATCAATTCACTTATTGCCCCAGGATCCCAGCAGCAAGAAAAAAATGAGTTAAAAGACGTAACTTTTCAAATGATTACAGGAAGCATAAATTTGAAGGAAGAAGAACCATTGATGACTAGTATTACAGAATATGGTAAACCAAGTGACAGTGAAAAGCTGGAATGCAACACAAGAACCAATAAAAAGAACAGACATCAAGATGAAAGGATGTCAGAAACCTCTGAGAACGCCACGGAGGCTACCATTTCTGAACCCTTTGATATGGAACTATGTAGCAGATTAAAAGCCAAGGCAGAAACACCAACAATAAATTGTAGTAACTCTGCACTCAAGCGAGAGAAACTACCGGATAAAAAGAAAATACAGGAAGTAAAGCATCCTGATAAGGGCTCTATATGTAGAAAGCCAGAAGAGTGTGACAGAGAAAGAAAAGAAAGAGAAACAGTTCCATCACTGGCAGACGTTAGAGTCATTATATGTCTGAAGCAAAAGGACAAATGTGTCCAATTTGAAATGGAACAGATCCAATCAGAAAATAGAACAATTCAAAGTGAAGAGGAAGAAGTGCAGCCACGAACTAGTTCTACACAGACAGTATGGAAGACCAGCTCACATCCTTCAACTGATCCACTACAAGTTGAGAAAATAAAGCAAAGGACAGTCAAACCTACCGACAAAGAATGGACCGCAGATGCCATGCACCCATCTTTAGTGCCAGAGAACTTGCCCATTGGTGAATATTTAATTAAAACAACAGAATGTAGGGTCCCGTTTAGTGGAAATCCCACAGAGACAATGGATGGTCACATTCCAGAAGAAGAAGATTTGAAAAAGGACTTATGCGCAGTTGCCATAAGATCTTTCAAAACCAGAAAAAAATCATCAGGAACAAAAAATGTACTCAGTGTCAAGCACGGAATCACAAAAGTGAAGAAACCTGCATTTTTCCTGAGGTTTTGTATCACTCCATCTGACACTCTGAACCACAAGAGAAAAATAGGAGACAGCTTTGAAAGCATCATTAAACAAATGCTGCATAATGCAATATTGGCACATGGGCTTCTGAATGTTCACCCTCACAGGTATCTCATTCCTAATAAAAAAGCAAATATAAAAATAATACCCCCAAAACCTCAAGTTGAAAAGAAAGAAAATAGTTTAGATGTCCTTACTAAGGAAAGCAAAGCCCTAGATACTCTAGAAGTTCAGCTCTGCTGTGGTATGAAAGTGCTGAAGCAAGCGCAACCAGAGGTGGTGGCTCAGCGGAAGAGGAGCTTCGGATGTGATGCACCTCAACTGGAAGAGAGTGAAACAGAGAAACAAGTGTTTCAAGCAGTATCTTTCAAAGAAGCAATTAAGACAACTGACTCACTGAGAATGGATTCATTTTCTGTTGCAAACAGGAAGAACAGCACATCTACACAAACAGAGCTCAGATTTTCTGCAGAATTAGAGTTGGTTCCTCCAACATCAGAAAAATTAGCAATGGGAGACTATCTGAGCCAATCAAGAGAAAGTAATATTCCAAATAGTGGGAATGATACAAGAGAAATTAGTTGTAGTTTTACCCAAAAAGTTTTCTTGTGGTCTTTAAATTACTACATGCCTGTTTTGGCTCACTCTAAAAAAAAGAAAGACCGAACAAAATTCACAAATACAAGTACAGCAAAGTTCAAGTTTATGAATAAGGTGAAACCACCAGCTTCAAAAACATTCAATATCACAAGCAATAAAAAGTCAAAATTGGACCACAAGATCAAATTTAAAAAGATAAACCAAGCTAAAGCACTTTTACCTGAATGTCAAAACACTGTTTGTTTATCCATCCATAGCAGATTGCAAGGAGGATTCTGTCATGCTCAACTAAAGCAACGAGAATTAGCAAACAAAACGTGTGTTGATGGCATTGCTGAGAGTAGTGCAATATATGATAGAGAGAAAAACCTTCAAGAGAAACAAGCAGCACTTTGCCGTGGCCAACACCTGTGGGCTGGTGCAGATCAAAGCAAGGATACTCTCTTCAATGATCCAGACCCATCACCCATCTCTTTAAGTCAAGAACAACTTGTTAAAACTCAAAGTGTAAAGCGCCAAAAAGATTTCTTGCAAAGCACTTTGGAGGCCACTTTACAAATAGATCCCACAGAATCTGAAGGATTACAAAAAACTACCAAAACAGAAAATGACATAAAATTCCCTGTAGTTCCTAAAATTTTATCTCCCAAAGCAGGGAACTCTTCACCTAGTGAATTTACAAACATGACAGATGATGACTTAGAATTTGACAAAAATTCTGAAAGTGAACTAGATTCATATCCTGTGGAAAAAGATTCAGAGACATCAATAAATCTGCAGTCTTCTGATTCTTTTACAAGATCCTTTGTTTCTAGACCTAAAAGGATGAGAAAAGCACCAAGATCAAAGAAGAAGATACCAGTGAATCAGAGACATAGAGCTATGGGGGAAATAAAACCATCATGGACAGTTAACCTCAGGTACAGCAAAAAACTAAAACAAAACAAAGAAATGAAAGGTCCACAGCAAAAGTGTAACATAGAAGTTGCCTGTTTAGATGTCATTCATTCCAACATACATATTTTGCCCAATAAAAACATTAGAAATTCAAAAACATGGACAGGTCAACAGAGAATAAGAAGATTTGGTCATATGCAACTAATGCAAGAGAAGTCACCAAATGAAAGAAGTGCACAGTGTCCAGATTCTGCTGATGCAAGTAGTTCCTCTAGCTTGAAAAACTATAAAGAGGAGAAAAAAGAGAAACTAGAAGACTTCCTGGTCTCAGAAAATAGCCCAGGCCTTATATTTGATATGTATCAAGAAAAAGACCATGACCTTGTTAGATCATACAAACAACTGAACCCACAAGGGAGAGCAACCACTCAGGTGCAACCACAAACACCCACAGAAGCAATTTTGTGTTCTACAACACGTCCCATCCCAGAAGAACTTCAATTAGAAAAGCTACAGGGCTGTTTCAGCATGTTCCTTCTGAAGGTTGGGAATGCCAAGGACAAGGCATTATCTGAAAAACAATGTGATCTATCTAATGAGAGACTATACAAGGAACAGGCTGGTAACAGTGAAAAGGAAGCAAAGGAACTATCAGTCTCATACACTAATCCAGACTATCATGGTGAAAAGAAATGTGACTCAACCGAAATGCAAGGCATGAATCAGGAAAAAAAAATTGCAGATGAACCTTCCTCTTCATCAAATGTAGCACTGGATATTAATATAAGCAGCAAGATAGAAATAGGAAAAGGCACACTAAGGGAAAAAACACTCCATTCTATACAAATGAAGGCAGAGACACTGCATCATGAAGAGACGATTACTACAGATGACATCAAAGAAATTGATATTCAAAATAAGGAAGAAGAGAAAAAGAATGATAAGACATTATTAAAATCACTCCCACAGGATAGCCAACATTTTGCATATTCACATCAAAGTAGGGAACCTAAATCTCATAAATTAGGAAAACAAAGAGGAAGGAACATCCTGTCCATTGTGGAACGAAGTAACACAAAGAAGAGTCGGTGGGCAGATATAACTCGAAGAGAATATGACATGTATATATCAAATTCAAAGCTTCCTCCCCTAAAACCAGGAGACCCACAAATTAATAAAATTAATACTGATAGAACAAAATATGAAAGACCAGCGGATGGGACTCAGGCACAGGAACTGAATAGTTGGGATAGAGTGGAAAGAAAAGGGCTTAAAAATTATCTACAAGCAACCATCCCAGAGATTGTGAATCTCACAACTTCTGATGTACCAAAATCTAAAAGGCAGAGCAAAGTGTCTAGATGCAAAGCCTTACAAGGTAAAATGTGTTCAACTGGTGTAACTATGAAAGGAAGAAAAACATCTGTTTCAAAGGTATTAACTATTCCACAGTGTAGTCAAAGAAAAAATCTACTTCCCAAAACCTTGAAATCACAGATTTCTGGATTATTAACACAATCTGATGTCTTACCTGATAATCTTAATATAATCATATTGAAAGACCCAACAGCAGAGAAAAACAAAAGATTATTAACCCAAGAATTGACAGCAACAATGTTAGAGTCTTTGGGTTTCTCCACACCCATATCTAAAGAGAGAGAGAATTTTAAATTCATGGACAAGAGAGATGAAATGAGTACTAACTGTGTAACTGTTAAAGCAAGTAAGACAACAGTCTTCCAGACACTTATTCCTGCAGGATGTGGAACACCAAAACAAAGTAAGCCCATGGCAGGTTCATCGCTAAATGCCATCTTCTCTCCTATGCCCATGTCTCTGAATGTTAGCGCGTGGAATGGGGTAAAAGATGAAGATATAACGTGGACAGTGAGATTTAGTCGTGAGCTTCCTGACCAGTCAGTGCACAAGGAGAGAGCTTGCCATACGCACTCCACTGAAAAGCATAATACCTCAAATGGCACCAAAGATGTAAAAGGTGAAGGCGATGAGAAGGGCCCACTGACTTCCCAACACTTCAGTTTCAGTTCTCAGAATACAGCAGGGCTTAATTCTGTGCAATCTGATTTACAACTGGTTAATTCAGCAACATGGCCAGAATCAGAGAAACTTCTACATGATGGGCAAGCACAGCCTGTCAATGTGAATAACCTACAAAGCAGCATGGTAGGCGTAATGTCTCCACTTCTAAATCGAGAGGGATCTCAAGTTGGCCCCATACCATACAACAACACCTGGGATAGAAATTCCAGGAGAAAATGTGACTACCTTATTTCTGAACAAAAATCATGGACGCAAAGAGGCTTAACAGCATTGGAACCTTTACAGGAGCCCAGCTCTACGTCACCTGAATACAAATGTGAGAGCTGCACATTAGAGTTTTCAGGTAAAAGAGATGTGAGTCCCAGGGCAAGACAAGTTTCAAGGTTGCTTAATATTACAAGGGGTTACACAGGATTCCATAGGAAGAAAAGGCACTATAATAGTAAACACCATTCGAGAAATATGGGATGCATGGGAGAGGCACTGCTTCACGCTGCTGAAGATGCTGTGAGTTGTCCACTCAAATTCATAACTGATGAACTTTCACTTGATCCAGCAGCAAAGGCTGATTTTTATAGCAGAATACCACAAAAACCTATGGCAAAGGGAAAGGTAAAATTGCAAGCAAACTTTGCCACAACTTTCTTGGGACCTTACAATTTTTTTATGCCTGTTTTGTTTGACTTTGAAAGACAGGTAAACATAATTAAATTATCAGAAAATGAAATTATGTTGAATCAGAGATTTTCAACTAGGAAGAGAAAGAAACCACCGATGTCAAAGATAATTAAAATAAATAGATTCTTTATCACAAACCATAAGAAATTGAAATTAAGAAGAAAAATGAAAGTCATATGGCTCAGTGAAAACATAACTGATATACCTCAAAGCACTGTTCACATCATATCAACTATCTCTAACAGGAAAAGTAAATTCGAAGCAGAGGTAAGTTTGAGAATATCAAAGTTTACCCAAACGCAGCCAACACATGGGGAGTCACCAGTTGAAGCCATAGCAGAGTATGATGATTCTGTTGACAGAGGTGGTTCCAAATTTTTAGAGGAAGCTAAACTACATGTTGGGAAATGTGGAGGAGAGAAGCAAGAACTGCTAGTAGAGTCTATTCCATTTTATACAAAAAAGTTATCAGTAAATACAAAACTCATAAAGAAACTCAAACTTGGGGAGTCAGAGGAAATACATTTAAGAGAATATTTACCCCAGAGAAGTAAAATGTATGAGGTTAATTCAGAAATTAATGTAAAAACAGAAAACAACATACAAGTCATCTTGGAAAATCCACACACAAACGTGAAGAAATCACGCAAAATCAGTGAGCCAGCTCATCGTACTACCAAACAAGGTAAAAAGAAAACTGGCCTGTCTTGTTTAAAAGAAAAGTCTCCATTTTATTTGACAGAAATTGCCACTTTGATTGCCAAGCATTTAGTTGCTTCCAAAGAATTTAAAAACGTGATTGGTAGCATGAGCATATCTAACCTGTCAGCCTATAAAGGTATACCTTCACAGATACTGGGGTCAATGGAGTCACAGTTAGCTCATGATGGAGGCCATGCTGCTTTAAAAACAAATGTGGCACAGGACTTTAGAACCCCAGAGATAAAAGAAAATTGTGAGGTAAATACAGATATAAAATCCGTCTATACTTATATGCCAATTCAACATATAAAAACAGAGTCATCACATAATATATGGGACATGTATGGGAAATCTACAAAAGGAAATGACCTTTTGCAAAAGGACAAAGCAAAAATGAAGAGGAAAGAAGAGTTTGGACAGCCAATTTTGTTTACAATAGCTTCACAGAGTGTTCAGCCATTTGGAGCAGATCAAAAGAGACAACCTGATCCTTTCAAACCAGAAGCATTTTCAGCTAACACAGTGCACCACAAGGACATCACGCTTCAGAAAACAGCTATTTATTTTATAGATCAAGATGGAAATACAAAAGTTGGAGAAGAGCTTAGCAAAGAGGTTGCTCTTTCTTCTGATGTACATACTCTTCAAATTGGAAGGCAGAACAAAGAATTTAAAACAGGTTGGAAAACAAAGTCCAAGTCTTTTGCCCTGCCAAAGAAACAGGCAAAGCCTACTATCTCAGGACCTACATGGAGTTCTTATGCCAGTGAAACTACCGACCCTGAAACTGTAAGACAAAAAGATAAGGCAAAAATATCAAATGTGAAAAGTACTATGTGTGCCAAACAAATAAAGCTGAAGGCAAAGAAAATACCAGCTCCTCTACTTGGACATGGAGACAGAAGCAATAAAAAAGAACTAGGACATAGTATGCAGCACCAGAACTCATCAGAGCTGAGGAGAAATGCACAAAACCTGGTGCTAAAAGCTAATTTCGACTTGGGATGCTTGATATCCCCAGTTGAAAAGCTTACCAGAGTAAAACTGGAGAAAGCCAAGCTGAAAGAAAGAAAAAACATTCTTTCCCAGACAATTCTGGAGAAACCATCTAACCAAAGGCAAGCATCATGGTCAGGATGTGTTGATGTATCTAGAAACCTAGAAGAACATATTAAAGAGGCACATGATCACTGTACTTTCAAGGACATACACCAGCAATTTATGCAACAACTTTGGGTTAAGTCAGAACACCCTTGCAAACTAGAAGATTTAGAAAGAAAAATGAACTCTGAGTTACCTTCACAGAAAGATGAAACTAATAACCTTGGACTAAATACCTCAAGAGCTAGAGGAGGAACAAACATCTACAGTAATCATTACAGAATGACAAACCAATTCCTAAAAAAGCAAGACATCACACCATCAGGTCTACAGAGGACAGGAGGACTAAACATGGATAAGCCATTAGAGTCAAAGGAGTCGTCGCTTAGTCCCAAGCTTATGGTACAGCAACAAAACCTTTCCACAGATCCTCTTCTGGGATCTATTTCCTCTCAGGTTCCACATCAACCTCACACTGAAGAGCCAGAGGAAGACATGAAAATAAGTGACAAAATCTTAAAGAATTCGACCCAACAGCTGAAAAAACTCTCAAGTGAAGAATATATTTCAGGAATGGATTACATGCCAAAAAGTATTGAAAAACTACTCTTACTTATTAAAGAACAGGAAAGGAGAAGGAAAAAAAGTAGAGGGAGTAAAAAAATTGAAATAACAGAAGACATAAAAACAAGAGCACAATTTATCAACACAACAAAGAACAATGGTATGTTCAGGCAAAGAGAAGAGCCAAACAGGAGTATGGCCACATTGTGGAGACAGCAAAGGTGGTGTGTACAAGGGATCAGCCTAGACTATGTTTATACAGATGAGTTTACTTCTAAAGTTATACAACAAAACAAAAAAACAACAGCTTTCATGGAAAGTGTCATGTATCACAAAAGAGTAAAAATGAAGGTGAGGAGGACAGCTTCTGGAAGGCTACTTAATATCACAGGATATGGAACCCATAGCTACAGAAAGGAACTAAGACATAGCATCAATACACAGAAGGAGCTGCCTCAAGAGAAAACTGTGGCAGACTTACTTTGGAAGAATTTTTGTTCTTCTGACTACATCACATCTCAAATAAAAACACTTATGGAAATAAAAGAGAGGAAGGGCAAACCACAAAGGCCATATATTACTTCACAGATGAGGCTGAAGAAAATGAATAAAATTAAAATGTTATCTGTGCAGTCTCTTGATAATTCAATATCAAGCACTATCAGAAAATCAACACAATATATTAGAAAGCTAAAAGAACACCAAATGGTTTTACTAGATATTATCCCACAAAATAAAGATCAGTTAATGACTGGCCAACAGGTGGAGGAGCTAAGACATATCAACGTCCATGCCCACTTAGAAAAAGAAGCATACCATGTCGTGTTTCCAGACACTGGAGAATCTGATTACAGTGGGCTTGAGGATCAAAGACACAGAGCTGGTATAGAATTTGAATTCTCCACTACACAAAGAATAAAACAAGGAGTTATGAAAGACCCCATCAAACATGCATTCTCAGCTCCACCCAGAAGAGGAGAGCCCAAAAAGACAAGTATTTCAAGTTCCAAAGGACATGATAGATTTCTCATGGAGCTGGATACTTTCCAGAAAAAGACATGTAAGGTACAAGAACTTCTTGAACAAGAAACCACCTCCAGGGTAGGCTTAGGGCCTGTTACCTGCCCAGTTAGGGAGTCCTTTGACTTGGAAAATGCTAAGGTACCTAAGGAAGTGGGAATGTATCATAGCATAAAAAATATTTCCCATCTATCTGGAAGAGAAGGATTAAGGAAAACTGACACAGAACTAGGTTCCAAAGCACAGGCATTTATTTGCACAGATCTAGATAATTTACACAAAACAGGTATACCTCAGAGAGACTCTCCAAAGCCAGATCACAGGCCTAGAATCGTTCTGAATTCTGTACATTGCCACAAGAGGGCTCCTCTTCACACAACACCAGCCTTGCATACAGCAAAGAAAGGCAGTGGTTACAGTGCTAAAGGTGTCAAAATGGATCTCATGGGAAAAGCAGAGCCAGCTGACAGTCAATTAAAATTAAACAGACAGAAAGTGGACATTTCAAAAAAACTGCAGGAAAAACAACTGACCATTTTTACTCAGAACAAAGAAAAAATTCTGGAAGTTTGTTTATCTTGTATATTACAACAACTTCAGACCAAAAATACACAAAAACAAATATCAACAAAAGCAGTTCTAAGTTCAAATGTTTTTAACACAGTAGTAGAAAAAACATCAAGTGAAGTTAACATTGGAGGAGCAGATTGGCAAGAAAGTGCATGCAAGGCTTTCCCAATGTCTAATACCAACTCCTTGATGGATATACATAGGATTACACCACCACAGGTAAAGAAACCGTTAAAAGCAATAGAGAATCTGAACTATCACTCTTTAAATACAGAAAACAGAGAAGAGAAAAAAAGGATACAAGGACAAAAGGACAAAAGGATAAAAGGACAAAACCAGCAATCCCCGTCATTTTCCGTCAAGAATTTGAAGAAACCTATACCACGTTCCCAAAATTATTCTTATGTCCAGGCACATTTAGAACCTCTGACAAAGAAACCATTGTCAGAAGTAGGCAATGTGTCAGGCATGACAAAGGGGCTAGACTTACCATCTAAAGATCAGCTAAGGACTATGTGTGAATGTAGACCAAAGCGGATTTTCGCTGGAGTTATTCAAGAGCAAACAAAACAACGAGATACAGTGTTGCCTTTGGAGTCAGACAGTAAAACTACAAACTGCCCAAGCCTTTTGTTGTCTAAAAGAAAACAGTCATCTGATGGAATACAGGTAAGTAAGTCAGTGTCAAATGATAGCTCATCCATGCTAAGAGTCAGCACAAAAAGCCTGCCACATAAAGCAAGTGAAAAGAAGCAAGAAGAGATAGATCTGCCTAAGCTGTTCTTACACTGTCTTTCAATATACATGCAGTTTTTGTATGAAAATGAAAAACAGAAGGGCAACAGAGTTATGAAAGACACAATATGGCCTAAAAGAAGAGTCCTAAACTTGAAGAAATTAGAGCATCCATGCAGTAGTTCCACTGACTATACCCCCAGCAATAAAGCAGAACCACAGTGTTACAAAAAAGAAAAAATGATATGCGTGAAACACAGACAGGATAAGCCAGGTTCAGTTGTAATAAAAGCATGTGACCCCATCCCTTTACCTCACTTCAAACTGAAAAAAGAGAAAATTGATGTGCTTATCTCAAGTAATGTAAGACAAGAAAAACATAAATCACAGGAAGAGAAGAATGGCATAAACAAAGGGAAAATGAAGGGAATAATAGACTCTAATATTACCTTAAAGATAAAGGAATCAGCATTGTCTTATCCATCCCATGAAAAGAAATTAACTTTACTGTTTAACACTACAAATCAAGGCAGGGTACAAGAAGAGCTAAGTAAATCAGACATGAAACAGACAAAATCTTTTATTTTGTTACCCTCTCTACCACATACTAACTTAAATTCAAGAATAAGAGTAGGAAAAGATAAGTCAAGACCACTAAAGAGCTGCCTTCCACCATTAAAGCCCCTATTGTCTCTGAACAGCAGAAAAGTACCATCTTCACAGGCATTTAACGGAGATAATTTAGACAATTTAATGGAATTAAAGTATCTTCCACAGAAGAAAGAATATAGAAATAATATACTAGATTTGAAAGATATAATAGGCTACATACATATTGCTCAAAAGGGTAAAAAGCTACCTTTTAAATGCTTGTTATATGAAAAGGAGCCATGGTGGAACAATAAAATACCAAAAAATATCCGAGGCAACAAAAATAATCTAAATGTAGGTCAAAATAAACCTTGGGAATCAGAATCAGTTCCTTCTCCACCTTATCTGGAATGCAATCCTAAAATAATGGAAGCATACTTACAAAGAATAACAAAGTTCTGCCTTAGATCACCAGCAGTGTTAGAATCTTCAGGTGCAATAGAAATGTACAAGGAGCCAACTGATATTTTAAGCAGTTTTGAAAAGGCAAAATGTAGACCACTGAAAGACAGATTGCAGATAGCTTCCAATGAAGTGATGCATTCCAGGAAACTCTTTTTGAGACAGAAATGTTCAGCATCACAGGAGTTACAATTTAATGTTGAAGAAAGGGCAAAAAAGATGCAGGAAGATAAACAAATTAAAAATTGGAACAAATCTTTTATAAGTTCTCTTCCTTACTCTGAAGCAGATACAAAAATAAATGGAGAGGAAACTATACAAATAAGAACCCACTCTTTTAGTGATCACTCAAAGCTCCAAAGACCATCAGATATAGGGGAAAGAAGTCATAAAAAGTACACCTTTGAGCCTGTCTTGAACAGTGTAAAACATTCCATGGAACATGAAGTTCAGGAAAGAGAGGAGAGGACAAAAACAGAAAAAAGCATACATTTGAAAGAAAAATCATTGATTTCACAGAAAATTCAGTTAGACATCAAAGAGCCAGTGCAAGAGCTACAAAACATTAAAGAGAAATTAAATGTGGTTGTAACTAATGCCAGCACATGGACATCATCTTGTTTAAAATCAGAAAGAAGGATAGAAAAAGGAGATGGTGTGACTGAAGTAACCCTACACTCTCTTCTAGAACTACCATTCCAGAAATCATTAGCTACCCTGAGTGAAGCAAATGAAGAGTGTGCCAAGGGTCATATCACCAGCAACACACAGAAAGGAGAAGACCATATGCTACAGAAAACAGAGCATGAAGTAAAAATATTTAGTGAGAGAGTGACAGTGCATATAAAAGATAAGGACTTGAAAGGAAATAAAACCCTCTCCCAGGACTTGCCATCACATTCTAAAGAGCAAGGAAAAATAGAATCTCAAAACGAAGAACAAACAATAGCTAGAAAGGACAAAAACCAAAAGATGACAAGTAATGATGACAAAAACCGAGAGAAAATGGATCTAAATTATGTGAAACGAGAGAAATTCCATCAATACGATAAAGAGGATCTGGAGGGGAAGGAGCAGAAGAAAGCAGGCAGAAATGGTCCAGGGCAAGAGAAAATATGTCCAGAAGATGGAGAGCAAGAAACATGGAATCATAAATCTGACACTCAAGAGAATGTGACTCACAACAGCATAGAGTCAAGGAAAGCAAATCAAGAAGAGAAAAACAAAGCAAAAGCTCCTGAACATGAATTAGACATCAGTACAGAAGGAGAAGACACGCAAGGAATCATAAAATTAGTGCATTCACAACAGCATCAGAAGTTGCTTGAAACAAGAAAAACTGAACATACAGAGTCAACTGAAGATGATGGAAAGTCAAATGTAAAAACTGGGAAACAGTGTGAGTCACAGACATGGATGGGCAGAGAAAAAATCATGGATACAAAAGATTTAATGTACACCAAAGACACAAGTTCCAACAAAAATCAATTAGCACTTTCACATGTATGCAGTAGCACTGGGCATTATGGCCCAAACACAACAGATGAACAGACAAATATACATGAAAAGTTGAGACATACTCAGGAAAGAAAATGCAAACTGGGTGAGAGTTTGACCTTGACATCTTTACCTTACAAGTTAGACACAGAAATAAAAGTCAAGAAAGAAACATGGGTAGAAACAAGATCCTTTTCTCCATACTCACAGAGTGTGGAATCTTCAGATGCAGAAAAATTAAATTATGCAGCATCTTCTTTGAATGATATCATAAGGGACTCAAAAAGATCAAGATTCACGTTATATAAAGAAGACAGAAAGAATACATTTGAGAGAATAATAATGAATCCCGAGGTCAAACATGTGAACATAAAGAAATCACTCCTTTCATGTGTACCCAAAATAGAGAGATTTAAAATGAATTTTGAAGAACAAAGTAAAAAGAAGGAAGAAGGCAGTAAGGAAAAAGTCATGCTTCTGAAAGAAACTTATCCTGCCATCACTTCTTCAGATGTGTCTAAATTAGACAGAGCAGAGGAAGTTGAAACAGAAATAATGCAAAGCCATGTACCATACTCTGTACTACAAAAATCATTGCCTATAGGACAAGTACAATCTACAAAGACCATTGATAACTATTTAACAAAGAGAAAACTACATCCACCATGGGAAGAAGAGGAAGTACAAACCTCAGTCATTGATAGTTTGATGCACCCATGTGGCCCAATTTTTAAGACAAAGATATCTACACCTCCTCAGGTGTCCAGGGTCAATAAACACAGTACCCTGAGCAAGAAAAAGACTCATAGGTACAGTCGTAATGAAAAAACAAGACCTATACAGAAAAGAGCAAGATACCATAATGTGGTTGCAACAAAAAGTGGTGCTTCTGTATCAGTAGCTATAGGGCACATAGCATCCACAAAGCAAATTGCTAAATGTGCAAAAAGGAGAAAACAGTATCCAGAGCAAGAAGTACAAACCCCACTCCTGGATGGTTCAACATACTCCAGTGGCATAGTTTTAAAGGCAAATATATCTGCACCTACTCATGTGTTCCTTGTCAATGAGCACAGTACCTCAATGAGGAGAAACAGTGAAGAAAAGACAATACCAAAACAGGACAAAGCGAGACAGCCTACTGTGTTTGCAACAAAAATTGCTACTTCCATGCCTTCAGTACCTTACTACAGACTGTCTCCTCTAGAGGATGAGTTTCTTATGACTTCATGTACAGGGAAACTCATACATGCAGGTTCAAATGAAGGAATTATCCTACATAATGTAATAATTCAAGCCAATCAGCAAGAGTTATATGAAGAGGCAACGTACAGTGTAACAGATAAACAGGGCAAAGATAGCATAGCTTTGAAAGCAAGAATATCTCCACCTGCACATTTGAATGATGAAATGATACCAACTTTTAATATTAAAGAGCAAAGGAAAGATGTTGAACAAGGCAAAAGTGAACCAGTGGTGGTTCTAAAGGAAACTGCTTTTTTGCCTTCTCCATCTTTCCTGAAGTCAGACACTAGGGTGAATGAACAAAAAAATTTACTAGGAGAAATACAATTTTCTATTCTACCACCAAAGATTCAAGATGTTTCAGTCTCAGACCAAAAGGTGTGCATGGAATCATCAGGTTATGTGTTAAGGAACAGAAAAGAACCAACACAGGAAGAAGAAAAGAATAGACTCAAAAAAGATGTGAAAGACAACATGATGCCCACATCAATAGATGAAAAGGTGAAGAACTTACCACGATCACATACACTCACCATCAAAGAGTTGCAGAGGAAAACTCAGGAAAAAAATTTTGTGGATCTGGCAAATACAATTGTAGAATTGTCTATATCACAACTGCAGCTCAAGAAATTTTCAGGTTCACAATTAGCTGATAGAGAAGTTTACAGTGAGATAAAATTACTGAAAGAATACATGCCACAGAAAGAAAAAGTTGGTAAAGAAAAACATGTGGTTATGAACAGTATAGTACGCCCTATGAATATATATTTGAAGACAAAAAAATCACCTACTCTACATATGCAGAATTTGAGTGACCTACAGTGGAAAACTAGAGGGCAGGGGGGAAAGGTCAAAGAAGACGGAAGTAAGCCAGATGTAACATCAACTAAAAAGTTGGCTAAGATACCCACTGCTATGCCTCCCCAACCTATCCTTACTTTGAATACTGGAATCAAGGAAGTATGTCCACCAGTGTTAAAAAGATCCTCTGTTTTCATAGGATATTTACAAAAACCAACAAATTCTAAAGAAGAAATTTACATTCAGCCAATTACCAGACATACTTCAATTAATCTACAAAATGAAAAACAACATATGCCAGAGGAAAAAGAAGCTGGAGTGCAAATAGCAAATATCCTAACAACTCACAAGTACCAAGAAATGAAGGCGCAGAAACTTAAAGATGAACAGGACTTGATTTTGACTGAATTTCCTATATCACCAGATCTGCCTCATCCCAAATTGTAT
Organism: Meriones unguiculatus; assembly: GCF_030254825.1. Lineage (NCBI taxonomy): Eukaryota > Metazoa > Chordata > Mammalia > Rodentia > Muridae > Meriones > Meriones unguiculatus. Next base: position 34,264,301 of record NC_083351.1, read on the forward strand.
GAGAAGATAGAATACAATAACACAAAACAAAGACTTAGAAATTCTGCTTTGCAGAGAATATCAACTGAAAAAAAAACAGTACCGAGAGAGGCCATTGTTGGTGACTCCATGAAAGACGTTAAAAAAAACCATATGTATCAGAGAGAAGAGACATACAGAAAAGAAATGACAGACAGAAGAGGCACGGATGTAACTTTGAAATCACGGAAATCAGCTCTGTCTCAGAAGCTCCACAGAACAGAACTACATATGCACATTAAACCACTCAAATCAAAGAAACTTGATGAAAGTATAAGTGAACCTCGAATTTTAAGAAAAATGTATACTTCTAGATCTACAACCATGTGTAGAGGTGTACAAGTAGATGAAGAAAGGCTAGAGAATAAACCATCTTTCCTACTCCCACAAATGGTTCCAGCATTATCAGATGCAGAAAAAATGACAGACAGAGAGGATATGTGTGATCATGTCAGAAAAGAAAAACAATATGAAAAACATGTAAAAGAAGCAGTAGACTTGACAGACGGAGTGCACTGCACAAGAGCAAAGGTCTCATCAATTTCACATCTTCTTAATGCAAAAGAATTTGTCCTGAACATGAAGGTTCTAGAGAAAAAAATATACAAAAATAAAAGCGAACTCGCCGTGGTTACATCGCGGACTTTCATGTCTATACCATCAGCAGCTTCTGGATATTCACAGGGCGAAACACAAAAAGGCACCGCAGGATTTACAACATCTCCCTATCCACATATTATTAAGGCGACAGCTCATGACCTGCTACTGAGACAAGCCAGACCGCAGAAGTCAAAGTGCGCGACCCGTCCCCGGCGAGTAAGTGAACGCCTACAAGTAGAATCAGAGTGCGAGTCAGCCTCCCCTTATCATAAAATCCATCTCACAGGATTAAGCGCCATGAAAGGGGAGGGAATGCTGGACACGTTCCTCAAAGGGCAAAAGGATCAGCCAGAAAAGTGTGAAAAAGAACCTTCAACGAAAATTGGAAATTGGGAGAAAAAGGAAATCAAAGATAATTTAAGCCATAGAGCAAAACCTAAGTTTCCAGTGTCTCCACCAAAGATATCACTCAAGGAAATGTTGATCACAAGAGACACCCCTGTATATTCAAAAGTATTTGTGACAGAGAGAGAACAGGAAACTGGTTTAGGTAAGTCTTATAGGCCAAAGAAAGATAGACAGAGTAATGCTACAATAAGCAAAATGCTAACTCCAGAAAAGACATCACTTGAAAAACTAAGCATTGTACGTGTGAGTAAGTCTCAAAGAAAGGAAGAACAAAATGTTATCATGAAAGCTCAAGGCACGTCTCTGTCCAAAAGTAGACAGCAGCTAAAGCCAGAATCATTTCCTTTTCTTAATCTTCCAGTTCATAGCAGAAATCAGAGGACACCTTTACAAACAGATGTAGAAAAGAAACATGTAGTATGTATCAGTTCACAAATAGAGTCAGGAGTACACATGAGTACTACAGAGTTTATTACCACAAGAAGGAAAAAAGATTCACCATCGATTGTTCCAGAACAAGAACAGTGTGATCTAGCATTGTCTCAGAAGTCTCATGACTCTCTACTGAAATCTAGACACCTGGAAGAAAAGGATGAAACTAACACAGTCTCCAGTGTAAATTTGAAACAGAAAAAATTAGTAATGGACAACAGTTCTACTGTGATTCAGAAAGAAAGGAAGTTCAAAACAGATAGAAGCAGAGGTATCAACCTAGGAGAGGACAAAAGAGAAATGCAGAAGAGCTGTACCATCAATCTGGAGAATAAAGCTAGAGAGAAGACCAGCAGCACTACAAGCCATGTTCTTTCTCCAGGAACAGAAGAATTGCAGAACAAGTCTCAGGTAGTCACTCCCAAAAAGAAAAACTACCCAGCCCAGGAAAAGCTTAAAAAGGAGTTAGAGATATCTACTGTAAAGCAAAACCTTCAAGAACAAAAATTGCTTCAAACAATAATTATTGATTTGTTGAATACCTGTATTCCTATTTGTCTGAAAAGCCAGAAAAGCAGATTCACAGTAACAAACCTGAAAAGAGAAATGAAACCCAAATATTTGACTATGAGAATCCCAAAGCACCCAATTTCAAAGATGCTTGGTATCACAGGATGTGGTAGTCCAAGCAATAAAAAGAAATTAGAATATGCCTTCAACAAACCTAAAACCATGGTTCCAAGCAGCAAAGATACCTCCTTAGGAATTATCATCAGAAGTCTTTGTGTTTCCAAAATAAGCTCACCTTACAATGAAGGAACAGTTCACTCAAAAACAAACCCAAAAAGGGAAAACAGAGTCTGTCATTCTAAATTCCAAGAGAAATTACCAGATGCTAGAAAAATTAAGGACATCCTAACAATTGTAACAGAACTGGATTTTACAAACCCACTGCTGCAGGATTCTCAGCCCTTTGTGGTGAATGATCAGGAAATACAGAAACTTCCTGATGTAGAGCCAGAAGTAAACCTAGAATGTGAAATAAACAAGAACTTATGTATACCAACAAGAGAAGGGACTGCTCCAGGGAATGATGACTTAAAGGTCATACATGAACTTGACATGAATACTTTGACTGAGGAAAAAGAAATACAAAACGACATTCTGACACCCCCAGGGTACCCGTGTACATCTGAAGATCTAAAGGACACTATAGAAACTCTTTTGAGAAGAACCTCAAGTAGAAATGTCCTCATTCCAAGTCTACAACCACTATCCGGGACCTCACTGTTTGATAAGATGGGAGAATGTTCCATGCTTTCCAAGCAAGAGGAAGCTGCTCCAGAAACTGTGCCCACAACACTTCAAGATAAGAACAAAGAAAGCAAAACACTTGCAGAACATTTGTTTCCCGCTTATAAAGCACTTAAAAGTGTCTTTGAATACCCTGTTGAAAATAAGATCCAAAACCAAGGTCTTTCTGAAATACTGGAGCAAGTAGGAGCCTACCAGCCTGGTGATGCAAAGGCATCTTCTTTGCTGGAGGGTCCAGACACATCATCAGAAACATATGCCACATTGCTATGCACACCTCTTTTAAAACAGCTAACTCCAGAATTTAAAAATAAGCTTCCTATGCATTTAGTTTCTAAAGCAACTGAGATAAAACTGAATCAGCTTCCAGAGATGGTGAACATATCATTACAGAAGTGTAATTCTCACTCCCAAAGGGCTACTTCAGAAGATTACAGTCGCAGTCTTTATCAAAAACATACAGAAAAGAAGTGTAAGTCTCCAAAGGTTGATACTGTACAAGCTAACTTAAAAAACAATTACCGAGGAGACGTTCATCCTCTCAGCTGTGTGAAGACAACAACTAATGTTTCAAGTAGCAGCATGATGGTCTCGATGGTTAAGACAGAACCAAAGGCCATTGAAAAGCAAGAAAGTGTAACATCACTAGCAACTCTGAGTAATCTCCCACGGAGTCACATTCTTCACAAGTTCTCAGAGAAAGAAAAGGAAGACCTTCTTGCGCACCTTTGTGCCAAAACAGTGGAGATACAAACAATAGGCCTTCCCGGAATTGTAGTACAATCTTATGCAATAGCCAATGCTCAGGATAAGTCAAAACCCTTATTTAAGTGTATCCATCCTGCCACAAAAGGACCAAAACGAACAAACAGAGTTTTAGTACTTTTCGATGAAAAATCTTTTTGTGAAATTGACTGTGATTTGCAATACAAATATCTCCAATCGCTCCCTAAACCTCTCACTGTGATCTCTAGGCCAAATGCACTTTCCAAACCCACTGCCAAGTTAAGCGTGGAATCAGGCTCAGAATATATAAAAGTAGAAGCAAGTGAGGAAAGTAGTACTCATTCCTTTGACAAAGAACTTTTGCATGTTTCTTTTCTAAAGCAAAATGCACAAGAAAAGTCACTACCCTCCAGAAAATTCCAGAAGTCTACCAATGTGCCTGCCTTTTTCCCTGGTCTAGAAGGCACAGAGCAGAATGATATAATTCTTTCAGATTTAAAATTAGAAATGACAACAGAAAGGGATAAACAATGTCATGTGTCGTTTCAAGAAACCAATTCATACAAGCACTCTGTTTCAGGAACTCAGCAAAATACTGCTGATTTATCTGATTCAAAATTTGATGATGGGATTTCTGATGATGGGATCGATATCCCCGTAAATACTGAGACATCAACTGACGTGGTGGGATGTCCAGCTCCTGAAGTAAGTGACAGTGAGGAATGTGTGTTTATAGAAACAAATTTTTGCTTAACTCAGGATTCACAGGATCTTCTGTTTGAGGTACCCAAAGGCATTCCATTGACAAATATTCACAAAGTCAATGAAGCAACTTATTTGAAACCATTTTACTCTGAAGATCCAAATGACAATACTAGAATCTGTAGGAAACATACCTCCCCTTACTATCAGTTTAAAAATAACAGGAAATGTAGGTCAAACTCCAAAATGCAGCCTTCTGACTGGCTGTCTCACAGCTCAGCCAACACAATTGAAATCGAGTCTACATCATCTTCCATAACGTTCAGTAAAGCAAAGCATTGGACCACGACCACGTGGAGCAGAACAAGCTACTCTTTAACCTCCTCAACAACCGAATCAAATATTAAATTGAGTCTCACAAAAAAACATGGCAAGTCTCGCATGTACCCACAAATCAAAGAAAGAAGGAAGGCTAAATCTGATTTATGGAGAAAGTCCAAAATCTACCAGAGTTCAGATTGCAGCCACTCTCACGGTGAAAAAAAGCAGGCAAGGAAGAAGAGACTATATCATTGTGAATCAAAAGAGTCAAATTCACAAACCAATCAGATGCCAGAGCCAAATTCTCATTGGCAGAATATCAAATTCTATTCAGAAAGAAGAGAAAAACAGCCCTTTTTTTATGTCTGTGTACCAGCAGATTCAATGGATGTTATCCCCCAAACCATTCGCTGGGTTGTCCCCCCTAACATATTGCAGAAGAGACACTTCCAAATTCCGCAAGTGGCAAATATTTCAAATTCTTGTCATCGATGGAGTTCATCCAAAAAATTTTTGGGCTCACTTGCAGGGGCCTTTAATACAGTCCGCTATGGGCTGATACCAGCGGCACGTGGATGCTCCTGAATTGGAACGCTGCTTGCTATTGTAACATTCTATGAAAATAAAACAGTAGAATGTCATATTTCCTTGAGATATGAGATGTCTTTACTCAGCTCATCTGCTTTATGTCTTGATAGATCTGTGAAGTTGTTCTTGGAGGCTGGGGGGCAGGGCATGACTGTGTTCTATCATACCAGATAAGAGCTCTCCCTTCAGTTGATTCTACTTTCTGTAATCCTAAGAGGTCCGCAGACCAGAAGCCCTTTTCCCACCGTCATGGCTGAATGGTGAGTAGGAGGAATATTCAATTGTGGACAAGAGGGAGAATAGGTAACTGAGATGGAAAGGAGGAACACATAGATAAAGCTGTTTGAGATAGCACTAACAGATTAACTCTGTCAAACAGCACAAAACAAGTCAGAGACAGCACAGCAAGTAGAGTTATGCCCATTGAGTTTGACAGCCAGACTGAATACCTTAATGCGTTTTACGATAGAGAACTCTGGACCCTCAGAAACAAAGACCAGTGCCCAGTAGCCACATTCCAGACCTTTGGTGAAAACCATCTCATTCATATTTCATCCCACTCCTCTGCCACTAGGATTTCGGAAAGAATCCTAGATACATCATTTGGTCCATAAACATTTTTATTACATATCTGCATATGGGCTTTTAAGATGACCACAATACCACTGTTACAGCTAAAATTAACATAAACTAATTCCTAAAAAAATCCAACTAGATTACAGCAGTGACACATTTAAAATAAAATTTATGCTTCAAAAGGCCACCTCTTAGTTTTGGCGATACATATCAGAGCTGTAGTTGCGAGTTTAATTTCTAGTCATAAATGATAGGAGAGTAAGCACTGAGTGATTAGGAGCATTACAATGGCTATTCTTAGTGGTGAACTTGACTACATTTGGAACTAACTAAAATCCGAGTGTTTGGGTAAACCTATGAGGCACTTTTTCTTAATTAAATCATATGAAATAAAAAGATCATATGAAGTTAAAAGGTGGGAAGATACACCTTTAATTTGGGCCACACTGTTAGCAGCCTATATAAGGTCTATGGAAGAAGGAATCTCTTTGTGCCTGCTTACTCTTGCTGGAAAGTCTATTTCTTCACTGGCACTAGAGCCTACTTCTTTGCGGTTGTAGAATGTACTGAAGACCAGCTGAGATAACCAGCCTCGTGGGCCGAGCAGCTACTGGATTCTTGGACCTCTGTTAGTAGACAGGCATTGTTGGGCTAGCTTGACTACAAGCCTGTAAGCCATTCTAATAAATCCCCTTTCTAGATAAAGATACATACATACATACATACATACATACATAGACATAGATGGATGATGGATGGATGGATAGATAGATAGATAGATAGATAGATAGATAGATAGATGCTGGATAGATATATAGATGATGGATGTATAGATAGATTGTTTTCTTCATTTAGAGAACCCTGACTAGTATATGTATGATGTAAAACTATGTCAAAAATACTGCAAAAAATTAAAAGCAAAGTTGGATACAAAAGGCAAAAAAAAAATCACATTCCAATTTTTATAATGCTGTTTGAAGAAAAAAAGTTTATTAACATATTATCTTAGTTACCTGCTTGATGTATTTTCTTATAGTTTGTGTTCCCCCAAGCACTTTGAAACCACCTTACACAACACCACTGTTGGACTGTGTTCCAACAAAAAGTTATTTTGCTGTTGTTAACAATTTAGAAAATTCTGGCACTTCGGCTAACTCTGAAGATTTATCCACAGCTTCCTTCCAACACTGGAGCTTCCCACTTGTTTGTTCTCCATCACTCAGGTTCCTCTAGTTCCACGAACCATAGGAGGCTCTCACATCGTGGCTTAGACTCTGTACTTGATGCCGGGGTCACCACAGGGATGGGTTCACTGTAAGCAGAAGACTCTCTGGAAGCTATCACCATCCCAGCAAGGCACAACTGTATAGGAAGTAAATGTCAGTCACATAAATACACAGATAGCCCATTAATTCCAGAGAGAATGTGTCCTAACTTAGCCCCTCCTGGTCCCAGCCCCAGAAATGTCTTCAGCTTTTCCAGTCTCACTGGATGTGAAGGCAGATGCAAAGGATAAGTCAGAGAGGAAAGAAATAATGTTTTTAACTACATTGAAAACATATTACAAGATCAGACTTCTTTAGCATTTATAATATATATGCTTATGTAAATAAAACATTGATTTATCAATTTCCATATCTTAGCAACAAATAATTATTGAAGGTTTCTCATGTGCTAGACCTCATCATGAACAATGAACCTAGTAAATATTATCAAGTCCTTACACAATGGAATACTATTCAGCAATTAAAAACAAGGAAATCATGAAATTTGCAGGCAAATGGTGGGAACTAAGAAAGATCATCCTGAGTGAACTATCCCAGAAGCCAGAAAACAACACATGGTATATACTCACTTATAAGTAGATATTAGACATATAATATAGGATAATCGTACTAAAATCTGTACACCTAAAGAAGCTAAGCAAGAAGGAGGACCCTGGGATGATTAATCCTCATTCAGAAGAAGAAAACAAGGAACAGGACAGGAAGGCCTCTAAAAGGGGCCTCTAAAAGACTCTACCCAGTAGGGTATCAAAGCAGATACTGAGACTCATAGCCAAACTTTGGGCAGAATGCAGGGAATCTTATGAAAGAAGGGGGAGATGAAAGACCTGGAGGGGACAGGAGCTCCACAAAGACAGCAACAGAACTAAAATAATCTGGGCACAGGGGTCTTTTCTGAAACTGATACTCCAACCAATGACCATGCATGGAGATAACCTAGAACCCCTGCACAGATGTAGCCCATGGCAGTTTAGTGTCCAAGTGGGTTCCCCAGTAAGAGGAACAGGGGCTGTCTCTGACATGAACTCAGTGGCTGGTTCTCTGATCACCTCCTCCTGGGAGGTGGGGTGGGGCAGCCTTACCAGGCCACAGAGGAAAACAATGCAGCCAGTCCTGATGAGACCTGATAGGCTAGGGTCAGATGGAAGGGGAGGAGGGACAACCCTCTCAGTGGACTAGGGTAGGGGTATGGAAGGAGAAGAGGGAAGAAGGGTGGGATTGGGAGGGGACAAAGGAGGAGACTACAGCTGGAATACAAAGTGAATAAATTGTAATTAATAAAATAAATTTAAAATAATAAATAGATAAATAAATAAATAAACATTAGCAAGCACAACCTAAAGTTAGGAAACTCACAGTGAAGCACAGTCTTGAATTAAGAAACTCAGTATCAGGTTGAAGAAGAAAAATCAATGTCCTGAAAAGCTCCTTTCTATCTCGCTCCCTCTCTCAACACACACACACACACACACACGGACACAGGCATACATTAAACCTAGCTTTATTTCAACACATATATCTGGTATCTATCTAGGCTAAGACCACAATTCTTTGGACCAAGACACTGAAAGTGAATGGTTACAAAAAGATTAAGTCTTCTGATGGACCCATGTTGCTTCTTTGATGAACACAGACTCCAGAGGGCTGTCTGGCACATATGACGTGGGTCTTTGCACATGTTAAAATAGTGGCACGTGGGGATGGCGCCGCTGGAGACCATCGAAAATGGGGGTGCTCAAAGAGTTTAAAGTCATTAGTGAACTTGGAGGGAAGAGGGAAGAGTGTGGTGTTTCAGAATGGATACCCTGCAACAGTGAGTGTTAGCCTAAGGATTTCCACCATGCACTCCCTGTCCCAAAGCCCTTGACTTTGAAGAAATGGAGAGAGTAAGAGGAACTCATTTTTAACTTTCCAGTGTTTCCAGTTAAGGACTTAGAGACTGGCTCTCAGCCTTCCTAATGCTGTGACCCTTTAATACAGTGATCCCCAACCATAAAATTGTTCTTACTACTACTTCATAGCTGTGACTTTGCTCTTGTTATGAATCATAACGTAAACATCTGTGTTTTCTAATGGCATGAGGTGCTCCCCTCTCCATGAAAAGGTCACAGTGACTCACAGTTTAAGTGCCCCTGATTTAAGTCTGAACTTCCCTACTGGATTGCTAAACCAAAATAAGTAACAAAGTAACCTCAGTCCAAAAGACTTAATTCAGATCTAATCTTGTGCTATTCAGTGTTCTCTGAAAAACAGACAGCAAGAATGTGTTCTATGAAAAGGGGGTTGTTAGGTTGGTTTAAACAGTATATGTAGTGTAGCAATTGCTGTCTATATTCTGGAGAGGCTGAGAAGCTACAACCTGTTTAGCCCATGAGGCTGGCTGGCTGCTTCCAAGTCTGGCACTGAAGGCCAGGAGCGTTGCAGGATAGTCGATCACATTGTGAACCCCTAGATTGTGTACTGGAAAGACCTGTTTCTAGTTGTGGTGGGACTCTGCCATAGCACATACCTTTAATCCAAAAGATTTCTGCAAAGAAGATTAAATAAAATCAAGGGGCAGAGCAAGCACTGTCGACAGGAAGTGAGCAAAAGAAAAAACCGCAGAGAGTGAGAGGAAGCCCAGAGGATGGATAGAGAGTCACACGGAAAGTAGAAAGAAGGGACATTCAGTTTGAAGGGTTTTTAAGACAGCATGGGGAAGGAGAAAAGGCTTTTTCCTTCTGGGACAGGAGCTGAGTAGGAAGGTCAGCTGGGTGCTTTTCTGCCTCTCTGAGATAGTAGGCTTTCCCCCCAGCATCTGGCTCCTGAGTCTTTATTGGTAAAACTGAATGTTTGGGATTTTGTCTTTAAAACAAAACAAAACAAAACAAAAAAACCACAGGAGAGCTATTGGTCTTTAGTACATGGAGAAGCTGGTTCTGATGTCAGTAAAGGTCAGCAGGAGCAGCAACAGGACAGGCACACAGCGGCAGGAAGCTGAGATGCACAGACAAAGCAGCGCTGCTTTTCCTTGAACTTCCTGTGCTATCTGAGTTATTTCCAGAAGTGGAAGCTGCCACCCACTTCAGGGGGAAAACTTTCTTCCCTCAATGAACCCTTCCTGGAAGTATTCTGCAAGCACAACCTGCAAGTTTGTCTCTAAACTGACAGTCATAGTTAAACATGCCATGCCTTAATATCTTAGTATCTTGAAAACAATACTATAGGTAAATTTTATTCTTAACTGAAATCACCTAATAGAATGTATGCCTGTCAGGGATTATAGAATTTCTCATGCCTTGGAATCTGGCTGGAATGCTACATTGATTCTTTTTCAGTGTTCCTGTCCCAGCAAAGGCTAAAATACATCAGCATTTGATTGCAAATGGAAAGAATTCAAGGGAGCAATCCATTTCATGTCCAGCAGATGGCACTGTGTTTCCCACACAAGTTAAAATGGATCAATTTGCCTTTCAACTTTAGTCTGGTGTCTCCCATACTCCACCTTCTGTATTTTACTTAGGCATATCTCCTAGAACAATAGGAAAACAAAGGGTAATATAAAACTGGGTCAAAGAGAACCAGAAAGTCATGAGAGAGTAGAGCTGGATTCACTGCTTTCTGCCAACAGATTACCCCGGAATCACTTTTCACTATGACAAATTCTGTCTGGCATCACCACCATCTATTTCCTGCCCAGTTCTCCTAATTATCTCCAACTTTCACTTTCTTCCCCAGTCTTTGGACACCACACACGAAGACACCCTGCCTTGTATTTAATAAAGGAATGAAGAAACTGAGTGAACTAACCACCACATCACAAACATTTCTGCCTTTTTGAGTTAGTCCCTCGCGGCTGCAAGAGTACAGTACCTTGACTTGCTCGACTTCCTCCAGCTTTGGAAGCTGTGAAATCCAAGATCGGGGCACTTGCAAGTTCAGCGCGGGCTGGCTGCCTCTTCTTCACATGCGGTGCCTTATGGAACAAGCATACAGGCTAACCAGCTACCTCAGGCCCTTATTAACGGCTGTGACACATTCGTGAGCAAGCCATCTCAACAACTGCTTCACTCCTCAAGGCTCTTCCCCTCAGAACTAACGCTTTGGGCTTAAACTCCAACACAAACACCCCAGAGACACAAACACTAAACCATAGTCGTCATGGGCTCCAGGAATCACCCGACTTTTCTCTTTTCTCTCCACAGCACCACCATTTTAAAAAATCCACACCAAATCATTCTTCAGAACATTTGTATGTCATTTCTTTCATCTAAATCTAACTAAAAAGTCCACTGACCTGATCCACAGCCTACTCCCTTCATAGACCCATAAATCTTGGCATTGAAGGTGGCGAAAAGTCAAAAATGATGGGACCTGTCCCTAGGGACTCAGGGGACCCTGCGGAGGAGGGAAAAGAGGAATTGTGGAAGTCAGAGGGACGGAGAGCCCCTGGAGGGCATGGCCGCGGTAGAAACGGAAGCAGCGATCTCTGTGAGCCGGAACAGGTCTGCGCGAGGTCCGCTGCGTGTGGGGGACTCCTAACGGAGGGAATAGGGGTGTCTCTGACTCTTTCACCGCTTCTGGAGCCCTTTTTGTGGGTTGCTTCGCCCAGCCTTGATGTGAGTGTTTCTGTCTAACCTTATTGTAGCTTGTTATGACCCCTTAGCTTGATATCCCGGGGAGGCCTGCTCTTTTCTGAAGGGAAATGGAAGGGGAGTGGATCTGGGGGAGAGACGTTAGGGAGGGCACTGGCAGACGCGGAGAGAGGAAAACGGCGGTGAGGATGTGTGAGAGAAGAATCAAAGAAAAAAAGAGAAGAAATGGCGGGAGCCGTGGAGGAAGAGGCCTCGTTGGAAGCAGCCACCGGAAGCAGGCCCTTCGGGGCTGGGCCTTGCTCTCCGATCCCTTCCTGTACACAGCCTTTGTGCCACTTGGCTGCTGTGGGAGTGAGCTGCCTCGCTCTAACATGCTCTCGCACCATGATGAGCAGGCACCTCTGAAGCTCTCAGCCGAAATAAACCCTTTATCTTCACGTTTTTCTCATTCTACACTTTGAAATTTCATTCTCTGTTCTGCTAACATATCATCACTGGCTAAAACAGGGAATAGCTTCCTTTTGCTTGAAACCCTTTGATTGTTTTTTGTGACATTACAGACTTTTGGCTTCACTCCTACCCTATCGCTTCCTGCTTCTCAGTTGCATTTGTTTGTTCTTTTATTTCCCCCCTTAGCGCTGACCTTTCACTATCACAGCGGCAATGACATTCTGTATGTTATTTTGCACTCAAACTCACATCACCAACTCAAATATCTTTCCTAAATTCTAAGCTTGTATAATTACCTAGTCAGTATTGATGCTGCTTTGAGTAGTAGATATTTTAAACTCACAAAGGCTGAACATTGTGCGTTGTCCTGTTCATCCAGTTGACGGTAACCTCATCTTTCTAATGGTTAAAGATAAAAACCTAGAGTTTGTGAGTTCCAGCTCCAGATAAGATGGAGTAAGCATATTCTGCCACATTTCTTTTTCCTGCGTGTGTATGCATGATGCATGTGACTATGCATGTGCGTATGTGTGTTTAGTGGTGGGCACACGTGTGTGAAAGCCAGAAGTCAGTGTTGGGTGTTTTCCTCAATTGCTCTCCACCCTATTTCTTTTCATTTAATCCATTGCTCAGCAATTTGTCTGGTGGTAAGCCCATTGACCCTCTGAGCCATCTCTCTACTCTCGCTGTCATCGTTTTAACAAAAGCTGAAAACCCTCGGCAAAATCTGTAAAACAGATATCAGGAGACCACGGAAGGTGGTTAAAATAAGGCAAATTGGGCAGGGCCTTTAAGATTCTGAAAATACTATGGAAGTTAGCGCACTGCCTCTGTTTTCATTTCTGTCCTCCAGCCAGTGACTGGCAAACCCCAGGATCGGTCAATAGCCACAAAAACAAGAGTAAGAAACCCCTTAGAAAAGACTATTCTTTGTAGCTAAAGGGCCAGAAAAGGATGCTGAGCAGAATGGGACACTTCCGCACGGCCCTACTGCACGCCCGTGTCTTTCTTTGCTGACTGCTGTGGCCGGCACTGGATGTATGAACACTGCTTGACTTCCCAGCTGCCACCCAGAGAAGAGCAGCAAATCTCTCCTCTCACTAGCCCGTGGTTAACACAAGGAGCCTCATCACCATCTTGCAGAAACAAGGTTATGCATCCCCCATTGATAAGCAGGTAAAGAATTGCGTAGAAAAAGAAAAATACTTTATTTACCTGGTGTTTTGAGGCAACTTCAATAAACTTCTGCATGAAATGAATCAGAATCAGCAGCAAAGGGTTGTAAAATCGCCACATCCACATTGACATCCGAATAGCTCATGAATGGAGCAGACCTGAATAACACTGTAAACGTTTTGAAAACTAAGTTAGTTTTTATTTTTATTTAAGGTAGCTCAGGGAATTGAACCCAAGGCCTTGTGCATGCTAGTCAGGCTGTTTTGCTTTTCTTGTCAGTATGGTAAAATACACTGTCAAAAGCATTAAGGAAAGATTTGCATTGGGCTCACATTTGAGGGGACAGGTCTGCCATCTTCATGGCTCTTAAGGCAGCTGATCCCAGTGCTCCCATCTGGAGGAAGTAAGAAGAAAGTGATAGGTACTAGTACTTCCTGCTTTTTATATACGCTACTATCCAAACCCTGGGGGTGATGTTACACATTGGGGGGGTGTCTTCCCCACTCACAGGTGTATTGCCCTAGTTAGCTGTAAGACTGCCAACTTGACACAGCGTAGAGTCACCTGAGAAGGGAATCTCAACTGAAGGATTGATTGCGCAGGTCACGTTGGCTTGTCTGTGGGGGGGTTGTCTTAATTGTTAATTGATGTAGTAGCAGCCATCTGATGGCGGGCAGCACCATTCTATAAGCAGGTGGTTCTGGGCCCTGTAAGAAAGCTAGATAAGCATGAATCCTGGGATCAAGCCAACAAGCATGATGATACCATGGTTTTTGCTTGACTTCCGTCCATGACGGCCGAAATCTGTAAGCTGTAACCTTTTCATTCTATGTTGCTCTTCGTCATGGATTTCGTCCCAGCAACAGAATGAAATTAGAACACATTCCCAGAGGATAAGCCAATCCACACAGTCGCTCATGGATATACCAGAGGGCTAAAGGGATTTCAGAGCCTGTCAAGTTCACAGCCAACAGTAATCTTCACAGGAGCCTTCTCCAACTGATGATCTAAATCCCCATCATGACGCATTTTCTTAATGATCTGCTGGGCAGATAAAAATGTAGTTTATTTGAAAATAAATTTACCAAAATACTCTTCAAAACTTTTACTACTTCAGTGTGGCAAATCTTAATTTAACAGTTACATAAAAATAGAAGGTAGGTGTATTTTTGGGGTTCTATCCAATACATATATGTGATGCACAATGTTGAAATCAGGTTAATTACATGTGTCTATTCAACAGTGATGATTTCTTTTGTATTTAAGTATTTACTTTTCTCAGATCTGTCCATCTATCTAGCTAGCTATCATCTATCTATACCATATATATATAGGTATATATGTGTATATATATGTATATACATATATATTACCTTTAAGTCTAGAGATTTTCGTGAGAATGTTTGTTTTTTCGGTGTTCCCTATGTTTATATATTTTGTCCCTTTACTGCTCATTTCAATAGTTTATAATTTGTATTTTATTAATGTATCATATAAAAGGCTTTAAGCTATCTTATCTTATTATGAAATATTTTAAACAAGTATAAAATTAAAAATAATAAAGAGCCCTGTGTAAGAAAAATGAGGCAGAGAGCCAAACAGACTTGATCTCAACAGGCTGGGACTGCTTGATTAGAACAGTTGAGGGACCCTAATCTTTCTGTAGAATGAAGGTGGGAGAAACTTAGAGGAGCTGTTTTTTGTGGTTTTATTGGGAGCAAGATGGGTTGTTGTTGTTTTTTTAAGTTATTTATTAATTAAATGTTTATTTTTTTAATATTAGTTACATTTTATTAACTTTGTATCCCAGCTGTAGCCCTCTCCCTCATTCTCTTCCAATCCCACTGTCCCTCCCTCATCTCCTCCCTGCCCCTTTCCAAGTCCAGTGATAGGGGAGGTCCTCCTCCCCTTCCAAGATGGGTTGTTTTTGATACCTGGAAATACTGTTTTTGCAAGTGGGGCTGGAAGGATCAGGCTGGCCATTCTCTGTGGCTCAGAGCTACTGTGCAGTGCAGCCTGATTCAGTTCCTCATGGCTGAGGCATTCTCTCAGATAACAAAAGTTACCAAGTTTCCTCCACATTTATTTCAGCTGTTTTCTTTGCCTTTGTTAAAGCATTTTTAGGAGGGCTGAGGTGATAACTTGGGGTATAAGAACACTCCTCTGTAAGCATGACAGTCTGAATCTGAACCTCCAGCTCACATATGAGAAGCTGTGCAGGGCTGCACATGCCTGGTACTGGGTGAAAGCTTGCTGTCCAGGCAGCCCAGAAGAAACAGGAACTTCCGGTTGAGTAAAAGAATGTATATCAAGACAATAAGATCAAGGGTGACAAAAGAAAATGTCCTTTTGTGTCCTATGTGTGGACACACACACACACTCACTCACTCACTCATGCCCAAAAGGTTTTTTGGAAAACTATAGACTTTCTCTCTCGCATTCTCTTGTTTTTAAACCGTGAGAACACTTTCTTCTACAAAATACAGGAATGTTAATCATTGTCATTATCATACCTCATAGATCTTCCAACTCCCGTGTCCAGACCATGATTGAATTCTTCCAATTATTACAAAAATATCTGCAGAGCGTGTTTATTCAAATTTGGATTGAGTGTGCGCCAGGCAAATTCAATACCAGCTGAGCCACATTCCAGTCTCTCAGATTTCAGATTCCTCTCCAGTTCGCTGGTGTATGTTGGAAGGGAAAGGGCATAATATGCTAGCCTGAGAACAACCTGCAGCAACTGCTTCTCTTCTGTTGTAGCCTGCTTACACCCTATAGCCCTTCTGTTGAGGCAGGAACAGGGCGGGAGCCTACTACAGAGGGCCTCTGAAAGAATCTACCCCAGGGGCCTGCAGAGACGGACACACCAACCAAGGACCATGCATGAAGAGGACATAGACCCTCTGTTGGGAGGTAGCCTATAGGGAGCTCATCCTTCGTGTGGGTTCTCTAGTAAGGAGAACAGGGGCTGTCTCTGACATGACCTCAGTGGCCAGCTCTTGATCACCTCCTTCAGGGAGGGGTGTGTCGGTGCAGCCTTGCCGGGCCACAGAGGAAGGCAACGCAGCCAGTCCTGATGAGACATAATAAACTAGGGTCAGATAGTAGAGAAGGGCCTACTGTATCAGTGGACTAGGGAGGAGCACAGGCAGAGAAGAGGGGGAGAGGGTGGGACTGGGAGGAGATGAGGGAGGGGCCTACAGCCGGGATACAAAGTGAATAAATTGTAATAAATAATAATAATATTAAAGTAATATTATTTAGTTCTTAGCATAACTGTGGCTCCTCTGTTAACACCTGCTGCTGCCATTAGCATATCAGAAGCCATTTTGCCTCCAAGTCTCCATTTTGATTATAAGGTGAAATTAAGTTCAAGCTCTCAGGCTCTATATGCCCGAGACCAGGATACAATTCAGCAGCTCAATACTTGCTGCTTAGGATAAAACAATAGATGATAAATGTATGTCCTGGTTGAATTAAGGATTAATGTATGTTCTGTTAGAGGTAAGATTGCTACAGCCTGCTATGTTCCTTATTCCCCAAAAGCGCTTTCCAGCCCCCCAGCAACTCTCCTACCCTAAATCCCAGCCAATCAGCTCAAAGCGCTTTTACACTTGGAACAAAATCATTTATGTTTAGCTAATCAAAGTGATAGGATGCTGCTTCCTACACCTGGTTGCTACCTGGTTTCGTTTTCTCGTCTGAAAAATCCGGCCCCGAGACCGGATTGTGTCCCCGGCTGGTCCGTTTTTGTCCAGCGTTGAATAAACTTCCGTCAGCCTGAGCCTGGCGTTTGAGCGGTCAGTGTGCGGCTACTCCTGAGTCCCTAACACTTCGACCATACACAGTTCAGGGATCAAACTCAAATCGCCAGTTCTGGTGTGGTCTCAAGTCCAGACTTGGGGTGAGGCCAGGGACTGACGGGATTTCAAGTCCCAAGCTTTGGCCTTTAACTCTGCAGGGCAGGGGCTGGGTCCAGCCGTCAGGGCACTTAGGGTGTTTTGTGGGTGGAGCCTCACAGGGGGAGAATCTCAGGAGCAGGTCCTGGCCCCTGTGTGCCTCGAGGGGCTTACAGTACGGGCACTGTCTCAAGTGCCCTACGCACAATTATCAAAATCGGGGCATAAATAGAGTAAAATCTGTCGAAACTACTATCTATGGCCAGTTCTGCCTATTGACCCAGCCATATCCACATGGGTAACGTACAGTTTTTACGTTCGTGGGTATTGTTTATGTATTTTGGGGTGGGGGGGCACAGCCTCTTGTAACTCAGCCTGGCTTCATCTTCACTAAGTGGTCAAGGACAACCTTCAACTTCTGACCTTCCTGCCTAGACTTTCTGGGCTGCTGTGATGATAGGCCCACTATACCTAGCGTTCCAGGGTGCTGAGGACTGAACTCAGGGCAGGGTGCACCTGACAGAGTAACTGAGCCATACTCCCCAGACCCTACCGTTCCTTAAAAACGAGGTGACAGTCACGGTTCGGTTTTTTTATTTAAGATTGTTCATAGTATCTGATAAGATATCCCCTCCCAACAAATAAAAATTTTAACTGTAACAAAAAAAAATTAGATTAAGGTTTGTTCATTCTCTTCAGTTATTGTGCTCATCTCTATCAAGGCAACCCTCCTTCCACTGTTTTAACAGGCACGGCAGGGCAGAGGCCCCCCCATTTTGTATTCTTGCTGAGGCCAGTTAGGTTTAACTAGAATTTGATGTCCTTGGTGAAGAATCCTGTGGAAAATTACCAAACTTTACTCCAGGAGCCCA
This sequence comes from Meriones unguiculatus, assembly GCF_030254825.1. Lineage (NCBI taxonomy): Eukaryota > Metazoa > Chordata > Mammalia > Rodentia > Muridae > Meriones > Meriones unguiculatus. The sequence goes on from NC_083351.1 coordinate 34,282,246, forward strand.
AAGTCAAAATGGTCAAGCTAATTTGTACTAAACCGCCCGCTTCCCCCTAGCGAATGTTAAACTGCATAACCTTTGCAGCTGCTGAAGAGAGCTAGAAGGATGTGGTTTTTGCCTTAAAAACATCTTTTATCCAAACCTCTGGAGCTACACATTGGTTCCTAAAACCTGAGGGTAGGCCCAGCCCACTGGAATAAAGACTTGATTTGTCTATAAGTGGAGTGGTCACCTCTGGTGGCTCCCCGGCCTTCGTCCTGGCTTTGTCTGCTCAGGACAGACACCGTCTTACAGGGTATTCTGTATTATTCTGATTTGTTTCTCTGCTTCCTTGTGATTTAGTTGGCCTGTTTGTTTTTGAGACAGTGTTTCTCTGCGTGGCCCGGGCTGTCCTGGATTTGCTTTGTAGACCAGGCTGGCCTCGAACTCGTAGAGATCCTGCTGCCTCTGCCTCCCCGAGTGCCTCGATGTCAGGTGTTCGCCACCACACCCAGCTGCTTCCTTGTGATCTAATATAATTTTCTCTTTTCTTTGTGTTTCTACAGAAGCTTGGCTAGATCAAGTTGAATTTCATTTTGTTTCTGTTTGGTTTGGTAAGAATTCATCATAGTTGGTTCTGTGTGCTTCATATTGAATGACACCGGGAGACACCTAATGCCTGATTTCTGTCTTTAGTGGTGCTAAGGTTGATCAAGGGCTTCAAGTGGTGAAGCCAACACCTTCATTGTGATTCTCCCCTTTGTCCAGCGATGTCCTCCTTTGATGATACGTCCATGACTGAACTGTTTAGTTAGCACAGTGGTAGTTTGTAGATTCTATCACTATTTGTTCTGTTGTTAGCTGTAAATAATGTTTTGAGTACCTTGAAAGGCAAGACCAGTGATTAATTCTTCCCTTTTAATTGTCAGTTTCCAGAATGAAAAATTGGTGCCCTGATACTATGCTGCCAAATGAGACCCTTTCCTTCTCCCTCTCTCGCTGTTTGATTAGTTTGATGATTTGCATTTCTAGTGTCCAAACTCTGATATGTTTATCTGACTTTTGTCAACCTAAAAGTTTTGGTAACTAACAGTAGCAACCCAATCACTTATAACATTGTCTTATAAAGTGAAAGTTCTAAAATATATTAACGTGCATACTTAAAATCAGACTGTAGAATTAAATCTGGTATTCATTTGTATATTTCAATAAAGATGTATAATTAAAGTATATGTGCTAAAATCACTTGAAATAATGTTATGCAAATTAATGCTCATTTTGTAAGACTATGAAGGTAGAATCCAGCTGCTGTTCAGATGACAATATTTGAAGCAGCCTTTCCCCTTTTCTGGGGCTGGAGAGATGGCTCAGAGGTTAAGAGCGGCGGCTGCTCTTCCAGAGGTCATGAGTTCATTTCCAAGCAACCACATGGTGACTCACAACCATCTATACTGGGATCTGGTGCCCTCTCCTGGCGCGCAGGTGTACATACAGACAGAGCACTCATGCATAAAATAAAGAAATAAATCTTAGAAAAGAAGATACTGTCCATGAGCCCCTAACTAACGGACGTCTTTCCACTTGGCAAGGTGAGCTGACACCATAGCATGTGTTGGTAGCCACACAGCTTGCTTCTTCGTCTCCTGCCTGAGAAATCAGAGAGCCTAGCTGTAGGCCTCACTCACCCTCAGGATGGGACAAGAAAAGAGAGACCTCCGCTTCTGCTACCTGGGCTCAGATTCCGCTGTCTGTCTTTGGCAATGGAGCCTGAGCTGCCCTCAGAGCCTGTGACATGCCGCTGTCTATCTGTCTGTCTACGGTGTTATAACTTTTCCAACTCCACAGTAATCTGTTTCAGCGTCCCTCTTGAGGTCACTCCTCCAAAATCTTTCACATTTATTTTAATTTGTATTCAATTTTCAGAGTTTCTAAAGCTTGGATTTTTGTTAAATTAAAATACTAACAAACGGAAAGCGGAATCTCAATGTAACTGAACATGTTTATCTTTTTAAATAATATGTCATTAGTTTCATACTTATTTTCACTCTGTTTGGGATAGTGTCACTATGTAGTCCTGGCTGACCTTGATGTAGAGTTCCTATAAGCACTGCCTGTTTGTAGTCATCTACTGCCTCTGGCTCCTATAATATATATATATCATATTACATATTATATAATATATATTTTATATATAATATATACACATAAATGTATAGATATAATATATAATTATATATAACATATACATATATATTTATATAATATATAATAATATAGTGGTGCTATATATGTACATATACATATGTATATATAATATATGTAATATATGTGTATATTATATGATTTTGAACCATCTTTTATGTGTAAAGTCATTTTTATTTAATATTTTGTTTTGTGTTCTTTTTGTTGTTGTTGTTGTTGGTCAAGGCACTTTATTCTTTTCAGCTTAGTTCTCCTTTCTATGATGAACAGAAAGCTAGCTTATAATGTCTTAAATGATAACGTTACATAAAACTAGATAATACTCTTTTATTAAACTTGAGTAGAGGAATATCACTATAACATAAAATCAGTGTTTTGTGTTCTTGAGACAGGGTTTCTCTGTGTATCCTTGGCTGTCTTAGAACTTACTGTGTATATCGTGCTGGCCTCAAACCCAGAGTTTGGCCTGCCCCTGCCCCTGCCCCTGCCCCTGCCCCTGCCCTTGCCTCTGCCTCTGCCCCTGCCCCTTCCCCTGCCCCTGCCCCTGCCCCTGCTTGACTCCTGAGGGGTGGGATGAAAAGCATGTGCCACCTAGGCAAGGCTCAACTGTTTTCTTATTGGTTTTTTTTTTTTAATTTTTAACTTCATAGTTTGCATATTTTCCCTAAATTTCCTAAAATTGAATGTTAGTCAGTTTTTAGGTATCTTTTAAAAGTCATTTGTCAGTGATTTAACTCAATGTCTTTCCTAGCTTGCTAACTTACTCTTGTGTCCTCAATTTGACTTTTTAAAACGTAGCATTTTTTACATATGATGCTGTTAAATGTATATATCTTTTGAAAACTGCCTTTGGAATATCAAACATTGTGAAAACATTGTCTTAAATTCAAACTCACAAAGAAATTGACCTATGCTCCTTTCTAGTACTTTGTTTTCTAGTATTTCATTAAGTAAATTTATAATTGACTCATTAGAAATGTGTCCTTGGAAATATTTCTCCTAAATATCTGTGAGGTTCAACCTTGATTGTCAACCTGACTGTACTAGGAGACACGGAGCATTAGTAACGCACACTTCCCGTTGTGCACAGAAGTAATTAGAGGGAGTATTCAGCTGAGGGGCAGCTGCTGAGGAAGAAAGACAAGCCCTGACTGTGGACAGAAGCTTTCAACAAGTTAGGAGCCAGATAAAGGACCCTGATAACACGCACATTCTCCTGCCCTTACCTCCCATCTTGACTGACGTGAGAAGCTGTGTTTCCCGAGGCTCTTTTAGCCTCTTTTAGTCGGCCTGTGGGAACCATAACCCTGAGTGAGTCCTTCCTTTTGTTTCTCTCAGGTGCCTGTTATAGTGGCATATTACAGAAGCTGAGGCAGCAGAGGAACAGTGCTGGTTAAATAATCCAAAGCTTCCTCACGGTTTGAGATAGTGCCTTCATTACCTATTAGATTCCCACCACCACTTGTTTCTTTTGTTTCTGTGTCTATATTTTTGTTCAAGTGAAATGTGAATAAAAATATGAGTTTGTTTTTTTAAGTATTACTTTAAGCCAAAGAGCTTTACTCTTTTCATTTATAGTGGTGCTAAATTATAGTTTTCATATTTGCTTGGGTATAGAAAAGAAAAAGGAAGAAAACAGAAGTATCGCTTCTTGGATCAGGCGTCCTCCACCAGGCCAGGGTCCATCTGGGACATATGTCCCTTCCTCCGTCTGGCAATGCTGGCCTGTCCCTTATCTTGGATTAGGCAACACAGGCCTGTCCCCTACAGCCATTTACCCAGAATCTGGTTAAAACCAGTACACGAAGGGCGACTTTTCCCTCGGGGCATCTTCAGAGGCCCTTAGATCAGAAATGTTCCCGTTCAGCGCAAAGTTAAAGACGCAGTTACACAGAGCAGCCGTTTTCTGTCAGCCTTCCGTGAAGTAGGACCACAGAGTTTACATTTGTCTCTGTTAAATAGTTTTTAGATTCGTTTGTTTTGGTTTACGTTTGAGTGGTTTGCCTGTGTGTGTACATGCTCCATGCGTGCACAGAGCCCACAGCAGGGAGAAGAGAGCTTTCTTGACTGGCCTCGAACTCAGAGATTGGCCCGCCTCTGTCGGAGGCGGGAATGTGCACTATCATCTCCCAGCTGGGATTTGTATTTTAACTGCCAATGGCTTTTATCAGACTCTAAGTGGGTTTCCAGCCAGGAAAAAAAAAAAAAAAAAGCAATGTAACACAGAAGCCGTGCTTCTTGGGGCAGATCAATCCTTAGCTGCCTGAGGAGTCCCCTAAGCTTAAAGGATCATCTCAATTTGACACCACACCAGAACTTGTGACTTCAATGCTGACACATAAAGATTTTTTTAAAAGATTTATTTATTTTATGTACATGAGTGCTCTGTTTTCATGAACACCAGAGGAGGGCACCAGATCTCACTATAGATGGTTGTGAGCCACCATGTGGTTGCTGGGAATCGAACTCAGGACCTCTGGAAGAGCAGACAGTGCTCTCAGCCTCTGAGCCATCTCTTCAGCTCCCACAATAAAGATTTTTTTTTCATTTTTTAAATTTAAATTTTTTATATTAATTACAGTTTATTCACTTTGTATCCCAGCTGTAGCCCCTCCCTTATTCCCTTCCAGTCCCACCCTCCCTCCCTCATCTTCTCCCGTGCCCCTCTCCAAGTTCACTGATAGAGGAGGTCCTCCTCCCCTTCCATCTGACCCTAGCCTATCAGGTTTCAGCAGGACTGGCTGCATTGTCTTCCTCTGTGGCCTGGTAAGGCTGCTCCCCACTCAGGGAGATGCGATCAAAGAGCCAGCCACTGAGTTCATGTCAGAGACAGTCACTGTTCCCATTACTAGGGAACCCACTTGGGCCCTGAGCTGCCATGGGCTACATCTGGGCAAGGGTTCTAGGTTATCTCCATGCATGGTCCTTGGTTGGAGGACCCTGGGTAAGATGATCAATCCTCACACAGAAAGGCAAATGGGACAAACATTGCAAGAGAGAGAAAACAGGAAACAGGACAGGAGCCTACCGCTGAGGGCCTCTGAAAGACTCTACCCAGCAGAGGATCAAAGCAGAGGCTGAGACACAATAGCCAAACCTTGGGCAGACTGCAGGGAATCTTAGGAAAGAAGGGGGAGATAGAAAGACCTGGAGGGGACAGGAGCTTCACAAGGAGAGCAACAGAACCAAAAAACTGGGCACAGGGGTCTTCCCTGAGACTGAGACTCCAACCAAGGACCATTCACGGAGATAACCAAGATATTTTAATGTACGCTTAAACATGAAAGTGAAAGAAAATATGCCGGGGGCTGGAGAGATGGCACAGAGGTTAAGAGCACTGACTACTCTTCCTAAAGGTCCTGAGTTTGATTCCCTAGCAGTCACACTGTGGCTCACAATCATCTATAATGAGATCTGGTGCCCTCTTCTGGCCTGCAAGGATACATGCAGGCAGAATCCTGTGTAAATAATAAATAAATAAATCTTTTACTCCCATATCTTTCCTTGGTAGCACTTTTTCATTTTTTTTTTTAAAGTGTAGTTTCCCAAGGGAAAGCTGTCTGGTTTCTATCTTAAAGCAGGGCATACGGCTCTGGAGAGATGGCTCAGTGGTTAAGAGCGCTTACTGCTCCTGCAGAGGAGAATGAATCAGCTGTTCCCAGCACCCGCGTGGTGCTCACAACCACCTGTAACTCCAGTCCCAGGGGCCGAAAGCCTCCTCTCAGCTCTCACTGACATTGCGCACACCTGGTGCCGACACATGCACTTGGGCATACACACAAACACACAGAGTTAAATAAATAAGTAAACAGGCCATCATGTTTTCCTTTGACACAGAACTCTGTTCTGTTAGATAAGAGACAAGGTCAGAAAGAGAGAGAGAGATGGAGGTAGAGGGCTGTTCTAGGAATTTATCTCTAGTTCTAATATAACCGCAAACATTTTAAAAATTAATCGTATTTTATTTTTTACACCTCCCTTTCAGTTAGAAGTCTCTTTAGAACTATTATTTTTTGTACCTTGCCAATTTTTACCATTATTAAATTATTTTAAATTCCAACTAAACATGCTGCCCATTTGTGATTTTTAAAAATTTCTCTCATCTAGGATTTTTAGTTAAGCATGCAAAATAAGACGACTTAGAGACAGTAAATGTTACCCACTGAGGAACATGCAAAGTCCCTTCCTCCTACAGTTATATACTTACACACACACACACACACACACACGTATATATCCTAAATCTGTGTGTTCCCGGGACATAGCTGCTTATGTTTTAGCTTCAGAAGACACCCTTCCTTCCCTCCCTCCTTTCCTTCCTTCCCTCCCTCCCTCCTTTCTTTCCTTCCTTCCTTCCTTCCTTCCCTCTCTCCCTCCTTTCTTTCCTTCCCTTCCTTCCTTCCCTCTCTCCCTCCTTTCTTTCCTTCCCTTCCTTCCTTCCCTCTCTCCCTCCTTTCTTTCCTTCTCTTCCTTCCTTCCCTCCCTCTCTCCATACTTTCCTTTCCTTTCCTTCCTTCCTTCCTTCCCTCTCTCCATACTTTCCTTCCTTTCCTTTCCTTCCCTCTCTCCATACTTTCCTTCCTTTCCTTTCCTTTCCTTCCTTCCTTCCTTCCCTCTCTCCATACTTTCCTTCCTTTCCTTTCCTTCCCTCTCTCCATACTTTCCTTCCTTTCCTTTCCTTCCTTCCTTCCTTCCTTCCTTCCTTCCTTCCTTCCTTCCTTCCTTCCTTCCTTCCTTCCTTCCCTCTCTCCATACTTTCCTTCCTTTCCTTTCCTTCCTTCCTTCCTTCCTTCCTTCCTTCCTTCCTTCCTTCCTTCCTTCCTTCCTTCCTTCCTTCCTTCCTCCCTCCCTCCCTTCCTTCCTTCCTCCCTCCTTTCCTTCCTTCCCTCCCTCCACATGTATGGGGGAAGGGTCATTAGCCCTTCTCATCCACCACTTTCCCCAAAACTGCCAGCACGTTGCTCAGCTCCTCCCACTTTTTTTGGCGGACATGTGCGTGCCCACGCTACGCGGACACCTTGGGCAGTATCGTGGCGCGCTGCTCGTAGGGTTTGAAGCCGCACACCTCCCTCTCGCGACCTGCACGAGCTTGGTGCGCTCGGTGAGGTGCTGGCGGCACCGGCTGAGCATAGGCTGATGTTCGTTGTCACCTTGTGACCCTTGTTGAGGCCCATGGCCATGGGGTAGCACAGGGCCATGGCTGCTGCTTTCGACGGCGGCCACCCCAGGCTAGAAGACACCATTTCTTATCTCCTTTCCTGTTACGGTTAGTTTTTGTTTTTTCAATGGAGGATGGGGAGAAATAACAGTTTATCAAAAGAGGTCAAGCTTAATTTTCATCTGTGAAATACTGAAACCGAGAGGATGGGAAAAGATGCCCCATAAGTAAGGTGTATAGTAAGAATGAGATTTGGTCTAACTAAAATGACGTAAGATGGGTGGTATGAAAAGCATTTACGAAAGAGCAGAGGTCCGTCTGTTCCCATTGTGCTAGGAGAGCAAAGAACAGAGAAGCTGTATGTGGGTCCTAGACCATTGCTAGGCTGTCCGCTAACGCAGAAGACTGTAAGTAGTTGGGATAACTGGATGTGAGTTCCGACATATGGGGGCTGGTTAGTGACACGGATCTCCCTAGCCAAGCGCGTATTCAACCACATTCATCCTCCCAAGGGAAAGGAGGGCGCCATTTTCATTCTCTCTTCTGATTAAACTGCTATTCCGAAGAGACCCTTCCAAATAAGGGCCCTGTCATCCATACATGTACAATGAGTATTTCTGATCTCATTGTCTGTGTATTAAGGTATGTTGCAATCTTTTCCTTTAGGAAGAGCCACTGTGTTTTTATTCCAGAACCTAGAGTGACTCATATGTCAGCAATGAAAAGATGATCCTCTTTGAGAACGGCTGCTGATGCCATCATTGCTTCCGTGCCAAGGCAGAGAACCAAGCCTGCAGCCAATCAGCTCATCTTTTCACATGTGCAAAGCACTTAAGCCGCCCTGCAGTTTAGGGTTTCAGCTTACACTGAGTTGGTGACTGATTTCTGATTGCCACTCAGGGTTTTCTACTCACACCATGAGAAAGAGTCCGCAGAATATTGAACTGCAGGATTTTTTTTCCTGGAGAATTAGAACAGGGTCTACATGCTTGTGGACTCAGGTCTGTGGTGCACACTGCAGCTCACTCTCAAGGCTGTGCAGTCTCTGGGTTGGGATAAGTGTCACAGCATGTGTTCAGCATTGCAGTACTACACAGGGTAGTTACACTGTCTTAAGGCCCCCTATGCGATCTGTCCCTCAGTCCCTACTTCTCCCCACTTAACAACCAGTAGCCTCTTGGTTATCTCTGTAGTATTGCCTTTCCAGACTACTTGTTATGGTTCGGATATGAATTGTTTCCCCCAAAGACTCGTGTATTGACTCGTGCTTTTCATTCCTCTCTCTGCTCCTGAGCACCACTTTTAACTAAGCCTCGAGAGGCTCAGATTAGGGCAGTGAAGAAAAGAAGAGCACCCAGTATGCAAACATCCAGATGTAATAACGATTGACATTTTGACTATCATGGGATCATGCCACAAATAATTGTATAACTACAAGCTTTATTATTAGTAGTAGTAGTATTAATATTATTATTTCTGACAACTTCTCACTTTATTTCTTGTTCGCACCTAATTTATTCTTCATCAGTTCCCACTAATATTCTGGGGTGTGTCTTTTGCTTTTCTTCATGCTCACATAGTCACAGTGATAAGACCACACACGTAGCTGCACACACATGAATCATAAGTCAGGTTAGCCTGGAATCATATGTCCTAATAATTACTGTGCTCATGTATCCCCATAATTTTTATGTCCTGACCACCTAGGATGGTGGGGCAACTCTCTGGGGCATCCCTGGCATAGACCTGTCTATGAAGGTTCCATTATCTCTGTACCCAGGCTTATGCTTTGTCTAGTGCTGAGAAGAGAAACAGGAGAACGAGCCAGAGGTATTTCTTCTCAGAACATTTTGAAGTAGATATCCTGAAGGCGTTTATGTCTCTACTAGAAGGAGATAGAGCCTTAGAGACAGGCTTGTCTAAGGTTACAAAGTCAGAGTGTAGCTTCCAAAAAGACAGAGGCTTTCTCAGTTCTTTTTAAAGCCAGGATGGGAACTTAAATAACTTAGCACATCCCTCCAAACTCTGACAATGTAATCTCACAGAAATGCCTCTCCGACCAACTCTACACTACAAGGGGGAAAGAATGGGAGGCATGTCACACCATGGAACATTCCAGAATAGTTCCGCCAGGTAAACACATTCTTTCCTAATAGAGGTCTGTTGGGGGGGGGAATTATCATTCCGAACAGTGGTCAAGAGCTGCAGCTAAAATCAGAGCCTAGTCGGTTACAGTTAGGTTATAAAAAGCTGTACTTCCAAGCCATGGGTGGCATCACGGAAACAAGGATGCTGCTGGAGGTGTTTGTATCCAAAAGAGCCCTGAGCAGCGCATGCTCAAACTCACCAAATGGCTTTAGTAGAAAACCAATGTGTTTTCTTGTGAACTCTTACATACATTTTGGAGAGTAGATTAATGTAGTTATTGGTTTTAATTGTTTTGATTAGAGGTCTAACAGGAAAACAGCTGGAACTAAACACATTTCTTCCCCAGTCGCCAAGCACAGCCACTAGGAAGCGCTGTCCACAGAAGGCTGCATTTATTAGGCACCCACGTGGTTTGCTCAGATTAAGTCAGAAACCTGCCATTTGTTAAAGGGTAAGACTGAAGAAATAGTGCTATCAAAATCACCATAATTTTGAAAACTTTTTAAATATTAAAATATTTTCATACATATTACATATACACGACTTGTATACATATGCATGCTCATGTGAATGCTCAAGCACGCAAGTGTGCGCGTCACAGCATGTGCGTGGAAGTCAGAGGACAACTTTCAGGAGTGCGTTCTCCCCGACTGTGGGTTTCAGGGATCAGACTCAAGTGACCGACATCCTTAGGATGTACTTTTGCCGGCTGAGCCGTCACGCTGGTCCTTGAGAACATCTTTTCTGTGTCGGAATTCTCATTCAAACCTGTTTCCCAAGCATGGAGTCCTCCTTGTAATGAATGTTTAGGCTTGTAGTTCAGTCACAGGGCACTTTTGGCTATTGTGATATCATGAAACCTGGTGATTGCCAGTAGTGAACTTCACACAACTGAGGCTGAAGGTGTAACGAATACAATTAGAACAAGGTGTTTTCCACCAGTAGATGTCTGTTTTAAGAACTGCAGTGACCCATGCTCATGGATCAGAATTCATATTGTGAAAATAGCCATCGGAGCAAAAACAATCCACAGATTCAAAGCGACATCAGTTAAAATCCCAATGCTATTCTTCACAGAAGTGGAAAAAACAATCTTAAAATTCATATGGAAAGGAAAAAGTCCCTGGGTAGCGAAAACAATTTTGAGCAGACTGTACTTTCTATTGATGTGACAGATTACCTCAACAAAAGGCAATAGCTGTTGCCAGGCTCCGTGTTCTGACCTGGGAACAGAAGCTGGAAGTTCAGCCACGTGGCAAAGGGTCAGGTTCATCACACCAACAAACCCACCCTTGGCACTGTTTCCTCTATTAGCTGCAGTTCACTCTATGGTATCATTTATTCATCTTCTTCACTGTGTTTACTTATATTTCCCAAGTAAAAGTATTTCCTTTGAATTCCCATCTCTGTGTTTGCTCCTTGGAGAATCTAGACTCAGGGCTGCTGGGTACTTGGAAAACATGACTCGCAATTGTTCCTGGGCTAACTGCTCTGTGAATGCCAGCCAGTCCATCTCTGTTTTACACACGGAGGCGAGAGGGAGGCAGGCTGTTTATGCAGGCAGCACATGGCTTTTGGACGAGACCCTCCGTAATCTTCCCACACGGCAACTCCGATGCACTGTCTTCATTTTGACACTGTTGACGGCTGAGGCCAAATAATTGTTAGTTGTGGGTGTTTCCCTGTGTATTTCGGGATTTTGAACCACATCCTGGATGGCAGGCACTAGATGCTAATAGCACCCTTGTCCACGGATGTGACAACAAAGCATGCCTCTACAAATTGCTCAGGGTCCTATGTGGGAGGGAGAGATGGGTCTGTATGAGCACCAGGGGTGACAGAACTGGGTCAGTCAGAAAAAGAAAAAAAAAATAGTGAATATCAGAGGTTTGTTATGAGGGGGAGAGTCAAGTGATAATGCCTGTGGGCCCTGCCTAAGCCTGTAAGCCTTCTGACTCCAGATCTGGCCCACTTTCCATTTTGTAGGGCTTCCCAGGAACAGCTGTTTTGAGCAGTGCTTGTTAGAAAGTTCTTTCCTATTGAGCCCAAAGCCAACTCCGGGACCTTACCTCATCGGTGCACCCCGCAGTCCTAATTCTTCGTGGGCTGGCTCTTGAAGTAGTGTTCATCCCTGCCATCTCCCAGAGAGCCCTGTGGACCCCTGCCACAGCAAGATTTGAGCTCGAAAACAGCAACTACGCCTGCCAGGAGGTCAGTGGACAGTTCTTGGTCAAACCCCTAGGCTCCTTTTCAAGCCTCTAAGCAAGACTTACCAGGGATTTTAAAGCTTCTACAGATTTCTGACAGTTTCCAATGGTCCTGTGTTTAGGAACCTCTGACCTAAGTCATTTGAAATCCAGGAAACAGAGCTGTGATTTACTACAAGAAGCTTTAGGAAAGATTATTACAAACAAGCCATGCAATAACAAACACCCCATCCGGCCTTTTTTTCTATAGCTTTACAAAAAAAAGAAAAGGTAGACAAAAAAACCCATTCTTTTTATGTAATTTCAAAAGTAAAGATTACAATACAAAAATAAAATGCTAGCCAAGTTGATCTTTTCTTGGTAGTGGGATTCTGTATATTTAATTTTCATTTTTGTTCCCTTTTCTTCATGTTGAAGCTTTCAGAATGACTAGGTTTTCATATGCACTGCAGACATTTTTAAAATTTTCAAGCTAGGCCACTGAACACCTCTAACTTTCCTAAATTGCTCAGGCTGTGCTCCAACTCTTGATTCTCTTTTCTTCAAACAGATTACAGGTGTGTGACACCATTGAATCCATTTTTCCAAAGTTTCCTCTATCTTTTAAACCAAATTGTGGTGATCATGTTGATACTGTTTTCACGGAGATTAAGGAAACTGGTGGAAGTAAATGTTAGGAACAAAGGTCCAGTCACAGAACTGGGCCTGCCGGGAGCAAGAGAACATCCAACTGATAAAGTTGGGAAACTATCACAGCACCTTGCTCCTTCATGTCACAGAAGGAAGATCCAGCATGCATGGAGCCCCAGCAACCCAGATAAGGACCCGCGTTCAGAATGTGACATAGCGATGGTGACAGCAGAATAATGAGAACTAAGGTTGGATAGGAAAGCAAACACTGGTTTTCCTCTGCACTCAAGTTTAATCACTGTTTACACTGGATCACTTCATTAAGTTCAGTCTGCCCGCAGCTTTACTTTTTATGACCTGGATTCTATTTTAAGAGTTACGGAGCTTCTTCCCTGAGCAGGAAGGGAAAGGGTTTCCTTCCCTCCATAGCTTTCTCCAGGAGGAGTCTTTGAGTTCTGTTCCCTCTACTTCCACCTCAGACATCCTGCACGTAGCTGAAGCCTGTAACTTTCATCCCTTCTGGGCAGTTCTTTCTTTCTTCCTGGAAAATCCCTTCCTTTATTTTGGGTGTTGGCTCCTGTTGTTCTTGGCTGCTGGGCTCAGCATCTTGGGCAGACGTGCCTCTTGAACCATAAAGAGTATTTGCAGGTCTGTGTGAAACCCCAACCACCCAGGCTATACTTTCAATTGAATTTCTTTTAGGTTAGCTACAAAGTACTGGGTTTCATTATGGCATTTTCATACATGTGTCACACTTTGTTCCCATTCATTCCCTCCCCCACTGACCTCCCATTTCTTTCTAGAACTGAAACAGAAGTCTCCATTTCACCCTGCCCTCGGCCACAGGGCACCACAGAGCTAAAGAGCTAGTCTCTGTTTAAACACCATAGACCTTGGGGGGCGACATTCCATTTCATGCTGCAAGGGCTCCATGTGTGCTGGATGGGGCAAGGGAGAGAGAGCGAGGTCTAGTGATGTGTCTGTGAGTACTCTGGGTAATGCTGCCATAAATAACTTGAACTTCCACTGGCTGGCTTTTGGTCATAAAGAGCTCATCATTTCAAGAGAGGACCTATATAAAAAAACCCTGGGGACTGGAGGCCACACAAACTGCGATCTCTGCTCCATAAGGTAAAGGCATGCTTAAACTGATAGCTTGAAAAGGTTTTGAGGGTTTTGAAGGCAACCCTTTTGAGTTGCCAAAAGGAAGATCAAATTCTTTAATAATAAATACTAATATATGTCAAACTAATATCAGACTCTAAGTAGATAACAGTTGCTGTTCTAGACTGATTTTTTTCAGTACACAGCTGTCTTTGGGGAGAATGAAGTTTTTACATCAAGCATAGTGGTGGGAGGGGTCATTTGCCTTCTCAAGAACGGCCACATGGTCCTTATCTGAAACATGTTCCCCCTCCCTTGCATGTGAAGGAAAGAAGTGTCTTAGATTACATGTGTGGCCCCCAAGGTGGCAGGCAGGCGCTTTGTGACGGGGTTATACTGCATGCCCATCCCTAGCCCTGGAAGTGGCGATATACTGTGTCCACCCCAAAGCCCTGGAAATAGTCATATCGAATGTCCACTCCATTGCCCTGGCTGTGATAACAGCGTGGGGACAGCATGTCTGAGAGGCTTTGCTGGATTACAGCGCTCAGTCCTCCAGACTCATGCGGTAAGCGTCATAATTAACTGCATTTTCAAAGTAGATCGTGCACAGCAGGGCTACCATTCTAACACAGGCTTCTCGCCTCACCAGGGGCGAAGTCACTGAAAAGCTAAAAAAACCTAAGAACCAAGACAAGAAAGTGTCCACAAGGGCAAAGATGCTCCTTTGGGGCATACGGGTGGGCCACTCTCGGCTAGCTGGTTAGTCTGGAATTTTGAGGGGATTACCCGGGGTGACTTGGTGCTTAAAGTAATGACAATGCCACATCATGCCCACCCACTGCAGTCTTGGACACTCCCTTTACCAGAGATACCAGCGACATGCGACCACATCACAGTCACCACAATCCATCTGACATCCTTTCGCATACAGACTCCAGGGTCACGCCAGCTCTGCAGATGTACAGTTACAAATGCTGCATGGCCGGGGAGCCTCTGGCATTCTCTGCTCATTCGCAGGCCTGACCAGTTGGGTGCAAGCAAATTCAGTGTAGTGCTTTTGGGCTGGGTTGCCTGCTCACCACCCTCTGTAGCTCAAAGAGCAGGGTGGGGCTTGAGCTCTTGAGCATCACGATAAACTAAGGATAGTAAATGCAGATTGCAAAAACCAGAAAACCTTGTTAGAAAGATTAATTATGTCACTGCACAGTGTGGCCTTGAAGGAAGGCCATGGTGGAAGTAGGCAGCCTCCTGGGCACAGTGTGGGGTGCAGCTGGATGTCTACCCAGACTCCTGGTCTGTCACTGGTTGTCTTAGTCAGGGTTTTACTGCTGCAACAAAACACCATGACCAAAGAGCAAGTTGGGGGGGAAAGGCTTATACTTCCAGATCATAGTCCCTCACTGGAGGAGGTCAGGACAGGAACCCAAGCAGGGCAGGAGCCTGGAGGCAGGAGCTGATGCACAGGCCATGGAGGGGTGCTGCTCACTGGCTTGCTCCCCATAGCTGGCTCAGCCTGCCTTCTTATAGAACCCAGGACCACCAGCCCAGGGATGGCACCACCCACCATAGGCAGGGCCCTCCCAAACTGATCACTAACGCCTTACAGCTGGATCTCATGGAGGCATTTTCTCAACTGAGTCTCCTTCCTGATAACTAATGTGTGTCAAGTCGACACACAAAAGCAGCCAGTACCACTCATCAATCTTGTCTTTATCTGAGAAGCTCTCCCCCGAGCGCCCTCTTACCTGTGGGCTTAACACTGGCTTGGTGCGTGCAAGTCAAGCGTCTACCACCCAGCTACAACTCTAACTCTTTTTATTTTGAGACAGGGCTTTTTACATTGCCAAGGCTGGCCTTGAACTTGTGATTCTTTTGCCTCAGCCTCCCAGGCAGGGGGGGTAGCAACAGGAGTATGGTGATTTTGAAGACAATGAATGGGTAAACACTTCTAGCGCTGGTTTTGTGTCTGTTTATCTCACTAACCTCTAAGCGGCAGTGTCTGCTTTCACACTCAGCAAACACCAAGCGCCCTGGCTCCTCCAGGTCCAACAGGCCTGTGGCTTTTGTGCCTATCACTGGTCCCTGGACAATTCTCCTTTTGCAAATCAGTCTTCCCGTGTGTGAGTGAGGGGCTTAAGGAGATGCCAAGTAGTAAATGTGGGGAGCCAAGCTGGTCTCCTAGCTAGAGCACAGTGCTCTCCACAGTGTTCAGCCCAGCCTCGGAGTCTGATCCGAGCTGGGTTCCAGCAAACCGTCCACAAGTGTCGCCAGTGGCAGCAGCGTTACACAGCCTTTCTTCACTCAAGTTATCTTTCAGGGGTTATGGGAAACTATTCAAAGTCCGGAACTTAATGATGAGCTGCACAGCCCTGGGTCGTGACCAGGAACAGCAGCGTTTGCTCCCAGGGGCACCCGCTCTGGTTTGCATTTCTCCTTGAGCCTACCGGGGCTGCATCTCACTCTGCAAAGCCAGCTCCTGGGGTGGCTGCCTCCCCTACCCTGA
The DNA here is from genome assembly GCF_030254825.1 of Meriones unguiculatus. Lineage (NCBI taxonomy): Eukaryota > Metazoa > Chordata > Mammalia > Rodentia > Muridae > Meriones > Meriones unguiculatus. The sequence goes on from NC_083351.1 coordinate 34,298,174, forward strand.
GGGAGCAACCAGACAAGCAGACAATAAGGTGATAAGCGGTGCCTTCTGGCGCCTTGTAAGGCCGAGCTTCCAGTGCCTTTTCCCTCTTCACAGGCTCTGGAGATGGACCAGTGTCTCCACACTGCACAGCAGCCCCTACGCACCGGTACTCTACAGGAGGATGGCTTTGCAGGACCTTCAGCAGGTAAGCCCTAGAGCACTCCGAGCCACAGAGTTCATGTTTCTGTTAAACTCTATGGTTTTGTTTTTACTAAATAGAGAACAGCAGAAAAATATACAACCAATTACCTTCTAGTTTTCATTGTTATCACATCTACAATGTTTTATCATGTACATAGTTCTGAAAGTGCTATATGTTTGAAACAAGAACTTTAAAAACATTAAAAGGAAATTTAGCTTTGTTTTTACTTCTCTCCCAGATGTATTTCTGGCATCTTTCTCCTTAGAGCCCTGTGGAAGTTTAGAATTGTGTCTGGGCATGGATTCAGAAGCAGATAAATAATACACACGACCAAGGATGTCCTGAGAGCCATTTAAAACAACCTTTTAAAGTGGTAAAAATGTTTCACCTTTGCTAAAGAGGGTGTTAACTTATTTCTTCATAAAATATAACTTTTTAAAACTACGATGTTTTACTAATTACAATATTTAAGGTATAATGCAGATACTTTTCCTTTATGGACCTTCGGAGGGTCTTACATAAAACTATTCACATGCTCATGTTTAAACTTTTAATAACTGATTTGTGTATTATTTTATTGTGCCTGTGTGCATGAGCGTGTCCTGGCACACATGTGGAAGGCAGGGGTAACTTGCTAGAGCTGGTTCTCTCCTTTGACTGTGTGAGTTCGCACTACAGGCCCTAAGGCTTGGAAGCAAGTACCTTAAACTGCTGAGCTATTTTGTGCACCCCTAGGCCAGTTTTTGTTTTTAATAATTTTTTTTAAAGTTGTGTTTGTGCAAGTAGGTGCATGCCACAGTAGGTGTGTAGAGAAAAGTTTGTGGCAATCATATTTTAAAGTAATGATGATCGCTTGAAGTCAGGCACAGTAGCGCACATCAGTACTCCCAGGACAGGAGAGGCTGAGACAGGGCAATCAAGAGTTCAAGACCAACCTGTGTTACAGAAAGACACGTCTCCAAATAAATAAAGAAAAAAATAACAGTAATGAATAATATTGACAGGAATAGAATAACTGTTAAGCTTAAAACTTGCTTGCTTACCTGTGAAGTGATGAAAACCAGTCCACCTAGGTTGATGCAGTGGTCCTTGGGAGAGAAGCATGGAGGTACCCAGCAGGTGTGGTAGGCTAGAGGAAAGCGACAGGGCTGACAGGCATCCCCCGGTGGCCTGGTGTGCTGGAAACAGCCTGTAGCCTGTTCTGGCTGTGCATTTCACAAACTTTGAATCTGGTTGTTACTTGTGGCCAAGTAACATTTGATGTTATGTGAACTAACAATTATATTATAACTACTCAAATCTCAGGCTGGAGAGATGGGTCAGTGGTCATTAGCACTGGTCACTTTTCCAGAGGACCTAGGTTTGATTCCCAGTACCCACAGGTGGTTCACAATCATCGTTAGTTCCAGGAGCTCTGATGCCTTATGACCTCTGCAGAGACTGTACCATACACAGTACACAGACATACCTGCCTACACGGAGGCAACATAGCCATACACATGAAATAATAAAATCTAAAACCTGCTCAGATCTCACCTTTACATCTCACAGTGACACAGGTTCCTTCCATCTCCTCTGTTGCTGGGTCACACACCACCCACGGTGGGTATGTTTATGCAGGGTCCTTGTCAAGCCTTGTGAATCAGTGTCTCTTCCTCTCTGTAGGGGTTGTGAGTGAAACATTCCCCATCACCGGCTCACAGCCCCATTGTAGGAGTCTAGGACCTCATTAGTCATTCATAAAGACTGGACTGGATAACTAGGTCACTACGGAGGCTAATGGGTATGTGCTGCCTCTTGGTGAGCTCAGGGAATCTTTGCTTTTGTCTCAGTACAGAAGTTTCTCTTTTGAGTGATGTAAGTTAGAACCGCCTGCTTGTTAACAACCATGATACCACCAGAGAAACCAAAGGCTGCCTCTAGGTTAATTTATAACTGACTCAATCCTCCCTACTGTGATCAGAACCTGTTCCATACAAGTGCCACATGGATACCATCATAAAACACAACAAACTTCCATGAAACAAAAATGAGCATACACAGACACAACCTATTAGCCCAGTTTATTTTAAAAATAAACTATGCCACAGTCAACGTAACCTGAAGTCACTGTAGGGCCTGCTCTGAAGAAAGCTACCACTGGGTAGGGTTCTTTCCCAATTCATCCTTCCCCTTCCACCTTCAGTGGCTGCTCTGAAAGACACCAAGTGTTCATTGATTGTTCTCCCCTCTATTTTCTAGAGACCGGATTCTACTTTTGTCAAAATCTAGTCATATCCTAGGACATAAAAACAAAGGCCATACACGACCCTTCTGCTTGCTGTAAGCCAGTGTTCCTGCTGTTGATGCCATTGTAGTGCTTAGCCAACAGTGACTGGTTGCTCATAGCTCGGCACCCTTATCCTCCCTGCTGACACTTTGCCTCACTGCTCTTTAACACTGGAAAACCTGTGAAGACCCGTGACTGCACGGTACCAGCCCCATCAGGTGCTCTCTTTCTCGCTTTATGACATTTGAGAACGGCTGTCATGGCTTTATGACATTTGAGAACGGCTGTCATGGCTCATGGGGCTAAAGCAGTATTTAGAGCAGTTGTAATTTAATATCTGGAGTTCAGTTAACAGCCTCTCCAGGCTTGGAGAGCTGGCCCCACTTTTGAGGCATAGTTGTGAATTTAAGAGAACATGCTATTGCCAACATGTGGGAACACCACCTCATCCCAAGACCTAAAAATAGTTGTATGCATGCTTATCTAGCTCTGCCATGTTCAGAGAGCTCACTCAGGCCACTTTGCAGATAACCAGGTTACACTGCTTTCTCTTCGTGGGCCCTCGCCGATTCTGTCCTCTCCTAAGGACATACCAGGAGCATTCTTTGTCATTTTGCCATAATATAAAGTGTCACATGTGAATTCCATGTCCCCATCACCTATGTAATTCAGTTTAGTGTTCCATCTGCAATCGTAGCTATTGATGATGTCCTTTCCTTGTTAGGGAAAATTTCAGTTTCATCTATTTTCATCTTATTGAGGCCCATCTCATTTTCCTGTTTCAGAGTCTGACAGAACAGAGTCATCACTTCATAGCATCCAGAAATTTGTTCCTACAGACTCTGCTAGCTACACACAAGAGCATTACCGGTTTGCAGGCAAGAAGATCATCATCCAAGAATCCATCGAGAACTATGGCACGGTGGTGTGGCCAGGGGTGAGAACTGCTATGTTTATTTGTGGTCCAGCTTTCTGGAGATGAAATGTTTTTGTACATCTGTGTTGCCTAGAACAACGGTCCATCTGCTTTCTCATCTCTGTGCCTTTCCAGCTGATGAGTAACTGCCTGGTCCCCCGGGGGTTTGGGCTCTTCTAGCAGCACTGGCTTTGAAGCAAAACCTTCCTCTCCTGTTCCTGTACCTTCCTCCTCGTCCACCTTTTCCCTTCCTTCTTGTCATGATAGACAACGAGTGCTTCATCATTGAGTTACACACACCCACAGCCCTCAGCAATATTTACTGAAATATTTCAAGTGATACAAGTAGAATATACTAGAAATGGGATGTAAGCTGATACAACTATTACATAAAAGATTAAGTCCATATTTTCAGGTTGTGTGGTCAGGAGCAGTCATTTGTCTATTTTTCTTTAGTTTCTATATTTAAAATGTGAGCTAATGGTAACTAGTTGCTGACATAGTGAATATTTACAAGGCACTACACCTAGCTGTAGTGATGGATCCAACAATTGTTCTTATCACACAGCTGAGAATACCAGAGCTCAGGAAGGTCCATAGCCTTAGTAAACCTTAACCCTTGGGTGCTCCGGGGCCCAGAATTACTAGATTTTCCAATGCAAGGCTTGTCCAGAAGATTAAAAAGGATCCAGAGCAAAAATTCACAGACCTTTGGAAGTTATGTTGAGATGTTATTCAAACGCAGATTTTGACTGATGACTGGCTAGATTTGACTATTTATTCAAAACTGGTAACATGTGAACATAGGAAAGGGTGTCTGAGCTAGGAAGCCATGATAGTGCATCTGTGGAGCACTGAACAGTTGTGACGAGGGTCCCCAAAATGGTCTTGGGGATTGGTAGTAAGTGGGAGAAAAGGAGCCATGGCTTCAAGTCTGGGGCCTCTTTCAGTAATTCAAACACAGGGGTGATTTCCTTCAAGCAAGGGTCTTTTCCCTAGCCAGAAGTTTGAAAATACTAAACCTCCCTGCTTCCTTTTCCTATTACATCAGGCAAACAGGTACCTATAGTGATATCAAGACAGTAAGACATTAGGAAAAGAAAGGTCTCAGCCTGACATGTACCAAATCAGCCTTTCTTGGGATCTGTTTCAGACAGCTACATAAAGTGAATGTAAGTGGGAAAATGGTACTTCCTGTGGTTTCTGGTGCAGCTGTCCAGCAGGGTGTCCTCAAAAAGAGGCTGGTTTCAGCCATCTTTACAAGATTGTTCAGAATATGTTCTCTGGGCCACTCTAAGAGACACTGAATATTGAAGATCCACACAAAAACTTTCTCTTTGCCAATCCAAACCTCCTTCCTTGCCTTTGTGCTAACATCTCCAACTCTTTCCTAGAAGGCCATTTGCATCTTTCCTTAGCTGGCTCTTCCCTCCCTGCATGAGGACGGCAGTACTGACTTCCAAGTGGCCTCTAGTCTGCTGAGTGCTATCTGTATACCTCGCTTATGCTACATAAAGCACAGTAATTTGTAAGTGGTTCACATGTCTTGGCTTTGCCACTAGAGTACCTTGGCAGCATAGATAACTTTTATCTTTGTAGGTTATCTGTTCCAAAGAACACAGGATGCAATGGGTTAGGGTTACTGTGGTAATCACTCTATGACCTGCAATGGTAAGAGCAGGAGCTCAGAAATTCCCTGGCCAGTAACTTTCTGTGTAGCCCAAATAGAAAGTAGACTGCCAACTACAGAGCTCAACTGCTTTTCATCTCCATGTCCACACCGCAACAACCCTAGCCTGGACTGTTACTCTCTTGGTAATACTTACTTTTTAGTCTTTCCCAGGGCGTTTCTAGTATTTCATTGACATGCTTCTGCACATGCACACATACACATTTGTTTTGGCAACAAGGTTGTGGCTGTCGTGGGGCTCAATATATAGTCCAGGTTGGCCTTGAACTTACAGGGATCTTCTTGCCTCTGCCTCCCAAGTGCTGGGAATAAATGTGTGTGCCACTATGCATAGCTGACATAATTTTTTTTTTTTAATGAATCAGTGAGATGTTGTATCCCATTATAGAAAAGTTAAGGGAAGTAGAAACAAAAAAAAAAAAAAAAAGAAAGAAAGAAAGAAAAGAAAAGAAAGAAAAAGGACATTTGACATCATTCATAAGAACTAATTTGCTTACTCAGATTATAGTCCAGACTGGCATTTTCAGGCCTGATCTAGATGCAAAGGATCTGCATCTTTAACAAGCTACTCTGGACACTTTGAGAAGTACTATTCTGACAGTGTTTGTCAGCCAAGAAGGGAAAGGGGAGAGAGACAGGAAGTGGGGAGAACAGCAAACTGGTCCGTTTTTCAATGTAACAGACTTAATTAGTCTGAATTTTCATACAAGAGCTAAACGATGTTCCAATTGTTATAATTTACGTGAGGCACTTAGAGACCCAACATGACAAAGCTATCAAGAACTGTTATTTTTCAGCACACATTCCTGATTTACTCTAAGAGTGGAACCACTTCTCTAGTTCCGTAGACAGAATTACAACATTCATGGCATTCATTTGGGCCAGGAAGGAGACAGAATCAGCTCAAGGCTGGCTCACATTCTTTCGTTACTGTGCTTACAGGTCTGAGCCACTGTATCTGGCTATTTAGGTTCTTACAGAACACTTACTAAACTAAAAATATTTAGGGTTACACTTTAATATTCAACTACAAGAATACAATGGTCTGCTCATGGCTTCTAATAATCCAGTTCCAAAGGGAAAATCGTTGTTCATGTCTTTTAGGCTACAGCGTTGTGCCAATATCTGGAAGACCATACAGAGGAATTAAATCTCCAAGATGCTAAAATACTTGAAATTGGTGCTGGACCTGGCCTTGTTTCCATTGTGTCAAGTCTTTTAGGTTTGTTTTTTCTTGTTCTCATTTAAAACAAACAAAAACAAAACTCTCTTCTGTGACAAATTTGATTTCTTACTACTGACAGGGTGTGGCTTGGCCACAATTTCATTGAATCGCCCCCAAATGTCTGACAGGCATCATTAGTTATTCAGAGATAACAGTCTTGGAGAGGTTAGTCAGCTATTTTAATTTACCTTGTTTTCATGCAAGGAAGTTGAGAGTTCAAAGGTATGAAACTAAATCCCTTTGACATTCATGAATGGGAGTGGAGGTTTAATTTAGGGTGCTGCTGAAATCAAGTGTGGTACCAAATCTTAGCCCAGGTTAAGACTACAGGAGGAAACTGTCTAATCTGAATTACATCAGTTTGCTTAGCATACAATGGCAGGGGTCAGACATGTAGATGTTCCTGTCTATCTCTTAGCAAAGGAAACTGTGGCTGTCCACAAGTCTCCAGGCAGCATCACCATTTTTTTTTTCTCTTAGGAGCTCAAGTCACAGCAACAGATCTGCCTGATGTTCTAGGAAATCTTCAATACAATCTTTTAAAAAACACAGTGGAATGCGCAGCTCATCCACCTGAAGTGAAAGAACTGGTGTGGGGGGAAGACCTCGACCAGAAATTCCCGAAGTCAACCTTTTACTATGACTACATCTTGGCCTCCGATGTCGTCTACCACCACTACTTCCTGGATAAGCTGCTTGCTACCATGGTGTACCTTTCCCAGCAGGGCACTGTGGTGCTTTGGGCAAACAAATTCAGATTTACTACTGATTATGAATTTTTAGATACATTCAAGCAAGTTTTTGATACCACTCTCTTGGCTGAATATTCAGAGTCATCAGTCAAACTTTTTAAAGGGACACTAAAATGGGACTGAAATATAAGGAGCCTTTGAAAGTATCAGTGCCTTGTGAGCTATTAGAAGGTACACTATACCATACTGGTATAGCTAGAGTAAGTGCAACTCAGAATACAACTAAGATGCTAAGATGACACGGTCACTCTAAGTATCTACAGAGTAACACAGAAACACGAAAGCAGCCTTGCTGACTCCCCAAGACTATCAGTTAAGTGCTTAGCACATTCTACAAATTAATGAACAAGTGGGTTCCTCCTTGTTTTTGCTATAGTGTCTAGATTTGTCATATGACAATATGCTTTTGTCATAATTATTGTTACTGAGCTTGACAAGGTCTCACTGTGTAGCCCAGGGCAGCTTTAAAGTAGATATGCATCTCTTGATCACAGGTGTATGCCACAGTGATTGGTTTACATTTCTATGAAAACATGGAAGCTGCTGGAATGAGAAAACAGCTATCTCTGAGGAGGTGCTGGTGAGAGGGCCTGGCAATTAAGAGCACTTGCTAGGAAATCATGGGGCCTGGAGTTCAGATCTCCATTTAACAAGCTGGTGTTCAGCAAACAACTCTTTACAGCTCTGAGGAATCTGATGGCCTCGTCTGGACTCTGAGCAGCACAGATGCTCACACTCACACATACATGCACACTCAGCCACTTATCTTAACAATATCTTAACAAAAACTTCTCCAGAATTTAAAAATTACCTTAATTACGTGTGGCAAATTTCCATTGGATTTCTAGATTGCATGTCCCCTACCCTGAACTTGATTACAATTCTTGGAACACTAGAAAAAAAATGGAATTACTTGCTCTCATAAAACATCATAAAAATAAAGGAAAATCAGTCAGTAATGTGCTTGCCTCATAAGTGCGAACATCTGAACTCCCTCCCTCAGAACATACACAAAAAGCTGGGCACAGCAGCACACTCCTGAAACCTGTGCTGGGAGGACAGACACAGGAGGATACTGGGTGCTTGCTGGATAGCTAGTCCTGTCCTAATTGGAGAACTTCAAGTTCAGAGATCTTGCCTCAAGAAAACAGTGACTGAGGAAGACACCCATGTCAACTTCTAGCTTTCACACACATGTGCACAGAGGAACATGTGCGCCAACCCCACACAATTTACGCTTTTCTTTTGAGAAAAGGAAAACAAAATTCTGACTGCCATTATTTCATGGATGTATGTATGTATGTACATACATATTATGTATGTGTAGATTTTTAGCTTCGGTGGCAAAGAAAACATGCAAACCTTAAGTACAAATAAAAAATACAATATTCATGTTTGATGTGAGGGGGTTGGGTCAGGATCAGATAAAAGTTTTGGTTTAGCAAGCTACATACTACTTCTGTAGAACATATACTACCTAGATTTTTTTTTTCTTTACAGTAACTTATATAAACTTCATTGTTTTTGCTTGCAAAACCAGACTACGGCTGTTATGTGGCCTGTGGCCTGCAGGACCTCCTGCCAGGCCACTGACTTGCAGGCCATCTACAGTAGGACTTTTGGGATCTGTTAATAGTTTAGCAAAGAAGATAAGTGTCAGAATACAAATCTCAATGTTCCTTATACATTCTAGCCACAGACCTCTGGAAATACAAGACTCCTCTTACAACAACACTGCCAAATACGTAAGAGAATCTATTAACAGCTATTTTAGAATCCTACTCAATTTTATAGCATTAACGAGAAGAACAAAAGGGGTAACAGAGCAAATTCCTACACTGGAAGGCATTTCAAAGATTAACTTTCTACAAATTTTATGAACAGATAATGTGAAGTCACTGTCAAATTCCCAACATTAAGTTATTTATTTATTTATTATTTATATAGTATTCTATATGCATGTATGCCAGTAGGCCAGAAGAGGGCACCAGATCTCATTATAGGTGGTTGTGAGCCATCATGTGGTTGCTGGGAATTGAACTCAGGACCTCTGGAAGACCAAGCAGCACTCTTAACCTCTAAGCCGTCTCTCCAGCTTCCCTGCCCCCAATATAAGTTCTTATGAAATGAATTGCTTCTGTAGTTTGGCTAAGAGACGTCAGGATACTCCTTAAAAACCTGGTGAAAAGGCTTGCTTTATAAAAGTTAACAACAATAAAAAAAAAAAAAGTCCTATTTCTACCCAAGAGGCTACTTGCAAATGGTAATTACTGGGGGAGGGAAACTCACTTTTCTTCAATGGAGTTACACTGAGTATAACAACCACAACCCAGAGAGGGCCTCATGCCCAATAGTTGACCAACATAAACAAGACTCCGTGGCTGATATTTTGGTTTTGGTTCTGATATGTGTGTGTGTGTCTAAAGAAAGAGAAAGAACATTTAGGTGGGTATGCAGCTAGAATCTGAGGGTTCAAGGAGGAGAAAGAATATGATCAAAATACATTATATAAAATTCTAAAAGAAAAACAACATCAGAAAGTGTGAGGGCTCATGGTTACGAGAACTTGTTGCTTTTACAGAGGCCTGGTATTTGTTTGGTTCCCAGAACCCATATGCTGGCCCACAACTGTAGTTGTAGTTCCACAGTATTCAACACCCTCTTCTAGTCTCTATGGGCACCAGGCACCCACATGGTGCCTGGTACATTCTAAATTCTAAAATCCTTAAAGAAAAAAAAAAAAAGGATTCAGTTCCCTAGAACCCCATAAACACAGATACACACACAAATTATGTATTCTCTACTTTCAGCAGCTAAATAAAAACAAGTAATCTGTCAACACAGTAGTTGTATTTTCCTTATTTTGAGCAAAAGGAAGGATTTTTAAATATTCTTCTTTAGGATACAAAAGTTACAGGATCAAGCCACACAGAAGAAACCTAGGCAAGGACAGTGTTTTTGGTAACTGTACAATGTGTGGCAGGTACAGGGTATTTTTCTGAGAACTCTACTGAACAGTTTTACTTGCTGTTGCTTCTCTGTTGAGTATGGGTAGAAGTAATCAGTCTGGAAATCATTGGTTTCTCAGTGTGAATTTCAGTAACTGAGCATGAAAGAGCCATGGGATAGTCATGGTGGTGGTGGTGGGGTCAATGGAACAGAATAAAATTCTGAAATACACTACCACACAGTCAACCAATTCTGACAAAGGTGCTATGGTCATTCAATGGGACAGTAAACCACCAATGCAAGAATAAACCTTGTACACACCTACATAACAAACTCCTGAATACTGGTTAATTTCATAAGCTAATCAAAGAGCAACATACAGTGAAATATAAGCACCAATAATTATAAAAGGTGTAAAATACAATAAGGTAAAAATTTTTATAACTATGGATTAAACAAAGATCTCAGAAATGATAGTTAAAGCATAACTTATAAATTTAAAAAGGTATTCTGCAGCAAATGTGGTGGCATACACCTTTAATATTAGCACTTAGGAGGCAGAGGTAGGAAATCTCCAGCTAGCCTGGTCTACACAGTGAGTTCTAGGCCAGTCAGGATTACATAGTGATACTCTGCCTAAAATAAAATATAAAATAAATCATGCAATTGGACCATACTAATTTCAAAATCTTTGCTTTTTAAATTTTTCTAGCAGAAAATTTATAAAATGTATACCTACACAATACAGCACTTTATGTGTCAAATACAAAAAGAACTAAACAACACAGAAAGAAAAAAAAAGATTAAATTTTGGAAGAGGCTTCACCAAAGAGGCGACACATATCTAATAAGTACACTATTTATTGTGGTAATCTGGACTAAAACCACGAACAGATAACACAACCACTACCTAGTTTTAAAAGTTTATTAAACACTGAGAAGGATGAAAAACAAAAGTACCACAACAAAAAGCCCTCAGAAACCCATGACTCACTTAGCCAGTAAGAAATTTAAATAGTCATGTTGGAAAACAATTTGAAAGTTTCTTACATTAAAAAAAGAAGAAGAAACAGCAACTTTGTTCTAAAATATTTATCATAAAGTAAATACAAATACCCCCCAATTGGTGAGCAGATAAACAGAATGAAGAATGTTTATGTATTAAAAAGAACCAGCAGTGACACACAGCACGGAGCCATCCTACAGTGTGCATTTAACTCAAGAATACTGCACTAAAGAAGACTGAAAGGATCTTGGGTTCGGGCATCCCACTTTTAGAACACTGTAGTAAACTCAAAGGGTAGTGACAAGAAGCAGGACACGGCTTGTTCAGGAAAAGGGCGGGAATGGAAACTGACTACAAATGGACAAATGTTTAAAAACAGGTTGTGCTAGGGGCTGGTGACATGGCTTGGGCTTGCCTCCAAGCCTAATGGCCTCAAGTTCAATCTCCACAAACCATAGATGGATGAGAATCAGTCCCCACTAGCTGTCCTTTGACCTCTATGTATGTGTGTACACATGCCACACAAATAAAGTTAAAAGAAAAAAGCACTTCTATCAAATGGAGCCTAATTTCTTCTCAAATGCTCCCTATATAATGTAGAGAAGTAAAATTTATAGCAATGGGATCCTGTCCTCTAAATATCTTCATGGACTTACAAATGTATTTTATTTGTATTTCCAGGGTAGGACTCAAATTCCACAATATTCTGGAGCATTACCTTAAAAAAGAGTTTTTACGTTTCTTAATGCCTCTTCCTCCCTTCTCTACTCCAACCCCTTCCAACACTCCAATAGCAGGTAGGGGAACAACAAGGTTAGTGGGGAGATGGTGAGTAGTTCTCTCTTAGCTACTTCCTGCTGGTTAGGGTCATCAGGTTACTTGGGGCAAGTCCAATCTTTGTTTCAGGGTATCTTTGACTTCTTCTTGTCAAACTGCATCAACAGCAACCAGGGGCAGTAGGTGGGAGCACCAGCAGCCCTATTTTCTCAGAACCTCCCCTCCCTCTGCTCTCTGGTCCTTATTCCCTTCTCACAGTCCTCAGCTGCAGCTATCTATCTGCAGCTGGCAAAGAGCCCCTCTCAGAGCCCGCATGAAGCAAACAGTCTGCTGCTAATGAAATCAGTGCAGTATCTTACACCTGGGATCAAAACAAAACCATGTTTATATCCACAACACTCTTCTGTAACTGGACAGAAATATTTCTACAGAGGCTGGATTGACTATAGTTAAATAAACAAACTACTGCCTGGTGCCTAGTACACAGTCTATCACAGAGCCACCATTGCTCAACTACGACACCAGACGCTGAACAGCCTCCTGGCCTCCCATCCCTACAGGATTTCAACTAACTTAAAGTCCTTTTTAAAATTTATTTTTCTTAACAATTTATTCATCATACAATCCCGATCGAAGCCCCTTCCCCAGTTCCACCCTCCTTCCCTCTTTTCCCCCATACTCTTCCCCTAGTCCACTGAAACGGAGAGTTCTCTCCTACTGCCATCTGCCCATAGCTTGTTAAGTCTCATCAGGACTGCTTCTCACTGAATTGGGGGTTCTAGATAAATTAAACCAGCACCAGGGAGTAGCCAGTACTTTGTAAGAGCAAAGCTCCCATCAGGCCATAGCTGGTAGATCCAGAGGATCAGGAGGGCAGTGGGAAATTCTGTCAGGAAAAAATGCTGCCCCAAACGTCCCTCACTCACAGAGCAGTACTCATGTCTTCCTTTCTCTGGGTATACATGTTCAGACTCAAGTCTAGCTTATATACGACTTTATATTCTTCAAAATGAAATTCATCTGAAAGGTTTTGGCTCCCTCACCTACCTCCCTACATTCAATCTTCTTATATCCTACACGCAGAAGGTGAAGGCTCAGGTATTTTCAAGTCCTGGCTTATTGAAAGAGCAGAGAAGAAAACATGACACAAAAGCTGCAGGTAACTCAACTAAGCAGTTTCTGAACGTGAGTAGCACACTGAATGCACACATTCTCACGGACACAGTGATCAACGGAAAGGACTGAGTGCCTGCAGGAAGGTTACACTGCAAGGGCAGGTGGGCGTCAAGTTATCCAGCCTCTTGCCTACTCTTTAGGGTACTGGGCACCACAACGGAAGCTTAAGTCTTGTGTGTCTAAGGACAGGACTGGCCTATTCAAAGGTGAAGAATACATATTTCTAAGATGCAGATAACAGTACTAAGGAGAAGGAAGTTCATGATGACAAACTGCTTGTACTGGAAATGTCCTCTGGAAGTAATCCCAAGCCATACTCTGCAGCTCTTTAGGAAGTTACTTTCTCTAGTTCTTCAGTTTTATTTTTTGGTGTGAGTAGTGCAAGCATTCGCCACAATGACTTTCAGTCATCTCATCCTTGAATCTTTTCTTAGATTTCTACTGGTTAGAGGACACGTTCGAGTCTAGAGCTTACCTGAGTTCATCTGTTCTCAAGAAGCACAGTATAACACAGACAGAAAGAGCAGATGTCATGGCAGCACCTTTACTGTCCCAGCTACAGAACTGTACCAACAAAACTACAAAAACAGCTCAACGGCCACGGTTTACTGACCTCTCCCCAGGTACTTCTGTGGAAGGAGCAGGACCTGGCTGGCAGAACAGATTCTGAAATTAGTAATAGGTCACTCTGCAGTGATCTTTGGAAAGCGCCCTAATATTTCTGAGCCTTTCAATTCTGTTACTGAGCTGAGACTAGATGTGTATGCCTGATGTGCACATCTGAAAACACATGCAATGTTGAGAGCTCATGCTTGTAGCTATCCACGCATGGGTACTGTACTCTAACATAAGATCCTGTAGAGACTGCATGCAAAGCATTTTAAAGCATAATTCTATTTTTCATAAAGCTCTCATGTTTTTGTCAGCTAAAAGAAAACAGTTACAAATGAGTAAACAAGATTAACTCTTATGGCAGTAACCCAAAAGAACAAGATTATACAAAAACGTGAGCACAAAAACACACTTTGCTAACAGATTAACTCTAGACCTTTTAATATTGTCTACTTTTGTCTGTATATTTTATAAAGCTATGGATACTAGACAGAAAGATTAAAAAAAAATTAAACAAATGATAAGCACTGTAAATATGTTCAAACAACTGAAAACCCATAAGAAACATTATAAAATAAATTATCTAACTTTTTGGCCTATAGATTTAATACATTGTTATGTTCTAACCCCAAATTTGATTTATGAAAAATTAAGAACAATCTTAAGGAGCTTCAATATTTACTTTTATTATTTATAAAAGCAATTAAGGTATCAGAGTGCATATGGTGTACTGTGCCTGTGGTTTTGTACATTTATTCATGTGTTTTACATGATTTCAACATTATAAACATACTGTGTATATCTTTACAATACCAGATAAAGTCAGCTGTCTGGCACTGACACAGGAGATTTTAACTCATTCTGATGCTATGTACTTGAGGAGGCGGTAAAAACAACTTGTCTGTTAGGACTCCTTAGTGAAGACTTCTGTAACACGTGTCCTCCATCAACAGCCATGTGCTTATGGCCCCCCAAGTTATTTGAATTTTTTAGGAAAAAATAAAAATAAAAAAATAAAAAACCAAAACAAAAAAAAAAAAAAAAAAAAAAACTACACCCAACAAGCTCTGGAAATGATATTCTCCTAATTTTTAGTCAAATAAATAATTTAGCTACATCTAATGTAGCTTTTTAAAGGCCTTTATATACTTGGAAAAAATTGAGCATGTTTTAACCTTTTTCATTTATAAAATAAAAAACAGGATTTGACATTTTACAGTTAAAAGATGAAAATCTCTCATGCATGTGAATAGCTGCATCCAGCTGAGGCTGGCAAACAGGATATGCCTTGCCCTTGCCAGGTGTGGGAGGACTAGGAAAACAGCATGATGTCAGAGGTCTAGATTTCATGTATTAAGCCACACGCCATCGAGTTCTCTGATAAATATATATAGTTTTAATGATCAGTATTGGATAGTGGATGAAAACATGCATTAGTTAGACTAAAAATGTCACACATTTGTTCATATATCTGTTCACTATAAAATTTTCTTTTTGGAAATTTAGTCTTGGTTCTTATTTTAGAAGACACAATAATCAGGAGGATACATGATGGGAAGCCAGTTCTCAGTAAAAGACGCACAATGGGTCCATCCAAGTAATTTCATCAGCTACAATAAAAGAGAGCATTTAGTAAAGGAGGTGACAGTTCCAAGCCCAAAATTCCTAATTTAGTAATAGCACTATAGCACCACAAGACAGAACCTTCCTTTTCTCAGTCTGTCATCCATTAATCCGTCCACCAACAGACTGTCCTTCCTAGCAAACTACAATCTTATCACAGGGGTATAAGAACATAGAAACAATGATAGGAACTCCAGAAAGAATTCTCTTAGTCTAGTCAAGATCCAAAGGACTCAAACTGTCTAACTATTCAGAGTGACTGACAAAGGTAGACAGAAAACAAGATGACATTACTATCATTTCTCTTCCTATCATCTCAAACTAACTCACGAAGAAAGCTCCAACAAGTTTTACTTTGTATATGTGATATATAGTAAACTAACAAAGGTGGAAATCACCTCAGACAAAAAGTAAAATAGAAACTCCACAAATTCAACCACATTAGAACCAAAACAATACACATTAAGAAGGAATGCTTCCTTCAAAAATGATTTCTTTTAACAACAGAAAGTACTTAATTCATTTTGCCCTTGCTGAAAACATTCAAGGTTAATAAGGATCTCTAAATAGCAGTGACACTGTTTTAGAAATTTTGATGGCTACCGATGGTCTCTCATGCATTTATTATAACTCATATTGCTTTAGTAATAGTAACAATGGGCCATAATAAGTTAAGTAATGTTTTATAATGACCACAGGTTTCCCCCCCTGAATGCTCTTGTCACTATGTAGTATGGCAGTGATATGCAGCATAATTACTCACTTGAATACAATTTTTCCAGTTTTCTTTTGTTGGTTTTTCTTCTACGAGTTTAGTTGCAAACTTGAGGCCTCTCCCATACATCTTATTTACTAATGCATGTTTATATGCAAATGTCAAAACCTATGATATAAAACAAAATAAAGATTATCAATGGAGTATGTATATTTTAAGGCATATAGCTTTAACAACAAAATAAGGCTTTTACAGACACATAGCTTTTCTTGTGTGTACACAGAGGCAGAAGTCAACACAGGATACACAGGATATCTTTCTCATTGCTCTCCATCTTTTTTAAGGGTGACTTGGCCATCTTATTGGCCCCACAGACCATCATATCTTTGCCACCCCAGCTCTGCAATTACTGGTACATGTCATAGTACTTGGCTTTCTATACTGATGCAGGGGACTGAACTCAGGTCCTCATAGCTGTGTGACACGCAATTTACTGACTGAGCCATCTCTCCAGCCCCTGAATGTGTAGCTTTTAAATTGAATATATTGTACCACGGAAATTTTTTAAAAAAAATGTCTTTTAAGGGCAAATAATTACATAAAATAATTACACAGGAAATAAATAATGATAAGTCATAGGCTACTAAAATCCACTTTAAACCATTAATCCTGGTCTATAGGGGAACTACAAACAAGAAAAATATTTTTCCTAGTTTTGTTTTCAGTTAAGAATTACCATAGCTAATCCTGAGACCCAGTGATTGATAATTTCTGAGTGAGAACTCATCTACTTTTTCTTCTCCAACAATATTAATAAAAACCTACAGTTATATAATTGTACTATAGACAGACAAAAGGAATTTGATGTAAGTTTTTTAGAACCCAAATCCAAAAAAAAAATTTAACTTTGCTTTTCCAAATATTTGTTTAAAACTGGTAGCTAGGGGCTAGAAAGATGGCTCAGCATTTGAGAACACTGGCTGCTCTTTCAGAGGACCCAGGTTCAATTCTAAGCACCCACATGGCAGGTTACAACTGTCTATAAATCCAGGATCCAATATCCTCACGCAGACATACATGCAGGCAAGACACCAATGCACATAAAATTAAAAAAAGAAATTGGTAGCTAAAACCTGAGATATGTAGAAATTACAGAGTTTTGAAGAAAGTAAATAATAATATATAAAGAGCACACTTTACCCTAAAAATTAGCGTAAAAAATACGCAGGGAGGAAAGAGGACCATTTTTACATCAGTTTTGGCTTCCTCTATAACTCTCTTAAAAGGCTACCATAAATGTCCTCAAATTGTTTTCAAAATTATTGTTAAACATATTAAAACAGGTAGGACAAAAGCAAGGTACTTAAGCTAAAATGCATCTTCTTCAGAGTGTAGCATCAACTTCTTTCTCTTTGGCAGTCAGAGCACAAGAAGACCTGAGAGATCAAGATCATTATATTAAGAGCTGTACTAAGACCAACAACAGAAGAGTAAGTTACCTTAGTGTCAAAAAGATCTGTCCACTTTGTAGTTTCCCAAAAGGTTTCCGACAGAGTCTCCAAGGTACTTTCTCCTTCGTCTTCCTTTCCTTCTGCATCTCCAGCTGCTGCCCCATTGTGAGGGTGTACATGAAGAAGGTGGTCTGCCAGAGCACATCCTTTCCTGCAGAGGGCATCTACCAAGGTGGATTTCTGCTTGTCCATATCACTGGAGAGTAAATAAAAAAATTTTTCCACCTGTCAATTAAAAGTATTTCCAAGGGATGATTTCATTTTTAGTGCACACGTTCTTTTCTCTAAGACTTACCATGCATAAATTTTGTATATCCTTGTACATGTTTGTGTTACACATCAAATGAGACTGTTATTAGTAAGCATCAAAAGATTCATCATACATACAGGTGAAATGAGTTAGGGTAACTGTGCTTGGCTGATGCAGAATGCCACAGTAACGAAGAGTTTGAAAGATTATCCAGTTCTTTTCTCAGCATACACATTTTAATAAGGTCAGTATCTTTTAAGTCTTTACATTTAAAAACAGTAATTATATATATATCTATATGTAATGTATAGAAAGACAAGGTTTTTGTATCCACAAATGATATCATATATTAAATCAAGCAAATATCATGTTTACTCTGAGTGCACCAATAACTGCTTTAGCACTTAACCATATGAATTCACTTATAGTCAAAACAGTTTTATGGGAAAAGTAAGATGGCTCAGTGAGTAACAGTGCTTGCCACCAAATCTAACGACCTGAATCCAATTCTGGGAACCAACCAAGCGGAGGAAGAGAATTGACTGCTTTAAGCTCTCTTCCGACCTCTACAGGCACATTATGACATGTGTACACCCATACACAAACACAAAATAAACAAACCCAAAAGCAAGTCTATGAATAAAATACTCCTATTTTGCATAGGAGAAAGCTGAAGGACAAAGAGATCGAGTTCTTGATCATGGCCTCCAGTTAGAAAGTATCAGATGTAGGACTCCCAAGTTGAGCTGTCTGGTTCTGTGATCTGTGCTCAGTTTCTAGGGTAAATTGTCTTCCTCTGGGAATGTAAAGATTTTTTTCTAGTGCCTACGTCCATGCCTGGCATAGACTAGACACTTATCCATTACTGTTCAGTATTAGTAACTTCCACTCCAAGGAACATTACTGAGCTTACTTGAGGCATTATTTCCAGTTCATGCCAGAGATGTGTGAAAACAAATGCTTAAAATGCTGAGAAAATGACCACAAGGTACATGGCTGTGGGAAGATGACCAGTTTAACAAGAAGACCAACTCTGAAGGACCCATAGTAAAACGTGCAATGTGTGAAATGCACTGGATTCACAAGAAGCAGGTGGACAGTTACCAATTCAGCAACTTGGGGCTCTGAGGCTTACTAGCTCTGCATGCTGAGAGGGAGTATTAACTTGAACAGGTCCCTGGAACTGCAGAAAGGGAGCATAAAATGCTGGTGTTAACATACAGTTCCAGACTCGATGTTCTCAAGAGCTCCAAGACCATTTGATTTTGTGAGGTCATCTAAGAAGATAGCCTCAACATCATCTCCAGTGAAAATAAAACTAGTCCATAAGATACCCTAGTTTATTACCAAGAACAATAAAAGTTTCCTTTTTTATTTCTGAACTGACATACAACCACAAGTCAGGGGTTTCACAAACTCATATCTAGCTATCCTATGGTGTCACCAGAATGGCTCGATATACAGTTTTATTCCATAGAGCCATAGGGATGGGAAGGCAGTGCTTGACATGGGGCAAAATGCTCATTCTCTCTTTGGCCACCTCGTCCTTTTACCATTTTCAGTTGTCAGCCTGAACCGTGAAGTGGTAGCAGTGCTACACTGTCCTCTCAGCCCTCCAGTTCAGGTCAGTTACTTATTCAGTATTTCTTGTGGCAACGGCTTTATTCACCAGGTTAGTTTAGTACCACGCCTGTACCTCTCAACATATAAATGAAGGCAGAATTTGATGGGCCATAGCACACCTCACTCATCGGTTCATTTAATCACACAACGCTTGGCAAAACTCATTAATTTGCTATCCCACATGTCTGCCTCCCTCAGTAGATTATACTAAAACACAAATGATTCCTCCAGGTCCCAGTTTTAATTATTTTAAGTAGTCTCTCAGCATAAACTCCACATCCCAAGCTTTGAGGTCCTCTTCAATTTAATTCTAATCTTTGTAATCCTCTGACTCCAAAGAGGGCTCCATTACTCTCCTGTCTGGGTTCTAGGTTGCCCTGAATTCCACCAGTCAGCAAGCACATCCAAGGTTTAAAGAACTACCCTTCCTCTTCTATGTGGAAATGCCTGGACACTGCTTTAGCTAATCCAGACACAGAACAGCAAACTTTGGGTTCCTTCTTGAGGCATCTACTGTCCTGCTCACTTACTGCACGGCATCAAATGCCTGGTACCATTCTTTTCTGCTTTAGGACAGCTCTAAGAGTCAGGTAGAACAACTGTCCTCATTGTGGAGAAGAGGAGTGCTTTGGAACAGACTGAATCAATAAGGGTAGTTATTAACCCAACTGACTGGTTACAGCTACTTAGGAAGGGCTTTTGGGGATGAGGGAGAAGCTGGTGATCTATGCCTGTCAGAATAAATTAAGTTACCAACAGGACACATTTCTCAAAGTTTTGGCATCCTCTGATGAAATCATCGAAATCTCATATACAGAAATATTTTCTTCCTCTTTTCTACCTTAGTACTGACTTGTTCAGTCTGAATAACTTGTTAAGCTGTGAAGCTTTGCCCATTCAGAATAAGAGTCAGACTTCCTTTCTACAGGCTTTTAAAATTTTAAATATTTATAAAAATATTTACTATAGTACATCCCACCTGGAATTTTTTTGTTATTGTTTTGTATTTTTAAGACAGGGTCTCATTATACAGCTCTGGTCGTCCTGGAATTCACCATGTAGACAAGGCTTGCCTTGACTCATGGATATCAACCTGCCTTTACTTCCTGAGTGCTGGGACTAAAGATATACACTCAAGATTAAATCTGCCAATTTAATCTTTTGAATTAGATCAAGTTTTCTCAACAGGAAGTCTTGTTACTTTCTAAAGCACTTCTTAATGATAATTTACATATACCTGCTCAATAAACATGTTCTGATCAAAACTGGTTATCCCATCATGGCCATTGTAGCCACATTTTAGGAAATGATTAATCCTAATGGCCAAACAAGAAACTAAAATTTTTAACAGATCACTGAAAAAGATCATAAAACAGATAAAGATCATGATTATAAAACAGCATTTCTATCTGTCTCCACCTCTCTTTCTCCTCTCCATCTCTTTAAAGATAGGGTCTCACTGTGTAGACCTGGCTGGTCTTAACTCACAGAGAGCCACCTGCCTCTGCCTTCTGCATGCTGGGAATAAAGGCATGTGCTAACAGATGTGGCAAGCAATCTTGCCACTTTTTATAAAAGTGATTTAAACAAAAGGAACTCTGCATGGAAAAGAGACATCTAAGAAAGTATGATGTGTGTGTGTGTTGGTCTTTTTATAGGCTTAACCTAGTTATTTCAAAATCTCTAGAACTACATTCTTCACCAGCTACTTCCCTATTATTATTATTATTTTTGATAGCCATTTAAAGTCAGTGTTGGGAGTTTTTCAAAGCACAGAAAAACTTCAACTAAAGGGGGGAAAAAAAGACTAATATACATCTGACTCCCTTTAACCTGGAGTTATTTCTCCTGTAGTTATTAAAATTTAGAAAGCAATGGCCAAAATAGTAGGAAAAATAAATGGGCCTTATTACTTACTAAAATCTCAAAATGAGTCCTATCTTATTTTATATATACCTGAACTTGAGAAGATTCTATTACTACTTTAAAAGATTTTTTATGTGTATGAGTGTCTGCAGAGTTCAAGAAAGGATGTTAGATACCCCTGGAATGGAAGTTACAGACGGTTTGAGTTGACATATGGGTGCTGGGAACTGAGCCTGGGTCCTTGCTGCTCTACATGAAACAGTTGCGCCATCTGTACCTTCCAGAAATTCTATTACTTTACAAACTATATGATGTAATAACACATTTTAGAAGGCAGAGGGGACAGGGAAGGTAATGTAGGGCAAGGAAAATAGCTTAACATGTCACTGTCAGTTTCTCCTGTATCAGGACAAATACTGGCTTTAAGGAAGTAGGACAGCGGTGCAAACCAGCCTTGCAACAAACCAGGAGCCTGGCAGGAATATGACAAAGGCTGTGTCTTTTCACTGAGTAGAGTTACAGAGGATAGTGAGATAAAGCTGTGTTTTTTCAGGACCGTCAGGCCTGGAGAAGGGAGTCTCTTGACACTCAGAGGCAGAGGCAAGAAACACACTTAAGCAGCTCCTTTGTTTCCTTTGAGATAAAAATCAGTGCTGCTCATCTTCTTAAGAAAAGGGAAATAAGGTAAAGATAGAAAGAAAAAGAAAAAGCACAGGCTTTGAAGGTAGATCTCCAAAGGTGTGAATGCTGGTTTTCCCACTTCCTGTTACAGCATTACAGGCAAGCCATTCATTCTCTGTAAGCTTCACTTTCCTCTCTCCTGAGAGCTAAGCAAATATTCTATTTTACAGTGTCTGGAGGACCATGCATTTAAAATAATCAAAATTCCCTGTACATGATCACCATTTAATAAATAGCACATACACTTTCTAATATTACTAAAATTAAAAAATAGCATCCAAATAAAAAGTTTTAAAAATTACACATCTGGAAAATATGAAAGGGTACTACTAACCATGGACTATAAAGCTATTTTACTAAGTTTTATTCCACTTGAAAACTACTACTTTTACAATGATTCCTAAAACAAAACTATGACTAAAATGTAACACAAAGAGTTCTAGCAGTTTTGCATCCAATATTTTATGTAGAACATAGAACTTTTAAAGAAAATAGTATTTCTTTTAGGTAGTCTGGTTTACCAGCTACAACTATGAAATAATTAGGATAGTAAGAACCTGGCAAGTTAATGAGCCCCGTGTTGAAAGGAACCCATACAACGTAAGAAAACTGTGATTTGGGAGAGCTAGTAAAAGGTAACGGTAGGAGCCCACAGAAGAGTGAAGAGACTGAACCACAACAGGCACTGAAGGTCCGCGCACACAGAGCATCAAGCTGTACAAAAGCCAAACTATAAAAGCTCCTCTGTACTCCTCTCCAATATTAATTCCAAATCTCCTCCATAAAATTAAAGCCAAAAAGCTTTACCCTCATTTCATTTATTTCATGAGGCATTAAGAACTAGATTTTGTTTTTTATGCTATTGGTCAGTAAATAACTTAGAAGTGAATTTCTTGAGGCAATGTCTTCTCTACCCATCCAATATATATATCCTACCAAGGGCGGCACTGTTTGATCAGAACTATGAAGCTATTCCACCTGTAGAGTAATTGGTGGCGATTAAGCAAACTATTTCCTTGGGCTGTGTTTTAAAAGGCTGAAGAAAATTATGACATTTCTGAGGAAGAATGAATAAACTGTCCGTCTTGATTTTAAGCATATTACAACAAAAATAAAAAATCCTCAAAACTAGTCCCTAGTTTTTAAACAAGTAACTAAGAAATGAGATGCAAGAAAGATTATTTACTGGTTAGGTACTTTTTTATAGTAGCTGCATCAGGCCTGGGGTCAGTCTTCATTGCAATGTAAACTGCTAGAGCGGTCTGATCGATGTGAGAGATAACAGCATTGGCAGCGTCGACAATTTCATTAAGTCTTTTCATTCGCTCCTGGGTAGAAAACAAAGGTGTATCAATAAGTGCATTAAAACATTTTCATTTCTACTGTCCCAGCCATGAAAGTACACTATATCACTTCCTTGTAGGCCTCTGTGAACTCTGTGCTATGTTTTAATGTGATTTTTACAATTTCCAGTATCCCTGAAAAACAGGCTCAGGTGCGTCCGTAACCTAAGTCTATACTTCAAAACTGAAAATAAACAAATATATAAAATTTATCAAAATTTTTTAAACAAGGGTTTTTTTTTTAATCAAGGGAAATTCCTTTGTAGCATAAAAGATTTTAGTGATAACAATCTCTATTTTATACCATGCCACATGAAAAAAAATATTTTAAATTCCACAAAACTTCATTCATAAGCAAAATCTTTCTAAACAATCACTAAAATAAGAGGAAATAAAGATTATAATCAAGACTAAAATTATGACCACCATGGATGGTCTACTTAGTAATTTTCTCTTTTGTCAAGCTGTTTTTGAGAGACCTCCTTCTAGTTCATTCCAAACCTTCATGATTTTTAACTGATGATAACCATTATGTTTCTACTTCCATTAACAGGAATAACAGCTGGCCTATGGCTCGTGTTAAGGCAATCTGGCATTATTATAAAAACTTCGGTAATAGGGCTGGAGAGATAGCTCAGAGATTAACTGCACTTCCAAAGATCCCAAGTTTAATTCCCAGCAACAACATGGTGGCTCATAACTATCTAATATGACATCTGGTGCCCTCTTCTGGCAGGCAGGCACACATGCAGGCAGAATACTGCATAAATAATAAATAAATCTTTAAAAAACAAAACAAAAATAACCCCTTTAGTAATAAAGTAGTTATAGAAGGTGTTTAGATTTCCAGCTGTCCAGGACAACTCATCCTTTAGACTAAGGCCAAAATTCAGACCTTATACTTTTTCCAGTACTATAATTTCCTTAACCAGGCAAGTACTGTTTTCACACAATTACTGCTACTACAACTCAGTAGTGGCCAGTTCTTTTTTTCGGTTTTTTGAGACAGGGTTTCTCTGTGTAGCCTTGACTGTCCTGGACTCACTTTGTAGACCAGGTTGGCCTCTAAATCACAGAGATCTGCCTGCCTTTGTCTCCCTGGGTGCTGGGATTAATGGCATGTGCCACCACTTCTGGCTGTGGCCAGTTCTTAACGATTATCTTAATGACATATTCAATTGTGGGAGATTCATTTTCAGTAGTCAGGGAGAAAAGGCAGAGAGAGATGCACCTTTGCTTAAAAGATACAAACATTAGTTTCTATTATACAAAAACCAAATTTTTAAAAAACAAGTATATCCAACCTTTTCAGCATCCAATTGATGAAGCCGTGCAACATACAGAGGAAGGTACGCAGGATATGTTTCTTTTAATTCATTGTAAATGTCACTAGAGTCCAGCCTGTGTAAAAGAGACAAATTAGAGATTTTCAATTTAAAGCAAATTTCTGTTAAAAGATTTAACACTGTTTTAGGGGCTGGAGAGATGGCTTAGTGGTTAAGAGCACAACAGTCTGTAGCTCCAATTCCAAGGGATTTGACATCTTTATAATAATGCACATAAAATTAAAAAATGTAAAAAAAACATTGTTTTACAGTTCTAGTCATTAAAATATTTCATAAGTATAATTTAGTAATAAAGACTAGTTACATATAATATACACACCTGAAAATTACTTTAGTTAGAGTTCTATAAAACATTCAGATGAAAGTATACATCAACATGGCTTAGTGGTTAAGAACTCATATTGCTCTTAAAGAGGACCAAGACCCATGTTATATAGCTAACAACTACCTAGAGTATCAGCTCCAAGATATACAATAAATTCTCCTGGCCACCAAGGGTACTACACTTACTCACAAATCCATATTCACACATAAATACACATACAATTAAAAATAAACTCTTAAATGAAGAGAAACACTATGTTCCTAAATGGGGAAGCTGAATAAACTATGTCAATTCTTTCTGATTGTATTTATTAGGATAAAAAATAACCCACATTAACATCCAAGTAATAAATAAACAACTAGAAGTACAGATAGACCACGTCTGGGAATTCACTAAAAATATTCAAAATCTCATAGAATATAAAAATAAGATTTGCAAGAATTTTTTTATAGTGAAATATTTCAATAAAGGCCATTTACACTCTCCACCTTAGTACAAAGAACAAACCAGAGCCTGCTTCCTTCTTTCTTTTCCTCCAATCATACAAAAGAAAAACTAGTATATTTTGTCTGTGTGTGTGTCTCTCTTTGGTTTTTGAGACAGGGTTTCTCCGTGTAGCCCTGGCTGTCCTGACTCACTTTGTAGACCAGGCTGGCCTCCAACTGCCTCCCCAAGTGCTAGGATTACAGGCGTGCGCCAATGTGCCTGGGGGAAACCAGTATGTTCTACAGCTTAATCACAGACAGAATCATTTCCAGTTTTCATAAATTCTACAAGAGACCTTTGCTAAATCTATCAATTTCTTCTAAAACACGTTCTGGATCAACATCCTTTTCCGTTGTTTTGTCTCCTTTTGTTTCTGAACAGCCATGCTCATCTGGCTTTGTGAATGTTATGTTTAGATTTCCAACACCTTTGCATCAGCTACATTCAGTCTTAAATGTTTCACCAGACTGAAAATTCATGTTCTAAAAACAAAACTAAGGGACTAGAGATACACCAGTGGTTAAAGTGCATCTAGCTATCAAAACCTTCCTAGAAACTTATATTCCCTAACGCTAAGCAACCAATAACCTACTTTTGTCACTACAGAGGTTTCTGAACTGGACATTAAGAGGTGGTCTTTTGTGACTAGCTACTTCATTTAGCACAATGTTTTTTAAGTAATAACATGTACCAGTCCTTTTTTTAATGTCTGATAGCGTTAATGTTTTTTTAATGTGTGGACGTTAAAATATACTTTATTATTCACCAGCTACTGAACACTTGGTTTATTTCTACATTTTGGCAATGAGTAATATTTCAGAACACTTCTATGAACACTTCTATGTATATATACAAACCTGGAAAGAATAGGCTAATCAATCCATGTGGCCTCTTGAAGCACTCAGGAGACATCATAAAGAGATTTATTCTTTAAAATCCACACCCAGAGAGGCTAAGTAACAAGAGCTCAAGAGGCGGCACCTGGATATCTCTGGAAAGGGGAAAGATTTTGTGGGTGGACTTGGGGAGGGTGGAGATGAACACAGGAGTGATGAGGTGGGGGAGGTGGAGGGATACAGTACGAGGAGAGATGAGTGGAACTGGCGGTGCGTACTGGAAATGTAGAAACCTCGTACAAGGGAAACTCCCAGAAATCCACCAGGGTGACTCTAGTGAACAAAGGTTGCTAGGAATGGGGAATACAACACCTGAATGAGCAAGCATCTTTTGTAAACAACCAAGGATTCCAGTGTAGGGATGGTGACAACAACCAAGCCCCAAAACCTTTAACCTACAATCTGTGCTGCCTGCAAGATATGCTGGGGTAAAGGTGGCACAGAACTTGTGGGATTGGCCAACCAACGACGGACGGGTCCAGCTTGAGACACATGTCATGAGAGGCACCCCCATGCGATATTCCACTGTTCTCATAGATTGACATCTAGCCCAATATCACCAGAAAGGCTTCACTCGGCAACTGATGGAAACAGATGCAGATTCCCACTGCCAAAAGTAGACAGAGCTCAGGGAATCCTGCAGAAAAGTGGGAGGAAGAATTATAGGAGCCAAAGGGGACAAGAATACCACACACACACACACACACACACACACACACGCACAGACTCAACTAACCTTGTCCCACAGACTCTCAAAGAGATTGAACTAACAATCATGGAGCCTGAAGGGTTCTGCATAAATATATATCATGGTTGTATAGCTCAGTGTTCTTATGGGACTATTCACAGTAGGAGCAGAGACAGCTGTCTCTGACTCCTCTGCCTGTTTTAGGGACCCTTTCACTCCTACTGGGTTGCCTCTTGCCCAGTGTTATTGCAACTTGATATGCTATGATTAGTTTGATATCCCTGGGAGGCCTTGCCTTTCCAAAGGAAAAAAAGAGAAGTGGATGGAGTAGAGGGCAGGTGCAAGGGAGGGAATGGGAAGAGAGGATGGTGAGGAAACTGCTGTTGGGTATAATACATGAGAGAAGAACAAATTAAAAAAAAAAAAGAAGATGTATAAGGCTTCTGCCTGCATTGTAAGAAGCTTGTTGAAGTAAGTTTAAGGACTCTCTAAAATGTGAAGCATAATACAGTACATACATAACAGTACATATGCAAGCTGGTAACATGGTCACTTGGTGATAATTTTGTGGTGTACATAACTTATGTGTTATACTTTCACAGTGGAAATACTGCAGGTTTATACTACCATAAACACTTCAACAATGACACTATGAGGCTCTTAACATCAAGGCAATAGAACATTTTCAGATTATCATCTCATGGGGTCATTGTTGTAGACAGTCTGTGGTTGATTAAAATCCTATGTGGTGGACAAGTGACAGCTCTGTTATAATACTTCTTTGTATTTACTGTTCTTAGAGTTTACTAGGGGACCTTGATGTATAAATTTATGTTTTTCAATAAATACGGGTTTTCAGCCATTATTTCTTCAGCTACTTTCTCATCCTTCCCTCTTTCTCCCAGTACACCACTATATGTACTTTAGAACCCTCTGAGATCTCACATTTCTCTGAGATTTTGTTAGTTCTTTTTTTTTTTAAATCCTCTCCCCACTTCACTGTTCACGAGGTCTTCAGTTGAAATTTATAGATTGTCTTGCTCAGATGAAGTAAGTTCTTTAAAGACATTATAAGCTGTCATTAAAAAAAAAAAAAAATTCTGTCTCACCAACGTAATATCTAAGCCCAGGCTCTGGAGCAGTGGGGAAACCATATGCATTTATCTAAGTGACAACCACAGCTTCATGGATGAGAACTCCTTCTTTCTAATTGTTTAAGTTTTTAACAATGGGTAAGTATGCATTTGTGTGGATGTCTGTCACTTGTATTTGTGTGTCCACAAAGGATAGAAGAGGGTGTCAAAAAAAAAAAAAAAATCCATGGAGTTGGGAGCTCCAGATAGTTTGATCCAAACTCTGGTCCTCTGGAAGAGCAGCACATGCTCTCTTAACTCCTGAGCTATCTATCTCTCCAGCTTATGAGCTGAGCACATGAGCTGAGGGTACCTGCGGTCTTTATAAGGTGGAACTAAGCCTCCACTAATCAGTAAGAAGGAGTATGTGTAGAATAAAGAATGGTACAGCTAGTTTTTCTTACTGGAAAGTAAGGCACATAAAGACTGTATCTTGGTGGTACCAGTCTAAATCAAGATCTGGAAGGGAAAAGGCAGTGGTCTGTAGTAGTACTTGCACATTTTAAAAAAAAATGTGAGTGTATATGTGTGTGCAGTGAGCCAGGCCACATACCCAAAAGGATGTATACATAAAGTCTGCTAAAGAGGACTCTCCCAGTAAATCATCAGTAAAAGAAAACAACATAGGAAAGAGCAACTAACTCAACTATGCAGAAGAAAAGTTTTGTGTTAAACGGTAAGCTAAAAGCCTAAGAATAAACTTAAGGAAAGCAGTGATAAGTAAGAAAAGAGTATCTTTCACGTTAAAAAGTTTAAGCTGGTAAGAACGGCCTAACATTCTAATTAAGAATGTTGAGAACAACAGGTAACAGCTCAACTGCCAGCAACAACAGCTTTTTCTACCCTGTACAGTGATCTTATATTCATACCAGAAGCCAATTTGAAAAAGATATCAAGATAAATTTTAAAATCATCTAAACTAACAATTAGACTATACTATCTGACAGGAATTTTAAAAGTATGTCCACTAGGCCAGGTATGCTGGTATATGACTGTTATTCCAGCCTTTGGGAGATTGGATGATTAAGAATTCAAGGTCATTCTTGTCCAACAAGTAAATTTTGGCCACCTGGGATAAACCAAACACTGTCTCAAACAACCAAAACCAAACAAATAAGAAAATAAAGTTAAAACTGTATGTATGAGAAAGGGTCATCACACAAAAAGAGAAAAGCTATAAACATATGTTCTAAATAAGTTATTAAATATGTTATACTGCATTAATAGTATAATAAATTATACAGTCACTGAAAAAAACTATTAAATGACAAAGGAAGTGTCGACAACAAAATTAACTGGAAAAGTACATAACCACATACACTCCTATATGCTCAAACAGAGAGACAACAGATAACAAAAGCAACGGTGATATTTGGAAAGAAAAGGTATTTTTTTTCTTTTTTATGTCCTCCAATAAAATTCTCTTCTGAAGCAAATTAGAACAAAAATTTTACACATTTTATTGTCAAAAATATAAAGTATAAAAATAGGAAAAGTTTTAAAACCTGTAGTTTTCTCATTCAGTTAACAATTTTGAGTAAAGTCTATACACACACAAAAGTTATTAGTTGCCAAAAGACTCAAGGATTGAAATCCAGTACTAAAACCAACCTACTTTGTCATCCACTGAATTTTAAGATCTCGTAATGCTTCAGTAAACTCTTCTTTCAAATCTTTCTCTTTTTCTGAATCCTTTTCTTTATCTTTGCTGCCATTCTTAGTCTTTGTTGGTGGAGGTATTAAATAATAATGAACAGGGATCACATCCTAGGAAGTTGGAAGAAAGCCTTAGGTTAATAGACTTCATTTCACACACTTTTAAAATCATTTTCAAAAGCTGAGATTCTTGTAATATGAGTTGTGCCTGAGTTGCATTATATTGTATTCCAGATCTGAAGGGTCAAAAACATCAAAAAATATCAATCTGCAATTACAGGCATACCCACCCCCAACTTTAAAAATATGGAAGCTTTTTTTATCCATCCCTTTAAAACAAAAGAGGTAAGAAGTTTTCTTGAGTGTCTTTAGCATTCTTAGCTGCACTTGACACCGTGAGAGCAGTCTACCCTGTTCTTTTACAATTAAACCTGAACAGAGGAGTAAACAAGTTAAAACTAAAAGGAGAAAAAATTCTTCTCCTAGTAAGAGGACAAGTACCATTCCTGCACTTATAAATGCATGTTCAATCTAGTGTTAGTCAGACAATAAACTCACAAGTAAATACTTTCTGAAAGTTACATATGACACACACATAAATCAAACAATAAAGCATAGAGTGGTTGTTGGGTAAGAAGGGAAACCATGCAAACAAAGTGGTCATGGAAAGGTCAGTGAAGCTAAACGAAAACATGAATGAATCTGAATAATCCAACTGAAGAGAGGAAAAGACCCTCTCTTTTCCATTTGGAAGTTGAACAAGTACAAAAACCTGAATCCAGAATATGAAAGCAGTTATGTAAACCAAGAAAATGGGCTACAGCAGTGGAGTTTGATAGAACATGGGTAAAAATATGTAGATCCTATTTTAAATATATAGAAGCCTATCAAATATTTCAAGCAAGGCAGTGATTAAAGACTTTCCTTTTTAATGACTCGATTTTATATATATTAAAAATTGGGCTTATGAAAGCTGGGCACGGTGACGCACATTTGTAATCCCAGTACTCTGGGAGGCAGAGGCAAGCAGATCTCTGTGAGTTCGAGGACAGCCTGGTTTACAAAGTGGGTTCAGGACAGTCAAGGCTACACAGAGAAACCCTGTCTCGAAAAAATAAAAACAACAACAAAACAAAAAACTGGGCTTATGTTTTTGTAACTCTTGATGATATAAGTCTTGAGAACAGACCACAGAAGGGAAAAGCAGAGGTAGGAAAACAAGTCAGGAAACAAGCCTAGAAAACTCTACATTGTGTAGAACTAAATAGTAGGTTGTGGAGACAAAAGCAAGTAATAGATAGTCTTTGAGGTGTTTGCCAAGTGCTTACATCCATGGCATGACTAAGACCTGCAGGGATTAAGAGAATAGAAGAGAGTAGACCTAGTAATATTGCTGGGCTCAAAGATGCTCTAAGACAGGGACAAAACCAAAGAAATTTGGGATTTCGAAACATTGAGAATGACCATAAAGAGTGAAGTAGCAGAGATAGCAAATGGCTGAGACAGTGAAGGTGCTTGCTACTGAGCATGATGACCTAAATTTGATTTCTGGGCTGATCTGGTGCGAGGAGAGAACTGACTGATGCTAGATCCCACCCTCTCCCCCAATACAAATACATACACCACTCCCCATACAGAATAAAGAAGTTAGTTCACAGCAAAAAGAATGCAGTGATCAACTGCTAATCCAGATGAAAGATGCTGAGGAGAGACTAACTGGAAAATTTGGCTGTAAGGAGCCTGCCGATCACCTTGGCCAAGAGTAGTGTCCCAAGATGAAAACCAAAGAAGAAAGAGAGGACAGAGAAATAGACTTCAGTTCTTTGAGAAAGTTCAGAAAACATATACCTTAATTGGTTTGTCTACGGTGTATAAACCTTTCCTATAAATATATATATTGATTGGGAAATGGAACCAAGTGGTTAGACTTAGTTTCTGGCCAAAACTGATTGTCTTTAACTAAGTCATTTATTAAGTCAGCTTTTCAAATTCTATTTTTAGGTTTGTATTAAACTGCTAAGTTATTATCTATATTCACTTTAATGAAATTTCTAACATTGGAACAAATTTGTATTACCAAAAGGACATATACTGCCCTCACAGAAAAACATGAGTGAAAAGTATTTCAAAACCCTATTCCCCCCACCAAATAGGTTCTTTATGTGTAAGCACATCCATTTTAACAACATTCTGATGATTCTGGGGAACAAAGTGATGCAACAGTGTATGAGGAATTATTGCTGTAGCTCTGCTATTACTTCACTACAAAATAATAAGCACCATTTTTTCACAATCCATTTTTCACAATATATTCTCTGAGGTAAAGGGACAAAGGCTCACATACGGTCCAAGCTAGAAAAGAGAACAGGTCTGCTGTCGGGCCCGCTCCATTAGAACCCTGTCACCTATTGTCCTCCTTTCCTCAGCCCCACCCCTTCTGTTTATTGCTGAGACCAGGTATTGCAACAGAGAAGCCAGGTTGGCTCTGAATTCATGACTTTGTCTCAGAGTCTTTACTCCCAAACCCTGACAATGTTAGCATGCTCCACCATGCTCAGCTTTCTTCTCTACCGCTTTCAGGTCACTTTCCTGGGTAGGTATTGCCCCAGACAAAGCAAAAAGGTATTTGAAAAACCTGGCCCTACACAATCAAATTCTCACAGAATCAGCTTCCATCTCATGTGTTTAGCACAACTGTCTAAGAAGTAAGGATAAAGAGTCACCAATATTTACTTAGGTCAATATGGTTATTTTGCCTTTGGAATCAAGTTCTTCATACAGGGTGTTACACAAACTGTCCATTACCACTTGCCTGGCAGTCCCTACTCACTCTAACAGTAATGGGAACCCCTTTAGCTTGCCAAGCTGGGAAGCAGGAGACATTTCCACATAGAGAACTATGTTTTCGAAGGCAATTTGTCCCCTGAATTTCAAAGATAAGACATTTGTTTTAGTACAGAAGACAGAAAACGGAACTTAATGAGTAATATGTTAACATACGAAAAACCAAGCAATGCCTATAAAATAAGATCCTACTTCAAAAGCCTGGTAGAGAAGTTTACAATCTTAAAACAGCCAGTAACCAGCACAGTTAAAGTGTTGGCAAAACCTTATAGAACACTTCACAAGCCTTTTCCATTATTAAAATTACAAATCAATACTTTAAAACCCCAATCTAAAGAAAAATGGGAGTTCTTTCAATAAAACACTAATCAAGAGGAAAATGGGAGGTGTTTTAACTCGTAACATCATGATCATAAACTCTTTATTTAATATGCATTTTTCAACTCACTTTTTAAGAGTCATATGAGGTTATTTTAATAGTAATGATTTTGTAACTTAAATCATGAATAAGAATATGAATAAGATAAGAATGAGACTATTCATAGCAGAAAAGCTACAAAGTGTTGAACAGGAAACTTAGTATTTATAAAAGTTGAAAAATATTTAAGTTATCCATAAAGTATTTCAATAGTGTTCAAACTGAAGAATATTTTTCAGAAACTTAATATTACCTGTAAAAGCAGTAACTGCTCAGTTGACAACACACCATCACTTAGATTTACTTCAAAAGGCCCGATTTGAGTGGCTCAATTATTAAGTTATTAAAAGCTTTATACCGCTCAACTATTTTAAAGAATATCACTGATGCCATTTATGATTAAAAGTATCTATATTATTTTACATCAAACTGTATTTCTCTTTGTAATTTTATATTTGTTTTTTAATACAAGTCCTAGACCTGTCCTGTCCTGTGTACTTGTACTGATAAGAAGGAATGAACAGAAGTAACTCTAGTTCCCAAGTTTATTACACAGGTGACTCTAGTTCCCAAGGTTATTACACAAGCTTTATTCAGCCTCCAGTAATAATCATCTCATTCTTCTATTGTACCTTGTAAAACTTTAGCACAACAAAACTTTCCAGGCCAACTAAAAAAATACAAGTGGAAGAAAAGCCATGCCTAAACCCTTACTATGTTTTCCGGTTCCTGGGGAACCTTTCAGACTGTCTTCATGACAACTCGAAGAATTATAACTGATTCTCTCACTGCGATGCCTCTTAATTAGAGACCACTGAAATGCTAAAGGAGATCAGTGGCTCTTCCTCAAAGTGTCCTTTTCTCTGTACTTAGAGAAAAGATCTTAAGTTAAATGTGGTTCCATCAGTCAATACAGACTCTTACACGCTAAAGGAAACCAAGTAGAACCTTTCAGAGCATCAAATCTGTGTGTATTTTTATTACAGACTAAGGTTTTGGTTAGGAGTCCATATTTGCTATTTTTTTTTCTGTCCTCCCAAAACTAGGATAAATGTAAGAGCAGAAACTAGTTTATTAACAAAATCATTTTATTTAAAATGGTTTTTAGATTTTCATAGGTTTTTTTTCAAATTGTCTTACATTTTAAAATATTTAATATTTGTGTGTGTGTGTGTGTGTGTGTGTGTGTGTGTGTACACACAGGCAAGTGCCATGGTACACATATGGAGGTCAGACGACAACTCTCTTTCCATCATGTAAGTCCTAGAGATCAGACTCAGGTTGTTAGACTTGTCAGCAGGCACTTTAACCTACTGAGCCATCTTGTCAGCCCTAGATTTTAAAAATATCTAACCACTTTGTTCTCCATTGTTTATTACCACATTCATCTCTTTATGGCTCTGGATATGGAAAATTTCAAATTTTTGAACCTGACATTTTTTTTCTATAGTAAGAAGTGAGAAACAATAAAAACTGTCCATACCACTGGAAAAATAGGGGTTACAGTTTAAAAACCCTTTTATAGAAAGGCAATATGCCAATACTGCTTGTAGGCATTGACTGAGAGAACTATACTGCAGAATGTAAAGAAAGGAAACTATGGGAGAGATTCTTTAAAAATAAAGATTTATAGAGAAAAAAAGTTTAATTACTATGTAAATAAGGCTTTAAGACATGGTTTTTAAGAACTGACAATCAGTACCTTTTTAAATTTTCCTTGTCGTTTTGCTGCAGACTGCCCCTGGGAGTTAGAACGACATTCTGTAAGAAAACATGCATAATCTACACAGGATGGAGATACCACCTCTGCCTAACTTTCTTCCAGTTTAACATTCCATCTGTATGTGTCACAGTACTCAGACGGGTCAGATCTGTGACCAAATGGCATGCTTTTAAAGACAGCAGCACTGCCATGCCAGTTTTAAAAAGAAAAATGCACTCAAATGTGCCATTTTAAGGCAAAACTTCCAGCTTTTTAGTTAAAATATTTAGTGATCAAACTCCATTAGCATTAAAACATTAAAAAAACATTTAAATTTAGCTGACAGTCTGCAGAGTACGATTGTATATAGGAGGTCACGATCATTACACAAGCCTATGTCATCCTTTAAAAACAAAAACAAAAAAACCCCACTCAGGGATACTATGAAAGGCAGAGTGAAGTAAAAATCTCATTTCCTTTCTAACTACCAAAACGTAAGAAGTATAAAACTGATGAGGAAAGTTTAAATGAAGAACCCAATGGCAATTATACTAACTCTTTAGATTATTGCTATTTTCTTATAAACGACATTTCTAATGGTGGTTAGCTGGCTACAGTCAATTGCAAGCACTTGTAATTTCAAAATTGCCTCTAACAGTACAGTCAGAAAGTACTGTTTCTGAATTGTTATGAATTCTTTTCTGCTACACTTTTCATGAGAAGTGGACTTCTGAGATGTGCCATCTATCATCTGGGTGGAAAATTCAGTTGTAGTCCCACAGAAGCAGTTATCTACGTAAATCCACAAAAAGATCTATGATAATTTCTTAAATCAGTTCAAGAATAAAGTCCAGTATCAAGTGCCAATTTACTTCAAATGACACTGAAGTATGTGTAAGTAAGCAGTACACACTGAAATGCATCTTGAGAAATGTCAAGGTAAATAGCTCTTTCTAAGCACAAAACCCCAAATTATTCTTCAGTGACTGTGAACATATGACCTTGGTTGAACAGAGACAAGGAATAAAAATTAATTTCAAGATAAATGAGATGAGTTCATTCTGACAACAGCATTTTTAGATCCCAGTATTAGGTAAGGAGACTTACATAGTTTTGTATGAACTAATGCTAAATGAGAAATGCAAAGATGTAAGAATTATATTACACTAACATGATCTGTTATAAATGGTGAGATCCACATAAACAACATTATCTGCAAAATACTCTGTAATGAAAAGATGGAAAAACCTGAAATGCCTATAAAATTCTAATGAGTTATCTGTAAACTAAAAACAAAAAGCATCATTTTGAAACATAAAACGCAATACCACAATAAACACCTTACATTTATCCGCATAATTATAAAAGATCTCAACAAGTCTTCACAAATGTGAAAGTCAACATCCATTAGTAAAAATTCTCCAGATTGGTTTTTTCAAACAAATAAAGAGAATCTGACTTATTCCAATCTTTACAATATACTGGTCAAAATTCTAGGGCATGCTGTAACTTTACATATCACATTTACTTCAGCCAAATATGATCTGTATCTCAAGAAGATTAGGGACTGTGATGGGATAGGTTCAGGGCATAAGGCTTGTGGGAAAGAACATAAAATATTTTTAATGACACATTTAAAAGGATACCAAATATTAATTCACCTTCAATAAAAGCTCAAGAAAAAGGAAAATAACACTTATTCTATTCCCTCCCTGTGTGTCTTCTTTTCCCCCTTCTGAACCAAGGATTTATCTTCAAAGGGATGGGAAATTTAAAGCAGGTACTTTCAGTGTAAAACACCAGTACTTACAGCTTTCTTTCCAAGCTCAGTCTTTGACAATGTCAAGGAGCCTGCAAGGTAGCATCCAGGTCCTGCCCCCTTAGGTATTCTAATGAGAGAATTAAAAAGGGAAAAAAGTAACAAAAGAAAAAGTTTCACAAAAATACTTAGAGGAAAACCATCAAAATAATTCCATACTGAAATGTTTCCCATGTCCAAATTTTCAAAATTCAAATTGAGAAATAACTTCAGACTACAGTGATAGTAAATTATAAATCTAGATTAATATATGAACCACAATGTCATTCATCATTATCATCATCATCACTTACTTATCATCTGGTAAGGAAGTAACAAAGAATGGCTGGTTATATTTGGGTGGTAATGTCAAACTGCTGGATTTCTTCTTTCCTAGAAGTGCAAGGCTATGATTTTCATGAATATCTAAGCTCAAGGTATTAGACAATCTATGAGAAACAATAAATGGAAGATCTTTAAGACGATCCAAATCACTGATTTGCTCATGACGAATCTGTAGCCGAATTGTATAATCTCCTTTCTCCAGCTTCAAAGAATACTAAAACAGAAAACATTTGGAAAAAGTAAGTGTAGCTCAATAAAATGACAGTAAAAGAATAAAAGAGACAGTTCCACTTACAGAAAGTACAAGGTATGAGACATCTATATATGAAATGTCTAGGGTGCTGGTGAACAGGCAGAATTAACAAGATCAGGCGGCTTACTCAGGGTCACACAGGGAGTGAAGAATGAAGGCGCTTAAGTGAGGTCTGACCCCAATGCCCTCATTCTTTCCACCCTAGCATATCTACACACTCACATAATCAATGTTTATACATAACAAGGAAAACAATGAAATTTTCATTTATGGGTCATCAGAAATATGAAGTAGCAGTCAAAAAGGCAAAATGAGCTTCTGTATATTATGTAAAACAAATATCCATGTGTTTGGACATGTGTGACTTCTGGTAAACTTCACATTTTAACTGTGAAGTGTCACACCCCTTTATGATGAGAGGGAAAACAGGGAGCCAGTGGGGATCAAGGAATGTACAGCTATTACATTCCACCTTGCTCATGAATAGGGAAGCTGTATTTTGTAGACAGAGTCTTCTGAGCCAATGTGAAATGTAACTCAAGTAATGCCTCACAATTCCAGTCTACAGCAATGAGACTGATGCTTGCTTGACAGGAAAACTGAGATCACTCCTTAAATGATTAAATGCAAAAACTTCCATAAACAATTTAAACTATTCAAGAAAAATCATGAGCATTTCAGGAAAAGTATCTCATATTTCTTCAACTAAAGACAAAATTTCCAAGTAGTTACATGTCAAGAGAGATTTTTTTTTTTCCTTTAGTAACATGGAAAGCAGTGCCTAATATGCAGTTCAATGTTCAGTAGACTTCCACATCTGAAGGTAACTAATAAACAAACCACCAGGCTACTGATTTGCTAACCCTAGTATTCCACTCAGACCTTAGATCACTTTACAGTCTCCCGTACCTCACTTACTGTCTTTAAAGCTATGGAAGCACTGGGTAGGAAGGAGAAACACAACAAACAGCTGCACTGAAACTACAGGTCTAATCTAGTGGCAAAGTGCATGCTTCAGGATGTGCAAAGTCCTAGCTGCTGCCCCTTTTCCTCAACTGAAAATGTTCTGCTGGCCAGTGTTTATAAGGACCCTCCTCTAGAATGTAGGAGAAAAGTTGTCAAGCCTGTTCCTTAATAACTACAATAAGCAAAAGACATTTCTATAGGTGTAAAAAAATTGAATGAAAAATTATGGTATTTTAAAAAACTTTTTAAGTGTTTTACCTTAACAAAAATTTGGGGATTTATTAATTCTTTTACAATTTATACCTGATGTGGATAGGCATCGCCTGAGCCCATCTGTCTTTTGTTCTGGTCAAAAATAATCCACAATTGGCTGTCAAATTCTGATTCATATAACAATTCACAAAGAAGTGGACAACTAGGTGTTACTTCTCCACTCTTGGGCTATGAAAAAAAAAAAAGAATTATTGATATGTTTATATATAATATATAATACCATTATATAAATAACATAGTTTCAATGAAGTACCCCAAATACATTCTTATAAACACTTTTTTCAAAGTGTAGGGCAGCTACTATCTTGGCATAAAATAGATGCACTTTTGCAAACTTTAAAATATACAAACCTAGTGCTCTTCCTACATACCTACAAACACCTACACACACACACCTCAACAAATATATGTAGCTCTAACATATAGCCTCTAATTTCTTTATAAAATTGGAATGTAACTATTTACTAAAAACTACTATTCTGTAACATTAAAACTAAATTCACACTATGCTTCAAAAAGTAAGCATAACATGAAATGAACTCTTACTGATTCTAAAAAATCCCCTGGGTCCAACATTTACAATGGTCTCAATTACTTTAACTACTGATACTTCGCAGAGGGCCATCGGGCTAGGTGTTACAATCAGCAGGAAGCTGTTGTGGTCAGGACATGCAGTATCTCTCACACATGCTGAGTACTTGGTGGTACCCAGCAGCTGATGCTGTGCTCTTTAGGAGATGGCTGAAATTCTAGGAGGCAGGGACTCGTTGGAGGAAGATGGGTAGCAGGGGGCATGTTCCAATTTTTATTTACTGGTCCCCTTCTCTCTGCTTTCTGTCCTTTGAGAGTTGAGAAGCCCCTGATAATGTTCCTGCTGCCACTGTATATTGCCTGACTACAGGCCCAGAAACATTGAGCCCATAAAGCTAAAGAGTATGGCAGAGCAACAATTCCTTCCTTTACGTATTTTCCCCCTTTATTTGTCCTATCATCAACAACAACAAAAAAAAAACCCTCAATAAATTATGAACAAAAACTAAGTCACCAAGACAACCCATGTCTTTCCATCTGTGATTTCATAGTACATAAAATCAGAGTTTACTGCACAGGTATATTTTACTAGGAAACACTTACCTGATGAAAGCTATATGTCAGGACCATTTCATAAAGCTGGCGATTATTTGGCAAAACATCTCTTGATCCTAAAGGTCTGGTTTTTGCATTTACTGGGCTGTAACAAAACAACTGCATCACTGAATTAAGTCAAGACTTCATTTAATGATACAAAGAAAGCTAAACATACCAGGTTAGAGAACACTCCTAAAATTGCCTTTTACTATTTTAATTTTTTTACATTCATAAACTTAACCTTTAATATCAGTAATTGTAAGATTCCAAGGACCATTTCTGAAATCATTTTAAAAATTGGAAAATATCCCAGCTATATAATGTAAACAAATACTTCTTCATATAAAATTCAATATATATTCTACTCCCGTAGCAAATTCTAAACCTTGGCTTTGACACACTATACTTAGATGATACCCTCAATATGCACTGTTATAGGAGAACTAATTGTTATACAGATCATCAACAGAATAAATCTAGTGTAGAATTAGCCACAGTGTGTTGTTCTCTTACATATCATATGGTATTAGTACATTGCTAACTCAATGTTCTATGTCTTGTTTTCAGGTAATGCACTTTCCTAAATACAGAGATTATAAAAATGACAGGAAATCTTGATACTCAACAAGGTTTTCAAAAATAAATTACATGGATATCTCCTGTAAAAATTATTTTCCCTCTCATTAGCATTGCAAAGCTATAACATAAGTAAAAAAAAAATCATAGAAATAACCCTAAGACAGCATGAAGCAAAAGAAAACACAAGAGAAATCAGTGGGATAAAAAACACTGGTTGACAATGTTTACAAAGAGATTAGGAAAAACCACAGCCCAGCTCTACAGAACACATACATGCTCATTCTATAAATGCTGTCCACTTAAATTCAGTTTCAGAGAACTACCTCTACTTGTTAGGGCCTCTGCAGAGCAATGCATTAAGTTTCTGGAAAAGAAGGTATGTGATGCAAGTAGCAATGTTTTCAATTTGTTTTACAGTATCACCTTAGAATTTGTGCAAGCCTTTTTTCTTTTCTTATGTTTTGTTTGTTTTTGTTTTTCAATACAAATCATGCCAGTTTTCTTCAAGAGAATCAAGCTATTCTGATTGAGAACAGACTTGGGCCTTATGCGTAACAGTCTTCTTCATCTGTTATAGGTGGCATAGTAATGAGAATGTTATTAACCTAAATGCTTGCCTTAGGTAAAAAGGAGTTGTTTGTCCATTATATTAATATTCCTAACTAACTGAGACACTTATCAGTTAAATATGAACTTAGTACATATATGGCACAGAAACCCATGGTTCTGTTCACTCACTCATCCTTCCTTCTCTATCACCTTCAGCTAGAACAAGTAATTCAATGTAAAATATTCATCACTGTTGAGTGCAAAAAATAGAAATTGTAACTGTAGTATAAACCGTATAAGCCACTGCAAGACACTTGCTTCTAGAAAACAGAATATTAAAAGTAGGTGTAAAACTTCACATTATACTTTAGCTTTCACAATACCAATAATGACTAGACAGATAGATTGAAAAGGAGGTTGGGCTACCAAACAGCCCCTGGAATTAAACTTGGAATTGTAAAACTGAATCCAGTTAGACCAATGGCCATTGGCCATATCCTAACACACAAACAGACCTCATAAAGTCACCAGGCAAAGTAGCGTGGCCATGGAACTAGCAGGCTAATCTGAAAGATAAAACAGGCTCATAAACCACTGGAACCAACCTAACTACACATGGATTAACCTATACGAGCACAAGTCATCTGTAAATCTGAGCCCTTTCTGGGATTTTAAGAAGTGAGACAGTATTAGCACTTGAAAAAGTTATGGACAGAAAACTGATACTTTAACATCTTAGACTAACTTAAAGTTACATGAAAAACATGAAACAATCTGACTAAAAGTTCTTTCTGAAACTAAGTTTTTCTTCAGTCTACAGATGGAGCATGTTTAAATCTCTAACACTTGAAAACAATTCACAAAAAGATATATGTAAATAGTTATTAAGTGATGATCTAAATCAGTGCTTCTCTGTTAAAGAGATCACAGCTAAACAAATGATACTGCCTCATACTGTTTACCCATATTCAAAATAAAAAAGTCACGTTAACCAGTTTGGATGTCTCGACCCAGGAATACTCTGCTTTTTAAGAGTGCATCGCTGCCTTGATTCTCCTGGTTTTTTAGCAACTATATATCACAAAATTCTAGAATGACATTTTTATGCCAGGAGTGGAAAAATACTGATAACTGCATTTGATTCCCTTTCCTTACTGAAGTGAAAATGTTAAGAAGATAAAAGCAAGTCCCTCCCCATACCACAATTGTTACGAATACTCATTTCTGTGCACAGAACTTGCTCAGCTTCCTTCAACGTTGACAGCATTTCCTAAACAAGCTTCCATAGTATGAGGTGCCAATGATGTGCTGAGGCCTCCCACTTATCAGAGAATTTTCTGAAGACACTGAGGATAGGGTTTAGCCATGGCACACTCAAAATGGCGGCCAAGATCCCACAGATGTGGGGTCTCATACACTTTCACTCACTGGTCAGCAATGTCATTCGACTGGTAAAGAAAATGCTTCCTGATGGTTCTTCAACAGTCACTTGAGTAGCTCAGACAAATAAACGAAGTTTATTCTGGAAAAGTACCAGCTTAAGGTATGGATTTATAAACTGATCATATGGAAAGTCCTTTTCACGAGTCCATTAGCTCAATATCATAGTCTTCCACAGCAAACACATGCTGATGATTTCCACAGGGTCCAATATGTAGTAGATTGAGTCTTTGTACACAGCTGCTAAGCCCTGGATTCTAGGCACAGTCATGGGGGGTCAAACATCCCCAGTAGTCTTTTTGAGGCTCATAGAAGGGGCAAAATTCCCCTGTAAAACATAGATCTTTTCTCTGTGCTCCACAGCATTATGACACTCCAGTGAAACTGGCATGGAGAGTCATTCAGCAGTTCTAGCTGCTGTCATAGCACTCCATGGACTTCAGTGAGTTTCTTCCATCACCTTCATAAATACGCCCTCCAACTGCATACATTTTACCACAGCAATATACAAGTTTGCAGCCTATGCTGGCTCAAAGAAAGGATGGCTTGGGTATCCATCTGCTGGTGGAATGGTCACACATCCAAACGTAATTTTCTGTCTTATGATCAGTGGACACCTCATTGCTGCTTAGCCCATACCCTCCTGCAATGTAAATGCTGTTATCTGGTGATACACGAATCCCAACTTCTCTTAGGTCATTTGGTGGTTTGCATAGTTTAAACACTTCCTGTGACTATATCTAGACAAGGCACTGTTTGCTTCTTTCCTGAGTGTTTTGTGTGCAGCATCAAAACACAGGATCACATCAAAAGCAGAAATCCCATGTCTCCATGCTTAGCCACTGGTGTTGGATGGTCTCTTTTCCCCACAGCTTTTGACTACAGCCTGTGCAAATCCAGGTGGAATTTTCTCGATGAATGTATCTTCCATCAGAGGAAAACATATACATTTGGCAAAAATCTGTGGAAGGTATACTTCTCTTTCATTCTGTTCATATTCAAACCACCTTATAATGCTTTCATAAACATGCTCTTCCCAGTCTACACTTAAATTGTCACTATCTAGTATGCGTATGAGTTGGTCTTTTGTCAGCTGGAGAAACTCTTGCTCTTTGGTGATACACAGAAACTTTTTTATTGATATATTCTTTATCAATCTCCAATATGGTTCCTGATGGACCATAATGATCGGCAAAGACCTCAACAGAATTTTGTGGATCCAACTGTCTAATCACATACTTAGCAAACCGATCTTATATACAAGGAATTTGGAAGACAGTAGCTGCAGTGAACAAGGCTTGCACACTGGCCTCTGTCAGAATAACTCCATAGGTATAGGCATAATTCAATATTAAATACATTGATTCACCTTCAACACCAATGACTCGAAATTCTTTAGTACTTTTGGTAAGGCCACTAGTGAACATGGACCTGAAATAGGGGCTGATAGCAGCAAGAATGTTTCTATGACAGGAACATGTTTTCCTGTGATCCACTTCCACTATCCACTCTCAACTGTCCTTCATCACATACTGTTTTGAGTTTCTTAAGAACACTGCAAGCATAGGAGGAATCCATGGTATTGTGGGCTGTGTCTAATATGGAACCCCACTTTGTGTTGAGGAAGACTTACTTAAATCTACCAACACGGCATTTCTCCAAGGGGCCCCAGCTCCGGTTATTTAAAGAGGAAACATCATTGTGTTCAATATTTTGTTAGTATGTACTCCATACTGACTAAATCACTGCAATAT
The DNA here is from genome assembly GCF_030254825.1 of Meriones unguiculatus. Lineage (NCBI taxonomy): Eukaryota > Metazoa > Chordata > Mammalia > Rodentia > Muridae > Meriones > Meriones unguiculatus. Next base: position 34,341,918 of record NC_083351.1, read on the forward strand.
TACAAAGATATTCTGTTCATGATCAAAACATTTAAAAATGTTACAAAAAACTCTTAGCACAGGCAAATCCCAACACCTGGGTGATGATTACTCACAAGAGTTAAAGCACGTTTCTAAGGTGTGAACTCACCCCCACCTGCTGATGCTGCTGCATGGGCTTCGCAGGAGCACCCTCACATGCTGGGGATAGAACTAACCCTTGTCCTAAAGAAATGACACTACCAAGGTAATAGCAGCACAGCCCTGAGACTGGAAGATCCTGCTTCCACGGGGAGTTTATGGCATACACTCAGGAGGGAAATTTCTTCTAGCATTTTCTGGTACTGAATTTTTACAAACAATGGACAATGCATTCACAAAATAAAAATTGGACACCATCAATTTTCTTTGTTATAATACCTGAAATTAAATTTATGGTCTTATGCACGGCAAGTTAACACTACCGTCAAGCAGTTCCGTTAGTGGCCAGGTACCATCTGCAGGGAATTATATATGAGTACGTCACTGATGGGACTCTACTATGACCTTCCTACTTGGCAAGGACCTGTGGTGAATTTTGGTGGCTTTTATGCTTATTGTCTACATTGCATGTGCTACAAGCTCTCCTTGCTTTCACTATGCTGTTTATACTCGTAGCAATATAGTTTCACTTTGTTAGCCACGGGCAGGGCCAGGACCATGAAGGCTAAAAGCCCGGGGGGTGAGTCTGGTTTTTTCAGTACTCTTTGGAGGGATAAAACCTCTTTCCTCTCCTCTGTCGCTATCGATCCTCCAGATGTGATCATTTATCCTAGGGTATTTTATGAACCATAATCACATTCCTAGAGAAACAGCTGCAGTCACACTGAGTAAGTCTGAGGCATGGGTAGAACGCAATGGGTCCTGTTTGCAGGACTGTTCTGAAGAAGCTATGTCTAATCAACAGAGATTTAGAAAATTGGAGAAGCTCTGTGTCTGGCTGAAAGAGACTCACAACAGTTATTAGAAGAAAGACGGTATCAGAAAGGCCCATGGTACCAAGCAACCTTTCCTGATATATACTTACTTCTCAGTCTACAATTTAAAACATACTGTGACAGAGGGAGTCTATTTGATGAATAGATATATGATCACAAATGATTAACCTGTCTCTCACCTTGCATAACTGTGTAACCACATTTGCTGCCAGGTAGGTATGTGCTCATGTCTACAAGACATGCCTGGCTTGACATTTATTTTTGGTTTGCTGAAATTGTGCTTTGTAGTACAAAATATGGTTGGGGGGTAATTAACCCAGGGGGAGGTGGGAAAGAGGAAGCGAAATTATCAGGGGCTTTTCATAATGAGGGGGGCTTAGGTATTGCTCAGGCTGTGACTTCTTTAAATAAAATAACCAATGGTGTCACTGCTCAGGATAGGATTGTGATTGTTTAAATAAAGACGTCTTGAGCTATTCAGACCCACTTGCTTCACTTTCTGCCGATACCCTTTCCAGTCTCAGGACCTGAACCCTTGAGCAGGATTTGGTCTCTGGCACAGCTCCTCAGTCCTTTTTCTTAATTCCTTGAATTATCCAGGTTAGCCTTGAACTTGTACTTCTCCTGCCTCAGCCTCAACTGTTAATTTGTCTATGTCAAGAAGTGAAATGGTCAACAGAGTAACATTAGTGATGCTGCGATCAGCGAGGGTAGAAAGTAATACTGAGCTACTTCTGGAAACCTGAGAGGATTCCTAAGCAGTAAAATTAAACTGGATTTTTTTTTATTATTATTGTTAGCATCACATGGATTTTTAAAAAAAATTTAAAAAGAAGAAAAAAACAAACAAAAAATTATTCCCATTAACATTCAACTTTTGTTTAAAACAATGAGAGATACCGTAATGTTTGGACCCAGCTCTTCAAAGTTATGCAAGGAGCCAGATCTTCATACTTTAAGGAGGACTGAACATCAAAACGATTGATCCCTTCAGATGCATGCTACAAAAAAATATTTAAAAATTAATTTCTCAAATTTTAACAGATAATAATCTGTATCTAAAATAAGTTTTAAATACCCATGAATGAATATAATCAGATTTATAGATTGGTTTCTAATTAAGGCTTATATCTACCAAAGCACTTATTTTTCATAACAAAAATGACAGCAAAAATAATTAGAATGTTCGAGTACTTACAATGTTTAACTGTGGTGCAGTACACACTATTCCGTGGAATGATATGGTATAATCAATATTGACATCACTGAGACTTGCCCACCAACGAGCAATACAAAATTCAATTGCTTTCCCACCCTTAAAATAAAAATAAAAAAGTTAAAGAATGAATCTGTTAGCAGGGCATGGTGACACACATCTATAATCCCAGCACTCAGGAGGCAGAGGCTGAAGGATCTCTGTGAGTTTAAAGCCAGCCTGGTCTACAAAGTGAGTCCAGGACAGCCAGGGCTACACAGAGAAACCCAGCCCCAGAAAACAAAAAACAAAAACAAAAAAGAATTAATGTTTTCTAATTCTTCCTTATATTACCAAACATGATCTGTTCCCCAAAAAATTTTATTTGTATTAAAACAAAATATTTATATTATCTATTTTACTTATTTATATATACACACATAAAAGAACCCTAGGACCAATTTAAAGATAACTAAGATTCATAATGAGAAGAAATATTATAAAATTTATAAAGCATACTCAATAGGCATGAATGAATTTTCGTTTCAACAAATTTTGGCAACTGAAGTACCAATAAAATCATGGTTACATCCTTCTCTTAAGAAACAGTACATTTAGAGATGAATAATGCTAACCTTGCCCTATATAAAAGTAAGATAAGAGATACAAAAACAATATAGAAAGAAATGAAAACCCAAAAGAGCAAGCTCAGCAAGCACAAAAGCACATTCACCTCTCACACAGGAAGGACTAGCCATTCCTAACAGGTAAAAATGGAGACTGTAAACAAACTATAGATTCTTAATAGTAAGACTTTAGTAACATAACAAGTGCCCTGTAGAAAAGTCTCACATTAAGAAAATAATCTGCTAATAATGTAAATAAAATAATGTGCTAACAATGTAAATGAAGCTCCAAATTATAAAGTGGCACAAGATCAGAACTTTTCTTTGACTGAAGTATCTAAGTTAGAGAGATATGAATATTGGTTGAGGTACAGTTCATTTACAAAAGACTTGGCTTAGATGAGTTCCATTACAGCACTTTAATAAAGGGAGAATAGAGGAGGAAAATTCACTTCTGAAACAAAACTTAAATTTTATTTTCTGGCATAGATTCTCACTATATAAATCAGGCTGGTCTAGGAGAGCCTCCTACTACTTCTGATTCCCAAATGCTAGGATTACAGTGAAGCACTGGCTTGGTTTTCACTGTTTTTTAAAGACTGATTTATTTTTATTTTATGCATATGAGAGTCTTGCTTGACTGTGGTGCTTGTCCCAGATGGGCACGAGAGAGCCCTTGGAACTGGTGCTACAGATGGCTGTAAGCTGCCAAGCAGGCACAGTGAGCTGAAGCAGAGGCCTCTACAAGAGCAGCGACCACTCTTCAGGCCCAAGCCGTCTCTCCAGCCCTGGTTTTCAGTATCCTTCATTAAATTATGATCATCCTACCTTATCTGACAGGCATGAACAGAATTTAAAGCTCTAACATGCTCTAGATACAACCTATAACATCTTGTGAGTGTTCTGGATTTTCCTGTCAGGCAAACTTACCAGGACAGGAAAGGCTTCAATCAGTGTTCCTTTTTCTGGAAGGGAACAAAACTTATAAAATTCATGACTTCGATACGCTCTCTGCTTCACAAGCTGTACTGCATGAAGGACAAACTTTGCTGATACCTCAGAAGAACATGAACACACGGTAACTTCTAAAATAAAGAAATTAAATTTTAAACTGGCAAGAATTAAAATGCTCAAAAAATAGTTTTTAAAAATGTTTACCTGTTTACAGAATAATAAAAAGTAGAATAACATTTTATTATTTTTTTAGATTTATTTATATTTTACATATGTGGGTATTATCTTCATGTATGTCTGTACAACATGTGTATCACTGGTAGCTGCCAAAGAGCTCACTGGATACTCTGGAGCTAGACTTAGAAATGGTTGGAGCCTCTGTGTGGGTGTGGGCAATCAGACTCCAGTCTTTCTGGAAGAGGAGCAAGTGCTCTGAACCATGCTTCTCTCCAAGCCCTAAAAGGTTATTTTCCAAGGAAAGCTGCAAGCTTCCATGAAACAAAAAAACAACGTATGTGTGTAGATGGTATTCTATAAGAAATAAACCATTCAGTGGACAGCAATCCTTACTGCAGACACTAGGAAAGAACAAAGCTGTTTCTAGATCTACACACAATTATCAAAACTAGGGCTTAAAAAAAATCTCTCCTTTCTATTTTAATCAGAAAGAAAATTAATTCCCAGTAAAAATAATTATAATTTTAGAAATTTATCATGTCTAGTCTTTTACTCTTGTATGTATTCTGATTTTTTTCCCCAAAGTATTATCATCAGAAACACACCTGCTTAACTTTATTGTAAGGCTAGAGGTAAACCAAAATCATTAGCCAAAATTTAAGGAACACTTGCTCTAATTTAAGGGCACTAAAGCAAGGTTCAGTTCATTTTGGTTCTCACAAAACAAGAAACACAGAGGGGAAATTAATCAATTGCTATGAGTACATATATCATGTTTTGACAAAACTTTGATCTGAACTAGAAGCCATCAGAACACTGTGGAATTATGTGGGAAGATGTTCACTTTATAGCATTCAGTAATGTTTTGTAACAATAACCACCACCCCAAACCCCATACATGTTTTCAACAACTAAATACATCATAAGATAATTACATTTTTTCATTCTTATCACTAACCAAAATTTTTTTTAATTAAAGGAAACAGATTCTGAGGAAACTACAAAGGCCAGGCAGAAACAAATAATTTCTCTGAATTTATTAGAGCCTGAGCTATACAAGCTCAAGAGGCCCTATATAAATACTGTAGTACTAGGCAACGACACAACCTGACCTCAAAATAGTCCACAAAACAACTCACAATTATAGACGCAAACAGCTTTCTGTCACTGAGTATACCAAGTTGCGACGAGTTACAACCTTAACATAGACAAAACACTTTCATAATTGTCAAATCATACAGACTAAGAGGGAGCAGTATCAGTTAAGACAGAAATTCATCTAAGTATAAAACAAGCCATTCCAAGTAGCACTAGCATATGAAAGGGTCTACACGTGAACCTAGACCTATTCTCCAAAGCTGGGCATTCCCACGACTTCATGCTTCCTCTTTCTCAAAAGTCAGTCAGAGCTCGGATAAAGGTCTTCTATAGGAGAAAAGCCCTCTAGAAGCAACCCTCCTCCAAGGGCCTAGAACAGACTTAGGATATACAAAGACAGTAGTCAGGAGTATCTCCTGAGACTCCTCAGAAGGAAATCAATACAGCAATAGTGCATCATTACCACTGTGCAAATTCTCTAATAGAGATTAAAAAGAAAAAATCACATACAAATTTTACTTACCAGCCCAGGTTGCCCCCTCAGGAACCTCGACAAAATGTCTTCGAATCTGACCAGGTTTAAAATGTACATCTGTAAAGGCTAGATCATAATGTGATGACTCATTTACTCTGAAAATTTAAAAAAAAAAAAAAAAAAAGAAAGAAAGAAAAAAATTAAACATGATACTTTAAAAATAAAGCTATGTAAACAAAAACTCACAGACTCTCTAGACGCCATCCAACAGAGAACAATTTGCTAGAAATAATCTCGGGGCCTTGCAGTGATAAACAGTAAGCACAATCTTCCCTCTTCCTGTACCACAGCAGCAGATATAACCTGACAGCGGCTCACAAATGACTCTACTCAACTATTTTTATACCTTGTAACAGAAATAGTAAAAAGCTTATGCTGTCTCACAAGACTCTCCAATTACCAGACTCTCAACTACTGATTTCTAATTTTGTTTTTGTTTTTGAGATAGGGTTTCTCTGTGTAGCCCTGGCTATTCTGGGACTCTTTGTAGACCTGGCTAGCCTGGAACTCACAAGGCATACACCTGCCTCTGTCTCCCGAGTGCTGGGATTAAAAGCATACGCCACCACCACTACTACCAGGCTGGAATTTCTAAATATTAAACTCGAATTATATTTTGTGTCAGTAACAGTCTTACAGATGTGTAAGTGAAACATGATTCAAATGCTCCAAAGACAAACTACTTTCATAAGAAATCAAAGAAACATAAACATCAAATGTGTAACTATATGGGGCTGGAGAAATGACTCAGTGGTTAGGAGCACTGACTGTTCTTCCAGAGGACCCAGGTTCAAGTCCCAGCACCCACATGGCAGCTCACAACTGTCTGTAACATAGATGCAGGCAAAAAAACAATGCACATAAAATATAAAAATAAAATTAAAAAGTATTAATTAAAAAAAAAGAGGGCTGGAAAAATACCTCAAAGCTTAAGAGCACTGGCTGCTCTTACCGAGGTCCTGTGTTCAATTCCCAGAAACCACATATGGCGGTTCTATAAGGAAATGTGTTAACTATATGTTATGGAAATAAAGTACATGCTGCAATTACAGTCTTTAATTTTACAATCAAGAAATGGGTACCTACTACGTATGAGACACTACTATTTGTAGCTAGAAATATACCAATGAGTAAAATATAACCCTTTGCTCTATAAAAACTGATGAGGAGAAAAAAAAAAAACATTTAATGCAACAAGCTCCAGAAAGGGAGTGATAGCAAAAAATAGAAGAAGGCTTAGATCTTAAAAGTGAGCCTGTAGATTGTTGAAAAGTCTTAACTAAATTCCCACTGAACTTACACAAAATATATAATGGAGAATTTAACTGTGATGCAATTTCCCTGTGCCTGACATGATTTAAACTCAATCTCCTCAATTTTATGCTATAGACCTCATTGGCTGAAGCCTATTTCGTAATTGATATTTAATTCAAATAATCCCCCCAAATGCATTAATTTAGAATGTGTAAGATAAAGCTTGTATCCTCAGAGGACTCACAATGAAATGATATAAATTAAATTTAAGACATTGGAAGACATTAGCTGAGGGCTGTCAGGGTCTTGTAAAAAGTGTTGCTGTATAGAAAGAAGGAACTCTCAGTGGACTTGGAAAGGGGCAGGGTGGAGATAAGGGAGGGAGGGTGCGAGTGGGAGGGAATGAGGGAGCGGGATACAGAGTTAATAAAATGTAACTGATAAGAAAAAATAAAATTATAAAAAAAAAAAAAGAAAGAAAGAAGGAACCCCTTCACCTAGGATGCCCAGAAATAAGTCTGGTTATTTAACAGACAGGCAAAAGAGGCAAAGAAAACAAAAATACAAATGCATACATAACTGAGGAAACCAGGAGTGTCAGGGCAAGGAGCCAGCTAAAAATGTGTAATTTAGTATAATCAGACACAGGAAGCTGTCTGGGATTCCGAGTTGTAATTGTGGGCTTTTTTAAAGAACGTAAACCTTATCCTTAAGGAGTGCTTCTGATGTGTTTGAAACAGGACAAAATATTATCAAAGTTGTAGTCACTAACTCCAGGACGGTTGACATAGAAAATATAAGTTTGCAAACAGAAAGTAACTAGAAAAATCAGAAGAGTATAATCACAGACACAGGAAGGTAAAGTAGGGTGGAATGGAAGAGGATGAAGACTCACTACCGAGTAAGAGAGAAACGGGGTAAAATAAAGTGGAGACAACCTCTCAATGGGGCAATATAGAGTCACTGGTAATCTGGGCAAAGACACTTCAGTGGAAGGTAGACAGATGCTAGATACCCTCAACTACTTATAATGAACAAAGACATCACAGCTAACTACACACCAACTAGACTGCTAGCTAGAAGCAGAACCTGTTTACCTGCTTCTGTCTTAAATCTTTCTGGTAACTTGCTTCTGGGCTAATAATCCTCCAAAAGTCCATTTATACATGATAGTGAGCTAAACATCTTACTTACTTTGCTGCTATAACTGCAGTGATTGGCACTCTGAATAGAGGACCTGCATTGGGGGATGCTATATCATAGCCACATACCTTGAAGAAAAAAATGGCAAATTTCAACATCCACACAAAAGGTTGCAAAACGGGAAGTAAAGGGTGTACTGTAATCACAGAATAATCTAACGTTTAAAGGTCCTACAAGTAAATTAATACCAGATTACTGACATTAGTTCACATAGTAACCCACAATCCAAATAATCACATAGCAAACCATGACTGAGATGAACAAACAATAAGGCTTATCTAGTAAAAAACCAAAACAAAAGCACTTTAATTACTTTCTGCAAATACAAACTAATACTTAGTATCATAAATACTTTTGGAGGTAGAAAACTTAGTTATGATATAACACTATTTTGTGTTTATTTACAACTACCATGTTTAACAAATGTTTTGTCTAAATAGTAAAGCTAACCACAGCACAAATTTAGCTGCACTGCATAATTAACAAGGTGGAAAGGCCTGATCAACAAGGCTTTGCTGTATGTATCTTCCCCTAGCCTTCTTCATAGAAGGTTGCATATAACTAACTGCTTAAATGGACAAGTATTGAGACAGTTGAAAAGCAAGAAAATCCACCAAGTAAAAAAAGTATACAGTTGTTTTTTAATGAGAAAACACACCGGGGATTGTTCACTTAAGAGGTAACTCTTAAAGCATTTCAAAGAGCAAAGAAAAAATAATAGTTAGGACAATACCTCTGTATAATGTAACCCTTCTCTTAAGCCCCTGGGATCCACACGTATGTTTATGTGCCGACACTGATTCATAAGTTCCAAATGGCTGGGACACTGAACCCAAGATGAATTTGAAGTTAAAGCTAAATGAAGCTGAAGGGATATTTTTTCTGAGTTTTCTGGCATTAAAGATAAATAGAAAATTAAAGTCAGCATTTCCCCCTTTTCCTGGGAACCATTTTAAAAGTTCTATGCTCTGTCAAGAAAATTTAGCAACGGAGTCTGGTCAACTGTATCATGCATTAGACATGACACCCAAATTACAACCTAAATAAAAACACAATGTTCCTTTTATTTTAGTATCCTTGTGTGAGATTCATACACATTTTCATCCAACGCTGATAAAAACAGAAGTTTCGGGCTAGAGAGACTGCTCAGGTGTTAAAAACAGAAGTTTAGTGGATATTTTGTATCACTGCAAACAATGAATAAGCATCTGATAAAACAAACTGCCATATATACAAGGACAGTTTTATTTATACTTAATTGAGCAGCTGTGTCCCTATCCTCCTGCCCCCACCAACTGCTTCTACTTCTAACACTCACCTAAAGCTCTGTCTTCTATCCAAGGAATGAGATGCAAAGAAAAGGAATCTGTACTTTTTTTTTATAGTTTTAATAAAACTATGGGCCACTGAAGGCTTGGGCATACCGTTTTCCTCTATACTTAAGATGCTGACTGCGTTTCCATGGTACTGGGATTCCTAATTAGTACTTTCCATCAAATCTATTAAGTTTTAAAATAATCGCTTGTTAATTTGTAGCCTCCCCTTAGAGCAGTGGTTCTCAAACCTGTGGGTCATGACCATTTGGAGGGATAAGTCAAACAAATCTTTCACAGCAGTCTCCTAAGACCACCAGAAAACATAGATATTTATATCACAATTCATAACAGTATAAAAATTATAGTTATAAAGTAGCAACAAAAATAATGTTATGGTTGAGGGTCACTACAACAAGAACTGTATTAAAGGGTCGCAGCACTAGGAAGGTTGAGAACCACTACTTTACAGTATTAGACAAGCAGCATTCTTCTTTTATTTACCATTCATTTAAGCCACAAATATAAATGCTTCTACCTATTGCCAGCCCTGTACTGACCTGTGTTCTCTGGAAATACAGGCTCAATGCCAACACCATGATCTGAAGGAGCAGCCACCTGAACAGGATCTCGGAGGTAGATGCCACGGTTATTTCCAACTGTAACTGTAAAACCTAATCTGTTAGCAAATGATGTATTCTGAATGAGGTAGTCATAGGCTTTGTCAACCTAAAAGAATATAAATGGTAAAATGTAAGTGGCTAGGTCAAGAAAATATTTTATTACAAATTATGAACGTAATTTCAGCTGTAGCAAAGCTAATTTCTGTATTCATTTCTCTAAACTAAAAATACCACAGTTAAAACAGCAACCAGCTGGGCAGTGGAACACACCTTTAATCTCAGCGCTTAGGAGGCACAGGCAGGGGGATCTCTGAGTTTTGAGGTGATCCTGGTTTATAGAGACAGCCACGGCTACAGAGAGAAACCTTGTCTCAACCCTCCCTCCCTGAAAAGACAGCAAACCCAGACTTTTAAACAAAATACCATTCTAATCATGACATGATGACCTTCCACTTCAGTCTAGATTTACAATTATTATTATCACGTGATCCAAAGCCACTCACTTACACGTGAGCAAACCAATGCTTTCTCTTACCATTTAAATTTCCAGTGTCTATAAACCCTCAACATTTCTTTGTCTCCGTGCAGTTAATCTCTTTTCCCTACAAAGCATCTCTGTGGCCACGTCTAAAGTTTAGACAGGCTAAATCACCCTCACAGAACTGTCTCAATACGTTATAGTTATTGTGTGCAAAGACAACAATACCTGAATAATTCCATGTCCTTGAGCAAATACTTCTATATTGTCGGCTTTTATTGCAGTATTTTCTAGAGCTCTTCTGACTGAGTGAACAGTATAGTCAACATTATTTGCTTTCAGACCTAAAATTAAAAACAAACAAGAAAGTAATGTTAATGAACTCATTAGCTGAAACACCTCCCATTCACCAAGATGATAACATGTATCCTCTTCTGCTGTCTTCTTTTAACATTCACTTTTGAATGTTTTCTTAAAAATTAAATAGTTGATTTAAACTGCTTACATCACACAAATACTTTAAGAAAAAATTCACTGCATGCCAATCTCCGGTCACATAAATGATATGGATGTACCAAGCAGACAGCTTACAAGCACTCAAATGACTTTTTAAAGAAAAAGTTGGTATGTTTAGAACTATGGTTGATGACAGCAATTTTCAACTCAAGGGTATTTTATAATCACCAATGGAACTTCAAAAAATAAAAATAAAAAAACACCACACAGGTCAGATCAGAATTTTTTCTTTTCTTTAGGATTTATTTATTTATTTTTTATTTATACAGTATACAGTATTCTGCTTTCATGTGTGCCTGTAGGCCAGAAAGAGAGCACCAGATCACAGTATAGATTGTTGTGAGCCGACATGTGGTTGCTGGGAATTGAAACCAGGACTTTTGGAAGAACAGCCTGTCTCTTAACCTCTGAGCCATCTCTCTAGCCATAGATCATAATTTTCAATGACAAGGTACCAGGTGATTCCAGCATGTAGCAATATTTTGAACACAGAAGGCTATAGCCAACATCTGCCAGCCTATTACTCACTATTACTGGATAAATATTATAGTATTTTTTGTCCTCCCAGAACTCATCAGACATGTTAGCAGTAAGATACTGTAATGTGTAAACAAAACAAATAGGTACTAGTACTCTGTGATTCTCACTAAGAACCATGTCCATGAGAACCCAGAAGGGATGAAAGACCATTAAGAACAACTGGTAGATAAACTGAGTCTTGGAGAATGTATGAGCTTTCAGATCTGAAACATGGCAGAAAAGATTTGCAGGGAAGAGAGCTAAATAATCAAAGACATACAACCTTGAAATATTTGGTGAGTTTAAAGGACTAGAAATAAGTAGAAACTATTTCTATCTTGAGGTGAGGTCTGACTTACCCTAGCATGTGATATGGCACTGACTGGGGCTTGGAGGCAGACTACTTCTCCCCAGTGTAGCTTATTCATATTGGGCAGAGGAGAAAGTCTCAGGAATCAGAAAAGAAGTGAATAATAGGAGGAGGACACTCTTTGAGGCAGAAGGTTGAGCCCTATTTAATACTACATAGCAATCATAACCTGGTAATGTGATATTAACATTTTGAATTTGTTTATAGTCTGCCTTTTGCAATAAACCCCATACCATCAAAGTACATTTTATAATTTACCCATCCGTTTAAGCCCCAGAACTAAAACTGTTGGTTATTCATGACCACAAAGGGCCAGGGAAAGCCTTCCCTGCTGTGGATTCCCTTGGTAAACTTTGTATACTTTGCAGGGACCTGAAATCAGACTCCTGGAGAAACTGAGAAGCTGAAGTCACAGAGAAGGCAGCATCCCCCAAAGCCTCAGAAGCTGCTGCATCTGACAGGGAACTCAGTGGCAGAAAGGCATGCTTGTCTCTGAGCTCCACCTAGAGCCATCTCTGTGGCAACAACGTATAAACTAGCCATTCTTCTCAGGCAGGGAGCTTTACATTGTCTGGCACTGCTGGCCAGGGACCAGGACCAGGAATCTGTCCCCTTAGTGAAGTTCACAGTTTATTTGAGGAAGGTTGTTTCCTTTAGTCCAGAGTTCAAGTCTGTGTAAACCCCTTGATGCATGAGTCAACAGGCCACTCCCCGACACTTCTCTAACTGTCATAATGACATTTCCAGCCTCTGTCATCTCCAGCCATTCAATAGGACCCTTTCCAGATAAAGCTAATTTTAGGTAAAAAGTCTAAACAAAAAACCATAAAATCCCTGAACAGGAAAACCAACCAATTCCAGAGCATGAAACTCACCAATCCCTAAACTCCTCCAAGCTCAGAACTTGAAATCCCAATAATCTTCACCTTGGAAATCTCTGCCCTAGAAAGCTCCACCCCCTACAAAAATCCTATATAAAGGCTGTGTGTGTTCAGTTCCCTGTTGCCTTCTCCCAGGAGCAGAGGCAATCACTTCTGGATTAATCTCTCTATTCCCTGGACCCTCCAATAAATCTTTTATGAGATTTGCTGCCTTGTGTGACTCTCACTGGAAGAAGCCAAGGGGCAATGAAGAGAAGGAAAGAAAAGAAAAAGTGTAACAGGGCTAAGGCTCCTGAGTTCTTCAGCTCAGCTGGGAATACCCTCCCCTGGAAGCTGCACCGCCTAGGTTCCCATGTCTCAGGATGCCCTTCTGCTGGGATACCTTATCTCAGAGCTGTGTGGTTCCTGGGCCTCCCTGTCTCACGATGCTCTTCTCTTGGGACACTGTCCCATCTCAGAAAACATAGTCTACCATTAAAAAAAAAAAAAAAGTGAGTGTAGTATGTAATATACTTACCTGAAAGTACCAGGGCAATGCCTCCACAGGCATTGGGGGAAGACATTGATGTCCCATTCATTAGCTGAGTGCCCCTCAATGTCCAGTTAGGCACAGAAGCAATGGCACCTCCTGGTGCACTGATGCTCACACCAAGGGCCCCATCAGCACTAAACAGAAAAACAGGAAAGTTTAAATAGGATGAGGATAATTGTAACTGTAGTGCAAAAATGATAATATAATTGCAGTCATTACAAAAGAAAAAAAAAGAAGACAAAGATATTATTATGGGCGGTAATGAAAGGAAAATGACTGAACTCACCTAATTTCTCACCACACACTTATTTTTCCCTTTTAAGTGAAATACGTATCTATGTTTGTGTGAAACACAAAGATGTCAAAAACTTGAGTGCTCTAACGCCTTGATCAGGCTATTTCTTTCTATACTAGAAAATTTTCACTTTGTCCAACAGAAATATGACGTGGGTCTTATATGTAATTTTCATTATTTTTTTTCCCCTAGGACAGGGTTTCTTGGTGTAAACTTGGCTATCCTGAAACTCAATAAGTAGACCAGGCTGGCCTCAAACTCAGAGATCTATCCTCCAGTGCTGTGAAGAAAGGTGTGCCACCACCGCCCAGCTATCCCTCCCTCCCTCCCGCCCCACACAAGGTTTCTCAGTGTAACCCGAACTGTTCTGAAACTCTATCTGTAGAGCAGAATTGCCTGGAGCTCAAAGAGATCTGCTTGCCTCTGCCTCCTGTGTGCTGGGATTAAATGCATGTGCTACCACAGCATGGCCACATTAAGGAATCTTAAAATCGTGTGTGTGTGTGTGTGTGTGTGTGTGTGTGTGTGTGTGTTCTATAAAGAGCTGGAATGGGGCCATCTGTTTGATATTTTGACCAAGAACCATGTTGGAATCTTTATTCTGTGAACCAAGAGCTTGACTGGTAAGTTCTGAAGGTGATGGCCTTTGGCATAATATTACTGTACACCCTCCCCGTAAAGTTTATTCTCAAATAATTCAAATGCTAATTAATTTCTCTAGCTCACTACCTGGTTTCAATCCAAACATGTCATTGTAATGCTTATTCTAAGACTCTCTAATCTCAAGTTTGTGTAAATATTGCTCACCATTTATTCTCTGCTTTGTCAATAAAAACCTGGCCAGCCAATAGCTGGGTAATAGAGAGAATAGGGTGAAACCTCCAATTCCAGTGAGAGGAGGAGAAAGAATGAGGGAGTAGACTATTAAGCCACAAGGAGAGGACCAGGAGCCATCTTGAGAAATGAACTGGAACAAAGAAGGCCATACATGCAAATATTATGGGGATTTTGGCTAGGAAGTAGCTAGTACTAAGTTAGTACTTAGATTAGAATAGATTTAAAATGCCCAGTTATTGTGCTTCAAAGCTAATTAAATAAATCACATTCTCTCTGTGTAATTATTTGGGAACTAGCTATGTTAAAGAAAAACTGCCGCTGTATTAATTTCCTGCTACATACTGAAAAGGTTAGGCTAACTTTGTAACCTATATGTCTTCTAAAGCCTATAGTTTTGAGTTTTAGGTCCAGGTTAAGCTAAAGCCTCTTAGTCCCTTTCCAGAGAATGGAGGAATGTGACCCTATCTGTGAGGACAGATAAAAAAAAAAAGGCAAGCAAGCAATGACCTTCACTCAGCAAAAGAAGGACCAGACCCTTGTCCTTGAGATAGCGTTTCTTAGCAACGAACCCAGACTTCTTCTGAGTAGCTTTTGACCTCCAGCCAAGTCTGTAGCCCCTATCTTCAAGGATGAGCTAACCACCCCTACCTTCAATTGCAGCTGCATCCACACTTGGCAGGACTGGCCAAGCTTGAGCACCTAAGACTAACCAATTACCTCACTTTACAGCTTCCTCATCCAATCCTGAATTGCCAAGACTGCAACTTCAAATCTCCCGCAATTTTTCTTTTAATAACCTAAAGGCCTTTGTCTCCCAGTGCCACTCTTTGCTGACCGGCAGGGGTGACCCCACTGTGCAATGGTTAATAAACCTCTTGCTTTTGCAACGAGTCTTGGTCTGGCAGAGTTTCTGGGAAGGGCGCGATCTTGAACTCCTGAGCTGTGAGACCTCAGGTCTTACAATACCTTACTAATTATCATTTACAGTGGTCTGCTTTGATTTCAGAGAAAATGTCAAGGCAAAATGATATTCACCCTGGTGCTAAAGCAGCATTTACAATTCATAAAGATTAGCATCTTTACAATGAAACCTATGTTATACTGGAACAAAAGGATATTCTGAAAGCAAAACTCTACCCCTCGAGAGGCCCCATTTTATAGTGATCTAAAGAAAGCCTAAGATGGCATGCGGTTGAGGGTTCCTTAAAGGCAAATGCATGGGAAAGTGTTTCTCTAGAGTTAGCACACAGAGGCTGATACAACTGTGGTCCAAGCGCTGGGCTACCTCTCTAAAGGACAGCAGAACATGGCAGTGTCATAAACGTCCATGTGGTATTGGTTCTGAAGACCAAAAAAAAAAAAAAAAAAGAACAAGAACAAGAAGGCTACATTGACGGATTCCTGGAGAGCAACCGAAGCCAGGCACTATGTGGCAGGGCTGCAATTCCTGCAAATAGGCCCTGATAGACTTTTGTGTAAAGCTTTAGTTGCAACAGAGAACGAAAGAAATTAAAAGCAGATCTATACATCTATACATCTAATGTTTAATACTGAGGTAGGACAATTTTTCAGGGAGCACTATCAAATATATTCTTCACAATAATCATTAGTCCACAATAATCATTACTACAAATTATTAAGGTATAAATTTAATAATTTAACCAAATATTTGCTAAGGTATTTCATGTGTGTTGTATACGAGATAAAGACAAACTCAGATCAATTTGTTTTGGTAATTTATTGAAATAATTCTTTGCATATTACTTTAATTCACTTTGTTTTGTTTTTGGTGCTGGAGGCTGAATCCAAGTCCTTACATATGCTAAGCATACATACATTCTACCACTGCACTATACCCCAATCATCTAAAAACATTCCTTAAATGTTATACAGCAAAAGACATTTGCAAAGGCTGGCTTAAGTAACAGTCTTTAATACTTTTGTTTTATTTTAAATATAATTTTATTTTAAATTTCAACATAAAACTTTTAACTTAGAAATCAGATTTAGAACTCATTAAATAATTTTTGTATTAACTGAACACAAACCTTTAACCTCTGTGATTCTTCTAAAATGTTTTAAATTTTATTTTTATTATTTTTAAGTAAGTGTGTATGTGTGTGTTTGTGTACGTATCTGTCTGTCTGGACAGCAGAGGTAGTAAATTCTCTGGTTAAGTTACAGCCAGTTGTGAGCTACCTAATGTAGGTGCTAAAAACTGAACTCAAGTCCTCTGTAAGAATGTTTTCTCTGAACATCTCTGAAACCCAGACTTTGGATTCTCATCTATAGTTATTCTTACTGATATCAGATGAATGAAGGAGAGCAGCCAATGGTGACGGTACAAGACAAACTTTCCCTGATACATAATTAGTTTAGTATAATGAATTAGTTCCATACAAAAACCTGCTCATCTTTGACTTCATGCATTCACTCCATATAGAACTTCCTATTGTCTATTAACATTCTATCAATCCTTCAAAACTATGACCACCTCCTCTAGGATGGGATAACCAACTATTCTCACACATACTGTCCCACCATCCAGCAATGTCACTGTGAGCTCATATCACAAACTGGCCGTTTGTGTCTGACCATAATGCAGGCACTAGAACAGTTGCTGGATCAAAATCAAAATTCTTCTAAATCATCTCCAAAGAAATAAAGGGATGAATTAAAATAGATTTTATTTTTAATCAGGTGTCAGTACTCACTATGATGTCATAATGAGGTACAATAAAAATTAGGACTTACATAATCTCTTAATAAAACAGATTTGTTCCTCCAACCAAACAGAGAGTTCAGACAGTGTTAGAAAACTGAAACTTGTCAATCTGAATTTGTTTGCCTATAGATCCTACCCAAAATCCTCAAAGTAGATTGTAACCTCAAAATAAACATAAGATCTGTTACTACGATCCTTTAAAAGGCACAACATTTGTTTCCCCAAAGTTTAAATATCAAATTGTCTGACAAGACTATCACTACTTATAATCTGCAAGCCCCCTCTCCCAATAATATCACGTTTAATCAAACACATGTATTACTTCCAATCATTACTTGTACTTACCTTGGGCCTCTAGACGACCATGTGTATTGATTTGCAGGTAATTTCTCTCTCAGTGAATACTCTGCAACCATCATATCAGGAGAAACATAAGCTCCAACACCTATTACAATGGAGTTCACCATTAACCAAAGGGAACACAATTCACTGCATGTATCCTATTTTCCCCAGTGACATACCCTGTGCGCATGGGTAAACTGCTTAGTCTCTACACCAGCACTCTCTCTCTTGTAAATGGAAAGGGAACACCTAATAGAGAAAGCTATGCTATACAAAGTATACTGGGTTTGTACATATAAAAATACTATGTACATTAAAAAACTGCTAAAAAGTGTGGATGTGTGTCTATTAAACCATTTTTCCTAAATTACAATAAATTCTAGATAACAGCTCCTCAGATTTTTCTAGAAACACATTTAATGTCTATATGAAGGTATGGCCAAGCAAGAGCCTGCAAGTCACATGCAGCCCACAAAACCATATGCTTACTTAGAAGAGTATGAAGTGAAAGTTAGTTTATTCAAGTTGACTCTAGATGAAAGCACCCTGTCATAATGTAAAATGACTGAAAATACCTGGGCCTCCAGTGTTTTCTATATAGAACACAATACCTGATTAAACTGTGGTTTACTTTTAATTTATATAGTTTTGGATACAGGGTCTCTCCAGTCCGCTTTAGGAATCTCTGTTTTGCTTGTACTTAAACAAACCTATTTCAGAAACTGTAAAGCTTACTGACCTATCACACTGGATGTAGTTCCACCAGGACAACCTACTGTAGAAAGGCATGGGCCATTATTCCCAGCACTAGAAACATAAATTGTATTATGTTTCCACACTGCTTCATTAATCACTTCACATATTCTCCTGAAAAAGAAAGAGCTACTTTGAGCAAATACAACTGTCCCATATTTGTGTATAACTAAACCAATCACAATGATTCCAAACTGTAAAACTGATAGTAGCTTTAAATGAGGAGATATATATTAGATTCACTCAGTTATGTGATTTTACAGACATGAGCTTTTAGCAAGACACAATGCCATTTCAATTCATATACCCTAGTTGAATTTCAGGGAATTGGAAAATCAAATTAAATGCATGAAAAACATAAGATAAAGCTTGGCTGATGGTGCACACCTTTAATTCCAGCCCTCTGGAGGCAGTCAGAAAAGTAATGTTAGGAATTAAGAGGCCAATCTGGTTTACATGGAGGCCAAACAAGGCTACACAGTGGGACCCTGTGCCAAAAGAAGCAAGCAAACAAACAAACAAAACCATATGTGGAAAACAAACAAAAAAAACCACTATAAAGCATTAAATTATTCACAAGGGTTATGAAGTGGTAACACTGAGAGAGAGAGAAATAAATAATTAAATAAAACAGAAAACTGAAGTGACTCTTGTCTGTATTTGGACCAAGGATTTTCTGACTGAAACAGCTAGTATCTTTAATGACACAGTTAAATGGGGGAGTGGAATGTAGGAAAAAGACTAGGAGAAAACCTAAGAATTTCAAAATCGCAATCTAGTTAGAGATTGACAGCAAGCAAGAAAGTTTACTGGCATTAGTTAAAGGAGATGAAGTTATATTAATATAGAAAATGGAAATTATAAAACATCTAGCTCCAAAGGGTCCTGCAAAATCCAATGTCTGACAAAAGATCCCAGTTCAGTTACCAACACAATCAACATTGAGACTCACAAATACATGTGAAAGGAAGCTCCAAGGATCTACTGACCTCTTCTGACCTCCATGGACACCATGACACAAGTTGAACACACACACATACACACACACACACACACACACACACACACACACACACGGGGGGGGGGGAGTAGGGGAGATAGGGAGTGAAATTTAGTATAACTGACACAGGAGAAAAGGATCACTCAGATGAAGATTAAGGAGATGACAGAAAGGGCAAGACTGCACTATAAAAAGAAATAATACTTCACAGAAAAATAAAGTGCAGCCTCTAGATCATTAAAGCTTCCCTCTTGATAGGACTTTAAATACAGGTTCAGATACCAGGTTAACTGGCATATATTAATGCTTTGGTGATAGGAGTGATAGAGACACTGACCACTAAGCCCTAAATATTTTATACACATAGAATATAAAGGAAAGGAGCTACGGTAAATCAAGTTAAGGTAAACACCATACTGGAAGAAAAGATACGGATAATGTAAATTGTTTCCTCTGAGGTTGAAATAGTTAATCCTGCAGTGTGCTCCTCTTTAAGCAGGAAGGTAAACAACTCAAAATGGCTTCAGGAAGTGCCTGAAACTGACCAGATTCACTAGGCCCCTCCTTGTCAGAATAAGCAATGAAAGCTGAGAGTCCCTCTCACAGGAGTGAAGTCAATTTACAATGAAGACTTTAAAAAGTTAAACTGCAAAGTAGATGCTGAGAACACACCAGCTGTCTGGAAGAAGCAGAAACCAACCAATCTGCCTGGAAGAGGTTTACACCAACTGAGGGATCTGAAAAGGTCACTCTCCAACCTGTTGAGCTTCCTGCAGACTATGCAATGTGCTCCAAGTTCCCACCTTTTGAGAGCTGTCACCTATGCTGGCGTGGACTTTGGTGATGCAGCTGTCTTGAGTCACTTCTCCTTCTGTGAGAAACCTCTCATCCATACTGCCATAAGTAACTCTGATAAAACTCACTGGTTCCCCAAGTTGGACTTTGATGGTATTCCTATTTTGGTCTCTTGTGGGCTTCCTATCAGGTAAGTAGGCATGTGCTTTGATCTCCATAGGAAAAGTTTTGTCACGCAACAAACTTACAAGAAAGAAAGCAATTTAGGAGAGAAAGTGGCACACACTGAGGAGACAAGGCAGCTTAACAAGTGGAGCCAATATGTGTAAGAGCACCAAAGTCTGAGAACTGTGGGTCTGCAGTTAAGTAGCACTGAGAAATCCCAGGACAGATGTGAATGAGCTATTTTGGTAACGGATGGACTAACAAATCCAAACTGGCTAGAAAGGAAAATGTGGAAGCCAGAGGGCTTGGTAGTTTTGACTCTCAGAAGCACCATTATGAAGGAGTGCTTGGAATGGTCTTGCAAGATGTAGTGACTGGACCTGGCATCAAAGACATGACATGGAACTGAAGGTCTGACTTATGAAACACAATTTTCTGCTCATCATGGTTATATTTTACTGTAAGTTCAGTTTACTTTAAAACATTTAATCCTTTTCATTAAGTAGAGTCTGATATAACAACTGCCAACAAATACTTACCCAGAATTTGGCCAATGAGTTGCTTCTCCATAACTGTAGTTGACAAGATCACACTTATGATTTATAACTTCTATCATCTATTAAAAGATTAAGACAAGAATCTGGTTTAGTAAGTTATCTGTAGAAACAGCTTAGCCAGAAAATAATCCTATAGTGTCAGGACTAATCATATCCTAATTTTGAAGGTATTTCTAAGCAAACTGTAATTAAAGCCAAAGGATAGCAGGGAAACAAATTCAGTAAACTGTCAATTAAAACTGAAATTATTCTCTTTAGAATGAAGAAACCATAAAAGAAAATGGGTGAGGCAATACAATGATTCTCATTAGATTTTAAAGATACTTAAGTTATATGAAAAACTGCAATATAGAATATTAAATTTATTAAAAAGTCAAATTTCCTTTTAGAGTATTGGAGCAAGTTATATATTTTTTAAAATTATATTGAGATTTACTACAATGAGTATAAAATATTTTTTTCTACAAAGACTTAAAAAACTTTTTCCTGGTAATTTTTAACTTTAAATTTTTGTTGTTTTGTTTTTCGAGACAGGGTTCGTCTGTGTAGTCTTGGTTGTCCTGGAACTTACTCAGACCAGGCTGGCCTCAAACTCAAGAGATCCACCTGCCTCTGCCTCCCAAGTGTTGGAATTAAAGCCAAGCACTACTGCCACATGGCAACTTTAAAAAATGTAAAATGAATTAATCAGCAATGATTTGCTTCTAAAAATACTGTTCTATACACCAAAATATTGTTTTAAATACTTTTGATAAACCGAGTATCTTATAAAAATTCTGTAAATTTCTACATCCCTAAATTATTAATCTATGTCAAGAACTCGCAGACACTCACAGCTCTGATGAGGCCTGTGCCTGTTTCCATGGTGCTTAGCCTCGTATCACCAATCTTAATTGACAGAATCTGAGCACCAGGAGCGACTCCATTCCGTTCAGGCTCTTCTGGAAAATGCCCAGCAGCTATACTCGCTACATGGGTTCCATGAGCTCCTACAGACAGAAAGAGGGTGTTTGTGTATAAAATGAAATGGTTAAAACTTTAACCATTTCAACATGTGTGTATGAAGACAAAATAACTTAAAAAATATAATTTAAATAAAAATTACCCTGAATATATATCTAGTATTTCAAACATGCTTTTACAGGTCACACAAAATAAACTACAACTACAAATTTATTTTTTCTCTAACCTGTATGCAACTCTGTTCATAGTAAGTAAAAAATGTAAGCCACAGAAGACAGCCAGTATTTGTAACACACAGAACTCCACAGTAGATAAAAAATCTTCCAAACCAAGCAAAGAGGAAAAGGAGTGGAGACACCTGCTCACAAAGGAAAGCAGGTGAAACATGCGACACGCATTTCACAAAACGATGTCCACAAGTCACACAAATAGGAAAACCTGTTTTGCTTCATTAGTCATCTTGGAATTGCAAATTACTGTCACAATGAAGTTACCTCCATATACTTTTCAACATAACTATAATGTTGAAGGTTGGCAATAGTTAAGAGCATACAATGCACTGTTCTTGTTCAAAGAATCTGAACACAGGCATACTTATGAATTGAGCAGTCTCGCCTTTGCTCCAGTACCCAACAGACACACATAAACATGTTTACCAAGATATTCACAAAAAATTTCATTGCTTCATCATTTATATGATTCAAAATTCCAATTAACTTAGGGTTCACTAAAAGCAAATGGATATTTAATATATCAATCCTTAGAATTGACATACAATAAATATGAACTAATATGCACTGAAATAAAGCTCATAAAAATAAGGCTGAATTAAAGTCTCATATAAAAACTGGGTTAATTTCATTTACATAATTGAAAAAAGGGTAAGCCATGTGGAAATTAAGACTATTTTATCACTTTTGACTCAATACAAACACACCCATATGGTCCAAAGTAGCCAAGATAAAAATCAAGAGAGTAGTAAACTTGGAAGAAGGATATTAAGGTTATTGTTTTTTCTCATGTTAGCCCATAAAATAATTTCATGCTTACTGTACTTTGATTACATTCTGTCCTCATTTATAGTCTTTTGAACTCATATCTCTGGTCTTTTTCCTCAACAGTCACATCTTACTGCATCCTCCTGTCTCCTCACCTGCCCAACCTTGAAGGCAACATAATCTTTCCACTTGCTTTTATATTCTCAGTATTAAATCATCCAAACTTATCTGTAATGTACATTATTATCTGGCATAGTCTTCCACTTTATACAAGTGTTTTACGATAGACATTTTCACTAAAACCCACACATTTGACATTTGTATATATTATTTTTGATTATGTAATATTTTACATCATGACACAAGTATTAAATTCTGCCTTGGACAGTTATCTAGTGGTGTGCTATCTAGTAGAAAACTTTTTTAAACCTACATAGACTACTACGCTAAGAACCATTTTACTTAAGTCTGTACTTAGAGATAAATTTCTCAATTTATCAACGGTTAATATGTGCAAGTATTATCACTTCATACTTATGAACGAATTTTTGGATGTTAAGGTTTTGCTTTTATTTATGAACTACTTCTACACAGTTTATAATTTAAAAAGAAGAGAGTAAAATCACATCAAAGTTACTAGGCTTTGTCCTTCAACAGAAATTTCTATAATAAATTCACTAAAGCCTCACTGTGGCTGCAGAAATTTATCATTCAGCCACTGCATGACTATCTCTCACTAGTAAATTTGAAAAACAGATACCTCCACTGGTCACAATGGAGAGCAGGTTTCCATCATCATAAATATTAACAGAATAATTCAGCATCTCAGCTGTGCCAAAAGAGCCGTATTCCTGGGCCTCTTTGTAGTTTCTCAATACAGTAGATTTACTCAAATCCCCACTTTCATTCGAATCAACACAGGCTCTGTTGGGAAGGAAAAATAAACATTAAAATTTATCCTTCCACTCTTCTAAGAATCACACAATATAGTTTCTTGGTCATCTTCTCACTGCTCACTTTTCCACCACTCAAATCCAATGCCTAGATTCCTTTGTTTCAGAGAATAAGCAGTAAAGCTTAGGTTAGAAGTCTCCCCGAAGCTAGTGCTAAAACCAAACACAGTGACACTGACAGGCACAGATGGTATAGAAAATCAACCGGGCTGGTGAGAAATTACAACTAAAAATTGGGTTAGAATGGAGACTAGTGTAGGACAGCCCTTACTTCCTGCTGCCATTGTAATCCAGGACCTTTCCAGCTTCCCGACAACACATGACTTTACACTTCAAACTCCACTCACAGAAAGCTTTACATATATTTTTTAACAAAACAAAATTTCCACCTCATCTTATGGTTTTCTAAAATTAAAAAATATGTATTTTAAGCACATCACTGTTTAAATGAATCAGTCACAAATGAAATGTAAATTAAGCAAAGATCAATACTTTGTTTTTGTACTTTTCTCTATGTATTGCATGTTTGTGTGAGCCTTCTCAGAGTTTTGCTACACAGCCCCAAACGGCCTAATAGTCACTGAGCAGCCCACACAGGCCTCAAACTTGTACCAATCCTTCTATCTTAGCCTATCAAGTACTGAGGTTGCACATATGAATCATTTCGCATAACTCAGAACTGAACACTTAATTACTAGCACTGCCAAGTTAACTTAGCTATTAAAAAAAAATCTATGCCAATCAATTTTTCTTCTTTTCACCCTCAATATGTTTTTAGTAAATGTTCTACAATATTTTTGGTTACTTTCCAAATTGTCTAGCTTTAACAAGGAACATTTCCACATACCTCAGTGATCAGCCTGACAAAATGTAGTTAATAAACTAAGTTTATAAAAAAATAGATAAATGTAACATTTACTGTGAAAAATACTAAGTTCAAAAGGCTTATCCACAACTACACAGTGTTGCTAAGTGATATGGTTATAAACTCTGTACAGCTCTGAGGGTTGAGAGTTCTTCAGAGCTGATAAAATGATTTTTAATAAGCATGACAAAAGACTTGAGATTACCTCCAGGTCTCACCATCATGCCACACCAAGCAGTCATACACAGGGCCTGGGTCACTATACTTTTTCTCAAAAGAATTGAGTAATTCCACTTGACTTTGTAGCTCTTCCTTGATTAGTTTATTGGCCTATTAACCAAAAACAGATTAATATTAGAACATTTTGTGTGTACCTGACAGTTGTAAAGACAGTGCTGAACAAATAGAAAAAAAAATCACCTCACTTTGGAAAAATGAGAAGATGCTTTAAAGCAGTGGTCGAAACTGAAGCTGGAGCCTTGGGTATATAAGGCAAGTGCCCTACCACTACGTTCTATCTTCAATCCACCATTTGACTTTTGATTAAGAAAAGGTGTACATTCATAATAAAAGCACAATTCAAAAGAATGAACAGCAAGTTGTGAGTTGTTCCCGCGACAGCATAATGAACACTTTTCACTTGTTACTTATTTACAAGCCTGTGCTGTCCAACACTGCTGCAGTCCCCTCATTCATAATGAAGACAAAAAGCTTACTATTCATGAGTTCACAGATACAGCATATTTCATGGAAGTTCTTTGAATGCACTCTCAAGGTTTAACACATTTTCAATTCAAGGTAAGGCCCTAAATCAGCAGTGTCTACCTCTGATTCCAATGAACCTGTTACCTTACTGATGTTTTCATGACTATTCCACAAGGTATAGTTCTTTGTAAGTATTACTAAACTATTTTTTTCATATATTATATAAATGCAGGTTTATTGGGAGCAGTGAGGGAGGGGGAGGGGAATATGCTCTGGGAGGATGGGGGAGGAAGGGAGAGGGCAGGAAGGGGAGAAAGGTGGGAAGGGCAAAA
The DNA here is from genome assembly GCF_030254825.1 of Meriones unguiculatus. NCBI lineage: Eukaryota > Metazoa > Chordata > Mammalia > Rodentia > Muridae > Meriones > Meriones unguiculatus. The sequence goes on from NC_083351.1 coordinate 34,367,433, forward strand.
ACTGGGGAAAGGGCCTGCAGAACCAAGATGCCTGGATTATACAGTGAAGGGCTTCTGGGAGAGAAGATCCACCTCTAGGTAGAGGGCAGGGTATGGCAGCCACGCCCTGCAGCAGGAAGGGACTTTGACATCCCAGCCTTTTGTTAATAAATAATGAGCAAAGCATCTTTTCTCACTACTTCCAGCTGACATTGAGGGTGTTGAATTTTGGGATGTGGGGCAAATAGCTGGAATGTTGGCCTAATTCCAAGAGCAAGCTGTTCTATTTGCTTTCCAGGATCAGTGAGACCATCTGCAGCTAGGAACCAGCAGGTTTAGCTGATTCAGTCTGTGAGGTTTCGGCCAGAGCACCTGAGTTCTGGATGCAGTTCTTGAGGAAACAGGATATGAATTCAGACGAAGAGGGAGGTGGGAGAAGAGAAACGGTTTACCAAGTTGCCAGGCTGGGTACTCAAGTTCTCTCAGGGTTTGAAGATGATGAGCAGAGAACTATGAGGTCAAGGGAGTGGCCCACAAAGTCCAGCTTGTGGGGCTTAGCTTCCCCCGAGTCACAGGCACCAGATGATTAAATAAAATGGAATGAGCTAATGGCAAGATGAAGCTATATTATATAAATATAGGTTTAATGGGAGCAGCAAGGGAGGGGAGGGGAAAAGGGAGCGCGCTGGAGGTGGGGCAGAGAGGACAGGATGAAGAGAAAGAGGGAAATGGTGAAAAGGTGGAAAAGGCAGTATTACTAAACTTAAGGGCATTTTATTTAATTGTAGTTATCAAATTACAGTATGACAACTGCTAGTATTTTTAAAATATGATTTTGGAAAGTGTAAGAATAACCTGGGAATATGGGTGTATTGCCCCCAAACTGCAGAGTAAACTCCCAGAATTGCTAACACTGAGAAGCTTGTTTGCTTCTTCAATGTTGTTCTAAATTCTAACATTGTTGTTGAAATAAACGTACCTTGGCTTTTCTTTTTAGAGAAAAACCATAAAAACAAACAAAAAACATACAAAGACATTATTTCCATTTATAAACTGATTTAAAGCCAGTGGGGGGGGGGGTGTTTCTAGAACAATGGCTCAGTGGTTAAAAGCAGAGGACCTACATTTACTCCCCAGGACCCACATGGTGACTTATAACTATGAAGTCTGAGTTCCAGGAGCTCAGAGTTTTGGCCTGAAGGTACCATGCACACATTCTGCAGAAAAACATTCATATATATAAAATCAAAATAAAGAAAATCTTTAATGGCATTAATGGGTACACTTATATGCATCTGGTGGGAATATAAACTGGCATAATCATTATAATCTACAAAAAGCTTTAGCCAACAATGTTTTAAATGATTCCTTAAAGATTTACTTTGATTTCATGTGTACTAGGGTTTTGTATGCATGCATGTATGTATGTGCACCACCAGCACGCCTGATGCCTCTAGAGGCCAGAATGCCTTGGATCCTCTGCAACTAGAGTTGCAGACCAGCTCTAGGTCATCCTCGCAAGCAGCAAGTGTTCTGAACTGCTGAGCAATCTCTCTAGCTCCTAAAATGACATTATTCTTAGTAGTCAAAAAAAAATAAATGAATGAGTGAATAAATGAGTAAATGAAACTAAAATAAAAACAAAGGCAGTACCCATCTACAAGATGAACACACTGTAGCAGCCCTAAAAATAGACTACTATAACAGGGGTAAACTAAATGCAATAGTCAGGACACGGAAGATATTCTAACTTTCTTAGCAAAAGAAACTGTATAAAAGTTCTGCATGGTTCCATCTTAAAGAGGAAAATCATTCCACAGTGTTATAAAACAGGATTATGACTTCCAGGGAAGACAAATAAGACAACAGCTACGAAAAGGTACAAAGGAATTTCTATGTAACAAAGATTTCATGGTTATGTTTTAAAACATTCATAAATACATGTTTCTAAAAAATTACATAAATTCTAAATTTTCCATAAAAGAAGTATGTTAATTGATGTGGTCTGAATAATGACATCAAAACTGTTAATTGATGTGGTCTGAATAATGACATCAGAACTGGTAACTTTAAACAACTGAGAAAAAACTGTCATGGGAGAGGAGGTAATGGAGAGAGATGGCTCAGAGGTTATGAGCACGGTCTGCTCTTCCAGAGGTCCTGAGTCCAATTTCCAGCCACATGGTGGCTCACAACCGTCTATACTGGGATCTGATGCCCTCTTCTTGCGTGCAGGTGTACATGCAGATGCTCATACAAAATAAATAAATAAACAAATGTTTAAAAAACAAAACCACCACCTATACTGGGATCTGATGCCCTCATCTGGCATGCAAGTGTACGTGCAGATAGTGCATTATAGAGTACTCATATGCAATATGTAAGGAAACAAATCTTTAAAAAGCAAAACAAAACCCAAAACATAGCCAAGGGATTAATCCTATGAAAATGCACCCTTTAGAATACTAATATAATTCAGTGAAACATGTAAATGAAAGTGAGTAGCACCGACTTGGGAAGAGCCATTGTTGGCAATATCAAATTCTTCTTGTTTTCTACAAGCTTCTGCAAGTGCAACTCTGTGAATCGGATCCCAGATTTTTTCCTTCCGTTCCTTCTGCAAAGACCAAAAAAAAGAAAAAAAAAAAAAAAAAAAAAAAAACAAACTCACAATCAGGCAGACAAAACAGGCAAGTAAACCTATGATTATGTTTATGGCATGCTAGCAGTTCAGATACTATAAAGTTATCAAACAAAGGCTTTCAAAGTAAGTGGATAGTAGCTGAATAATACAGAATAACCATACTAAAATCTATAGAACTAAAGAAGATAAACAACAATGAAGACCCTAGGGAGGATACTTAATTCTCATTCACAGGGAAAACAGGATAAGGATAGACACCAGAAGAGGTAGAAAAGGATGGAAGCCTACCATATGTGTCTTGAAAGACTCTACCCAGCAGGAGATGGAAGCAGATGCAGAGGCCCACAGCCAAACTTTGGCCAGAGCTCAGGGAGTCTTATGGAAGAAGTGGAGGATAGAATGACATGGAGGGAACAGAACCTCCACAAGGAGACCAACAAAGCCAAAAAATCTGGGCCGAGGGGGGCCAGCAGAGATTGATGCACCAACCAAGGACCATGCATGGAGAGGACCTAGACCCTCCGCTCAGATGCAGCTGATAGGCAGCTCAGTCTCCATGTGGGTACCCGAGTAAGGGGAGCAGGGGCTGCCTCTGTCATGAACTTGGTTGTCTGCTCTTTGATTACTTCCCCCTGCCGGGAAGACCTTGCCAGGCCACAGAGAAACAGGATGTAGGCAGTCCTGGTGAGACCTGATAGGCCAGGGTCAGACAGTAGGGGAGGACTTTGCCTTTTAGTGAACTAGGGGAGAGGGAGAGGGTAGAAGGGGGAGGAGAATGGGACAGGGAGAAGATGAGGGAGGGGGTTACAACTGGGATATAAAGTGAATAAATTTTAAAAAAGTATAAAAATATACAAAAATTTAGACATAAAAAATTTCTATTGAAGGTAAAGTATTGGATCAATTAATGAAGTTGGTTAGGAGAACAAGTTTATCATGTCATACAAAAATATTTTTATATTGTTATTCCTCAATTTATACCCACCCTTCTCCAAAATGTAGAGTATCATCAGAAAACAAACTGTATCCCTGTCATTTAAAGTAAAAAATACTGACTTCTGAACCCATACAGAATTGGAAAATGAAGACAGTCAACTACAAGGTGATGGCAAAGAAAAACTGTAGCTTCACTGGGAAGGGCAGATACCCTCAATAATTCCTGTCCCGGTCCTTAACATTATCTTCATTCTTCATCACATAGTATCTCCTAACAAAAGTCTGCTCAATAAAAGAATCCTTTCATTAAACTAATAAACTGAGCTATCTTGGAAGAGTCTACTCTAACTACATGATTTATATTCATATGTCAATTTCTTCCTTATCGAAACTGACTAAAAATAATACGCCAAATTAAAAGTTTCCTGACATCTGTATTTTTTATTTAATTAAAGCTGTGTGCATTAAAGTAAGTTCCAATTCATGGATCTCAAAGGAAGAAGAATACATTGTGATTATATGTCAGCATCCACATATCTATTAGGATTTCTGACAAGATCACACTTTTGTTTTACAGTTGAAGTACTCTGGACTTACATCAACAATTACTGCCACGTGGGGCTCAGAAATGGCCCTGTGTGGTGCAGTAACCCCCAGCAGTTGCCTTAACAGAGCAGAGATTAAGCACTTCAAACATTTGCATCGTGACAGAAGTTCCGTTAGCCAGCAAGTCTTTAAAGCAGACTCCTACCCACACCTGACTCTTCTTTCCGTAACTCCAGACCGATTTTATCTTTGTGTGCATGTGTGCATGTGTGAGTCTAGTGCACTAGATGCATACTGGCGCCCACAGAAGCCAGAGGAGGGCATCGGATTCCCTGGAACTGGAGTCATAGGTGGTTTTAAGTCATCTGATGTGCATGCTGGGAAATGAACTTGGGTTCGATGAAAAGGCAATAAACCCTCTAAACTGCTAAGCTACCTCTCCACGCCCAGACTTGTTTACTTATACACATACTTCAATAGCTTTAGACCTGATTAACAGAATAATAGTAAATGATAACAAACAAATGAGATCAAGAAAACTAGACAACAAGATAAATGGGGCAAATTTTCTTAAAATACACACAAACACACACATGAACAAAAATAAAGAGGTCTATACATTAATAAAACCAGTTTATGTCACCTATTCCCCCCCAAAAAAGAAAACACAAACGCTTGAGCTTTAGTTTATTTTGCTTTAAACATCCTTAAACCAACTACTCCAAACTAAGAATCACTTTAAGTAAAAAGCATACCCTTGAACAGTCTTTCAACATCCAAGTTTCTCAAAAATTTAAGACCTCATGAGTTTATGAAACCAAAACCAAAGAAAATCCTCATTCTTCACACAATCTAAGCATAGACATTTGCAAGCAACTGACACTATGTTTCTCATTACCTGTATCCTTTCCTTGAGAGCCTTTGGATAGAAATCATAGCCATTTTTAATGCCAATGTGATATTTTCCCGAAGGATTTGTCCAGCTTGCAGGAATCTGCAGGTGAAACAAATTGTTCACTCTTTACCAATGCCAATGATACAGCACCATGAGGACAAACTATTTCACATCTATTCCACTGGCTCACACTGCGTAACAGCGCTTATGTGCAAGAGAAAGACTTTTAATACTCTAAGCAGTCACTTAATGTCACTGTGGCTGCATAATTTATAAAATCCTCTGAAAACATACTACTTCATTAAACCAGTTCTTAAACATTTCTGACACCTCACATCTCCCTTTACCGTACTCGTGCCAATTAAGTAACAGGGAGGAGAAGCACACATTTTCAGAACTTTTTCCACACTCTAATTTCCTACTAGACTAAGAGTGACATTCTTCTACAACCATACATATAATGCACATATATTAAACAGAGCTCTTTGCATCCTTACAGATAAAGCACTATAAAATCACATTAATTTTATATAAGATCTATAATACTCTCTCAAATTACCTCATAATATTTAAAAAGTTTTTAATAGAAAGATGAAATGAAATTACTTATACAAACAAAAGGAAGGTAAAACTTTGAAATCTAGTTCCATCATGAAAACCAAAAATTTCAGTTCACAGGACATGAGATTTTAAGTGTGGCTGTGATTCTAAACATCAACACTAATGGGGTAGGGGGTACATTTATTTCCTTTTGTGTACCAGGGCAAAAATATTGCATAATTCAAACCTTATGAGTGTGTGTGTGTGTGTGTGTGTGTGTGTGTGTGTATATGTGTGGTCTCTATTCTTCTTAGAAGCAAAATAATTCAGTTGCAAGACAAGGTAAGACAAGGTTTAAAAGAAGTTAATACAAAAAAGCAAGTAAGCACTCCAAAGGAGAGGGGAGAGTTTGCTGTCTCAAAAGTGAGGTGGCAGCACTGCTGTTTTAATATAAATTCCAAAGAGAACTTTCTATGAATATTTATGAACTGGGTGGCATATTCATGAGGTAAAAAGACCCTCTTCTCTTCCTAAATTATGGGAGGAAAAGATAAAACCAGAAAGTAAGTGAAATAATGAAGTCAAGATCTTTTGAGGATGTAGGCATCAGTGCATGTGTGGGAAAATACCCTAGCACCTCAGCTTCTGATATACCCCATCTATCATAGTGGAAACAGTCAATCTATCAGCAGCCTCAAGGCCATTTAAGCACAATGGAGCATTATGAAAATACAAATGCCAAGATACAACCACAGCTTCTTGGTTAACTCCCTCTGAGATTGACTCAAAGGTTCATGACTGCTCTCATGCACTGGGTTGGTTGATACATTCCACCTCTCCAGTATTAAAAGCACCTGTTCTTTTTAAAGCTCAACTTATAATGAAGAATGAGATTTGCAATAGAGAGGAAGGCTGCTCAAAGAACATGCCTCTGGCTGTCCAGCTCTACTACTCATGTCTATCTTCTACCCAACAGGGAAGCTAGGGGTCATTAACTCTATGATTCTTATGAATAATAAAATGCAAAGAGCACCAACCAATTTAAAATATCAAAATCTAATCTTATTCCCCTTAATTATGAAAAATTGCTGTTATCTATATAATAACTACAAGGTTAAATTACTAACAACTCATTCTGGCTAGCTTACATCTTTAATCCCAGCAACTGAAGTCAGAGGCAGGTGGATCTCTGTGAGTTTGAGGACAGCCTAGTCTACATGAGTTCCAGAGCAGCAGAGAACAGGAAATCAAAAAGAATCCTCACTTATCTCACTTATACGGTATTGCTCCCCAACTTATGTTCCATTGCAATTATTTCCCAGAAACGATTTTTGAAATTTAGCAAATAACTTTTGGGTGAAAATTTCACACACTTAGATACATGAAAATTATTAAAGGCCTATGTTTTAACTAATAATTTCTGAACCAACTGGCTTTCTAGAGAAACCCATCATTTTTTTTGGGAAAACATGTTCTTCAATATTCTTGTAATGCCCATGACATAACAAAAAATGTGTTGCAACAAAATGCCACTATCAGGCAACACAAATACCTACCAACAACTTCAAAACTGTTCAAAAGGCACTGAAATGCTAATAAAGAAAAGCAAAACTCTAATCACATTAGCTAGCATATATATATAAAACACAATGAAAATAATCCAGCTGCCAATTTATGTTTAACTATGATATAAATAAAACTCTACAAGACCCACGGAATCACATACATCTCAAAACTTAGGACTGTATGTCTTCCTTAAAGGAGACTAGTTATAAAAATTATATTAAAAAAAAACCTCAAAATTAAAGTCATGCTATCTAAACTTAAGCAATTATGGAATGTTTACATTTTGAAGTTATATATGATATCTTTAAGAAGCAAAGCTTTACATTTTCTTCATTTTAAGAAATCTTTATATTAGACTGGAGAAGAGGCATGGGAGGAGAAGAGGGAGAGGGGCAGGACTGGGAGGGGATGAGGGAGAAGGCTACAGCTGGGATACAAAGTGAATAAATTGTAATAAAGAAAAAGCAAAATCTTTAAAATGGTTCAAACTACATACAGTAATTATAATCATTTTCTTCTGTGTGTAATGTATGTCTGTGTGGGCGTGCACATATGTTGCACACATGCAATACATGGAAGCTAAAGGTTGATGGAGAATTCCTCACTTGTTCTGCGGCTTGTTTTTTTGAGACAGGCTCTCTCACTAAACTGAAGCTCACCAATTAGCTAACTACTGAGATCAAGGGATCCTACTGATTCCAAATTCCTGTGCTGAAGTTTTAGGTGTGTGTATACCACACCTCGATTTTACACTGTGCTGCTCACATGTTCATAGTCACACTGCAAATCATCCCTACTGAGCTAACCCCTCAGGGCCCCATGGTGAGCATAGCTGCCTTTTTTTTTTTTTTTCCAAGACAGGGTCTCTCTGTGTAGCCTTGGCTGTCCTTCATAGACCAAACTGACCTCAAACTCACAGCAATCCGCTGGCCCTTGCCTCCCTGGGTGCTGGGATTAAAGGCATACACCACCATGCCTGGCTCTTTGCCTCTTTTTCTAAAGATAGGATACTGTTATGTATGTAAATCCAGTTTGCCTGGAACTCAAAATCTCTCTGTGTCTGCAGTACATAATCTCTTTAATTACAAATTACAGTAAGAGAGGCTGCCTAACAAATGAGATGTTTTTTAATGGATCAAGTGTCACCAAAACCATGAGCTGTCTCAGTCCTGCCAGCTAGCATATGCCTGAACATTCACACACTATTTGCTCTGGCTATCTGTATCTAGTCACCTACTCTCCACGCCTGTATTAGCTTTCTAAAAAGTTTTCAGTGTTTGAAACTAAATAGAGATGATTTTAAAAGTGCTTAACTTAAATCTGCTAAAGTGAGAACAACATGGTGTTCCCTTCCCAATGTCACTAAAATCAGAACGGTGCATGGATAAAATTACTGTAAGTAAAAATAGATAAGATAGACAAACAAATAAATAAAATGCAATCAGGATGCAGTAGAGGAACTACAGGAAAACCACAGGACAAAGAGAACTAAAACTAAGACTAACAGGTACGCCCAAACTTTTGATGTTGCTCACACAACACTGTTACATACAAACCTGACAACCCAAAATCTACCCCTTGCCAATCCCCACCAACTCGTACATGAATCTGACTTTCTCTTAGGCCATGCCAATAGCTCTCTTGGCCCAAATGTCTCCTGTGAGCCTCAAGTTAGACATGGCTTGTTAACACACTTTGAAGGTTGCAAAGTAAAAATAAAGACAGAATTACTGAAGAACTAACGGAATGTTAAAGTGCGATGTTGGCACATTGGGTGTTCTTACAGGAAAAATAGGACAGCTGTTTCAAACTAAGCGGAAAAATCAATTCTAGTCTAATTCTCTAGAACAAATAAGAAAAACCACACATTTCTAGGAATACAGAGAATATCTTCATTATCACAGTAATAAATTCAGGAATTTTCATTAATTAAATATGTACATATATGTAAAATTGATATGTACAAATTGAAAACTTTAAGTATAAAACAGAAAATGGAATATAAAAACCACAAGAAAAAGGACAATTTAGTACAAAAAAGAAAAAAAAACAGAAAAAGAAAAAGGTAAATGAACTTTAATAATGACTGATCTCAAAATGTAAATTAAACCTACAATGTAGTGTGCTGCGATTCCCATTCTATTTTTTTTAAATGTTTAAAGTCCTGAAAATACCAAGTATTATAAGTTAAAAGTTGGCCAGGCATGATGGCACATACCTGTAATCCCAGCACTTGGGAGGCTGAAAAGCAGAGGAGTATAAGGCCAGCCTTGGCTAAATGATAAAGCTGTCACACAGGACCTAGTAAAGCTAACTCCATGACTCAGCAATTCTACTTTTGGCATAAACCCTGGAAACATCTGCACATATGCACAGGAAATGAGTATAATGCTTTCAAAAAACTGTTATTAAAAGTTCTCAACTGTTAATAACCAGGCCATGCTATACTGCAAGAAACAGTTCAACACAACAGAATAGATAGAATGTGCTGTATAGAAACCTACTCAGCACACTACTCAGCAGTGAAGCTGAACAAATTACTGTAATATAAAGGCAAGTTGTAAGAATCTCAAATCTTGCAAACACAACAACACAAAGAACTGATAAAGAAATGAGGGCATTAATGAAAAGCTAAAAATAGGGAAACTTAAATACTGTATTTTATTTATCTGCACAAAGGTAGAAAACAGAGACAACAGTTCATATGGCTTATTTAAAGCTTAGGTTATTACAGGTATCCAAAAATAAGCAACTAAAAATAATTACATAGTCTAAATCTGCAAGGCTCATTAGAAATGTTGATTCACTGGGGGCTGGAGAGATGGCTCAGAGGTTAAGAGCACTGCTTCCTCTTCCAGAGGTCCTGAGTTCAATTCCCAGCAACCACATGGTGGCTCACAACCATCTGTAATGGACTCTCGTGTTCAGGTGTACATGCAGGCAGAACGTTGTATACATAATAAATAAATCTTTAAAAAAAAAAAGAAATGTTGATTCACTGTCCTAGAGTAAATTAATGGACGTTAAATTAAGTCTGCTTGTTTTAAAAAATTAATATTAAAAAATCACTCTCAATTTTTTTGTCATCCTCTAAATTCATTAACCAGAACTCATGAATAGCTCTAGGATTGTTTTATAGCTATTTTCTCATGCTTAGCTTTCCCATGCCTTTCTACCAAGGACAAAATAAAACAAAGCCAGTCATTTAAGATGGTCAGGATTAGGGTCTAAATATTTCTTTATGGCCAGGTTCACTAAGAAAATGATGAAGGCAAAACTTTATGGGTGGTTACTTTCTGTTTTTCTATTTTAAATTTAAAAACCATGGATTGACTGCAATTAAAGAAAACAATCCAAACTTTCAGTACTTCCCTGAACAAATAACTTCTAAGATGGCCCTCATGATCCACACCTTACACTACGGATGTGCTATTATGCTGTCATGAAATACCTCTTTCACGTGTCTGCTGATTTATTGACTTTCACCTTGGTTACTCTCATAGAGCTCTTGTCCTGAGATGAGACAGCTGCCATGCTATACTACACAACAGCTTTGTGAAGAGGGCCATGTGAAAAAGAAACAAGGCATGATGGCACAGCCTTTAATTCTAGCACCTGGAGGCAAAAGCAGGCAGATCTCTGTGAACTTGAGGCCCGCTTGGTCTACCTAGAGTTCCAGGACATCAAGGAGTACATAGAGAGACTCTGTCTCAAACAAAACAAATGGAAAAAAAAAAAAAAGACATCCACGAAAGAGCTAACTTCATAGTGCACCTGAGCTAACTAAGCTTTACATGAAACAGCAGCTGTGGCCAACAATTTAAAACTTCATTACGATTCACTACTGTCTACATTCATTAACATCACACTTAGGCTCCTGGAGCACAGTAATAGACCATCTTCTCCTTATTTTAAACCAAGGGGTTTGGGATAATTTGCTTTCCAAGTAACAGGTAAATACTGCTATACTACCAATTTCAGTTACCAAAAAGAAAAAAAAAAAAATAGATGTTTTGAAGCAACATTACAAAAAGAAGGGGGCATTAGAAACATATTTTTTAAAAAACCCATTCAATAAGATAAATGTTCCAACCTTAAGCACTCTTCCAGAAAGACCAATAATTTCCCCATCTTTTGGTTCTACTTCTGTAGCAGTATTCACATCACCACTTCCTGTTGTATCAATGATATCAATGATTTTTGGTTTTCCATCAGTTGTAACCTAAAAATTGAGGCAAATAAAATATTAGTTATTGTCTTTCAAGAAAGTAAAGTATATATATGTACATATATATAATTGCTTGTGAAAATTGTTTTATATTAAAAATATAATTGAATTAAGACAAGGTATAACAAACACTAATGAAAAAAGTCACAGAAACAATATACAATCCTTCAAGTGGTTTCATATATTTCTTAAATATCTATAATCTTTTGGTGTTGGTTATAGCCGTTGTTTGTACACAAAAATCCCTTAAATACTGCAGAGTAAGAAAGGAGACAATATAGATGTAAAGTCCTGAGAGAAATGAAGTAGAAGACAGGAGACAAGTAGTATGGATTTTTCAATTTTAAGTTGTTGGCCAAGGAAGGCCTTCTTTAGAGCAAGTGTCTAAAGAGAGTGAGCTTTCAACTGGATAGAAAATAATGCTTCATTATGGAATGTCACTAATACTTGAAATTTAGTAAGTTGCAAGTTCAAAGGCAATACACTCCCTAATTTGTTTTTCTCCAAACACTGTCTTCTCAGTTACCACCATCACACATTGTTGAAACCAGAAACAGAAGCACTTCTCTGATTATCTAGTTTATACCTTGCATCACAGCTATCAGGAAGCATTCCCTCTAAAAGGGAATTCAAATCCATTTTCTACTTTTTATCACCATTGTGGCAACTTGCTAAACCACTAGCATCTCTTCCTTTCATAATGAAGATAGGTATCAGCTTCTTAAAGTGAGTTGAAACTCACTCTTCATGAGGGTCCTGTCACTTAATCTCCTATGGTGTCACAAAAAAAATTGACAACAGTAAAACATTACCGAATATGCTATAACCAAAACATACTTCAAAACCAAATGTGCAATGAATCTGAAGTATCTGTGGCAGCACACAACGCTGACTGCATTGTATAAAAACTGCGGACTTGGTTTTGAACATTCACCATGTACATATGCATGCCACCATACCACAAAATTCATCAGACACTTGTTTGAAACACCTCAGGCTGACTTGATCCTACTGTATCCTAAAGACTGCAACATCTTTACTGCATGAAATTTTCTACTCTTATAGAAACCTAATGGCTTAATTTCAGAAAAATGTTTAATATTTTCCCTCTATCACACCTGAGCATAGTAACATCAAATTAAATTGTTTTATGGTAAGTTTATTCATTTCATTGCATATGCACATTTTTTGTTTTTGCCTTTAGTAAATGCTATTATATGAAACCAAATATTAAGTAAAAAATTTTTAAAGGTTAATTTTTATTCGCTGTGTATGAGTGTTTGCATGTATGTATGTATGTATACGTACTACATGTGTGCCAGGCACCCTCAGAGGCCAGAAGAGGGTGTGGAGCCTCAGAACTGTAGTTGAACGTGGCTGTGAAATACCACGTGGGCTGGGAACTGAACTTGGGACCTCTGCAAGAGCAGTAAGTGCTTTTAACCACTGAGCCATTTCTCCAGCCCTTAAACTTTTTTATGACTTATCAGTAAATGCTTGTGTGGTTTAACTATTTAATTTGCCTACACACCTGGGGTTGTGTAAAATTTCTTGGACAAAAAGAAATTAGTTACACTGAAGAAGCCCTATATAATCATGCTCTTAAAGGCTCACAGTTCACAGCGGGGCCTCTACAATGCACTATTAAGACAAACTGTGTTTTTCTATTCCTCCCCTTTAAACTTTCCTTCCACAGATTCATAGAGCACTCAGAACTTGAAAAGCTTTGTGGCAATAACTTCCTATAAAACACAGACCTTTCTCGCCACTTGCCATTTTCATACAATCATCTTTGAAATTCAGAAAGTCTCACCATTTCAGAAAAACCTCCCCAGTGATCTCTGAATGTGCTCACTATCGTGAACTTGATCACCAGACTGCACTGTTCACTTTGCAGGACATGAGCCAACTTGCAATGACATATTCAGCGAGGTGGCACTCATCATGTTCTTCTGTTAAGAGGATAAGGTCCATAGGGACAGGCGGTATCTACATGAATTCAACTTGCCAACATATACCCAACATCAAACAAGGCTTACTGGGTTTAACTTTTTCTTTTTAATTACTGAATGATCCAACATGGATTCCTTAGCATTAGCTTTAACTTTGGTAAGGTACGTTTCTTTACTAGCCATACACTTTCATGACAGCCACAATCCCACTGCTGGAAGAAGTAGTGGTGTGTCTTCACAGAAGAGGTAACCGATAGGCTCTTTTCAGGGCGAGTTTTGGAAAGGCAAGTTGTTACGTCCTTATATACTTAAGGAACTTCAATACTTATTTCCATAGCAGCCGTTCTAATATATAATTCCACCAAGAGTATATAAGGATCATTCAGAAGCCTTCAACCTTATCTTCACCAGCATCTATTGCTTTTCTTGATAGAAATTCTGAATTCGTTAAGCTGAGATCTCAATACAGAATTGACTTGTGTTGCCCTGATGACTAAGGATGCTAAATATTTTTTCATGTAATTATTGGATAGTTGGACATTTTTTAAATTGTAGGAATGGGTATGTATATGAGTGCAAGTATGCCAGAGTTTAAGTAGAAATCAGATGACAACTTGTAGGAGCAGGTTCTCTCTTTCTACCACTTGGGTCATGAAGATTCAACTCGGGTTGTCAGGATTGGTGGCAGGCACATTTACCCACTAAGCCACCTTACAAGCCCTGTTCTTCTTTTGAGAACTTTCTAAATCATTTTTCCATGTATTATTTATTGTTTTGGGGGTACATATGAATAAAAATGTCATAAGAAAACCCATCATTTTGTACAATAAATATATATACTAGTTAAAACTGTACTTATGTGTACAAACACACATTTATATACACACACACTAGCAGGAATTAAACATGGAAACACAAAGTCTAAAAAAAAAAAGAAAATTAAATTTAAAAAAGCAAATGTCAAAAATGTAACAAGCACAAAGTCTTTAGACTTTCCTTCCACTTGGAAAATTAAAACCAGCATTAATGCCATTACTAATGAATCTTTTTGACCACCATGAATCTTTTCTCTAACACAAAGTATTTCCTCTACAGTATTTGCATAGCTTTGTATTTAACATATACTCAAGGAAGAAGTAACTCTTAGAGAAAACAGCGCACAATTTTTTTTCTTGATAAAGCTTAGAAGGCACAGCTGGTGAATCCCACATAGCATGATGCTGTGAGGCTCCAAAGGGCCTGTCAGGCTCAGCTGTGATTTTTATGAACAACAATTCTTTAGTTTAACTTAGATATTTATACTAGAAGAATTCTGATAACCAGAAGGCTTAATATCACAATTCAGAAAAAGTCACTATCAAAATCATATTAAAGTAGAAAAATAAATCCTCATTATCAGTATGTGGGCCAAAAAAAAAAAAAAAGAAAGATAAGAAAAAAAAGAAACCAAATGGGATTTAATGATTTACCATGACTGCCTGATGGCAGATGGCCTCTGGAAGTCAAAATGCTCCCATGCAGGCTTGTCCTCTGTGCCCAGCCATGTAGACCAAGAGCCACAGACACTTGCAGCCTTCAAGCTCCTTGGCCTGGTGGGGAACAAATGGCTCCTAGATTCAGCAACCTCCACCACCCTCGCCCAGCCCAGGATAACATCGCAGGTCTGTTTTAACCTTACACTTGGGTCTCACAGTCATATTGCCAACTTCTATCTTGGGAAGCTTCAGATGCCTTCTCAGTCTTCATATGCAGGAGACCTGGCCTTAAGCCTCACTCCTAGAGCTGTTACTGACAATCTGCTTTGTTGCTAGACTCAAAAAGCAGGTCTCAGATATAACCTTTTACTATTCTTTACTTAAAGGTTAATGAAGGGTTCATAGACATCTTACCTATGTCTCACAGTAAATAATTAGATACAAGGCCTAAGGATATACAAGTTTAAGTTATGAGGATAGATGTCTAAAGGTCTAATAAAACACTTTAAGGTTCATAAATGCAAGTTATAAAGGTTGCAAGGTGATTTAAGGTATCCTACACAGATAAAAATGCTAACAGACAGAATTTAGGACTAGAAAATAAAATGTAAAGGCAAGTCCATATGAGAATTCTGCAGTGGGGCTTTGGGACCAGAAGAAGATTCAACCAGTAATAGCGGCAATATGCTGCCCATCTTTGAAGAAGAGGTGCATGGGTGAGGGCTGGGAAAGCCTATAGAATGACATTTTGGAGAAAGCAACAGTAATAGGTCCTCTGTCCTGACGGGAAGACTGGGAAATGCTTCCTGGATATGTTAGCTAAATAAAGAGAAACTGCCTTAAGATTTCCCCGAAATGTCAGGACTCCAAGTAACTTATTTCTCCACTGTATCTATTATAAAGCAAAAACTGTTATGGGTAGAAGCCATTCATTAAGCATCTGTAGAGAAGACCAGAACAAGAGGGGCTAAGCTTATAAACCATTTAAACAGAAGTTCACTAAAAAAACAAATACAATTTGAGTATAAGTAGTTGAACTTTCAAGGGAGACACTGAAAATGTTCACTTAAGTAAGGGATTTCATATATGATAAAAAAAGTTAGCAACTTTTATTCCAACAGCATGATCAAGGATCCCTGCTTTTAGAAAGCTCATCATCAGTTGAGATAACAGATCAGTAGAGATAATGATCCAAAAGGTTAAGGAGGTAGCCACGAAACACAAAGAAAACAAAGCTCAACTTGCAGAAACTAAACATAAGTAAAAGACTATTAACAGGAATACTATATAACCAAGTCTATATATGATTACTTATTAAAATAAACTTTTAAAGGTTACTTGTATACTTTTACACCAAACTGTTTTTCTCCAAGAGGAAATTATATTTCCCTACTATACATATACATGGCTCCTTTCAACAAGAATGCATATTATTACTAGCAGATTTCATACCAAATAAAGTTGATATATGTTTTCCAAGAAATTTAAGTTTAAGTAATAAAATGAAAAAATTAGGGGAATTTACAACTTTAGAGGAGAACAAAAGGGAGAAAAATTGAAATCATTTTTAATAGGGATTGATTGGACCTTACATCTGTGAAGCCACAGACCTTAGCAATCTAACTAAAACCTAGCAAAAGGCTGAATTAAATCAGTAATGTGTTAAAAGAATGAAGCAGGCGTTTATAAGCGATTATAGAAAACTTCTGGGCAAAGTTAATACATGCAAATACATGTAGTAGGATGAGGCATCAAGAGGATCTGAGAAAGATGGAAATAAAATATTAAAGAAAGTTTAGGGTGGTACTGAGGCTACACTCAAAGGCTAGGAGCTGGAAAGTGAAAGGCCTTAGAATTCAAAATTGCGGAGTTTTATTCAAATAAAAGCAAACTGACTTTGTTTTGAATGAAGATGTGACACTTGGTTTGCCTTTGATGAATATTAAGTTTGGAAAAGTGAAGCATGAATTACTAGCAGTGAGAATTCTTTTGTACATAAGGCCCAGACCAAGTTTTACCTTCGTGGTCTTACAATCAGTCTTCCTGTCATCTCACTCTGTATCTCTGTGAAAGTCATAGTTTGCAGGACTTCATTATTTAATGGATTTGTAGGCATCTACCAGGTACCTGAATGCTTGCTGAGGGAGTATTTAATCATTTATGTAATTACTGATCTCCTTATACTGTCTGTACCCAGAAGAGTGCTTTCCTATCTGGCTGTTCTCTCTACTTTGAATACACCCAGAAGCTGTGACAATAGAGGACCTGGTCTAAGGAAGTTATCAAGGAGGAGATAACTGGCTATCAGCTGTTTCCTCCAAGTTCTCATTTGTGTCTCTAGTCTTTACTTAAAGCCTATTTGGCATCGCAAATAGCCAGCTAAGCCTCCTCTTTTATTATTTTTGTTTGTTTCTATTTGCTTTCTTAACTTAATGATATATGTACAGAGCTACAAAATAATTTTGTCAGGTAAGATAAAAAAAATCAGAGTCACTCGTGTAACTTTCTTGCTGAATTAAAAAAAAACAATCTATTTAGAATCTGAGAATTAATGTTAGATGATCTTAGGTTTTATTTGGTTCAATAGTTTGTTTATATTTATGTTGTATGTAAATATCAAACTTTTTCCCTTCAGAATGAACTCCTTTAAGACATTTAGTGTTTGTTCAGGTCTTTTAAAAAATAGTATTCAATATTTTTTCTTTAGCACTTTAAAGTCACATATAATGGATTCAATTGTCAAGTAATTCTCTGGAGTGAAAACTGTTATTTTACAGAAACAAAATACTCTGATAAGCAGAACTGGAACTATTACAAATGCCCACTGAGTAGTACTACTCCACAATTTTCTGATCCTCCAACAAAAGAACCAGTGAGCCAATTACCCTCCCACACACCCTATAAAAAGTAAACACACACTACTGTGTAATGGGAAGCATTTCCACTGTGTAAAAAGCTCACAATGCGGCAATGCTGTCACCTTAGAAATCACTGTTAATAAAATAACTATATTCACCAAGGCAGAACTAATTACCAGAACTTCAAATCAGGGACTCTGCCAGGCAGGACCACCACCGTATGCTCCAGGGCAAAGGAGTGCTCCAGAGAGTGAAAGAAGTAACAAATTCATGGAAGCAGGGCCCTCTGAGAATTCCACAGAGTGGCTACACAGGCTTTCTACTACCCCTTGCACTAATTCCTAACGTTTATGTCAATTATCAGACAGCACAATGAAAGAGCTGAAGACGGAAGGAAAATCAAGAGCTAGGAGGAGAGGAATTATTAGGCATCCCTCTTTAGTGAGGAGTAAGGATTTAAATGGTATCTATGTAATCTAATGTGTCTGATAACACAGAGGCAGGGCCAAAAAGGAGGAAAATGAGCGCTAGGACTAGTCAGGGAAGATCTTCAACAGTGGTTAGAAAGCATTTATTAGTAGGTTTTCGTAAAAGGGTAGTTTAGTTTTAAAACACTATGTATTCTACTCAGGGACATTTTTTTTTTAAACATCACTTTTCAGTAAGGTCCGTGCTGTAAGACTTCTAACTTGCATAAAGGAAAATGAAATCTTTTGGGGAAGCCATAATCAAAGTATGTTCTCTCATGTTTTGAAGGGTTTAAAAGGCCTGAAAAGTTCGCACCAACCAAACTGATTGTGCCTTACGTAAAAAGACGAGCTGAGGAAATCTCAAGGACGCTGAACAAATACACAGCACGCAACCTAAAAAATACACTGTAGAAACACAAGCATCAGAAGAAACCATTCCGGAAGCGTACCGGGTTTTCGTCTGGGAACCCAGCTTTGCTGGTCTTGCCAAAACCCATGCCCAAACCACGTAACTAGCGAGTGGTGTCAGGGCTGCCGGCCTACCGGTGTCGACCCCACCCTCCCCATCGCCCCCAAGCTTAAAAACTCTAAAATCCTCGCTCGGCGTGATCGGGTGCTGACCCTGAGGAGCCGCGGGGCCTGGCCCGCCCCGGCTGACCGGCTGGGCTTCCCCGCGGCGCCCCATCCGGACCAGCCACGCCGACCATGCCGCTTTTGTGTGGAGCGGGCACCGGGCCGGCGGTGGCCCGGAGCTGTCCGGCCCGCCCCCGGCTTGGTCCCGGAGGGCCGCGGGCCTTCGGCGCCGCCTCACCTGCATGCCTGGGGCCCCGGGGTCGACCCCCGTGTCCAGGACAGCGATGAGCACCCCGCGACCGTCATACTCCGGGTAGCGGCACAAGAAGGAGGAGGCCCCGGTCTCTTTCTTTGGCAGAAGACCGTGGAAAGGGAAGGGCTCCTCGGTCGCGGCGGTGGCCATGGACGCAAGGTAGAGGACGGACGAGGAAGAGGCAAACTGCCAGGCTGCTCGCGGACGAGCGGCGCGAGAACACCCGGCGACCGCCAGCCGGAGGGGGAAGGGGCGGGCCCTGGCCCCCAGCACCCAATCACAGGAGCGCAGGGATGCCCGGCCAATCGGATGCCGCAACGTAAGCCAACGGCGCCGCTGCGAAGCGCTAGAGCGGAATGTTGCACGGATTTTAGAGCGGGGGTGGAGTTTGCGCTGGTGCGGAAGGCTCGGTACCGCAGCGGGGTTCTTAAAGGGTCTGCGTTTGGAGTGCGGAGAGACCGGGCTAGGGCTTCAGAGCTGTCAGCCTTTGGGAGAAGTCGAGCTTGCGGGTCTCAGGTTCAGCGGTGGAGGCCCCGGGTCCTGCGTTTTCCGGCACGGTGCGGTGGAGGGGTATTGTGGGGAGAGGGAGCGGTGTAGTCAACAGGAAGTGGGTTGCTAGCTAGTCTCTTGGCAGTGTTTCTGAAGCCACGCCCGGGACCGAAGTGGGCCCCTGCTGTCTTCACGGCTTACTCTTGGCTTCCGGGATTTCTAAAAAAAAAATAATAATCTGCCTTTTCTCCAGCGAAGTTCCTGTTTGCCGCTTCTGGCTCAAGACAGTTCTGGAGCCATGGTTTGCATTTTTCCCCCATTAGGATGTACAGTGCCAGGTCCCTGAATGAGCTGGCTGTGCCTATACCTTCCAGGGTCATCTTATTGCCCCATTGACAATCTCAAGAGACCTTCTCACAGCTGTTTTTAAATCCATAAGATGAAATCTAGAGGATTATACAGGAAGTAAACGGTTGAAATACAGTTAGGAAAACCCCATTTTTGTTCTACTGGCACAGCTGCACATATGCAAGTAATTATGTATGTGCTCTTTTTTGCGTTAAATTACAGGAAACAGCGTCAAGTCTAATAAACTACCATGATGTCTAAATCGGGAAGCAAGCGTAAATGACATTTGAATATATCTAAACTACACAGATTAATTGGTAACAAAGCAGCAGTGTAGTTTACATGCATAATTATAGACAATTTCAGATATAAAAGTAATTTTTTCCTATGCAGTCAATGGGCTCTTTGCATTTCTATGGACTCCAGTTTAAGAGGCAGGTGCAATTGAACTTCTTCTATGGCCTTTTTTTCAAACCACAGCACTCCTCAGACTTTGCTCTAGTGGCTGCAGTAATTCCTGCTGATCACCATTTTTCATTCTGTAAGGGTGAGGGTTAGAATTTACTCTTGGTGGTAAGGGAAAAGCAGCAAGGTTAATGTTTCTTTATTCCCAACCGTGTTTCATTTCCTTTAGGAAAGAATTGGAAAGTACTTGAACAATAAAGAAAAGAAAATGACAAACTCCCCAGAGACATTCAGTATTGATCATGCAGTGCAAAATGAATTGGTTTGCAGCTTTACATGAGCCATGGCCCCACCACTTCATTTCACAAAGAGGAAATGACTCTGAAAGACTCTGAAAGCCACGGGTTATAAAACAAGTCACTGATGAAACTAAGGTCTTTTTTTTTTTTTTTTGATGGTCTGCCTGTAGTATTTTCAACCCTACTGTGTTGTGACCACAAGCGAGAGTATGAATGCCTTCTCAGTGAGTGCCCAGAATAGAACTGATTATTATGAAAACTAAGCAGCAGAATTTTAAAAATAATAATAATTTCAAGTTTTTTGTCCTGTCTCCCACATTTTTTTTAATTAAGTAATTCTTTATACAGTTGTAAGGTGACATCTTGATGCCATATCATACTTTGGAGATTTAAAAAAAAAAAAAATTGCAGGTGTACTTATATACTAGCACTCTGTATCACTCATTTCTGTATAGTCAGTTGAATATTACTCTTTAATGCCTAACATCCCTTATTTGTAAAACACCCAAACACTGAAAGTCAACCATTCTATGTCACTATTTTCCTTTGCAACTGTATTTTCATTCTATACAGAATTTGATCCTGATGTAACTTACAGTTTTGAAGAGGTGACCTTCCATTATAAATACATAACAATAAAATATCTCTTACCACTACATAACATAAAATGTATTAAATTGTAATTTCAAGGAATTTCTTGGGATCAGAACATTAATTTTTCTTTTTGATTAAGTTGTCTTACAATTACAAAGGTAATGAAACAATATGAGTAGATCTTTTTTAAATTTAACTTTATTTTTTTATAATTTATTCACTTTACATCCCAATTGTAGTCCGCTCCCTCATCTCCGCCCTGTCCCATTCTCCCTCCTCCTACCCCCTTATCCCCTCTTATTTCTCTGACCCCAGCCTGTCAAGTTTCCTTAGGACTGTTTGCATCCTCTTCCTCTGTGGCCTGGCAATGGCCCCCCATCAGAGGGAAGTGATCAAAGAATGGACAACAGAGTCCATGTCAGAGACAGCCCCTGCTCCCCTTACTAGGGAACTCACATGAAGAGTGAGCTGCCTATGGGCTACATCTGAGAGGGGTCTAGGTCCTTCTCATACATGGTCCTTGGCAGGTCCCCATGGGCCGAGATTTGTTGACTCTGTTGGTCTTCTGGAGGTCCTACCTGCTTTGGGCCCTTCTATTCCCCACTCTTTCCTATGACTCCCTGCGCTCTGCCCAAAGTTTGGCTGTGAGTTGCATGTGCTTTGATCCCCTGTTGGGTGGAGTCTGTCAGAGGACATTTCTGTTAGGCTCCCATCTTCAACCACTTCCAGTGTTTATTCTGTTTGCCCTTCTGAATAAGAATTAAGCATCCTCCCTAGGGTCCTCATTATTTAGCTTTTTAGGTCTGTGGATTGTAGTATAGTTATCCTGAACTTCATGGCTAAAACCGCTTATAAGTGAGTATATTCCATGTGCATCTTTCTGGTTCTAGGTTACCTCACTTAGGATGATCTTTTCTAGTTCCATCCATTTGCCTGCAAATTTCATGATTTCCTTGTTTTTAATAGTATTTAATAGTGAATAGTATTCCGTTGTGTAAATGTACCACAACTTCTGTATCCATTTTTCAGTTGAGGGACATCTAGGTTGTTTCCAGACTCTGGTTATTATGAATAGAGTGGCTGTGAACATAGTTGAGCAAATGTAATTGTTGTGTGGTGGAGCGGTTTTTTTTTTTTTTGTTTTTTTTTTTTGGTTATATGCCCAGGAGTGGCATACCTCAGTATTGAGGTGGCACTAGTCCCAACTTTCTGAGAAAGTGCCAGATTGATTTCCAAATTGGTTATACTAGTTCCCTTTCTCCACATCCTCGCTAGCATGTGCTATCACTTGAATGAGTAAATCTTAAGATAAAAAAAAATCAGAAAAAGGGGGGATAGGGGAGTGAGAGGAAGGATAAAAAGACAGCTTTTATAAAGATGTATGACATGAATAAGCCATATTTCCATTAATAAGAAACTGCTCAGTCAATTAGGAATAATGCTTCCTCAAGATCCAGCTATACCACTCCTGGGCATATATCCAAAATATGCTTAAGTACACAACAAGGACATTTGTTCAACCATGTTCATAGCAGCTTTATTTGTAATAGCCAGAACCTGGAAACAACCCAGATGTCCCTCAGCAGAGGAGTGGATACAGAAATTGTGGTACATTTACACAATGGAATACTACTAAGCAATTAAAAACAAGGAAATCATGAAATTTGCAGGCAAATGGTGGGACCTAGAAAAGATCATCCTGAGTGAGGTATCCCAGAAGCAGAAAGACACACATGGTATATACTAACTTATAAGTGGATACTAGACCTATAAGATACGATAAACATACTAAAATCTGTACACCTAAAGAAGCTAAACAAGAAGGTAAGATGATCAGTCTTTACTTAGAAAGACAAATTGGATGGACATTGGAAGTAGGAGAAAATGAGAAGCAGAACAGGAGCCTTCCATAGAGGGCCTCTGAAAGACTCTAGCAGTGTATCAAAGCAGATGCTGAGACTCATGGCCAAACTTTGGGCAGAATTCATGAAAGAAGAGAGAGTTAGTAAGACCTAGAGAGGACAGGAGCTCTACAAGGACCAAATATATCTGGGCACAGGATCTTGTCTGAGACTGATTCTCCAGCAAAGGACCAGGCCTGGATATAACCTAGAACCCTTACTCGGATGTAGCCCATGGCAGCTCAGTATCCAAGTGGCTAGTAAAGGGAACAAGGACTGTCTCTGGCATGACCTCTGTGGCTAGCTCTTTGACGACCCCAATCCCTGTGGGAGGAGCAGCCTAGCTAGGCCACAGAGGAGGACACTGTAGCCAGTCCTGGTGAGACCTGATAAGCTAGGGTCGGGAGGAAGGGGAGGAAGCCCTCCCCTATCAGTGGACTTAGAGAGGGGCAGGGAGGAGATGAGGGAGGGAGGGTGGGATTGGGAGGAAATGAGAGAGGGAGCTACAGCTGGGATATAAAGTAAATAAACTGTAATTATTATAAAAAAAATTAATTTAAAAAATAAAACCACAAAAAAAAGGCCTGTGTGTGGAAAGCAGGACACAAAATTACTTCTTAAGTGTGTATTGTATGAATATTATAAAAATGTCTTGTTTCATTTTCATATTGTTTGTTTAACTGAAATAAAAATGGCCTTCTATTTTAGTTATTTAAAATAATAATAATAAAGATATTTATCTCAAAAATAAAACGAGACTGCTCTAGTACAGAGTATAACATTTCCATGTGTAAAATCAGAGCCATCAGCTGCTACTCTTTAGGGAGCAAAACCAGGATACAGAAGTGTTATGTAACTTGCCCCAAAGGTGACACGAACAAGATCTGGAAGCACAGTTACTTTCATCTTTTGAACCACTCGTGACAGATGCCATCTTTTGCTGTAATCTTTGCCTGAATTGGAAACAAAGAAGATTTAATGACACGATGAAAATTAAACACAAAACCCAGCAGAGCACTGCATGCTGCTGTGCTTTCCTGCTCACTCCCCAGCACCTGCTCCACATAGGAGATTTGGGGTATGTTCGAAAGACTAACATTTGCTATGGTCTGTGGTTGTGGCACTTGTAATCCCAGCTCCTATGAGGTAGAAGCAAAAGGATTTTGAATTGGAGGCCAGTCTGCACTAGGCAACCAGACTCTATCTCAAAAAATTTATTCTTGATTTAAATTTTCCTATGGTACAGGATATTGGACTTTGATTTTTAAGTTTCACAGTATTTTAGTTTGTCCATTTTGTATGCTTCTAAGGCTCCTATGCTTGTAGTTAATAATAACAATATTCGGGATATATGGCACCCCTCCAATTAAAAAAAAAGAGGACCCAATCATAAAATAGAAGGTGCAAAGGAGAACAGATATGCCCTTCCACCATAGGCACACTGTCAGGGAGTTAAGTTTATGCCCAGGAGTGGTATAGCTCGATCTTGAGGTAGCATTATTCCCAGTTGTCTGAGAAAGCATGACTTTGTATCTTAGTTTTAAGACCTCTATTTTATGTAATGCTGAAGCCACTTTAACTCCATTGAAAATCTTTTTTTTTTTTCATTTTCAAGCCACAATATTGCACATTATACATGTTCATATTTTTTCTTCCATTGATGCAATGGCATTTCTAGATAGAAGGATTTTTTTTTTTTAGGTATTCAGTTGTGCTTCTTGACAACTTGACCATTAGATATAGGAAAGAAATAATCAGAAGATACTTTCAGTGGGGGAAATAGAATAAAATTACAGGTAAACAAAACAAGGCTTAGCTGTGAGAGAAGAAGGAAGAGAAGAATACGTCAAGACAGATCATGAGAACAAAATGTCTGTCTCCCTGTGTGAGGTTAAGCAACAAGCTGGATTCCCAGAAAGCCCCAGGGAGGATGGTTTAAAGCAGGAGGTGCTGAGTCAGATGAATGTGCCTTCTCCTCATACCTGCCCCACACGAGAACGCAATCACATTGCAGTATTACTGCACCTTGGGTTAGTTTACAGAGCACTGTGTCATCAGATTTCCTCGAGCAGGTGGAGACTAAGCATTTAACACGCCACAGCTCTGCAGGCCGTGAAATCCTCCACAGCACTTGCCTCAAGGCCACACCTCCCCGTGGATGGTCTACAGCAATGACTAATTGCAGTAGAGATCTCAAGGAGGCTGATCTCCTGGGAGATGAGGGATTTCTTTGATCCTCCAAAGTCTCTCAAGTGTAGGTGTACTTTAGAGAGCATGATGATCTAGGGTACAATTGCTCAATCTTTCCCTCTTCTCTGAACGCAAGTCACATGTACACCATAGCCTGGCACCTCTGTTGGGTGGGGATGTGATTTCAGACTGCACAATACTTCACTCAATAGAATCTTGCTTATTTGATTCTGTTTTGGCATCTGTTTCTTGGAGGACCAGACTAGAATACAGTACATACAGTATATATGCATTCCTCTATAAAATACAGCGTATCAACATATATTAAATATGCACACAACTCAGAAGTCTATACAGTGCAATGTAAATCAAAGCTTCACAG
This sequence comes from Meriones unguiculatus, assembly GCF_030254825.1. Classification (NCBI taxonomy): domain Eukaryota; kingdom Metazoa; phylum Chordata; class Mammalia; order Rodentia; family Muridae; genus Meriones; species Meriones unguiculatus. The sequence continues at coordinate 34,392,956 of NC_083351.1, forward strand.
CTGTATTTATCCTCCAAATTGCAGGACAACCTGGGCATTTGGCTGTGGAGCCTCCAGAGTTGTTACAGGCATTGAGAAGATGTATTCATTCTCTCTAATTGTTCCCTCCTTGCATGGCAATCACTTGCAACCAGAGGCTTCACCCTCTCTCAAAAGCTATTGATCGCCCATACCCCTTCATCTAGGGGTGGGGCCTTATGAAATTTCCATCTCTGTTGGCGTGTTGACTATTATCGTTATGTAGGTACCCAAAGTGTGTGTGTGTGTGTGTGTGTGTGTGTGTGTGTGTAGCTTTGCTGTTGCTTGGAGTTTGTGAGATGTCTTTGGTGGAGATAAACAAACCACACTGGCTACAATCATATCCCATTCTGTGGAGCTAGAACTGTTCTTTCTCCTTCTCCAGACAATAGCTCTGAAACTCGTTTCTAGGCTCAAAGATTCATCTTTTTCTTCTGTAGAATGGAGGAAAAATGAGCATGATAGTAAATGTATTATAATCGTTAAATCTATAAACTCTTATGTAGCTCTTCTATATGCTACATGGGTGGCATGCACTGGCTTCTAAAACCTTAATCACTTCTGCTTACATTTGGCTGATCAAAGTATTACAACCACGCTCAATTTCAAGAGAGCAAAAAAGTGCCATTTCATCATGTGCTCAAGGGAACCCTCTTCACCTGTGTGGGCTATTTGAAACTACCATGGGCTAAGTGGTTTATAAACAGGAGACATTTCTTATAATTTTAGAGGATGAGAAGTACAGTATCAATTTATAGAAAAATTCAGTGTCTAGTTTCTGTTCACAGGCAGCTGCATTTTGAATATAGCTTTACATGGGGAAGGGGAAAAGGAGTTCACCAAGGCCTCTTTTACAAGGGCAGTTATATCATTCATGATGGCTCCATCTCATGACTTAATAACCTCCCAAAAGTTCACCTCCAATCACTGCTTCTTTGATGGATTAGATTTCAATGTGTGACTATCAGACACAAACATGCAGTCAAGAATAATGAGTAAGTTCTGTGAACAGTTTTACTACTGCCTCTATCTCCATTCCCTTGTTTTGACTCCAGTGAAACTCTGATAGCGTGAAATCTACAGCAGGAAGCAACCTCTCTCTGTGGTCAGTTCCCTTGCTTGAACTTCTAAGTAGAGTGTGATAGGTGTCTGCTCATGGAAGGTACCCTAAAGAGACTGCAACAAATGTTCCAGGTCTCCTGAATCACACATGTCTAAGTGTGCACCTCCTAGCACAAATGTCTCAAGAATGATAGGCGAACTGCGACAGGTCCTTCCTGAGTAAGGATTTGAGTTCTGTTAATACTCATGTGTCTCTCACAGTGCTTCAGCTATGAATAAATTCTGAAAGCTCTGTCCACAAGTCAATTTCATTTTAATACTTCAGTGTTTGGTTATTGGTTATTACTTATTTAGTAGTTGGTCTCTTGATTTTCATTTCCTTGATGTTTTTAATAAGTGAGAAAAATGAACATGTTAGAAAAATTTTAAAGGTTGTAATATTTGCCCTATCATAGGAAAAACATGTATCAGCTCAAACACTAAAATTGTATAAAGATAAATTATCTGTCTTTCCAGAAACACCTTACACATTCAAGGAACATGTGTGTGTATGTGATCCCTCTTTCCTTTTCACTCAGATTTTGGCATATGATATTTTTATCACTGACTTCATTTTTATTTCACTTCTTAATACCTCACTTTCTCTTGAGTTTTAAAATTTTTTATTTAGATTTTTTGAGACTTTACTATATGAATGGTATATACCATTACTACTCCTTCCCTCAACCTTCAAACCTTCCTTCAAACCATATCCTTCCTCCATTCCCTTTTAGATCATGACTTCTTCTTCTTCTATATTATTGTTATATACATGTTTATGTATATCTGAGCCTATTTGGGGTTGCTGTTATGTACCTGTGTTTAGGATTACCACTCAGGGTAGGATAACTTTCCAGGAAGCTCACCCGTGCAGAAAACTGCTTCTCCCTCTCTCAGCAGCTATTGAATTCCTGTAGCCCTCCATCTAGGGGTGGATCTTTTGAAACTTCCCATCTATGTTGGCATGTCTACTATTATCATTGTGTAGGTCTTGGGTAGATACCAATATTATTGAGATCTCATGGGTGTGGCATCTGTGTCATGTCTATAAAATACTATCTTGTAACAGATATCCTGGTCACTTGACTGTTAACAATCTTTTTGCCCCTTCTCCCAAGATATTCCTTGAACCTTAGATGTAGGGATTGTTTCTCAATACTTCTCAGTGAATACTATCACAAATAATTATTTGTATTTAAACATGCATATTATTAACTTGTTTAGACATGCTATTATGTTTTTAACCCCATGGATATTGTGAAGCTGGTAACAAGAGCTTTCTTGAAGGACAGTAGTTTTTAAAACATAAATCTTTCATGGAAGAACAATCTTAATTTATTTCATTCTTGACAAAGTCAGACTTTCACCTATGGCCTACATAAGTTCCATTCTGTTCTTAGAGGAATTGACCTGCTAAATGGACAGGAAAGCTCTGCCCATATGTTTTCAGGCAATAGGTGAGACAGATAGAACAAAGCATAAAAGTTCATAGCTGCAGAGGATGCATAGAGAGCAGGTTCTAGAAGTTAAGTTCCCAGCGCTGCTGTTGACCTATGGTTACGATGCAGCTCTATTCTCAGAGCCACCCAGGCCTAGGGGCTATCTGCTTTTGGATTGGCTTATGATTACCTTGTATCCTTACATTTAATGCTTGTGGTAGTTTGAATTGGTATGACCTCCATAAATTTATGTGTTTGAATGCTTGACCGTAGGAAATGACACTATTAGGAGGTGTGGCCTTATTGGGGTAGGTGTGGCCTTGTTAAAGGAAGTGTGTCCCTGTGGAAGCTGGGTTTTAAGGTCTTAAATGCTCAAGCTATGCCCAGTGAAAAACACATCCAGTCTTATCCTTGCTGCTGAGGATTGAGACATAGAACTCTGAACTCTTCTTTAGCACCATGTCTGCCTGGATACCGCCATGCTTTCCACCATGATGAAAATGGACTGAACTTTTGAAACTGTAAGGTAGCACAAATTTAAATGTTTTCCCTTATGAAAGCTGCCTTGGTCATGGTGTCTCTTCAAAGCAATGAAACCTCAAATAAGACAATACTCTTACTTAACTTTCTTTACAATTTTCTTTCACTAAAAATAACTTTAAGAAGAACAAGGCCTGTTGAATGTGTTAACTTTCCATTACTATAGTGAATACCTGAGATGATCAACTTACAAAGAGAAAAGTTTTCTTTTGGCTCATAGTTTCAATTGATTGCCTTGGGCCATTAGTTGTGGTGGTTCAAATGAGAAAGGTCCCCATAGGCTCATACATTAGAATACTGGTCATCAGAGTTTGGCACTATTTGAAAGGATTAGGAGGTGTGGCCTTGTATGAAGAAGTGTGTCACTGGGGGATGGGCTTTGAAACCTCAAAGACCATACCAAGCCCAGAGTCTCTCTCTTCCAGCTGCCTATGGATTCAAGTGTAGAACTCTCAGCTGCTTCTCCAGCACCATTGTCTACTTGTGTACTGCCATGCTTCCTGTCTTGGTATTATTGGACTAAACTTCTGAAACGGTATGGAAGTTCCAGTGAAATATACTTTCCTTTATAAGAGTTGCCGTGGTCGAGGGTGTCTCTTCATAGCAATAGAACACTGATTAAAATACATGATGGCAGGGCTGGTTGGTGGAGAAAAACCCACTCACCTCATGGCCAAAAAATGGAGATGAGGGGAAGAGGTGTGTGGTCTTCCCACAAGCTCTACCCTTTAAAGGTCCTCCTGCTCCTCCTTTGCTCCACACTGGGGACCACATGAATTTTTGGTTCTTAGGATCTAAGACACAACATTGTATTTGTTGGAACTCACCCAAATCCCTGATATATACTAACCAACAAAAACATATGCCCACTTGTAGAAAGAATATTTTTGTATTGTAAAATACATCACCTGTCGATTTAAAACATGTATGGTCTATAGGAAAGGGTAGAAAGCGGGATATCAGGTAGGCAGAAAGGTTTCTGGGAGACTGCCAGGCGTGAAAAGGTCTGTGTGGGAAGGTGTAAGGAGGACAGACCCATGGAACCTGAGCAAAGGTAACCAGTCATGTGGCAGAACGTAGATTAGTATAAACAGGCTATTACGTTATGAGCTAGTCAGAGAAAAAGCCTAGGTATTTGTAAATATATTCTGAGTCTCAGAGGTTTTATTCTGGGAGTTTGGGGCCAGGAGGAAAAGCATGAGTTTACACCCACTGAATTTTTGGCAGCTACTTACTACGATAATGACAACACGTACATTATATGGGATATTGAGGGATCTGTTCATGGTGTGGTTCTTGCTGTCCTTGGATTGCCTGTGGAAAGTATTTCAGAGGCTTGAATCTCTGGGCTCAGGACTGGGTTTCGTAAGTGTGATTGCTGTCTTTTGAGGTCCTGTTCAGGTTTTCACATGCCATGACCATCAGCCCACACCTTGGAGTGCCAGAACAATATGTTTGGCTTATGACTCCACTTAAAAATGCATCACAGCAATTATCCAAGTATCCTGTGTTGAGCAAGAGAGGCGGGGAGTAGGTTGCAAGGCATTTAGACAGAAGTTCAAGGACCTTGTCTTCTGAACCTAGTTCTGCCACTTATTAGCTAATGACCTATAACAAGGTCCCTGTTTCCTCAACTACAAGGTGGGGGTTTATAACAGAAATGCAAAACTTTTCACTATGGCATCACACAACTGCTATTATTATGTCATGCTGGTATATGGTAAAGACAACAAACAAACCAGTCATTTAGAATTCTGCTTCTCCAAGTTAAAATTTTGCTAATAGGCAAGGTGATTTTTAAGGGACTATTACATTTGCCAGAAGTTGTTGTTTTTTGTTTTTTTTTTAAGTTTAAGCATATAGTAAATGGACTTTACATGCCTCTGTGTGTTAAATCAGTTTATAATTTGTATATTACTGTGGAATAATATTTGTAGAATATTATAATTTGTAGATTATTTTATTGAAAATGTTCAGTTTCTAGAATTTAATTTGTTGTGGTAAAATACATCTCTGATTTCACAGCACGTTTTTTTTTCCTTTAATAAAAGAATGTCCAGGGCTGGAGAGATGGTTCAGTGGTTCATAATAATACTGCTAGTTCTTCCAAAAGACCCATATTTGATTCCCAGAAACCACACGGCAACCCATAACTGTCTATAACTCCAGTTGCAGGAGATCTAATGCCCTTAAGCACAAAGGCACACATATATAGACATACACACAGGCAGGATGCCCATACACATGAAATAAAAATATAATATTAAAAAATGAAAGAATGTCTAATGGAGAACTGGTTATAGAATGACTCTCTGTGTGTGAACTATAATGACAGAGTATTGGTATAGCTAAGAATTCTCTAATCTTCTGAAACTACTTGTATTTGTTTACTGAGAGAACTATTTCCTCAACTAGTATTTCCAAACTTACCCAAAGATTTCATGATGCAACACTCTTATTAACAGTACAGAGACTTGAGGGATGACTCGGCAAAGTAATTGTCCTACAAACATGAGGAACTGAGTTTGGATTCCAACACCCAGGTAAAAGCCAATGGCCAGGCACTGGGGATTGTAGCAGGCCGACACAGGTGGATTCCAAGGCCATTCTGGCCAGACTTTCTAGCCGGCTTGGCAAGCTCTGGGCTCTGTGAGAGACCTTGTCTCTTTTGTGTGTGAGAGTGATCTCATACAAAAATACTAACATACACATGAGTATATGCACATACACAAGCATATAACACACACAGCTTGAGAGAGAGAGAGCACAAACATTACTAACACATTGCAAATGATTATCTCTTAGGCAGGTAAGTTTTACCATTAAGGAAGGCTGAGGGCCACTGAACTCAACTTTACTTAACCACTAAATGTATTTCTAAAAGAGCTTTGTTGTGCATACAGAGAAATAAAACGGCAATCTTTTTTCCTGTGTATGTATTTGAGTTTGTGTGTGTGCAGGTAGATGGGTCTGTGTGAATTGGTGCCTATTTACGGCCGTATGGAGTTCAGGGAACAAGCTCAGGTGTCCTTCCTTAGGTGCTGATTACCATTTTTGAGTCAAGTCTCTTGTTGGCTAGGGAGGCTCTACTGGCTGGCTATGGTGTCTTAGGGATGTGCCTGTTCCTCAGCTTTGGGGACAGCACACATTATGATACCTGGCTTTTGTTTCTATGTACTCTGAAGAGTGAGCTCAGGCCCTCATGTTCTCAAGGTAAGCATTTTACTGACCGAGTTATCTCCTCAGTGCTTTTTAAGACTTAAAGAAATCTGTTGTGTTAGCAGTTTTTTGCCTCTCAGCTTCAGATCTGTCCTTCTCTCTTCCTCTTTCTTGGCTCATTTTTAAGCCTTGACAAATCTCCATGTTTGTCTACCATAAACCTTTCCTGTTTTATTAAGACCAGTGAGAATAGTCAGTCTCTCTCTCTCTCTCTTTCTCTTTCATTCTCTTCTTTCTTCTGAAAGCAGAAACTCAATACCATGTGAAACCTGAACTCTGTTCCTCGTCTTTTTTCCTTGATTGTTATTGGGATTGTTCGACAGTCACGCTGCTCTCTGCTTTTCTGGAAGTCTTTCGTTCACTGGCTGTCAGAACAATCCTGCTTCCCTGCTTCTTCCCTGCTTCCCTGCTTCCCTGCTTCCCTGCTTCCCTGCTTCCCTGCTTCCCTGCTTCCCTGCTTCAGCATTCTCTGCTCGTTTGTCTTTTACTGTGACCTCTGATGCCAGCATGCTCTGGAGCTTAGTTTCAGCACACCTGGCTTCTCTTGTGTTGAAATTTGGTTGCATGGCTCCCAGCACTGTGCTGAACAGACCAAAACTTGAGTCTCTACTTGGTCTTGTCTTCAGAATGTCAGCTGGCTACTATTTCTGCTTGGATACCAACTGGGAATATCACACTTCGTGCATTCCAAACTTAATTGTCGATTTTTCCCATCTTTTTTTCTTTCT